>NC_090266.1:929373390-929999431 GCF_040414725.1 Anabrus simplex
GTCGCAATTGAGTACATTTTCTCACTTTTAGCAAAAAGTACTACAGTGTCGATCTAACAGCTCAAAGTTTCAGAGCTAGAATGACCAGGCTGCAGACAGCCGCGAACACTCCTGTGTAATTATTTCCGTTTAAGTGTGCACACTGCTCATTCAAATCACTACCTCAGAGTAGGGATTGAATAGCTGGAATACTATGATGATCCAGTGTGTTACGTACCAATAGCATCAGAAAATTATGAACCAGAGGAATGGCATACTAAAGAAGAGAGAGATCTAATTCCACACTACCCAGCTACTATATACACTTCTCAGGGACATGTTTCACCTCTTGTTAAAGGCATCATCAGCCTGTAGCTAACCTTAAGGTCAAATGTCTGAAACATTATCTATTCATACATGGATTAATGTCCCTGAGAAATGTATATAGTATTATGTAGATTTCATCTATGTAGCACGTGGCTTGTATTAAATAGGTGGTGATAATTGAATAAATTATTTGTGATAATTTACTTGTCAGTTTCAATACAGATCAATCATGAGAATTGTGTCTTGCAAAACTGAATAGGGCCAATGACCTAGATGTTAGGCCGCTTTAAACAACAAGCATCATCATCACCAAAACTGAATAAGACATAAATAATCGGAAATTGTATTCTCTATAACTTTTGTTATGTAGTAGGCTACTTTTCAATATGGCCAGTAAGATAGGTAATTAAAAATGAAATTTTTGGCACCCTCCCCTAAACTACCATTTTGAACAGTGAATAAAATGATTTATAGCATAGACTGTAGTTCCTTATTCCCCGACTTTACATAAAATTCTGTTCACCCATTTTCTCGTACCTCGGCGCTGATATGGACTTAGCAAAAAAAAAATCCAAATTCATGAATATCTCTGTTATCATAGCCAGTACGGTAAAAATGTATAAGACATACATGATAGGAAGTTTAATAATATATAACTTTAGTTATGTAGTATTTATCGCTAGGGCCAATAATAACAAATATTTGAGAATTAAATTTTAGGCCTTCCCCTAAACTACCATTTCTCTCAGTGTGAATAAAATTATTTATGGCCTAGATTGTAGTGACTTATTCCCCGATGTTATACACTGATTTTCATTAAATTCTCTTCAGCTGTTTTCTCGTGATGAGCGTGTGTGCATACATACATACATACATACATACATACATACATACATACATACATACAGACAGAAATTCCAGAAAATTAAAACTTGCATTTCCCCTTCTTACTATGGTCACGACCGGTACGGAAATATCATTCTTTTTAAATTCTGAGCAATGTACAGACAAAACTCTCATTTATATTGAGATACACTAAAATTAGTCAGAATTATCTCCAAATGGCTCGTAAAATCTCTAGAAAAGTCACTAGTCGTAATCATTGAAATTCTGTCACTAAATTACTACGAAAGACTCGATATCTAGCGAGTAGACCCTAGAATCGACTAAAGAGAATGGAATCGACTAGACTGATGTGAACAAACACGAACATTGCGCACGCAAGATCGAGAGATTGACAATCGATATACGCGTCGCGATATACAGTTTTCAATAAACATCACACATTCGCGCACATTTCTCGCATTAATAAACGTCGATATTTCGTTTGAAAGCAGCCAATGAGCGAAGGACTTCTGGCCCCTGGCGTAAAAATACTGAAATGGCCGGATCTGAAAACAAATGTTTGAAGTTCACCAAAAAATAAGCTAAAATTGGGAGAAATAATAGAATGATCGGGAGGCGGGAAAAACTGTCGTATATCGGGAGTCTCCCGCCTAAATCGGGAAAGTTGGCAGGTATGCAGAAGGCTGCGTGGATGTCTGCTGACTTCTTAAACGACTGTTCTTTACACAGTTTGTTACAAATGTAGAAAAATTTCAAGCTTCAAACAATCTTCCTAAAAAAGCTCTTCTACTAGACAACGCTCCACCACACCCAAATGAAGAGCAACTTAGAAAAGGTGACATCAAAGTCATGTTCTGCCCTCCTAACGTGACGTCATTATGGCACCAGTGGACCAAGATATGTTGGAAACATTGAAGAGGAAATATCGGCGGAAACTCCTTTCATCCCTGATAGAGAAAATGGACAATTGCAACGACATGGACAGAAAAGTTAAAATGAAAGAACATGAAAGACGTGGCATACTGGATAGCGCAGTCTTGAGAAGAAATTGAAACAACGACATTAGAAAGTCTTGGAACATATTGTTGAGTGAGTTTGAACTTCGAGAGGAGGTGGTACAAGAAAATATGGAAAACATTGTTCCCTTACTGAATTTCATTCCTGGCTGTGAGGATGCTACGACTCAAGATGTGGTGTGCACAAGATCAGCTGTTTGAACTAACTGACCCTGATATTATTGGTTTTGTGAATGCTAAAGAAAATGAGGATGATGAACAAGAAGAACGACGCACTGCAGAAGAAAAGGAGAAAACAATGACTCACAGTGAAGGATTATCGTCGATGGCGGGATCTCGCAGCAAGAAAACGTGAATCAGCAGGCAAGAAGACATTGTTGACAAGTTTCTTTTCGTAAGACATTTGAAATGTTTTCGTTCAATACTGCATGTACTGTACAATTGAATTGATAAGTCAATAAATAGATTACCGTAAAACATAGTAATACAGTATAGCCTTCCTGTTTGTTTTAGTTCATTTTCAAAGATATTGTGTATTATCCGACATTTTCGGTGATCCGACGTACTCCAGGTCCCGTTTAGGTCGGATAATCGAGACTCTACTGTATGTATGTATGCTAGTTTTGATGCGACTGGTGGCATAGCCATTCACTAACTGTGACTCAGAATGTGGTTCTAGAAGTGGTTTCTTTCACGGGTTGTTATTGTCAAGCAGTCAACCCAGCTGCAGGGCAACTTTCACTTTGTGTCTTTCTCCATAGTAGCAGCAGCGACATGTCTTTGTCCACACTTTACACTATACTGTTACTTCATCAACATAGCTAAGGGATGCGATTCTTTGACAGAATACTTCACTTTAAATTATTAAATTATCGTTAGATGTTAGAAAAGTGCAGGCTTTTAAAAATGTTTTCAGGTGTTTTGAATCAATGTAGAATGAGTGAAAAAAGAATTGTGCTTTCTTTCAAATGTGCAATATCCTTTGTATGTTCAGTTGTCAGCCCTAAGGCTTGTAGGATCCTCAACAGCTCCGCCATCCGCTGTCATAGATGGCCTAGGCATCACTGAAGAAACGTAACAGGTAGTTTCCCGTTGCTTTCCTCAATAAACTTTAAAGTATTTAAAAAATATAATATTTATCAAAATATTTATTATGCATCGAAATATGTAAAAATATGTAACTTTAAACTCCTGGAACTTTTGTTGTTTTAGTGTGATTCGCCGACATTTTGGCTTCCTTTGTAGCTACATATATGGAAACAGAATATGTAATTACATACAATCCGGGCTCTAGTCATGAGATGAAGTATGAAAAGTGACATCCATTTTAGACTTACAGCTAGACCAAAACCACTTCTGCTTACATGAGATATAGTCTGCAATTTCCAGGTAAGACATGAAAACTGACAACTATATACTTTCAAAAATAACTTAGTCTATGTAACACATGTTATTTTCTGAAAATTAATGTTTAGTAATGAAAAATTACCTTAAAAATGTACATACAACTATAGGTCAAGCAACCCTATTTGCACTAAATTTATTTAGTGCACACATATATTCTATTTTTTGTGTAATTAGAGATCAGGTATGTGCAGTGACAACTATGCACATACCATAATTATATAAACCCTGTACTGTTTTAGGAGGATTCACTTCATTAACATGAAATTACAAATGTGTTATTTTCCGTAATTTGACATTTTCTTTCTTTCTTTTTTTTTTTTTTTTTTTTTCTGTTGAGATGTATAGGAATCATTTGTTTTATTTACAATGGCATTACTGAGGACTGCAAAGTATTTGTGGCCCAACAAGAAATAAGAATTGTCACATATACCATCTACACTAACATTCGCTCATTAAGGAATTCACTAACTTGTGTTTGACGTCATGAATGCTGCTAACATTTGAACTCATACTTACATTTCCTTATTTTTTTTGGAAATCTGCAGAAAGACTCATGCACACTGTCCATAATTATTACAATCATATATAGCGGAAATACTGCCTCTTTCAGCCATTTGTCCCTAAAATAAATATTATCCACTTTTGCACTGTATTACTTCACAGCTGTTGATGCCCAGTTGTTAGTGTGCACTGTGAGCCACCAGAGTGAGTCACAGTCACTGTTGCAAGTTTAATGCCTGCTTTCTGCTATTATCTGTGTAACCTATTTGGTAATAGTACGAACAGCTGTTCCAGTTTCACAACGCAACTCTAACATATAATATGATAACTGATACAGAGCAGCTTTTTTGTACTAGAACTGCTAGAACAAAAGTGTGGTTTTATGGATGAACTTAAATGGAGTTATCACATAAGCAATTATTGCAATAAAGTTAAAAAGAATTTTGCATTTTCAATTGACTACACAGTAGTGGCTGATCCAATATTCAGCAGCATATAGAGAAAAAAAAACCCCCACAAACTTGCCTGTTTAAGCAAATATTTGTCTCATAGTACTGCACCTTTTGTTATCTGATAGGAAAGTAGTGCAGTTACAAATAATGAGGAGAAACATGTTACCACTGATGAAAGTGTTATTTAAAGGGTGCCCAGTGTTGTTCTCCTTTCCCTGTATTAAATTCAGCAAGCCATAACACACACAAGTGATGGTCGAGTATGTTTATCAATTTAAAAATATGATTTTAAACTAAAAGAAAACTACACTGCAAACTGTATTCTGCATGAACACTTAAAATAGCAGAAAGAATACAAAATACAAGCAGGGCATTTCTTCAGGCAGAATGTCATGTTCCGGAACCTCTACGTGGAAAATGAAGTGTGAATTATACATTCAATAAAATATGCATCACGTTAATGAAATGAAAATATATTTGACATTCTTGTGCTGATGTATTTTTCATCCATTTATTTTGAAATTGATGAAAGTGATGTTAAGTGTTTAATCATACAAGAAATTGCATATAGACTTTGTTGTTTCAACTCTCAAAACAGAACGTTATTCCACATGGTATCTACATCGGCCCGTGCTCCTCGTGGAAAAAAAAAAAATTGTAGTGGCAAGAACATTCCAACTCAAAAGCAGGGACACCATTCCATCCTTCAGAGATCTGAAATTAAGAGAGGATATACCCAAGGAAATGCGCAAGATTCAACGCACTCTGAATGCGGTAGTTATTTCTTTGAGTGTGTGTGAAAGAGAAATTTCCTACACGAACCTCAATATGACAACAGAAAGGTCTTGTGAGTCGATGAAAAATATTAACGTCACTGTTATTAAGAATTTTAGGACCAGCTCTTACTGTGTTTGATATAACTAACACTGTACCTACTTTATTTACCATCCAATCCACTTCCTTGAGCATAATTTCATAGGCATAATCATTCTCCTCCCAAACTCGGTTGTTTGGAACTTCATCAAAAAGATTTCCTTTTACACGAGAAGATTTTTGAAATATTCCTTCCAACTATTCAGTGATTTCCTGGAATCTACTATGAGTTCACCTGATTCTCCCAAAATACTGTTAGTTTTCTTTTCCCTCCCTTTCTAAGATTCTTTATTATTGCCTACAAGGTTTCCCCTGTCACTTGACCAAGCTTTTCCAGGTTATTTCTGATCTCTTCCCATGAGTACTACTTCAATTGTACAATGATTTGTTTTGCTCTGTTTCTTTCATCTATGTATGGTTCCCTGTATACAGTACACTGTTGCCCCCTACTATCCCATGTGTAGCAGTGAATAGACTTATGCTTGAATAATGAATTCATAACTGCTAATTCTGTACTAGCACAGATGTCATCCAGTAAATGCTTTCCATTCCTGTCAGTTTCTATGAAGAAAATATACTTATTTTATGTTCTTTAATAAAACAGGTATTGAACAAGTGGAAAAACAAAGCATATAGAATGTTTTTATAAATAAAATGTTCAACGATATTTTATTCAGTGTAGTGGAAAGGGAGATAATGGAATTCTTAAGGATCAAACAAGAGAAAGTCTCAGGATCTTTTAAACAACATTTGTAAATATCATGTAGAATCTGTCTGTGAAGATATGAAATCCAGGAGTCCCAGTCAAGACTGGAATGAGTTGTTGGCAAAGCTGAATCACAATTTTTGTTGCGAAGGGTTTTTCAAGAAGAATAAAGGAATTTGTAGTTGCAGAACTGTAGCACGGTTGGGATGATGCACACAACCTGTTTTTCTTTTTTTTACGTCACACCAACCCAGATTGGTCTTAAGGTGACGACGGGACAGGAAAGGCCTAGGAATGGGAAGGAAGCAGCCGTGGCCTTAAGGTACAGCCCCAGCATCACACAACCTGTGGGAGGATCCGTAGTAACATCTATGCAAAGCCCCCCATATTTTAGCTTCTGGAGGATTGTTGCACTACCCTTGAAGCTAATAGTACTTTCATCAACTAATACCTTCCGGTTTGGAATATAGAAATCTTGAAAACTGCATTTGCTTTCCAAGGTTGTGGATTTTATCCCACCTTGTTCTGGTGGGGCCTGCACGGGGGGGGGGGTGTGTGTGTTGTTTTTGAAGCGGAACATCCAAAACACCTGAAAAAATAATTCTCTGCTAAATACGCCCTTGACCGATTCTCAGAGAAATAGTCCTGAATTCTGAGTTTATTTCCATATTTATAATGACACCCAGAAATGCTTGAAGCTCAGCCATGCTTACATCCTTCCAAGTGGCTCAAACACTTCTCTTCTGTAGTGGTGTGTTCTGGACGTTTTGTTTAGCATACCTGTTTGTCTCATCCAATATCTCTTTCAATATATTGTCTGTGAAAAATAGCGTGAAAAAATCTATCTGAACTGAATGAGACTTATCAGGTGGTGGTTGGAAACCTGCAGTCAAATTATGTGAGAACTTCATAAAATCAGCATGGGTAGGTTTGTAGATTACCCAGTAAAAGTTGTCATCTTCTTATGATGACTGGAGCCTTCTTCAGATTCACTAGATAATTCTGAAGCATCCCAATACTCGCTTCCCAAATCAAGTTCTGAAAGACAATCATCTTCACTGAAGTTCAAATCATTCACAATTGTGCTAATGTCAGTACTGCTCAGCCCACTTGATTAGTCAGCGGTCATTTTGTGCCTTCCAACTATAAGCACAGTGCTCGAGATATATGTTCTGTGGATTACTTATCCAAACCATGCTACTAAAGTCAAAGGAAAAAATCATATTTACAAGTTGCAAACCATACTAAGAATTATATTACGAACATCATGGATTCTCTAAAGTCTAGATAGTGCCCGAGAATCACTATTTGCTTAAAATTCTTCCACTAAAACATGTTACTCTTGGAGTAAACATTATGTCAGAACATTCCCGACATACGAGCACAACATAAAATCGCCATATCGGAATATTTATGACGTAGAGGCTTACAGGGTTAAACTAAGTAAGAGTACTATAAACATACTCTGCAATAGCTGGAGCTTTTTCACTTGGGTAACTTTTGGTGTTCAGAAGCTTAATCTGTTTACCACTTAATTTTCCCCAGCCGAAGTACTGAACCATCAAATGGAACATCTTTAGTGCAAGACTGCTTGAATCAGTGGCTGCAGCACAGAATGGAAGGCCTGTCTGTGTTAATTTTTCTATCACAGGATGGGGAGAGATTACAGAGTTCACAATTGCTTCTGTTTTGTGTGAGCACTTGACACTTTATTTGCTGTATCATCCGGAACACAACACCCAGGTAAACAACTAAACTGCACCCACCACAATTCCGCAATGAAAAGAAGACACAATGAGCAAGACACAAGATTATTTTCAACTGTTTTAACCGATAATGACTGATTGGCCGCAATCGATAATTTGTGAGTACTGATTATTATTGATCATCCTGTAAATCGTAATCTATTTACTCTGACATCTAGCGGGTTGATTGTAACTTACTGGAGTTGTTACTTTTAGTTTTTAACATTTTACATTTAAAGTACTTGTAGGAAACATGAAATACTCAGACCTTTCACTCCAAAGAAGATAACTTCCCCAGACTCTCTTTTTACTATAAAAAAAGAGGATATGTCTGAGGACATATGGTAACCCGGCTCATAATCTGAAATTGTAATAAAATCTTACAAATACAGTAAAGATTCATGTTTAAAAATATTATTATCTATCAGCTTTTAGACAAAGATCTATAAACTCGTATCTACTTTTTTAAAGGTACAGTCAAAGGTTCCACCTTTAAAATACTAAAAAAATTATGTTTAAATAGGGTGACATTAATAAGTGTCGGGACATGTTTCATCCTTTTTGAACATCATTTTATACAACTCATACCTGTTCATACTCTTCATTAATGATTTTGGGCTCCTCATGCCGCTGGAACCACATCATATATTTTGTATGGAAACGCCAACTCTGCTTCTTTAATGCTTTTGCAGCTAGGTACTGTGCTTTAGTACCTTCCATATAATAAAATATGAAGAAAAGAGTCTCTGTTGACAGGCGTTGAAAAAACTCCACGGAGTCAGAGAGTGGCAGTGGAACCTAAAAATATATAGAATAACAAATTAAAATTATGTGTTAGCTCAATACAATTAAAAATTTAAAAACTACCATTCAGCAATGAAACTTTTCAATTAGCCTAAGAAGCTGTAACCTTTTATACAGTGAGAGGCCACTGGAAATAAATGTACCTCTTCTGTTCATAAATGGGATGTCCCATTACACTGCAAGAAATGTGATCACCAGAGATGGTGTACAAGCAACAGAATTGTATGCCCAGTATCAAGTATAAAAACTGCAGCAACAATGGACACCAAACATGACATAGTAGGAGTAAATCAACTTCTTAAAACATTTCTGAAGTAGCAGTTTTCTGTAATATTTTTTGCACTGCAGCTTCAAGGATGCAAAGGTTTTCCCCACATTCTCTTAGTCATAGATTGTTCTTTCTTGAGTAATAAGATGAGATATGTTCCGTAATCTACAATTGTAAAGTTCTTCAGTCTGTCAAAACTAATTTATGAATAATTTTTTTTAAATACCTAAAAAGGAAGACATTCCACAAAAGATTATACCTGAAAAAAGAAACTAAATTAGAATGACATGTTTCATTCTTGAAGGGTCATTATCAGATTCTACCAAATCACCGTTTCTTTTTTGACATATATATATAACACTATGGTCTGCCATTGTCCAGTCCCAAGTCCGGAATGAGAAAGGAGGAGGGTTTGCTGGTCTGGCACCCAGCTGTAAAACTGCCAACACCGAGTGTTGGGCAGCGGGAATAACCTGACTCCCTAAGGGGGCCAACGGCTTTGGGCAAATGAGCCCTTTAGGTGGGGTGATGGTCCCCACAGCGGAGGAAATGCCACTAGAATCCACTATGCAGCGCCTGTTCTCCAGGTTAGGGGCGGCTGCACAAGGTGTCTGTACTCCAGAGGAGCGGCCTCATTATCACCTCACTGGATCACATCCAGAGTAGTATTCGGGACCTAGTCCCACACTGGTGACCCCTTGACAGTCAACCATGGAAGGTCTTTTAAGAAATACTCCACCGGCTGAACCAAGAGTTCGGAGAAGGCAGCATTCGGATACGGTGGGCTGCTACTTAAAAGATACTGTGAAGTCGGATGCATGGAAATACTCCAATACCACATACACAAACGTGACAAAGTCAAGAACCAAACCAAAGCAGATAACCTACTTCTCTAAACACAATATAAACTCACCCGTGCAAACCGGTAAATTAAAGTGATCACCGACATAATGGACCAACACAAAAAATTCTTATCATGGGATTACAAGAAATTAGAAACACTGACCAGGATGCCTTGGAATCTCAAGGGTACGGACTTTATAAAGGTATAGCCGGGAAGAGAGTGATGAAGGATGTCCCACAATTTGGAACAGGATTTTTAGTCAGCCTTAAAATAATAAACTCAGTTCAAGAATTCAAATCACAGTCTCCACGACTCTCAACGCTCACCTTAAAGGCATCTAATAAAATCTATACTATAATAAATGCCCATGCTCCCACCAATGATGAAAACAACTCCTCAAAAGACCATGAGGAAACAGAAGAATTTGGGACCTATTGAACCAGACCATAGATAATATCCCCAAACACCATGTAAAATTATTAATAGGCGACTTAAATGCTCAACTAGGCAGAGAAAGAAAATACTGTGACATCATCGGAAAATGGCCAGCACACAAGAAAACAAAAATGGAGAGAGACGAGTTGACCTGTGTAGAAACCATAATTTAATCTCAAAATCTACATGTTTTAAGAGAAAACCTCAAAAACTCAAAACATGGAAACACCCTGACTACACTAAAAGAGAATGGCAACTGGAACACATCTGCATGGACAAATACCACCACAAAGAGATCTACAGTCTAATGTCAAAGTCCTCCAAGGAATAGACACAGGTTCAGATCGCTACGTAGTTAAAATAAAAATTAAGCTCACTCCCGAGAGGAGACTACAAAAGAAAGCCCCTAAAACTAAAAGAAAAATAGATCCTACCCAGCTAATCATCTTCCTTTTTTCTTAATCTGCTTAGCCTCCAGGGTTGGTTTTTCTCTCTACTCAAGAGACGGATTCCACCTCTACCACCTCAAGGGCAGTGGCCTGGAGCACGAGACATTGTGTCAGGGGATACAACTGGAGAGGATGACCACTACCTCGCCCAGACGGCCTCACCTGCTATGCTGAACACTGGCCTTGTTGGGGGATGGGAAGATTGGAAGGGATAGACAAGGAAGAGGGAAGGAAGCGGCCGTGGCCTTAAGTTAGGTACCATCCCGGCATTTGCCTGGAGGAGAAGTGGGAAACCACGTAAAACCACTTCGAGGATGGCTGAGGTGGGAATCGAACCCACCTCTACTCAGCTGACCTCCCGAGGCTGAGTGGACCCTGTTCCAGCTCTCGTACCACTTTTCAAATTTCGTGGCAGAGCCGGGAATCAAACCTGGGCCTCCGGGGGTGGCACCTAATCACACAAACCACTACACCACAGAGGCGGACCCCAGCTAATCAACAATGAAAATTACAAAAAAGTAACTGAGAAAATAAAAATCACAGATAAACTTCAAGACTTAGTACACAACCTTAAACAAACTGCAGAAGACCTGGCTCTATTAAACCACGTAAAAAACAAGAATGGTGGAACAGTGAATGTTAGAAACAGTGGAGAAAAGACATCAGTCATGGCTATTACATCAGTCCCAAAAATCAGAAATATCCTATCAAAATCTAGTAAAACAGAGAAAAGAAACTACCCAAGTCTTAAGAAAAAGAAAAATACATCATCATAAGGACACACTGCAATTAACTGAAGAAGTACTCAATAAAACTCAATCAAGGGACTACTACAAAACCTTCAGAAAACAGCTCCAAAAATATGAGCCTACTGATGAAGGATGAAATCAGTAAGCTGGCTCATAACTAGAGCTGGGATTTCTATGTAATTACATATTTTGTTCCTTGCTATTTAGGTGCTGGAAAAAGTCATATGTTCACAAAACATTATATTAGGGTTATTATTACCAAATTTCATTTTACAAATTTTTTTATATTTGTGGGTATTCTACATATTCTTAGTGATATTACATAAAACGACATATTTTAGCGTTTTCCTGTTTTCATATATAATAAATTGCTGAATTGAAGTTTCACACTTAATGTGGGGCTGTTGTCTGTCCTCTCAACAGGGGCATTAAGGCAATTATGAGTGACAGGTATTTGAGAGGATGATAGGTGCAGGTAGAGACCCTTGCAAAATAGGTTATTCTAAAGGTTCCAATTAGCTGCAGGAAAACTGTTACTTTACATGTGCCAGTCTTAAATCTTTCATCTCTTGTAGAGTTAATTGCTTTACAACTAGTAACTTTCATGTTGGAGTTTCCAGGAATATTTTTTTAAGCGCATTTCTGTGACCTCTTTGTTATGTACTTAGGAATTTTCAAATCTGTTGTTAGAGCTGCCTTCCTTTGAAATTTCTCAATTAGGTTTTAGTTTCTTTTGAACAACTGAAGAACATCAGTTTCCTCCAGAGTCAATATGGCACCAGTAGCATCCTCGCTGGCTTCAAAGTTAAAATCATGGATTGCAGTTGACGAGTCCTTTGCAACTGATGGCAAAGTAGTGATTTGCCAAGCATGCAACAAACATATCGCATGTTCCATGAAATCCCAGCTTGAGCAACATGCACGAAGTGCTCTCTGCATAGAAAAAAACCCAACAGTTAGGTCTATAAAAGAAACAAATCCTTTTAACACAGATGCAGCCTTCACCTTCAAGTAACCCTTTTTATAAAGACTTATGCAGTGCAATGTTTGCAGCCAATATTCCATGGTATAAACTTGAAGTGCCTGAATTCACATCTTTTCTGGAAAAATACTGCAAGGAACATGTTTCTAACCAATCAACACTACGCAAGAATTATCTTCAAGTCTGCTACGACGAGGCAATGCACAACATAAGACAGCATATAGGAAATTCTTTCATATGGGTTGCTGTTGATGAAACAACAGATGCTAAGGGTAAATTTATTGAAAATCTTGCGGTGGGGAAGCTACAACCTGACAGCGCCTCAAAACCATGTTTGATCTACTGTAAAGAGCTAGACTATACAAATCACTCAACTGTTGCGAGATTTGTGAATGATGGATTAAGAGCTCTGTGGCTGACTGAGATGAAAGAGGAAAAGGTATTAGTGATGTATTCTGATGCTGCAGCATATATGCTTAAGGCTGCAACTACTTTGAAGGTGTTTTATCCCAATATGCTCCATTTTACATGCTTGGCTCATGGACTGCAACGTGTTGCCGAAGATATTAGAGCTAAGTTTCCACAAATGAACAGATTAATTTCAGCAACAAAAAAAGGTTTTTCTGAAAGCTCCACAACGAGTGCTATCTTACAAACAGCAATTGCCAGAGATACCACTGTCGCCGTAACCAGTGTTAACGAGGTGGGGGACATGGATAGAAGCAGTTAAATTCTATAGTGAGCATCTAGATGCTATAAAGACTATGGTAGATTCTTTTTATCCTGAAAATGCTGTATCTATTAGTGAATCACAAACTGCCTTTAGTCACTCCAAAGTGGTCTCCTCAATCACCTACTTCAGGGGCAACTTCTGCTGGCTTCCAGAAACTATCAAACGTCTAGAAACATCAGGACAGCCACTGCAACATTCTATTGCCATCATAGAGGATGCTATTGAAAAACTAAGTGCTGTGCATGGGGAAACTGGTGCAATTGTATTGAGTAAATTGCAAAAAGTGTTGAAGAGAAATCCTGGGTATTCACCATTTCACAGTGTTGCCGAATTCTAAATGGAGATGACGTTGATCCTCCCGAGGACATTTCTGCAGCGAAAATTCCTCTCCTAAAATTTGCCCCAGTTACATCATGTGATGTCGAAAGATCTTTCTCTGCACATAAGAACATCCTAAGTGACAAACGCCTTTCCACGACCCCTGAGAACAACGAAAAATACTTAATAGTTCACTGTGCTACAAAATTTAAGGAATAAACGTGCTTTGAGTGTTTAAAATAATAAGTTTCTATTGAATATGTGTGTGATATATTCATATAATATGACTCCAAAGAACATTGAAAAATACTTAATTGTTCACTGTGCTGCAAAATGTAATACAAAGCGTGTTTAGTGTGTTGTAACTGAGAGAATGGTAAGTTATTAATTATATATTAATTATATAATATTACATATTTTGCCCATTCTACATATTTTGCTACATATTTTGGAGCTTTTTGTTACATATTTATGTACATATTATGCCACTTAATACTACATAAAAATCCCAGCTCTACTCATAACAATAAAGACAAAGGAGAAATTCTGGCTAAATATATCAATAAGCTTCTGGAACCTACAGAACTCCATTTGGACACCAGCACCCCAAAAAACCCCAATAAAAACACCACCAGAAAACATCAATCCCCCCACAATAAAGGAAGTCACTGTACACAATTACAGCACTGTAGGCATCCAATAACGGTGTAAACGCGAATGGAGTATGTGTTTATTATTTGTGAGGAACATTCCTATAGTACTTTCATTCGTAGTTTGCGGAAATCTGTAAATATGCAGGAAGTTCATCAAAAGTTGCCTCCATCAACAACTTGCCTCTATCTGGATTAAAGAAGAACTGCCAGAACACTGGACAACAGCCCTCGTTCACTCACTGCACAAAAAAGGAGACAAAACCTACCCTAATAACTACAGTGGAATTTCACTCCTAGAATATAAAATATTTTCAATAATCATCCTTAATAGGATAAGTTTACAACCTGAGAAAGGACTAGGAGAATATCAAGGAGGTTTCAGACTCTGGAAGAGCTGTCCTGATCAGATGATCATGAGCCTTAAGTTGATAATGGACTATAACAGGAGAAGGAACAGAGATATGGTGATAACTAGACCTGGGATTTTAGGCTCTAAAAAAATTAGTTTTAGGCACCTATAATAGGCTTTTAAAGCAAGTAAATAGGCATTTAAAAGAGAAAATAGGCACTTAAAATATGATTTAAAAATGTGTGGATGGGCAGGAAATAGACTTTAAAATATTACAATATACACTTAAACTGTAACGTGATACTTTCTTTACTTTAACAAGTGTAGTATCCCTATTCTTAACCGAATAACTGCAAAATTAAGACAGAATAAAAAAGACATTTAAACAATATAAAAAAAGTCATGTGTAAAAAAGAGTTATGGATTATGTGATATATCATTATCAGTACTGATCTAAAACATTAATACTAAAATCACTGTACACAATTACAGTACTGTAGGCATCCAATAACGGTGTAAACGCGAATGGAGTATGTGTTTATTATTTGTGAGGAACATTCCTATAGTACTTTCATTCGTAGTTTGCTTTACAATACATAACAATAATGTTATCCAAATTTTCCACAGTCAGGCTGTGTCTTTTGTCTGTTAAAATCATTTTGAAAGCAGAAAAAGAGCGCTCCACACTCACAGATGTTAGAGGGGCATAGGAAAATTTACCCACATTTTTCAATTCAATTTCACTTGGTAAGTCTACCTTTTCCCCATCCATTACCTGATGTACCCTTTTCAGCACTGAAAAACCTAGGTTCTTCTGCAGTATAGGTCGGCCGCTCGTTCTTGGCCGGTGCAATTCACGTGCGCAGTGGTCTCTCCACGCATAGCGAGCCTATAGGTTCGTTCCAACACACGAGTTTCTGACGGTCCCCGGCGGGTTCATGCATCGCCCTGTGCGCATGCGCCGGTTTGGGATTGGTCAGCAGCTGGTCCCGAACTTGATTGTGTTGGAACACTTCCTGCCTTCCTGGACAGCAATCTGACGTGTAAACAAAGAGTCTGGCGCGTATTACCTTGCCCTGCTTAATTGTTTGTAGATTCGTGAGAAAAAGGAAAGGGTAAATTACTGAAATACTGGTGAAATTCAGTATACATATAGAACACGGTACAACAAGTATTTTAAAAATTAATAAAGAATGAAATACACACACGTGGTTTATATTCGTTTTAATTGGTTAGGGAGGGATATCTGCCTCGAAGCCTTAAGCATGTATTTCACTGTTAAGGAACTATGATTTAAGTAAATTGGATCAAAGAAATGTTATAGTCTTTGATAAAAGAACTGGATGAAGCATAAATGTTTATACATATCTAAATATTTGCGATTAAGGAAATATAGCGAGATTCTGAATGATATTAAAGATTATGGTTGAGGATGTAAGGAAGAAAATAAACGTTTTCAGCTCCCAATAGTCGGCAGAAAATGCTGTGTAAGGGAACTGCTAATATTGCCACATTTTTGTTAGGCATCGTAAATCTCAAACTACAAATGTAAAAATAAATTTACAAGCTGCTTTACGTCGCACCGATACAGATAGGTCATGGCGAAGATGGGATAGGACAGGGCTAGGAGTGGGAAGGAAGCGACCGTCGCCTTAATTAAGGTACAGCCCCAGCCAGCATTTGCCTGGTGTGAAAATGAGGAAACCTCAGAAAACCATCTTCATGGCTGCCGACAGTGGGGTTCGAACCCACTATCTCCTGAATGCAAGCTCACAGCTGCGCGCCCAACTCACTCGGTATAAAATAAATACACTTGCTCGTTCTTTATTTTTTATCATCATAATACACTATTTTCAAAGGTCATTGTCACAAACTTCGTTTCATAGAAGTCGCGGGTCCAATTCCTGGCCAGGTCCAGTTAATTCCACGAACGCGGGAACAGGGTGTTCGTGTTCGTCTCAATACATGCTCTTTATAGACACACATCTTAGTGCCAACCAACAACCGACCAACCAATGGAGAAACACGTAATAGCAAATACATCCCTCCACAACATGTAGGCCTACAACGCAGTTCGCTTCCAGGCACCACTAGGGTGAGAGGAAAGCAGTGGAACAAGTGGTAAGCAGGTTTCCGTTTTGATGTACCAGAATTACCTACAAGTTTTAAATAACTAATTAACTTTTATGTGGCCCTGACCCTGTCATTTTCTACCATTAGAAAAAAACAACTATAATAATCGCTACTGAGTTTGGACGATGAAATCAGAATGACGCGATGAGAAAGAACCTCGAGAATTCCACTGGCAACAATAAAACTTACGCAAATAATTTTCTCGCTTCCTTGGCGCGGATAACTGCATATCCAACTGATCTCCACTGGATGAAGATTCAACGAAATCCCCGTACCTTTCCATTTTTTATTTAGTAGTTATTAATTCGTTATTTACTAATTATTAGTAATTTATTATTTCTACTCCTCAATTCACAAGTACATGAACATAATTCATTAACAGATTTAGAAAATTATTACCGCTTAGAGGTTATGGCAATGTTAACAAACCACATGGGAGAAGAACAAGGAACAGAACAGGAGTGGAAACGCACGTGGTCTGTCCAGTGAGTTTCCTCTCTCGCGCATGTATTCCATTGCGCATGTCCGTACTACCGGTTCATGCCACAGGCCTCGGACGAGTTCTGGCGGTCAGTAACTGCAGTTCGAAGTATGTTGGAACGCCGCATTTGAGTACATGTATCAGTCCGGGATTGGTTTGGTGTGTGTTGGAACGCTTTCACTCAACTGCGCATGCGTCGGACGGTCAGGGACTCGTGTTGGAACGAACATTATAAGTTTCTTCCCACTACGGTAACCAGTAGAGAGCAGCTGACTGTCGTAGCGAGAGGTCGTACGTGCCTGTCGCTCCACTTTCTCTCTCCTTGCCAGGCGCTCAGTACTTTCAAGTGCTAACCAGGCAGCTGTACTTATTAGTACGACTTCGAAAGAGCTTTTGTCTGAGCTGAGCACTTCTCAGTGCTCGCTTATTCTCTTTCAGGAGGACCAGGATGAAGAAGACGGACGTGTGGCGATCGCCGCACTACTGCTGGGCAGCGGAGGACAACGAGTCGCCTGCACCCGAGCCGGAACTGTAGCAGGGGGAGACGGAGCCGTACAGGGACGGGTGCGACCCCCCTGATGGCTTTTTCCTTCTCCGAAGGCCACACCGACCCGGAGTACGAGGCGCTGCTCATACACTACAGGCCGGGGCGCCTTGTAACTTCTGAACGGGGCCTCGTCCTGGACAGAATGCGGCGCCCTCGCCGAGGAGGCAGGGTCATCTCGACAACCATGGCCGTCAGGAGCTTCCTACCAGGAGGCCTCATATCCGGCATCACGACCAGGAGCGGATGCGAGACGCAGAGAAGGAGCTTTCTACTCTGTTCCAGGTCATCCGTCTACCAGGGAGGGACGGCATGCCAGGGATGAACACCGGCGCAGTCAAGGCCGCGACGGAGACCAGGGAGACGCCGAGGAGGCTAAGGAATAGGGCGGTTAACACAGACCTAGTCCTGGCCATCCAGCAGGTGACCAGCGACGCCACCACGGAGGTGGGGCATGACGCCCTCTGGCGCCGCGACTGTGCGACTTCAGTGGAGGAGGACGCCCCCTGGCGTTCTGAGGCTGCTGTCCAGGCCCAGCCTGCCAGCACGTCTATCGAGCTGCAGACCTCGATGTGCGCCCCACAGGACAGGGAACGCAGTCAGGCGTTAGCACCGACCGACGCCGCCGCCAGCCAGGAGAAGGAAGAAGACGGCGACGCAGCGGAGCCATCAGCTACCCTGGGGTCACCAGGTCGGGAGGAGGGCCACCAGGACGAGGCCTCTTCTCCTGCCGAGAAGACACGCCCGGGAAGAAGAAGAAGACGACGCCGGACCATGAAGCAGAAGGCGAAGCCGGCCCACCAGGAGAGGGCCGCCCAGCCGCAACCCAAGACTGCTCCCAGGACAGCAGTCAACCGAGGAGCCAATCAGGAGAGGACCTCAGCGGGTAGCGGCAGTCAGGTAAGAGTAAAATGTCCCCCTCAGCAGCTCTTGCAGTGTTTCCGCTGCCTGAGGTGGGGTCACCGTCAGGTCAGCTGTGGGCTCGAGGTGAGGTGCAACCGCTGCGCAGCACTTAAGAGCCGCGCCGGTGTGCGCCAACTGCTCGGGGGGCCACCCGGCCTCCCATCGCAGTTGCCCTGTCTACCGGGCCATGGCGCGGGCAGAGAGGAAGGAGGCCCGGCGCCATGACCCACCCCCTTTCAGGAGGCCCCCGCCCCGGCGGGCTTGGCCTCACTCTCCGGGATCAGAGACTGGGTACAAGGTACCCCAAGGAGGTGGAGTCGTGCGGCGGGCCCTAGTGGTACTTGACGCATGGCTCCGCAGCCGGCAAGGACCGTGCTAGTCACAGCAGTGCCCAGACGGACTGATCCCCAGACGATGGAATGGCAAGGAATTAGTTTATGTTTTGTGCATGTTACCTGTTCTTAACTAACACAACCTATGGTCTTTTTCCAGCCCACATCCTTGCATGTGCTATCAAAAGATGTCAGGTTTTACATGTAGGCTCTTTCTTCTTTCTGCCTATGTGGTTTTTCCCTGACCCTTCAATACCAAACTTCAACACCATATACCTAATACAATATTGCCTGGTAGCGTGTCTGACATGGGAACAGGCAGATACTCCTTGTATCACTTCCCACCCTTCCCTGCTATCTCTTTCTTCTTCTTAGAAATAATAGCATGTCGGAGGCCATGTAGATTGAGTCGTTGGTCACGCGGGGGGAGCGGGCTTCGGGGGCCCCCCCGAAGAAAAAAAAAGGTGACCAGTACATTTGACGTGTGCAGTGATCTCCCCGCGCAGGGCATGCGCATAATAATTATGGCCTCAGTTCTCTCCTCGAACTGACAGCGTGCGGACACCAGGGTAACGCGAGCGGTAAGAATAGTGACTAGTGGTTCATTTTTACTTCCTTACAATGCCTCCCGTTCATTCGAAACTAGGGTCGAAAACCTTGCATAGTCAATCACGTGAAATAATTTCGAATCTACACGAATTTATGAAGAGAGAAGCAGCGGCCGGTGAAGTGATGATCCCTTTGAAAAGGGTTCAGGAAAGGGTCGTAAGGGCGACTCGTGTGTCTGAACGATCTGTGAGACGGATTATTAGGGAAAGAGAAGCCGCTGAAGAAATGGGAACATCATTTGGAACGCCTCGGAAAAAGCACGCAGTAAGGAAACGTATTACTGGTGTGGATGACTTCGACGTGTCTGTGATTCGCCGCACAGTGCATGACTTTTATCTTGTAGAGAAATGTGCGCCAACAATCGGCAAACTCCTTCCTAGACTTCAGGATGAGGATAGCATAAAGTTTACAGGAGGGAAAACGAGTTTAAAACTCATATTGAAGAATATGGGTTTTAAATGGAAAAAGACAAGAAACAACATACAGTTCCTGAAGATACAGATGTTGATTCCCAAAAGGAATCTGAAATACTTTGTTCCGAATGAGTAAATTTATAATACCAATATAAATGGTCCGTTATTGGACATTATAAATTTTCCAGCTAACTCATTCCTGGTTGCCAACGTTTCGCCCCTGTGTGCTAGGCTGGGCTCATCAGTTGGTACCTAGCACATCTACCAAGACGCTGGCTAGTGCATACCAGCCTAGCACACAGGGGCGAAACGTTGGCAACCAGGAATGAGTTAGCTGGATAATTTATAATGTCCAATAACGGACCATTGATATTGGTATTATAAATTTACTCATTCGGAACAAAATATTTCGGATTCCTTTTGGGAATCAACATCTGTATTATCTGATGGCCAAGCAGGCATCAATTTTTAATAAGAAGATAAAGTCTCTCATAGTGCATTGGCACTGCCGGTGGCTACAATTAGCCTACACAGTGGCCTCCACGGTATGCACTAGCCAGCGTCTTGGTAGGTGTGCTAGGTACCAACTGATGAGCCCAGCCTAGCACACAGGGGCGAAACGTTGGCAACCAGGAATGAGTTACCTGGAAAATTTATAATGTCCAATAACGGACCAATATTGGTATTACAGTTCCTGAAGGCGATTAAGAAATATCGAGAGGAGGGTCGTCCCATAGTTTATGAAGACGAGTCTTACATTCATAGTAGCCATTCAAGCCCTAAGAACTGGAGTGATGACACGGCAGCAGGTTTGATGACACCTGTATCGAAGGGCAGTAGATTAATAATCGTTCATGCCGGTGGCTCGTTGGGTTTTGTACCGAACGCTCTATTAATGTTCAAATCGGGGCGGTCGACGGGAGACTACCATAATGAAATGAACTCTGAAAATTATCAGCGCTGGTTGACAGAACAATTAATACCAAATTTACAACCTAAATCTGTGCTGGTAATAGATAATGCTTCTTACCATAACGTTCGTCTGAACAAAACTCCAACCTCTAATAGTAGGAAAGATACCATGAAAGCATGGCTTAGAGGGAAAGGAATTTCGTTTGAAGAGAGTATGCTAAAGGCTGAATTGTACAACATTATTAAATTGCACAAACCGCTCCATCAGCAGTATCTCATAGATGAAATTATGGCAAGACATGCGCACACTACCTTGAGACTACCCCCATACCATCCTGATTTAAACCCCATAGAAATGATATGGGCTGACGTGAAACAATGGGTAGGAAATAGGAACACCACTTTTAAAATGGACGATGTTATCGCTTTGTGCAGGGAAAGATTATCAGAAATCGGAGAAGAGGAATGGAGAAAGGTTTGCCGTCGCACAGAGGAAAATGAATTAGAATATTATGCACGGGAAGGACTAATCGAAGATGCTATTGAAAGAATAGCGTTCACAGTTAATGGCAGTAGTGACATTAGTGACAGTGACGGTGACAGTGAATCAGAAGAGAACATACAATCAGGAGACAGTGAAGACACAGCGATGTCAGGTGTAGAGGAACTGAATTAAACCCTCCACTATTAGCTCCTGTGAATATTAGTATTAGTATACCTCAGTAGAAAGAAATATATTATTCTTTTTTTAGTTAACTGGAACGTACAGTAATGCCTACTAGCGATGTGAATCTTTTAGTGTAAAGAATAATGTGTATAAAGATTTCGTGTGAGCGGAAAGTTGGTTTGCTTTGCTTTGCTCTGACCGCTTCTTATACAGCCTGCAGCATGGCGACGGACGGACAGACGAGCGGGGCGAAGGGAGCCCGAAGACTGGAATGGGTAAGTCACATGATAAGTCACATGATCTTCTATACTCGCTCTATTGTTCCCGTGCGCAAGTGGCCGGCCAAGAACGAGCGGCCGACCTATACACTAGACCACTTGTCTCTTATTTTATCCCCTACCTTGCCCCTAGCACTTTATGTTATTCTCAGCTTCCTCAATTACAGAAAATTGCTGTTTGAGACGGTTTCCGTTTTCCTCCATTTTTGTAATGGTGACTGGAGGAAATGAAAAATTTGGCTCAATATAGGCAATGTCTCTCTGAACACTGGAACAATCATTTAACAGCTCTTTGACAGACGACAAACATGCAGAGTTGTCCGTTAAAGGCAAATTGTCTATCACAGTCATGATTTCCTCAAGATGTTCTGCATAATACAGGGCAGCTTCCATCCAGGAACCCCAACGGGTGATGATTGGCTGTAGTGAAAGGGGAATAGAGGGAGGTTTCCCTCTAAAGATGGCTATTCTTGATGGAGCCTTACAGAACACTTTCTTTATTGTTGAAATGAGAGTACTTACTGCAGGAAACTCGGCCCTAACTGTTTCTGCGACTCTATGAAAGGCATGGGTCATGCAAGTAACATGAATTAAAGAAGGATAGAAAGTTTTGAGGAGAGGTGCAGTGGCAATCATGTAGGGAGCAGCATCGGAGACACGGAGAAGGACTTTAGAATCATCAGCACTCCCAGGATACAACAATTGCAACCCCTTGTTGATGAAGTATGTAATGCTTTGACTATTGACTTTCTCAAGCTGTTTAGAGCAAAGAAGGTGAGCGGTAGATGCCTGATTGGGTTCCAGTTTCCTTACTATAAGGTTAGCAATGTACCTGCCCACAGAGTCAGTGGTTTCGTCCACACACAACCATATGCAAGACTCCCCAATATCCTCCCTGATTGACAAAATTATCTCATTGTAACAAATATTAAGTAGTTTTTATTTAATGTAGATGCTGATGGGATGTGCTGCTTGGTGTATTTCTGTAAAAAATCTCTAAAAACCAGATTATGCATAGCATTTCAGGGGATATTTGCTGCAACTAGGGCTCTACACATATCAGCATAGAAACCATTATGGGTTATAGAAGATACGGTATAGTTTGTGTGAGCAGAGTCTGTCTAATATTACTTTTCATGGCTGCTTTCGCTTTGTGACTGGCAGTATCTGCATGCTGCTTAAGGTGGCATTTTTTCTCACGTGAAATCTAAACCACAATAAAGTGATGCCAATTAGAGACCAAGATGAGGAATAGAAAAGGTGAGCTATTGAATAAAATTTGTAATTTTGAACTATTTAAATTAAGCCATTAATACTCTAAAGTTAATTAAGAACAAGAACACTACAGTCCCCGAAGGGCGTCGGCTTTCAATAACGGTTGCTGCCCAGCTCATGGCCTGCAGACATTGGGTGGCGTGTGGTCAGCACGATACATCCCTCAGCCGTATTGCCTTGCCTCCGTGACCCCTGCCCACTGTAGCTTCTCAAATCTCCTCACGACGCTGGGTCAACACCGTTCCAGACCTCATAGATTTCAGAATTACTGCCAGTACTGGAAATCGAACTCAGGTCGCCTGGACTAGGTCTCTACAATTAATTAGAGGAGCCAATATCAAAACCTTAGTTTTAGATTAACATGAAATTTAAGATATATGCACATACCTGTTTATTGCACTACTGGTAGAAAATAATCTTGCCATCAAAAGTCTCCCTAGAAATTGTACAAGCCATTGTAATCTTAGATGATTTCGTTTTAGGCATGATGAACTATATTCACTTAAACAGATGTTCTTTCACTGGCGACTTGACACAGTATGTCCCTTCAACTACCTGCTCCTTGTTCTTCCTAGAAAATCCTCCCCCTCCACCCTTCACTCAGCATTCCTTTGGTGACAGTTGTCTGGGAAGAGCACATTTCTGTGAAAAACCCACCCTCTGCTGTTTTGCTCATTCCAGGGATATCCATTGTGTGATTGTAAAAATTACAGAAGTTAAATTTTATTTTAAATGTAGAAAATAGGCATTTTAAGGCACTAAAATAATAAAATAGGCTCTAAAGGTCCAAATAGGTATTTTAGGGCACTATAAAACTCTATTAATGTAAGGGATTTATCATGAAACGTCAACATATTTTTAAAAAAATCATGTTATTTCGTAAGGAACAAAATAGGCATTTGCCTTAAAATCCCAGGTCTAGTGATAACATTTGTAGATTTCAAAAAAGTTTATGATTGCATCCATAGTGAATCTCTGTTTAAAATTTTAAGACACCTTGGACTACACCCCAAATTAATACTTTACATTATCATTATAGACTGTTATGCCTTTCAGTGTTCAGTCTGCAAACCTCTGTGAATTTACTAAACGTCGCCACAATCCTCGATTTGCAACTAGTGTTGTGGCCTCATTTAGTTCTATACCTCTTATCTTTAAATTGTTAGAAACCGAGTCCAACCACCGTCGTCTTGGTCCGCCTATACTTCTCCTACCCTCCATAGCAGAGTCCATTATTCTCCTAGGTAACCTATCCTCCTCCATTCGCCGCACATGACCCCAATACCGAATCCAGTCTATGCGTACAGCTTCATCCATCGAGTTCATTCCTAAATTAGCCTTTATCTCCTCATTCCAAGTGTCCTCCTGCCATTGATCCCACCTGTTTCTACCAGCAATCATTCTTGCTACTTTCATGTTTGTTACTTCTAACTTATGAATAAGATATCCTTGTGAAAGAGAGATTAACCTTAGAATCTGAACGTTTGAATGAGGCTGAAAGAGTATGTTCCTTGATAGTGGATGAAATGGCAATAAAACAACAATTGCAGTATGACAAAAGCTAGATACTTTCTTTGGTCACAAAATCACATCTTCAAATCAAATCAAAATCAAAATCTCTTTATTTGCAAATGAGGTGTCTACCTCGGTGGCAAATGGTACACTAAAATACATTATTGTCAAGCACTGTATATTAAATTAACAAGAGAAGAAAATTTTCCTATAATACAATGTTATATAATTTACGCTAACAATTTTTTCTATTAAACACACAGCTCATCCTTAATAAATTTATATTGTTTACAAAATTCTACTTATAATATCTCCTGTACTACTTACAAATATAGTCAACTGATATACAGTATGTGGAATTACTTCAAATGATACTATAAAACTGGTATAACATTAATATTTACATTGCAATTATTTATTTACTATTTTTTTTTACGCGTTCTGGATCCTAAATAGCATAACGACCTGCTGCGTCTTAACCAGAGCCCCTTTTGCCACTACTTTTCAGAGTTCCTGAAGGGCCTTCACAGCTACCGTAGCGGTCCCAGGGCCTTCGAAGTCCCCACTGTACTTCACCCCTACAGGCAGTCCCCTACTTTGGCTGTCCAAACTCCTTAGACCAGGGGATGGAATTAATTTATTCACACACATTTTTTTATTTACAATAACCTGCACCGGTCGAATGCCCTCTAACACTTCATTTATTTTCTCTGTTGCTGTTTATTCTCTTCTTGAATATCTGTACAGATTTCGGGAAAGGATCAAACACTACCCCTGGTAAACTGTTCCACTCCTTCACACCCTTCCCAATGAATGAAAATTTACCCCAATCGCTTCTGCTAAAATTCCTTCTAATTTTATATTTGTGGTCAGTCCTGCCAATATAATTATTTTCCAACTGAAGCCTCTCACGGATATCCCCCCATGCTTCTTCTCCTGTATAGGCTCTATATAATCCTGTAAGTCTAGTTTTCTCCCTTCTCTTACTTAAAGTTTCCCACCCAAGTTCCTTTGACATTTCTGATACACTACTCTTTCTCCTGATATCCCCTGTTACAAATCTTGCTGCTTTCCTCTGCACACTATCTATTTCTTTTATTAGGTATTCTTGGTGAGGATCTCAAACACTGTTTGCATATTCCAATAATGGACGAACCATACTGGCAAATAAGTTAATTTGGGAGGGAGGATTTACACAAGTAGTACAAGAACCGACTCGTCTCAATAACTTACTAGATGTATTCTTGGTTAAACCATGGGAAATTGTTGATAAAACTGAGGTAATTGAAGGAATAGGAGACCATAAGGCTGTAATAATGGATGTAGGACTCGTACCAAAAAGGCTTAATAAGAGGGTTACACAAGACAAGAAATTGTACAGAAAAACTGAAGTTGATGAATTTGGGACTTACCTTAAATCACAATTCAGTTGTTGGATAAGTGAAGGGAGTAATGTGGATACACTTTGGGCTAAATTTAAAGGAATCATTTGGGAAGGAGAGAAGAGATTTGTACCTGTTAAGAAGGGTAAAATGACCTCAGACCCTGTTTATTATAAAAGGGAAATAAGAAAATTAAAAAGAAAATGTAGAATAGTAAACAGGAAAATCAAAGAGGGTAGGGAGAGTAGAGAAACTAGAAAACAGCTAATGAGGGAACTGAATAGAGTGAAAAAGGAAGCAAAAGAGAATTATATGAATGGCATACTTCAAGAGGGTAATGACCACAAAGGGAAATGGAAAAAGCTGTATTCATACATCAGGAATCAAAAAGGAAAAGGAATCCAAATTCCTACAATGGTGGGAGAAGGGGGTGAACACTATAACAGATACTGAGAAAGCAAACCTATTTAGTAGGGAATTTAGAGATTCAGTAGATGATTGTCAAGAGTTGGAAACCGAAACAGAAGATACAGAGGGAGAGAGACAGAGGGAAACAAGAAGCTTCTCATTCACAAACGGCCGGGCTGAGTGGCTCAGACGGTTAAGGCGCTGGCCTTCTGGCCCCAACTTGGCAGGTTCGATCCTGGCTCAGTCCGGTGGTATTTGAAGGTGCTCAAATACGTCAGACTCGTGTCGGTAGATTTACTGGCACGTAAAAAGAACTCCTGCAGGACTAAATTCCGGCACCTCGGCGTCTCCGAAAACCGTAAAAGAGTAGTTAGTGGGACGTAAAACAAATAACATTATTATTATTATCATTCACAAACGAAGATATTTTCAGAGAAATCCAACTGCTTCAGCAAGGAAAAGCAGCAGGAAGTGATCAAATTACTGGGGAGGTATTAAAGACAATGGGGTGGTACATAGTGCCTTATTTAAAATTTCTCTTTGACTATCTCATAAATAATAGTGTAATACCAAAGGAATGGAAGGAATCTACAATAATACCAATTTATAAAGGAAAGGGTGATAAAAGGAAACCAGAGAACTACAGACCAATCAGCCTGACCAGTATAGTTTGTAAAATACTGGAGAGTTTAATATCGAAGTACATCAGAGGGGTATGTGATGATAAAAATTGGTTCATGGAGGAGCCAGTATGGATTTAGAGAGAAATTTTCTTGTGAGGCACAACTGGTGGGATTTCAGCAGGACATAGATCAGTTGGATTCAGGAGGTCAGTTAGATTGCATAGCTATAGATCTTTCCAAAGCCTTTGACAGAGTGGGACATGGAATATTATTAAAGAAATTGGAGGGAATAGGATTGGACGTAAGGGTTACACATTGGATAAAAACATTTCTAAATTCAAGGGTTCAGAAAGTCAAAGTAGGAAATAACGTATCTCAGGAAGAGAAAGTTTGGAAGTGAATTGCACAGGGTAGTATAATCGGTCCGTTACTTTTCTTAGTATACGCAAATGATTTAGGGAACAATATAACATCAAAAATAAGATTGTATGCAGATGACATAATTGTTTATAGGGAAATAAACAACACTGAGGATTGTTCAGAATTACAAAGGGACCTTGAAAGTATCCAACAATGGGTTGAAGAAAATAATATGAAGGTTAATGGAGGCAAATCAACTGTTACAACTTTTACAAACAGGAGCTTTAAAACTGAATTTGAATATACTTTGGATGAGGTAGTTATCCCAAAAGATGGCAAGTGCAAATACTTAGGTGTGAGATTTGAAAGTAATTTGCACTGGAATGGTCATGTTGATGACATTGTTGGGAAAGCATACAGATCGTTACATGTCATAATGAGGCTACTTAAAGGATGCAACAAAGAATTAAAAGAAAAAAGTTACTTGAGTATGGTTCGTCCATTATTGGAATATGCAAACAGTGTTTGTGTTTGGGATCCTCACCAAGAATACCTAATAAAAGAAATAGATAGTGTGCAGAGGAAAGCAGCAAGATTTGTAATAGGGGATTTCAGGAGAAAGAGTAGTGTATCAGAAACGTTAAAGGAACTTGGGTGGGAAACTTTAAGTAAGAGAAGGGAGAAAACTAGACTTATAGGATTATATAGAGCCTATACAGGAGAAGAAGCATGGGGAGATATCCGTGAGAGGCTTCAGTTGGAAAATAATTATATCGGCAGGACTGACCACAAATATAAAATTAGAAGGAATTTTAGCAGAAGCGATTGGGGTAAATTTTCATTCATTGGAAGGGTGTGAAGGAGTGGAACAGTTTACCAGGGGTAGTGTTTGATCCTTTTCCAAAATCTGTACAGATATTCAAGAAGAGAATAAACAGCAACAGAGAAAATAAATGAAGTGTTAGAGGGCATTCGACCAGTGCAGGTTATTGTAAATTAAAAAAAAGTGTGTGTGAATAAATTAATTCCATCCCCTGGTCTAAGGAGTTTGGACAGCCAATGTAGGGGACTGCCTGTAGGGGTGAAGTACAGTGGGGACTTCGAGGGCCCTGGGACCGCTACGGTAGCTGTGAAGGCCCTTCAGGAACTCTGAAAAGTGGGGGCAAAAGGGGCTCTGGGTAAGACGCAGCAGGTCGTTATGCTACTTAGGATCCAGAACGGGTAAAAAAAAAAAAAAAAGTAAATAAATAAATGCAATGTAAATATTAATCTTATACCAGTTGTATAGTATCATTTGAAATAATTCCACATACTGTATATCAGTTGACTATATTTGTAAGTAGTACAGGAGATATAAGTAGAATTTTGTAAACAATATAAATTTATTAAGGATGGGCTGTGTGTTTAATAGAAAACATTGTTAGCGTAAATTGTATAATATTGTATTATAGGAAAATTTTCTTCTCTTGTTAATTTAATATTTAGTGCTTGACAATAATGTATTTTAGTGTACCATTTGCCACCCAGGTAGACACCTCATTTGCAAATAAAGAGATTTTGATTTGATTTGAAGTAACTTTTTTCTTTTAATTCTTTATTGCATCCTTTAAGTAGCCTCATTATGACATGTAACGATCTGTGTGCTTTCCCAACAATGTCATCAACATGACCATTCCAGTGCAAATTACTTTCAAATCTCACACCAAAGTATTTGCACTTGCCATCTTTTGGGATAACTACCTCATCCAAAGTATATTCAAATTCAGTTTTAAAGCTCCTGTTTGTAAAAGTTGTAACAGTTGATTTGCCTCCATTAACCTTCATATTATTTTCTTCAACCCATTGTTGGATAGTTTCAAGGTCCCTTTGTAATTCTGAACAATCCTCAATGTTATTTATTTCCCTATAAACAATTACAGTCTAAGGACATTCCAGGAATAATTAATGAACAAGGGGAGTGTGTATGTGAGGATCTTCAAAAGGCAGAAGTATTCAGTCAGCAGTATGTAAAGATTGTTGGTTACAAGGATAATGTCGAGATAGAGGAGGAGACTAAGGCCAAAGAAGTAATAATATTTACATATGATAACAATGACATTTACAATAAGATACAAAAGTTAAAAACTAGAAAAGCAACTGGAATTGATCAGATTTCTGGGGATATACTAAAGACAATGGGTTGGGATATAGTACCATATCTGAAGTACTTATTTGATTATTGTTTGGTCGGAGGAGCTATACCAGATGAATGGAGAGTTGCTATAGTTGCCCCTGTGTATAAAGGAAAGGGTGATAGACATAAAGCTGAAAATTACAGGCCAGTAAGTTTGACATGCATTGTATGTAAACTTTGGGAAGGCATTCTTTCTGATTATATTAGACATGTTTGTGAAATTAATAACTGGTTCGATAGAAGGCAATTCGGTTTTAGGAAAGGTTATTCCACTGAAGCTCAACTTGTAGGATTCCAGCAAGATATAGCAGATATCTTGGATTCAGGAGGACAAATGGACTGTATCGCGATTGACCTGTCTAAAGCATTTGATAGGGTGGATCATGGGAGACTACTGGCACAAATGAGTGCAATTGGACTAGACAAAAGAGTGACTGAATGGGTTGCTATATTTCTAGAAAATAGATCTCAGAAAATTAGAGTAGGTGAAGCTTTATCTGACCCTGTAATAATTAAGAGGGGAATTCCTCAAGGCAGTATTATCGGACCTTTATGTTTTCTTATATATATAAATGATATGAGTAAAGGAGTGGAATCGGAGGTAAGGCTTTTTGCGGATGATGTTATTCTCTATAGAGTGATAAATAAGTTACAAGATTGTGAGCAACTGCAACGTGACCTCGAAAATGTTGTGAGATGGACAGCAGGCAATGGTATGTTGATAAACGGGGTTAAAAGTCAGGTTGTGAGTTTTACAAGTAGGAAAAGTCCTCTCAGTTTTAATTACTGTGTTGATGGGGTGAAAGTTCCTTTTGGGGATCATTGTAAGTATCTAGGTGTTAATATAAGGAAAGATCTTCATTGGGGTAATCACATAAATGGGATTGTAAATAAAGGGTACAGATCTCTGCACATGGTTATGAGGGTGTTTAGGGGTTGTAGTAAGGATGTAAAGGAGAGGGCATACAAGTCTCTGGTAAGACCCCAACTAGAGTATGGTTCCAGTGTATGGGACCCTCACCAGGATTACCTGATTCAAGAACTGGAAAAAATCCAAAGAAAAGCAGCTCGATTTGTTCTGGGCGATTTCCGACAAAAGAGTAGCGTTACAAAAATGTTGCAATGTTTGGGTTGGGAAGAATTGAGAGAAAGAAGAAGAGCTGCTCGACTAAGTGGTATGTTCCGGGCTGTCAGCGGAGAGATGGCGTGGAATGACATTAGTAGACGAATAAGTTTGAATGGCGTTTATAAAAGTAGGAAAGATCACAATATGAAGATAAAGTTGGAATTCAACAGGACAAACTGGGGCAAATATTCATTTATAGGAAGGGGAGTTAGGGATTGGAATAACTTACCAAGAGAGATGTTCAATAAATTTCCAATTTCTTTGAAATCATTTAGGAGAAGGCTAGGAAAACAACAAATAGGGAATCTGCCACCTGGGCGACTGCCCTAAATGCAGATCAGTATTGATTGATTGATATGTCATCTGCATACAATCTTATTTTTGATGTTATATTGTTCCCTAAATCATTTGTGTATATTAAGAAAAGTAACAGACCTATTATACTACCCTGTGCAATTCCCTTCCAAACTTTCTCTTCCTGCGATACATTATTTCCTACTTTGACTTTCTGAACCCTTGAATTTAGAAATGTTTTTATCCAACGTGTAACCCTTACGTCCAATCATATTCCCTCCATTTTCTTTAATAATATTCCATGTTCCACTCTATCAAAGGCTTTGGAAAGATCTATGGCTATGCAATCTAACTGACCTCCTGAATCCAATTGATCTGATATGTGCTGCTGAAATCCCACCAGGTGTGCCTCACAAGAAAATGTCTTTCTAAATCCATACTGGCTCCTCATGAACCAATTTTTATCATCACATACCCCTCTGATGTACTTTGATATTAAACTCTCCAGTATTTTACAAACTATACTGGTCAGGCTGATTGGTCTGTAGTTCTCCGGTTTCCTTTTATCACCCTTTCCTTTATAAATTTGTATTGTTATAGATTCCTTCCATTCCATTCTCAAATATTTCCACGTCTCTTTCCTCTCTTCCAGGCCTGTATGTTCCTATAATTCCCACCTCCTTCATATTATCACAAACTAATTTTATCCCTAATATTTCATCCCTTTCATCGGTAAACCATTCATGTGAACAATAAGTTTCCTTCACCAGAATAAACACTCGCCCTCCCTTTTTATCTCCTCGGTCTCTACGATAGACTGTGTACCCTTCTGGAAATACTACTCTATTACCCACCCCTCCTCTCAACCACGATTCCACTCCTATCACCACATCAGTCTCATAAGATTCCATCAATGTACTGAATTTTAATTGTTTATTAACACTTTGACAGTTTACCAAGAGCAATCCCAGACCCCCTTCCTCCCTAAAACTTGACTGTTGCAATTGGGTAACTTGAAATTCCTTACTTTCCTGAGTTTCATTTTCTAGTTGACTGAGCCAGCTTGAAGTACAGCTGGCTCTTTGTACTAGTTTTCCTGGTCAGTATTATAAGTCAAGGGAGTTGCCTGTTTTACAGTACATATCTTAAGATTAATAAAATCTAGACCGAGCTCCATAGCTGCAGTCGCTTAAGTGCGCCCAGTATCCAGTATTCGGGAGGTAGTAGGTTCGAACCCCACTGTCAGCAGCCCTGAAAATGGTTTTCCGTGGTTTCCCATTTTCACACCAGGCAAATGCTGGGGCTGTACCTTAATTAAGGCCACGGCCGCTTCCTTCTCACTCCTAGCCCTTCCCTGTCCCATCGTCGCCATAAGACCTATCTGTGTTGGTGCGACGTAAAGCAACTAGCAAAAAATCTAGAACACTATTTGCTATCTTTCGTTTACCTGAACTGTTTAGATGGAGGCCATGTTTTGTATAACAGTATCTTTCAAAACTGCTGCATTCAATAACCTGAGTATTCCAAAAAATGTTTACAAATGTTAACAATATCTGTATTGACCTTGTACACTTCAATGTTTACACACGAGTCTCTACTCAAATCATGCCTGTGGGCCACGTTCACTACAAAGACGTTAGTGTGGGTCAGCTACCCTAGTATATGTTTAAGTTGTGATCTTACATTCTTGGCGTCGTCGTGAGCTACGTCGTTCGTCCCACCGATGATAAGCACTGCATCGCCGCTCCCGAAGTTCCTAGTTGCTGCTTCTACGTTTTCCAGGACACTGCTGATAGAAGCTCCTGGATATATTTCTCCGGTTGCTGCTATATTCTCGTCGTTTATCAGTCCTGCAATTCCCCTTCCTTGGCTATCACCAAACACAGCTACCTTTGCTGATTTAGGCCTAACTGGGTCTTAAATCTGTTCCAGATAATACTATATCCGAAATTAAGAACGTCAAGAATGTGAGGGAATCTGAAATTCTTGCCAATAATTTGCTTTGTTTTATGATAGCAGGGTTATGCACTAAGTACAGACTTCCAGCCGCGTACTTCTTTACCAAACTAACCACAGGCAAGGAACTGTATAATTTGACACTGTCTGTTATCAGAGAGATTGAGGCTTGTGGATTTCTTGTAATATGTCTAGTTTCCGATAATCATAAGACCAATGTTAATACGATGGGACGACTTTCCAATAGCAAGATTATGAAGCCACAAATTACTCACCCAAATGACCCGAACCGACCCTTATTTCTTGCATTTGACCAATGTCACATTTTAGAGAACGTAAGAAACACATTTTTAGAGAAGACCATGTTTGACAGAGAAGACACAATAAGTGGCTCTCACGTGAAGAATTTATATGAATTGCAAGCAAGTCAAGTGGTAAAACCTGTTCGCTTTCTGACCTGAAAACATGTGAGCCCAAAAAACATAGAAAAAATTAATGTGAAACGTGCGAAGGGCATATTTTCTACACCAGTAATAACAGCTCTGGAATATCTCCAAAAACATTCTGGACATCCAAAAGCCCACTTGTTCCACAACTGCACAGCGACTATATACTTCATGAAAATGATTCAGAAATGGTTCAATATCTATGATGTTAGCAGTCACAACAACGCTAAGTTTTGCCCTGACAAGGTCCATTTTTTCAATACAGATGGTGACAGGCTTCACTGGCTGGAGAGTGAGTTTCTGGTATATCTTGAGGATGCGAAGGAAGCATGCCATGAGCAAGGAGCGAGTTTTCTCAGCAATGAAACTTACGAGGCTATTCGGCTAATTACGTGTTCTACAGTTCTCTGTTGCAAGTGATAAAAATCATTGCTATCCGTATTGAAGATACTGAATGTAGGATGCTAAAAGGTTAGTTTTTTCCACCTATTCAATACATATAAATTTTATAAATTAGGAATTTATTATTGATTCCACTTGAGACATGTTTCGCCCTTCATTGAGGGCATCATCAGTCAAAATATCACCTCAAGGTAAAAAATCAGGTAACTGGTTAGTAGTTGACATGTACAAATTAATACATATTATTAATACAATTACAAAAATTAAGTATGGGAAATAGTTGTACAAAAGTGATGGTTGAACATATAGGTTTATAGATGAAAAGTCGGCACCAATGCCTAAAATTAACATAGTAGAGTTCGGCAGTGGTGCTCTGGAGAAACAGTTGACGCAATCATAGGAAAATAAAAAGTTAAAAAATATTTACATTAAAACAATTAAGGGAGAAAAGGTGTAGTGTTCGGCGTCAATGTTTGTAACCAAAAATTAATGTCAAAGGTTGGTAACTATACAGTATTTACCTTGTTCAATTGAACAGTTGAGATAAAGTTTTAAAAGTATTTACATTATAACATTCAGCGTAAATGTTTGTAATAAAAACTAATGTCAATAGTTGGTAACTATATAGTAATTACATTATCTAACTGAATAGTTGGGAATTTACAAATATATACATAATTACACAAGAGCAGCTGGTGTGCAAGGATAAAAAAATTTTAGTACCAAGTGCGTCCTGATGTTTTAGAGGTTGGAAGAAGGAATTAGTATTGACATTTCAGAAATATGTAGAGCAGTTTATTTTAGTTAAAATCACCGGGGGTAGGGAAATATTTCATAGGCAAATGAGGTTTTATAGGCATCAAGCTGGAAGTTTTTCAGTTGCAGTGCCGAGATCGGTACAGAGACTGGTCAGTGTGGATGGAGATTCATGGGTATTCCGTGCGTATGAACGGCAACAATGGTGACAGTTATTAGTGGGTAATTGCTAGTTATATGGGTAATTGCTAATTAGGAAAATGTTGCGGGTTGAAACTTTCGCTTATTCTTTTAGTTGACTTCTGTAGCATCGAATGTGATGTGAAGACATCGGTGTGAAATGCCGGTGAGACAAATTGATATTGTTCCGTGGAATAAAGTATGGTGGACTTCGGGATGAAGTTATTGTTCTTTTCTGGTCTGGTGAGATAGAATAGAGTTGCTTGTGTTGTGAACTGCTGTGGAGAGATTAGAATGTATACGACAACTGCAGAGTCAGAGCTTTAAAGCTGGGGTGAGGCATCTTCTCATTCTGACTGCGAAGAGGAGCCGTAGTGGCACGCCATATTTGTGCCGATGTGCGCTGGGTTCCGGCGCGTTGTTGAAAGTTGTATTGTATGCAGTGGAAGTTATCTGTAATTGAGATGTTAATAGTATTAGTTAGTGTGTAAGAAAGGTTTATGGTAAGTAATGAAGAGTGAATGTTATGTTACATACCTGATGTGTCGCTGAGAGGTAATTGATGATGAGTATTGGTGGACTAAGAAGGAGGCTCAATCGGTAATACGCACATGCGGTTAGCAATGGCGGCGGGAGGGGTGGAGAGCTTTGGGGGGGGAGGGGCATGGGCGGAGTCATGCGCAAAGGTGAGCTGTCAGAATGGAGGAAGGTAGAGTGGAGGGGCGAGCTTGTTGTGTATTGGGAGTGCAGGTTGATGTAGTGTTGGTTTATAAAAAGAGGGGGGGGGGGGAGGGGGTATAAGGAACCGAAAGTTACGCGGATAATATTGATGCCTATTTGTTATTGTGATGAATGTTATTTGCTTGTGTTGGGTGTTGTATTGTTTTTGAAGGTCGAGTGGTTATTATTTCTCGTGTTGTATCGGTGGGGTCGTGGTGGAGGGGGAGGTGCTTGGGTGGGAGGATGTGTGGGCTTGCTGTCGTTGTGTGTGGGGGAATTGGTCGGAAAGGGGGAGCTGGGGGGTAGGGGGGTAATTGTCGACATGCTGGGTGAGTTAGTTAATGTGGTATTGAAGATTTTAGACAAGTTGTTGCCTTGAAAATTTATTTTTTGTAGTAAGGTGGGAATTTGTTCATAAAGGGGGTTTTTTAAATCTATTATCTCGTTGAGGTTTTTATCTTTGTTGAAGTGTTGGTCTAGATAGATGTATAGGTTCTCAAACTCAGTCATTAGTTTGCCTTTCTCGACTTTTTTTAGGATTGTTAAGTCTTGTTCCATTGTGGTGAAGTGGTGGCCAGTGTCCCTCATGTGGGTGCTCACTGCGGAAAATTTATTATGTTTTTGGGCATTGTAGTGTTCTAAATAACGGGTTTGGAAGCTTCGGCCATTTTGTCCGATGTACGAGGAGTTGCATTGTGAACAGGTGAGTCTGTAAATACCTGAGCCCGCGTAGTGGTTTCTTCTTGGGTTGACAGAGTTCTGGTTGAAAAATATGTTCTGGTTCGTGTTCTGCGTTTTGAAAGCAATGTTGACTTCGTGCTTTTTTAGGGGGTTGGCTATCTGGTGGATGACTGGATTAGTGTATGTGAAAGTTGCGTATTTGTGTTTATTGGGTTTTGTTGGGGAAAGATTAGTTGTTAATTTTAGTTTTACTTTGTTGATGATCTTGTTGATCATGTTGGTGTTGAAGCCATTGAACTTGGCAATATCTGTTATGTAATCAAGTTCTTTTTTCAGATTGGTAGGTGAAAGGGGAATTTTTAAAGCTCTGTATATTAAACTGTAGTAAGGGGCTTGTTTATGGGAGTTTGGGTGTAAGGAATTATTGTTTATTGTTAGTGGGGTGAAGGAGGGTTTTCTGTGTATGCGAAACTCAAATGTGTTGTCCATTCGTGTGATGTTGATGTCTAAAAAAATTGATTGAGCCGTTGTCCTCATCTTCTTTTGTGAATTTTATGTTGTTGTCTAAAGTGTTTAGGAATGTGAGGATGTTGTCGCTGTTGTTGCACTGTTTATCGATGATTACTAGTGTGTCGTCGACATAGCGGAGCCAAAGATGAATACCATTGATGGAATTTATAATTTTATTGTGTTCTAAGTTGTCCATATAGATGTTCGCTAGAATGCCAGAAATAGGATCTCCCATAGCTAAGCCCTTTTGATGGTAAATCTTGTTGTTGAACGTGAAGTAATTATTGTTCAAAATAAAGGTTAATATTTTAATGAACTCATCAATTTCTATTTTGCTTAGTCCACTGTGTTTGGAGAGGTTGTTTTTTATGATGTTGATGGTTTCGAGAAGTGGGATGTTCGGATACATGTTGGTGATGTCAAAGGAACATAGAATGTGGTTTGGTTGCAGTGTAAATTTATTCAGGGTTTGACATAGGTCAATTGAGTTCTTAATGGGCTTTATGTTGTTGAATTTGTAGTGTTTTTTGAGAAAGTAGTGTAGAAATCTTGAAGTTTTGTATGTTGGACTGCCTCTACTGTTGATAATTGGTCGGATGGGGATGTCTTTTTTGTGGGTTTTGGGTAAGGACTTGGCTGTGGGTAAAGTTGGATTCATGTTGACTAGTTTAAAGATTTCATGGTCATTTAAGAGGAAAGTTGAATTTTTGAGAAGGGTTTTCAAGTTGCGTTGTACTTTTGGTATAGGATCCTTGTTGATGGTGGTGTAGGTTGTGTCGGAAAAGAATTCTTCAGTTTTTTTGATGTAGTCCTGTTTGTTCACGAGTACAGTTGTGTTACCTTTGTCGGCTTTTGTTACTATAACGTTATTGGTGTTTATTTTGGTCTTTAAAGCATGGATTTGTTTTGAGAGGGTAGTGTTTTTGTTGGTTTTTAACTCATTAACTAGGGAGGGCAGTTTCTTTTTTATTTCGTGTCTAACGTCATTTTGTTTCTCTGTGGTGATCTGTTTACTAATGTTGGATTCTACTTCTGCAATAGTGGTGGTTAGGTCATCGATAGTATTGGGGTTAGGCCAATTGTGTTTTAGGCCTCTGTTTAGGAGGTTCATTTCTATGTCAGAGAAGGTGGTGTCAGACAAATTGATGGTAGTAGGGGTGTTGTTTGAAATAATGGATGTAGTATTATTGTTCTTATTGTGGTTTGATGTGCTTGGTTTGGTTCCCTTCAGATGGGCTAGTTTGAGGTTTAATGTGTCCTGTTTCTTTTCTAGTACGTTGGTTAATTTATTGTCAGTATGTCTTAGGAAAGATTGCCATTCAAGAGGGGATAAGTGTTGTGCAAGGGTTAAATGTGTTCGATAAAGCTGTAAATTTAAGAACAAATTCCTACCTTACTACAAAAAATAAATTTTCAAGGCAACAACTTGTCTAAAATCTTCAATACCACATTAACTAACTCACCCAGCATGTCGACAATTACCCCCCTACCCCCCAGCTCCCCCTTTCCGACCAATTCCCCCACACACAACGACAGCAAGCCCACACATCCTCCCACCCAAGCACCTCCCCCTCCACCACGACCCCACCGATACAACACGAGAAATAATAACCACTCGACCTTCAAAAACAATACAACACCCAACACAAGCAAATAACATTCATCACAATAACAAATAGGCATCAATATTATCCGCGTAACTTTCGGTTCCTTATACCCCCTCCCCCCCCCCCCCCCTCTTTTTATAAACCAACACTACATCAACCTGCACTCCCAATACACAACAAGCTCGCCCCTCCACTCTACCTTCCTCCATTCTGACAGCTCACCTTTGCGCATGACTCCGCCCATGCCCCTCCCCCCCCAAAGCTCTCCACCCCTCCCGCCGCCATTGCTAACCGCATGTGCGTATTACCGATTGAGCCTCCTTCTTAGTCCACCAATACTCATCATCAATTACCTCTCAGCGACACATCAGGTATGTAACATAACATTCACTCTTCATTACTTACCATAAACCTTTCTTACACACTAACTAATACTATTAACATCTCAATTACAGATAACTTCCACTGCATACAATACAACTTTCAACAACGCGCCGGAACCCAGCGCACATCGGCACAAATATGGCGTGCCACTACGGCTCCTCTTCGCAGTCAGAATGAGAAGATGCCTCACCCCAGCTTTAAAGCTCTGACTCTGCAGTTGCCGTATACATTCTAATCTCTCCACAGCAGTTCACAACACAAGCAACTCTATTCTATCTCACCAGACCAGAAAAGAACAATAACTTCATCCCGAAGTCCGCCATACTTTATTCCACGGAACAATATCAATTTGTCTCACCGGCATTTCACACCGATGTCTTCACATCACATTCGATGCTACAGAAGTCAACTAAAAGAATAAGCGAAATTTTCAACCCGCAACATTTTCCTAATTAGCAATTACCCATATAACTAGCAATTACCCACTAATAACTGTCACCATTGTTGCCGTTCAAACGCACGGAATACCCATGAATCTCCATCCACACTGACCAGTCTCTGTACCGATCTCGGCACTGCAACTGAAAAACTTCCAGCTTGATGCCTATAAAACCTCATTTGCCTATGAAATATTTCCCTACCCCCGGTGATTTTAACTAAAATAAACTGCTCTACATATTTCTGAAATGTCAATACTAATTCCTTCTTCCAACCTCTAAAACATCAGGACGCACTTGGTACTAAAAATTTTTTATCCTTGCACACCAGCTGCTCTTGTGTAATTATGTATATATTTGTAAATTCTCAACTATTCAATTAGATAATGTAATTACTATATAGTTACCAACTATTGACATTAGTTTTTATTACAAACATTTACGCTGAATGTTATAATGTAAATATTTTTAAAACTTTATCTCAACTGTTCAATTGAACAAGGTAAATACTGTATAGTTACCAACCTTTGACATTAATTTTTGGTTACAAACATTGACGCCGAACACTACACCTTTTCTCCCTTAATTGTTTTAATGTAAATATTTTTTAACTTTTTATTTTCCTATGATTGCGTCAACTGTTTCTCCAGAGCACCACTGCCGAACTCTACTATGTTAATTTTAGGCATTGGTGCCGACTTTTCATCTATAAACCTATATGTTCAACCATCACTTTTGTACAACTACTTCCCATACTTAATTTTTGTAATTGTATTAATAATATGTATTAATTTGTACATGTCAACTACTAACCAGTTACCTGATTTTTTACCTTGAGGTGATATTTTGACTGATGATGCCCTCAATGAAGGGCGAAACATGTCTCAAGTGGAATCAATAATAAATTCCTAATGTATAAAATTTATATGTATTGAATAGGTGGAAAAAACTAACCTTTTAGCATCCTACATACAGTTCTCTGTATCCGATACTTATTGTCGACTGGCTTTCATTTTGTGCTAACTAGAGTATTTAACAGTGATTCCCTAGAAATGTTCTTTAGCATTTTGAGGAGAACTTCAGGCAACAATGACATGCTGGATTCAAGGGCTGTAGTACTTGCCCTCAACAAAATTTTGAAGATTGGAATTCCTTTGAAACGGCCAAAATCAACATACTCGTGAGATGAATGTTATTAGCTGTGTCAAGTCATCTCAATCAGTCCCATCAGAAGTGATCCCTAACATTCCAGGAACAGTGACAGAAATCCTGCAAAATCTTCACAAGCCGCATTGTACGTATACTCACTTTTACAAAATTTATTTACTGTTGGTTATTAGATAACAGTATTCTAAATAATAACCATAATGTTATTATGCAGTAAACTTAATACTCCTATTTCTTTTACAGGTCCGGAGGTAGTGTCTATTAAAACTTGCATCGCTTGCTTTCCTGAGTGGTTTTGCTGTGAAGGAAATAAGAAAAGAAGTAACTTGTGAATCATGCCGTAGCCTAATTCAGCAAGAAAAATGCAGTTCTCCACTAATGGACATAATTTTTAAGCAAGATCGGTGTAAAGTCGTCTTCTATCCATCAGAACAGTTGGTGTGGATTATAAACACTGTTAATGATTTCGTGTGTGAAGCTGCAAAATTTGTTAATACAGGAGATTGTGTGACTTTAACTACCGTAGTTATGCCTGTTTTGAAGAGTCCGGAGGTTTTAAAGTGCGACTCAAATGACAGTTCTAATCATGCTGAGAAATTAGGTCAGGTAATCTGCAAAACTCTTATCCAGAGTATCTTAAAAAACATTGGAGATGAAGTGACTGAATGTTTTGAAAGGGTGAAATACCTAAACAGTAGGCCGATCAACAGGAAAATCATCAGAATGTAGGCCTAACAGCTGTGTGGAACTGCGTGCCGCTCATTCTGACTGGCCATGCTTGCAGCGCTCCGGTGGAGAAAGTGAGTACTTCTTGATGTTCGCATGTATTCTTAAAGTGGGGAGGCTGATGTATACTAGAGGGCGATGGTAGAGGCTAGTAGAACGTCATTCTCTCTTCACTATTTCCCAAGATGCAGTGACGTTACACAGAGGCACTGTACAGCAGGTTGCCGCGGCTAGTGATGTATAATAAAGAGGCGGTCGTTTATCGTCAACAAGTTATGTGTGTGCGCGCGCCTGTGTGTGTGTGCGTGTGTGAAAAGAAGCAGCGTGGTTACCGCGGTAGTTGCCAGTGGTGTTCATTACTGTTAGGCCGCGAATGCAAGATGACCCATGATTTTTCACATGAGATTCTGAGAGAAAAAAAAGTCGTCTTGGTTTCGGAGAAAAACGGTATCACTCCAGAGGCTTCTGTGACAAACATTTCAGTTTTCTTCTTCAAACGGCGTCAGCTAACTTAACCGTATATTTATCATGAAAACATTTCAGACACATGTAGAGAAATGATAACCTCCTCGCTAGGAATTTACATGGGAATAACCTTTCCGAAATTTAACGAGACGCAGGAAAATATGAACTATCCTCTGAAATCAGTGACGCACTCTGCCATATCTTCAGGCATATCACATTTTTACTTAATCTCAGTGTATAACATTAAAAGTAAGAGATTGTTTACTTCAGCCTTTATTTTTAACGAGTCAACAACTGCTATTGGCCAGGTTATTTACGCATTTATTACAAAAACGTGTTATCCTCTTTCATTTCGAATGTTGTTTAGAGAACAGCAGTCGACGAGAGAGCTCGCAAATGCACAGTGAGAAAACTATACCATATTATTATTATTAGTATTATTATTTATCTGTACGTATTGTACATAGTTCAGTCTTTGAAGACTAGTAAATATTCATCATGGGAGCAGCAGCATCTTTTCTTATCCTTCTTCCCCTCACCTAGTTGGAGATCCCTAACCAACTCGTTCCAACCACTCAGGAACTTTCCAATCAATTAACCAGCCAACCTACCAACCTCCTACGAGGTCTCCAACCTGTCTGTCATGACAAGACACTGAATTTGTGATTTTCTGCTGGATCTAGAATGTTAAAACTAGTAGTATTTCTTGCAATATTTTCTTTCCATGGAAGTATTTTTTGTACTCTTGTCATTGTTGTTGGGTAATTATGTTTTAGCTTTACTTTATTATCTCACTGATGTAAGTGACCGTTGCTACCAGGATATTTCCCAATTGCGATGTATTTGTTAAAATAACAATTAAAAAAAAAAAAATTCCCATAATCTAATAATAATGATCATAAAAATGAGAGAATTTGAACTGAAGGAAAATCTAGAGGGAAATACTTCGTATATTTTCTAAGATATGGTATTTGCATGGACTTGTAGTCATATTTAGTTGAGATTATTTATGTCATGCTCTCATATTTTAGCACTTTATTTATGTGATTTTTTGAGCTGATTATGCACGATTCAGCATTGTACTTTTTTAAAAATTGTATCAACCTGGTCTTGTCCAAGTTGGTTGCTGAATGGTGAAGCATATACATTATTTTCTTTTGCTGAAATAATTGCATTTATTTATTGAACGTTCAATGCTCAAATCGAGTCAATGAGTCTGATTATTTTGCAAATTCTCTTTCAAGAGAGTGCTTAAAACTAAACGAGATTTTGTAAATGATTTAAAATGCTTATTTCACTTACTTCGTTAAGTAACTTGCAAATTTATTTTTCATTTCACAAATGTGTTAACGTCAGATCAATGCAAGCAATTAATTTTATTTTTTATTTTCTTAATTTTGCAGAACATTTGCAGACATGAAGATGTTATACAATTAATGTTAAGGATGAGTAATAATATTCATTAAAATTAATATTCAATCACAGAAATGAGAAGAAAATATTTTGTGAGGAATATAGGGAATTAATTGTACCACCCCATTTGCTTACATGTGATGGATATGTTTTCTTATTCAAGTAAAAGTAGCGATTGTATTTCTTCATCACATGTAATCAGATACGACCTAAGAGTACAATAAATGTTAATGAAATGTTTATTTGATTTTATTCACCTTGCTAATGTCAATTCCTGAATCCTTCAAGATATTCCATGTGTATTGACAATGCTTAATATACGTTCCATCAATGGACTGAGCACCAAATGAGAGGTTTCTTGTTTCAATGACTGAGCTAGGGCAAGTGTTGTCTATTAACTTGACTTTGAAGTACTATTGACGGGCACAATATTTTATTCACTGAGTGCAGAGAAAAATAAAATTGCACAAAGTCGTCATCAATCAGCGCTACTTTTGTTAAAATTGTTCATATCATGGGTTACTGTATGTAGTACATAGTTTACAACTGCAACAATAGATGGTGGTGGTATCACCGTAAGCTATACCATTACAAATAGCCAGCTAATGGTGAGATGGGTATCGTGCCCAGGCAGGTGCCATCTGTATTGACGCTTCTTAGTGAATATTAATAATATGATTTAAGTGCAGGTTGAGATTGGTGCAGGGAATAAATGTTTGGTGGTGGAAGCTGGTTGATTCTGAAGGATATCGTGGGCTAGCGGGGATAAGCTAACTGCTTCCAGTGGTTGGGGAAGGTTACAGAAGACGAATCTTTCGACGTAGTGAAGTCTGATGGAGTGGAGATGAGAAAGGATTGTAGGAAAGGTGTACAGGTCATTCATTATATCTGTTCTTGTTTCAGGTCAGAGCCTGTTAGTTAATCGTATAGCATCTCTGACTAGTTTAAGTATTTCCAGGTACTTGATTGGATAGGCAGCAATTCAGTAGATGAAGGCGTTAAGTTTTTACAGGTTGAAGAAAGGCTTTAAAGGCTTTATAGGTGTTAATAATTTGTATTGCTTTTAGACCCCAGCTCCCCAAAGAACAGAGGAAATGAAACCTGTGGCGTGCATTTTGATAAATTTTGTCCAAGTGTACATTCCATCTTAGGTTATTCTGAAATGCGAGACCGAGGCATGTAACGGTACAGGTTTTTTTTTTTTTTTTTTAATTGGCTTTATTTTCCTCTGACACAGATAGGTCTTATGGCGACGATGGGACAGGAAAGGCCTAGGAGTGGGAAGGAAGTGGCCGTGGCCTTAATTAAGGTACACCGTGGTTTCCCATTTTCACACCAGGCAAATGCTGGGGCTGTACCTTAATTAAGGCCACGGCTGCTTCCTTCCCATTCCCAGGCCTTTCCTGTCCCATCGTCACCATAAGACCTATCTGTGTCGGTGCAACGCAAAGAAAAGAAATAAACAAAATAAAAATAAGGTACAGCCTGATGTGAAAATGGGAAACCATAGAAAACCATCTTCAGGGCTGCCGACAGTGGGGTTTGAACCCACTATCTCCCAGGTGTAAGCTCACAGTTGCACGCCTCTAACAACAAGGCCAATTATTATAACCTATAAACTTCATTTTTTTTTCGTATTCAAGTACAATTATAAGATATATATTGATAATACTGTAACCGTACGTATGTACGATCCCCGAGTTTTTAGGTTAGGAAATTTTCGTGTATAGTTTGTAAGGTTAAAATCATGTAATTTTGTTTATTTACCATGTAAAAACGTAATATTATAAGAAGAATGTGTAGTTAGGGAATATTGCATATGTTCATCATTATATTTTGTATAAATTTCCGTTTGGGTAAGAGTCTGTAAATATGGCCTAGCCGTAAGGATTGTGCAACCGGGAAAACTGAGACTATATCGGGAAGGACGGTTGAAGTCAGTTGGATGTGTTGCAATAAGTGGCTTGAAAACACGGGGTACGGCAGGTTGTATCGGTTGAAGAATTGGAGTGAATCAATGTGACATACATGAGTGGACGGTCTGTGTCACATCATATACTCGATAGCCAATGCGAGGGCTTTGTTTTGAGCGAGGTTTGGGTTGACAGAGTGACGCGGGAAGAAGTGCCGGTGTGAGCGTTGCTACCAGTAAACTTTTCAGGACGCGATAACCACGTGTAGCAAGCATATATAAGTGGGTACGCGTGTGCGGCGAGTCATTCTGATTCTGATTCTCATTCTGTTTCTGACTCTGATGATGATACTGTGTGTTTCTCATTTGTACTGCTCTGCGGGAGCGACGTATTTGCGCAGTTTGCTATACGATCTGCTATTGTTCGGAGTATCTGTTGCGGAGTGAACATGGTATAATCTCAACGACTTACCGGCTTTGCAGTGGACTTTCTGAAAAAGAAAGTGTTTGTTTGGAACTTGTCACCCGAGTATGCAGCTTCAGTTGATGGAGAATTTTGCTGTTTGCTTGCCTCCGGACATGTAACGCTTTCTGTCCAGCCAGCAATTGGAAAGAATTCAAGACGTCGACGAAGAAGTGTAAATAAGGTTAGGGATGCTCGTCTTAAAGAAGGTTGCATCCATATGTAGAGAAATAGTCGTCGTACTTTTCTCTACCAGATTAGGATTCACGGTAACAGTGGAGTGCGAAGGGGGCTCTTACCTGGAGGTATGTTAAAAGTATAATGATGTTCATTTTTTTTTTATTAGTGATTTTAATGATTTGTAATTTGCCTTTATAGGCGGCAAACGAGTAAATCTCGTGAAGAGATGATTTTATTGGGTAGTATTGTGTATATTAGCTCTATGTAAACGGCAAGCACTAAGTGGGTTGCATAATGATGTTCTATTTTTATTAGTGATTTTAATGATGTGTAATTTGCCTTTGTAGACAGCAAACGAGTAAATCTCGTGAAGAGATGATTTTATTGGGTAGTATTGTGTATACTAGCTCTATGTAAACAGCAAGCACTAAGTGGGTTACATAAGTGTTTAATTTTGTTGGTGTATGTCACATATTAGTTCTTATTCTGGGAGTAAAGTCATAGAATCAAACTTAGAGTGAGTCTTTAGTCAGTGGAGTGAGGCTGAACCAGGCATGTTACCCAAATTTAATTTCAGGGGTTATATAGCAACAGGTAAGGTTATAAAGTAAGTCTGGAGCCTCGTCAGCCTGATGACCGTCGCCTTGGGAGAGGGAGTGGCTCGTTGCTCTACACAATTAAATATTCCTGCAATTGTTTGGCAGGTGGCACCCATTATCCTTGTTATTTACACTTATTTGAGTCAACGTTTATCTGTTCAGTATTTCAATAGCTTGCGGAAGTTGCAATACAATATAATTTTCAAGTACATAATATTACATCAGTCTTGGGACTAGTTTCAGCCACTTAGTGGCCATCTTCAGCCAAATCCAAATTAACAGATTATGTGATAACTAAAACATATGTGTATCAGACAAAAACAATGTTGCAGGAATAATTAAAACATTAAAATACATATAATAACAAAATATATGGTTATGATCTTCTTGTCATAATATGATATCTTTAACCTGCCAGTACTCACGGGTGAGCTCTGTGCTCAGTTTAACTTTTAACAGCTTGTAGCTCTAACCTAGAGGAAATTGGGACCCCACGCTCTTGTCTACCTTCCTTTCTGAGTATCCCCTTTGATGGATACAGGAAACAGCAAACTTGAGTGCTTCCCAGATGCTTTGATTTCAATCTTGGCGCAGACGCGAACGGAAGCGAGCGCAGCGCTCACCCACGAGGATCCGTGTAACTTTTTGTGCATGTGCAAAGTAGTGCGAGTCTGAGTGCCGAGTAATGTTTTATTAACATTGAGTATGGAACGTGAAGAACACATTCGGATGTGGTCATTAGAGGAATCTGATGATGAAATTTTAAGCTCTCCTATGATAATAGACAATGATAGTGAAGATTCGGAGGGAGAGATTGAAAACAGTGATCATGACACTAGGAGTGAAGTAGCCGCTGACAATTCTGATTTCGATGAGCACATCGGACCTCAATATGTTGGTAAAGACTATGTCACGGTGTGGAACATTCATTCCCCTCCACACAACAGGCGAAAGAGCAAGAAGAATACTGTCATTCATCCGGGAGGTGTGAAAACGTGCTCAGCACACAGCGACAGTTCTCCGGTCATGGGACTTGTTCTTTCCTAACGATGTGATTACTGAAATTGTGAACTACACAAACGTTCGTTTGGAGAAGTTCAGACAAAATTACACTCCTGTCTTGGACACAAATGTGAATGAGATATAGGCCCTGATTGGTGTGTTATACTTAGCAGGAGTTATGAAATCATTACATCAAAATATCCAAGACTTATGGGCAACTAATATGACAGCACCAGAGTATTTTCGCCTGGTAATGAGTTACAATAGATTTTATTAGCTTCTTAGTGCCCTGAGGTTCGATGATATTCGTACTAGGCAGCAATGGAAAGCTCTGGATAAGTTGGCGCCAATCAGAGAAATATTTCAAGGTCTTGTTCAGCAATGTGAAGACAATTACAGTGTTGGGGAATATGTCACAGGTGCAGTTTCAGGCAGTACATTCCAAACAAACCATCCAAATATGGAATCAAAATTTTTGCCTTGGTTTGTTCTCGGATGTTTTATACTGCAAACATGGAGATGTATGTGGGAAGACAGCCTGAAGGTCCCTTTGTTATAGACAATAGCCCTAGTAGTCGCCAGAAGAATTGTTCAGCCAACAGAAAACAGAGGCTGGAACATGACTGTCGACAAATGGTTTTCTTCCGTAGGGATTGTAAATGAGCTTGTACGGGAGAAGAACCTAACAATGGTCGCAACACTGAAGAAAAATAAGCGGGAGATTCCACCAGAACTAGTCAACACTAGATCCAGGCCTGTAAATATGAGGCATGTTTTTTAAGTAAGGTCCGTTTGAAAATAAGAACACAATGAAAGTTTATTTCACAAAAGTAAATTTATTTTCAGAAAGTACATACTTCACTCTATTTTTCAACATAGTTGCCAAGTTTGTTCAAACACTTATCATACCTCTTAACCAATTTTAAAATACCCTCTTCATAGAAACTTGCCGCCTGCTCTGATAACCAAGAGTTCAGTTTTCACGTCGTCGTCAATGTAATGGTTGCCAGGTGATGTTTGAGGTGGAGGAACAGATGGTAATCACTCGGCGCAAGATCAGGACTGTAGGGTGGGTGGTCTAAAACTTCCCAGCCAAAATTGTCCAATAAATCGCGGGTCTGACCGGCAGTGTGAGGTCTTGCATTGTCATGGAGAAGGACAATTCCCTTTGTCAGCATGCCGCGTCTTTTGTTTTGAATTGCTCTGCGTAGCTTTCTCAGGGTTTGGCAGTATGCTTCTGCATTGATACAGTAGAACCTCGATAATTCGAAATCGGTTAATTCAAAATCGCACGTAATTCGAAGTAGCTCTCGTTCCCGGAAACATGAGATACAGTTTTGCATGTTATTTAAATTGTTTAATTCGAAATACGGATAATTCATAATTCGAAGTCCATTGTCGGCCCCATTACCGAAATTCACACTTTTAATTCGAAACTGCCTTTACATTTTAAAACAATAGTATGTTACAGAGTAATTTCAACTCGAAATTTATCCGCGTCATAATAGAACGTGTGTTCCGGAACGTGGAGTGGTACCGTAGCTTTCCGCACTTACACTCACTTCGGTGGGTCTACAGTGCGCTTCATGATTGCCAAGTTGAATGAAATCGGAATTCTTTTGTATTCAACCTTTTAAGGAACGCCGTAATATCACGCAACAGGCAGTGTGCGGGAAAACAGAATGCGCGAACACCGGCGATGCCGACAGTTGACGTGGATCATATAATAAATTCGTAGACACCAAACAATACTGTCATTGCCGATGAAACTGCATTGCTTTATTTTAATGCGAGGCCAAACGGTCTTATGGTTTTAAAGGAGAAAGTGCCAGCCGGAGAATCGTACAAGGGTCGGGGATGGGGGTCATAGTAGTGCGTTGCAATTGCAATGCACATGGAAGCGAGAAACTTTATCCCCTCGTCATAGAAAAGTTCGATAAGCTACAATGTTTTAAGGGCGTCGGGCACTTTCCATCCCAGTACAAAGCATCTAAAAATGCAAACAGTACAGATATCCAAAAAATAAAGCATTTGCACAGGGGAACCGGCATAATTTATCCTCGTCTTTGAAATGTGTGATATTTTTCTTTCGTTGCGTGAGGTTATGTTTGTTTTTTTACCCAAGTGCATTATTTGAACATTGTAAATGCACCTTGTTGGATACATTTCGGAAATAGTTTTTACATGGCATTGGGAAAGGTTTAAACTGTGAATCGAGGTGATTGCATGTATTAATAGGTCTTAGAATACTTTGTGACCCGGCAAGTGTTTACATTTCTGAAATCCGAGAGAAGTGCCATGGCGGGAAATCGTACAAGGATACTCATAGGAAGGTTTGATTTTAAGGGCATCGGGACCTTTCTGTGTAAATACATGGCATCTAAAATGCATACAGTATAGTACTCCAATGAATAAAGCACTTGCACATGGGAGCCAGCATAGATTTCTCCTCGTCTTTGAATCGTGCTTTTTTTGTCTTTTTTTCGTTGCGTGAGGTTATATTTGCCAGTAAGATATGTAAGTGCATTATTTGAATACTGCAAATGCACCTTTTTGGATACATTTTGGAAATAGTTCTTTTTTCATGGCATTTGAAAGGTATAAACTGTGAATCAAGGTTAAATGCATGCAGTAACGGGCCTTAGAATATTTCGTAACGCGGCAAGGGTTGGTAGATCTGAATTGCGAATTGGCGGTTAATTCGAAATCACGTAATTCGAAGTCCGATTTTTGAGTCCCAACGACTTCGAATTAACGAGGTTTTACTGTAGTGGTTCCTTGTTGCATGAAGTCGACCAACAAAACACCATGCCTATCCCAAAACACCGACACCATGATTTTGTGCTGAGACAGAGTCTGTTTGGCCTTCACTTTTACAGGCGAGTGTGTGCGTCTCCATTCCATGCTTTGTTGCTTCGATTCAGGCGTGATATGCGAAACCCATGTTTCGTCTCCAGTTACGATCTGACCCAAGAAGCCGTCACCTTCTTCGTCATAACGAGCCAAGAACTTCATCGCACACTCAAATCTTTGGTTTTTGTGGTCCTCTGTTAGGAGTTTCGGGACCCAATGCGAGCACAGTTTCCTAAACCTTAGGTGTTCAGAAACAATGTTGTAAAGCACTGATCTCAACACGTCAGGAAATTCGTTTGAGAGACCAGTTATTGTGAAGCGCCTGTTCTCACGAATCTTCGCTTCAACTGAAGCCACCAAATCGTCTGTAATCAAAGAAGGGCGACCGGAGCGGTCCTCATCATGGACGTTGTCACGGCCATCTTTGAATTGTCGTACCCACTTACGCACTTTGCTTTCACTCATAACAGTATCACCGTACACTTCGCAAATCTGTTGATGAATTTCTGCAGCAGACAGGTTCCTTGCTGACAAAAACCGCATCACTGACCGAACCTCACACACGGTGGGCGAATTGATATGCATGCGAACTACTAGTGTCTACAACAAAACGGACCATACTTAAAAAAACACACTTCGTAGCAGCATTTTTGCTTTTGGGGATCATTGCATGCTGATTTCGTATGTGCCTAAAAATAATAGAAACATAATACTCATATCAAGTATGCACAAATTTCCAGTAATTGATGAAACAACTGGGGACCTTATGAAACCAGAAGGACTTACATTTAATTTGACAAAAGGAGGGGTTGATGTTGTTGATGAAATGAAGTCTTTGTACTCTGTATCCAGAGTGTGCTGCAGATGACCTCTAAGAATATTTTTCACAATGTTGGATATTGCCGGTATCAACAGCCAGATTATTTTTCGTTCGAACACATCTGAAGAGTTACTGCGAAGGAAGTACCTGAAGACACTCGCCGTGGACCTTACAAAATTCCATCTTGAAGAAAGAGTTGCAAAATCTGGAATTCACTCAGATCTGTGCCTGAAAATTCTGAAAGTTCTGGGGGAAAAGCCTGATCCTCCACAGGTGACATCTTCGGGAAGGATAAGTGTGCATACTGTCCAAGAAAGAAGAACAGGTAAACAGCAGCCAGATGTGTGAAATGCAGTGCACCAATTTGTGGAGACCACATAGTAACTGTAAACCATGCCATTTTCCACATTCGGATCAAAGAGACTTGGAAACGGAATAAAGGTGACAACAGTGTTGAGACTTTATATTGAAACATCTGTTCCACAAGAACATGAACAGTTGCCTAATTTATGAACATGTTCAACAATGACAGTTCTATAGGCAGAAACATTGTTTTATATGTCACGCTACTATCCAGATTTCAAGAAATTAATACATTCTAACTTGAATAAAGTGAGCGAACCCCAATTCTAGTAAGATTAACCTAAATTTCCATGAATCATATATTTAAACGCAAGCATGTATACTATTATTTCAAAACTGCAATTATAATGAATAAATCATCTTCGCTGAATGAACGTTGGCAAAAGAAATCGTTAGGAAAACGAACATACACAAGGTAAGCGCCGCGCTCACCCGCGAGTAACGGCGTTATACATGCGGCCGCGAGTACTGTCGGGTTAAGTTGACTTAGGACCTCAGGCTAAGAAGTAAATCTGGAAATAATAGCCAGAATTAGCAATGAATAAACATACAGAAAAGAAATTAAAAAGGAGAAAATTTATTTGAGACTCACCTCGAATGTCTGATGAAGAACAAGCACTGACTTGCTGGAGGAAGCAGGCAATCCTTGTAAACAAAGGAGTGGATAGGGAACAAGCACTGGCTTGTAGGAAGCAGGCAATCCTTGTAAACAAAGGAGTAGATAGGGAGAGGAGGGGAGACGTAAAAAACTGTGTTGTTTATTCCTGCCTCTAATTTTCCATTCTCTCTGAGAATGGTGCCCAGGTACTCAATCTGTTCTACCTGTTCAATATCCTCATTGTTCCATTTGATCTGAAGCTGTACTTTTTCTCCTTTGGTGCACTGCATGACCTTGGTTTTGCTCGCATTCACTTCCATCCCACAGTCCTGGAAGGCGTAGGCCCATTCAGTAAGAGCCTTTTGGAGATCCTCTGCTTTCCCAGCCAAAATCAGAACGTCATCTGCATAGACCAATGATTGGACATATATTAGTCTCATGTTCCAGTTGCCAACCTTAATTCTTTTAGTTCTTCTTTTACACTGCATAATGACATGGTTCATGAAGCTCACGAAGAGAAGAGGACTCAAGCTGTTACCCTGCTTTACTCCCTTCGCCATTTCAAATTCCCTAGAGCATTCACCAGCTATTGTCACCACTTCTTGGACTCTATTGTACATGCTCCTAATGCAGCATAAGAGAATCTTGATTATCTTTTCCTCTTCAAGTGCTGCCCAAAGCTGTTCCCTGGGGACCGAGTCAAATGTGGCCTTTAGGTCAACAAATGCAGCTAGAACATCCTTCCCAAGACTAAGTCGTTTATCTATAACGGTTCTTAGTGTGTATGTATGGTCGTGTGTTTGTCAATTTGACCTAAAAGCACACTGTTCTTCCAATTCTTCCTTTAATTCATGTCTCAGCCTCTTCTCCAATATGCATGAATATATCTTTCCGGCCACACTGGAAAGACAAATTGCTCGATAGTTTGCACAGTCCAGAGTGCTCCCCTTCTTATGGATAGGAACAATAATGTTCTTCTCCCAATCCTTTGGAATCTTCTGAATGCTCCATGCTTGTTGGCATATCCTTATCACCACAGTTCACCACAGCCTCTCCTCCATACTTCATCAATTCTGATGAAATTCCATCCCAACCAGCTGCCTTGCCCCATCTTCATTTCAGTGACTGCCTCTCTTACTTCACTCTGCATAACTATCTCCCCTTCTTCTAGTTCTTCTTCTGCCCCATTACCAGAATAGTCTTATGTATTCTGGTCTGCACGGAACATGTCCTCGTAATAAGTGCCCCACGTATCAAGAATGTCCCATGGCCTCATTTGGATCTTCTGGTTCCTGGCTTTAATGTTTCTGATTCTCTTTCCAATTTTGCCTTGGAGGGATCTTAGTATCTTCCAAAATTTCTTCTGATTATTTCTGTATTCTGATTCCATTTCCTCACCAAATTCCTGCCAGTTCCTTTCTTTTGCCTCTTGTACTTGTCACTTAACTTCATTATGTGCTTCAACATAATTCCTCCAGTCCTCCACCCTTCTTGTTTTCATGTACTCCTTCCATGCTGCCTTTTTCCTCTTTACACCTTCCTTGACTTGCTCAGTCCACCACTTTGTTCGTTTCATTTGTGTGTTTACTGTAGTTTTCCCACAGACTTCTTCTGCTACTTTGATAATATTAGTCTCAAATTTCCTGCATCTCTCTTCTAAGTTCCAGCCTCTCTCGGGTTCTCCTCTTTCTGTTTGCTATAGGCTATCACGCAAAAAATAATCGCTACCCTTCACTGTATCACTCAACACACAATAAATTTCTATTTTCTGAATGGAATGAGAAACACAAACATAAACAGGCTTTCTGGGTTATTCAGCAATAATGAAAACTGGAGAGCAAAATTAAACTTTCCTGAGGCCAACAACTTTCTTATCCTGTAAATTTCAGGAATTTGATGCCATTTCTCGTTCTTGCATAACTTTTTCCGTCTGGCCTCCTGTTGCGAGTGTTTTAATCTGTGTTGGAAATCATGTTTCTTTCACAAGGGATCCCAAAGAACATTTACAGGGCTAGGAAAAATGTGATCGTACTAAACGGTAACAGTGAAAATTTGTGACATGATGTGTGAGGTATTTTTATACTGTGTATAGATTTAATACGATGTGAACTGGGACTTCGAATTTATGACATGCTTAGAGAGAAATCATCTTAATGAGGAAATCCACTGAGGTTTCACTGTATTTTCTCACGTCTGGTTAAAATTTGGAAAGGCTACTGGCATGTCTATTAATACGAAAATTTTTATTATTACTGACACTTGAAATATGTATGTTAAGTTAGGTTAGATAATTCTGTTTGAATAAGAAAATAACAAGAAAACTAAAACATTTGTCATGGAAGCCACTGGAGTGATATTACTCTAATTTTTCAGAATGAAATTGAACATACACGTTCACATTTTCTTGGAATCAGAAAAATAACTAATAAGTAAGTCGCAGCATCGAAATCTGTGAAAACGTAAGTTTTGAACAAACTGATTGCTGTTTCATACCGAAAAAAATCGGATATAACATCAATCCGCTATAGCGAGTAAATTTTTTATCGTTATGATTTCTCACTATAACGGACTTTGTACTGTATTATTATTAATTTACTTCATCAATTAAATGGTGAAGTTCTCATTTTTATAAGATCAGGGGTTCAAAACTTTGTACAATTACAGATGCATTGCAATAATAAAGTTACAGAATATTGTTTACTGTATCATAGACACACACAACCTGGAAATGTGAACTTTTAAAAACTCAAATGTTTTCCTTCCAACATCTAACACAAATAAATAGTAAAAACGAAAAGGTTTCACTTTCTAGGTTACTGTTTTCAACCTGTCCCATGCACGCTCAAGGCAATGTCCCATTAATTGGCTGGCCAATTCGTATAGTTGCTATCTGCCTCTCTCATCAAGTTCAACACTGATGCATTTAATTGAGGGCAAGCATAGTTGTCGATGAAAATTATTTCAGCACAGTTTTCAACCCTAAAGGGCTGTACAAAGGGTCGGATAATTTCATTGGTATACCGCTGGGCATTTAACATCCCTCGAATCGGTATCAAAGGTGCAGGACAGAACTACATAATTAAAAAAAACCCCATGGCACTACAGCCCTTGAAGGGCCTTGGCCTACCAAGCGACCGCTGCTCAGCTCAAAGGCCTGCAGATTACGAGGTGTCGTGTGGTGAGCACGATGAATTCTCTCGGCTATTATTCTTGGCTTTATAGACTAGGGGATCTGCATAATCCCAGCCCCAAGATATTACAGCACCACGTTCAAATGCATGCATCTCTTAAACATGCTGATACTTTTCACTGCATTATTTACATCTCCACACCCTTTGTCATCATGTATCTGACCTACGTGATACACCTGTTTTATCTGCAAACATGACATTAAGCCATTCAAAATCAAGTCAAAATCTCTTTATTTGCAAATGAGGTGTCTACCTCGGTGGCAAATGGTACACAAAATACATTACTGTCAAGCACTAAATATTAAATTAACAAGAGAAGAAAATTTTCCTATAATACAATATTATACAATTTACGCTAACAATGTTTTCTATTAAACACACAGCTCATCCTTAATAAATTTATATTGTTTACAAAATTCTACTTATAATGTCTCCTGTACTACTTACAAATACAGTCAACTGATATACAGTATGTGGAATTACTTCAAATGATACTATACAACTGGTATAAGATTAATATTTACATTGCATTTACACTGACTGACAGAGCAAATGCAACACCAAGAAGGAGTGGTCAGAACTTTATGCCAATTGCAGGGTAGACTGACGTCACTGAGGTATGCTCATGATGTGAAATGCACCGCTGTGTTGCACACGTAGCGAACGATAAATGGGACACGGCGTTGACGAATGGCCCACTTCGTACCGTGATTTCTCAGCCGACAGTCATTGTAGAACGTGTTGTCGTGTGCCACAGGACACGTGTATAACTAAGAATGCCAGGCCGCCGTCAACGGAGGCATTTCCAGCAGACAGACGACTTTACGAGGGGTATGGTGATCGGGCTGAGAAGGGCAGGTTGGTCGCTTCGTCACATCGCAGCCGATACCCATAGGGATGTGTCCACGGTGCAGCGCCTGTGGCAAAGATGGTTGGCGCAGGGACATGTGGCACGTGCGAGGGGTCCAGGCGCAGCCCGAGTGACGTCAGCACGCGAGGATCGGCGCATCCGCCGCCAAGCGGTGGCAGCCCCGCACGCCACGTCAACCGCCATTCTTCAGCATGTGCAAGACACCCTGGCTGTTCCAATATCGACCAGAATAATTTCCCGTCGATTGGTTGAAGGAGGCCTGCACTCCCGGCGTCCGCTCAGAAGACTACCATTGACTCCACAGCATAGACGTGCACGCCTGGCATGGTGCCGGGCTAGAGCGACTTGGATGAGGGAATGGCGGAACGTCGTGTTCTCCGATGAGTCACGCTTCTGTTCTGTCAGTGATAGTCACCGCAAACGAGTGTGGCGTCGGCGTGGAGAAAGGTCAAATCCGGCAGTAACTGTGGAGCGCCCTACTGCTAGACAACGCGGCATCATGGTTTGGGGCGCTATTGCGTATGATTCCACGTCACCTCTAGTGCGTATTCAAGGCACGTTAAATGCCCACCGCTACGTGCAGCATGTGCTGCGGCCGGTGGCACTCCCGTACCTTCAGGGGCTGCCCAATGCTCTGTTTCAGAAGGATAATGCCCGCCCACACACTGCTCGCATCTCCCAACAGGCTCTACGAGGTGTACAGATGCTTCTGTGGCCAGCGTACTCTCCGGATCTCTCACCAATCGAACACGTGTGGGATCTCATTGGACGCCGTTTGCAAACTCTGCCCCAGCCTCGTACGGACGACCAACTGTGGCAAATGGTTGACAGAGAATGGAGAACCATCCCTCAGGACACCATCCGCACTCTTATTGACTCTGTACCTCGACGTGTTTCTGCGTGCATCGCCGCTCACGGTGGTCCTACATCCTACTGAGTCCATGCCGTGCGCATTGTGTAACCTGCATATCGGTTTGAAATAAACATCAATTATTCTTCTGTGCCGACTCTGTTTTTTCCCCAACTTTCATCCCTTTCGAACCACTCCTCCTTGGTGTTGCATTGTCACTGTCAGTCAGTGTATTTATTTACTTTTTTTTTTTTTTTTTAACCCGTTCTGGATCGTAAGGTAGCATAACGACCTGCTGCGTCTTAACCAGAGCCCCTTTTGCCACCACTTTTCAGAGTTCCTGAAGGGCCTTCACAGCTACCGTAGCGGTCCCAGGGCCCTCGAAGTCCCCACTGTACTTCACCCCTACAGGCAGTCCCCTACATTGGCTGTCCAAACTCCTTAGACCAGGGGATGGAATTAATTTATTCACACACACTTTTTTTTAATTTACAATAACCTGCACTGGTCGAATGCCCTCTAACACTTCATTTATTTTCTCTGTTGCTGTTTATTCTCTTCTTGAATGTCTGCACAGATTTTGGAAAAGGATCAAACACTACCCCTGGTAAACTGTTCCACTCCTTCACACCCTTCCCAATGAATGAAAATTTACCCCAATCGCTTCTGCTAAAATTCCTTCTAATTTTATATTTGTGGTCAGTCCTGCCGATATAATTATTTTCCAACTGAAGCCTCTCACGGATATCTCCCCATGCTTCTTCTCCTGTATAGGCTCTATATAATCCTATAAGTCTAGTTTTCTCCCTTCTCTTACTTAAAGTTTCCCACCCAAGTTCCTTTAACGTTTCTGATACACTACTCTTTCTCCTGAAATCCCCTGTTACAAATCTTGCTGCTTTCCTCTGCACACTATCTATTTCTTTTATTAGGTATTCTTGGTGAGGATCCCAAACACAAACACTGTTTGCATATTCCAATAATGGACGAACCATACTCAAGTAACTTTTTTCTTTTAATTCTTTGTTGCATCCTTTAAGTAGCCTCATTATGACATGTAACGATCTGTATGCTTTCCCAACAATGTCATCAACATGACCATTCCAGTGCAAATTACTTTCAAATCTCACACCTAAGTATTTGCACTTGCCATCTTTTGGGATAACTACCTCATCCAAAGTATATTCAAATTCAGTTTTAAAGCTCCTGTTTGTAAAAGTTGTAACAGTTGATTTGCCTCCATTAACCTTCATATTATTTTCTTCAACCCATTGTTGGATACTTCCAAGGTCCCTTTGTAATTCTGAACAATCCTCAATGTTGTTTATTTCCCTATAAACAATTATGTCATCTGCATACAATCTTATTTTTGATGTTATATTGTTCCCTAAATCATTTGCGTATATTAAGAAAAGTAACGGACCGATTATACGTGCAATTCCCTTCCAAACTTTCTCTTCCTGAGATACATTATTTCCTACTTTGACTTTCTGAACCCTTGAATTTAGAAATGTTTTTATCCAATGTGTAACCCTTACGTCCAATCATATTCCCTCCAATTTCTTTAATATTATTCCATGTTCCACTCTATCAAAGGCTTTGGCAAGATCTATGGCTATGCAATCTAACTGACCTCCTGAATCCAACCGATCTGATATGTCCTGCGGAAATCCCACCAGTTGTGCCTCACCAGAAAATTTCTTTCTAAATCCATACTGGCTCCTCCATGAACCAATTTTTATCATCACATACCCCTCTGATGTACTTCGATATTAAACTCTCCAGTATTTTACAAACTATACTGGTCAGGCTGATTGGTCTGTAGTTCTCTGGTTTCCTTTTATCACCCTTTCCTTTATAAATTGGTATTATTATAGATTCCTTCCATTCCTTTGGTATTACACTATTATTTATGACATAGTCAAAGAGAAATTTAAATAAGGCACTATGTACCACCCCATTGTCTTTAATACCTCCCCAGTAATTTGATCACTTCCTGCTGCTTTTCCTTGCTGAAGCAGTTGGATTTCTCTGAAAATATCTTCGTTTGTGAATGAGAAGCTTCTTGTTTCCCTCTGTCTCTCTCCCTCTCTATCTTCTGTTTCGGTTTCCAACTCTTGACAATCATCTACCGAATCTCTAAATTCCCTACTACATAGGTTTGCTTTCTCAGTATCTGTTAAATAGTGTTCACCCCCTTCTCCCACCATTGTAGGAATTTGGATTCCTTTTCCTTTTTGATTCCTGATATATGAATACAGCTTTTTCCATTTCCCTTTGTGGTCATTACCCTCTTGATGTATGCCATTCATCCAACCCCCAATTAATATGCTGGATGGCTCATTTTATCCTCTCAGTACGATTATAATTCTCTAGTAGAACATGATGAACTGCCCTTAATTAGGCACTATGCAGTCGACTGCATACAGTTTGTGCAGATACACGGAGCCTGGTTGCTCTAAAGAAGTCATCTCGTAATTGTTGAGCAGTCGAAGTTAGTCTCCTCTGCGCTGTTACATGGATATACCAATCCTGATGTGAAGTTGTCACCCTCGGTTGAAGTAAAAAAGAAACTCCCAACTTTGATTAATGAGATAACATCTAATAATAACCACAATGTCTCGAAACAAATTCTAAACCTGAAATCCAAAATCCATAGCAACAACGTAGTAATTACAAAAGCAGATAAGGGCAACACCATAGTAATAATGAACAAACAAGATTACATCAATAAAACTGAAACCTTTTTTTCAGACAATACCTATACCTTAATTAACAAAGATCCTACAAACAAAATACAGCGTAACTTAAAGAACCTTCTGAAAAATTCTAACTTCATCTTAAATGATCAAGATTATCAGAAATTAACTGTAATGAACCCAAAATTACCTACAGTCAGATCACTGCCCAAAATTCATAAAAAAGATGTCCCCATTCGACCTATAATTAATAGTATCAATAGTCCTACCTATAAAACCTCTCAATTCCTACACAAATTCCTAAAAAAACACTTCAAATTTCACAACTCCAACCCCATAAAGAACTTGATCGAACTCTGTAATTCCCTAAATAAGTTCAGTCTACAACCAAACCACGTTTTATGTTCTTTTGACATCACCAACATGTATACTAATATCCCTATCAACAATACTATTAACATCATAAAAAACAATCTGTTGAAACATAGCACATTGAGTAAAATCGAAATTGATGAATGGTTAAAATTACTTAATTTCGTTTTAGACAACAACTATTTTTACCTTCAATAAGAAAATTTACAAACAAGAAGGTCTAGCGATGGGAGACCCGTTATCTGGAATACTAGCCGACATATACTTAGATAATCTCGAACATAGTAAGATTATTAATAACATCAACGGACTCTGTCTTTGGCATCGCTATGTTGATGATACCATAGCTATCATTGATAAACAAATCAACAACAGCAATAACATACTATCATTCCTCAACAACTTAGATAATAATATTAAATTCACTAAAGAAGATGAGTTCAATAACTCTCTGAACTTCTTAGATATCAAAATCACACGAGCATTGAACAAATTCGACTTCCAAATATACAGAAAACCCACCTTTTCTCCAACAACCATAAAAAATGATTCTTTACATCCCAACTCACATAAAAAAGCCACTTATCACAGTTTAATATATAGAGCATTAAAGATCCCTATGTCCTCTACTAATTTAAAGAAAGAATTACTATTCATCAAGGAAATAGCTAAATTCAATGGATTTAACACGAATATGATTGATAAAATCATCAATAAAACCAAACTAAAACTAGCTACCAATTTAACTCCATTAAAACCCGTCAAACCAAAATACGCTAAATTCACGTTCACTAACCATAGCATTTACCCGATAACCAATTCATTAATGAAGCACGAAATAAAAATAGCCTACACAACAAAAAACACTAATCGCAATTTATTCTTCAATCACAACTCTATCAACATCACAGACAATAGTTACTCTGGATCATGAATATACAGATTGAAATGCTCTACATGTAATTTTTCTTATGTTGGCCAAACTGGCCGCAGCTTCTCTACCAGATACGCCGAGCATTACAATGCCCAAAAACACAACAAATTCTCCGCAATGGCCAACCATATGAGGGACACCGGGCATAAATTCACCACAATAGAACAAGACCTCCATATCCTAAAAAGAGTTGATAAAAGCAAACTCATGACAGAATATGAAAACTTATTTATTTTCCTCGACCAACATTTTAATAAAGATAAGAATCTAAATGACACTATTGATAAAAAAAGCCCCTTGTATGAACAGATTCTTATTTTATTACGAGAATCAACTTCCCTCACCAACAAATTCTTAAAAATCTTCAACCTCACATCAATTAGAGTTCCCACCTCCCCTACAGCTAATATACCCCCCTCCCTTCCCCCCACCGCTAGTACCTCTAATTCAAATACAACCAATAAACCCATAGCCACACCCACCGGAACATCGCTCCCTCCAATAGCCTTACACCGTTACAACACGCGCAGTAATACACTCTCTTCCTTCCCTCCCACCAATAGCAGCCCCCCTCTAATAGTTACGTCAACGCAAACAGATCCCCCTCCAACACAAAACTTCAGTTATAACACACGTAGCAAGAAGTCTACTGTTGCAAATACTTCTTACTCATAATATTACAGCTATCTTTGTCACCGTCAAGTGGTAAGTACATACGATTCTACTTCAAGATTTTTCAAATATCTTTTCACACAATTAACTCTACGTTTCTTGCTTCCATTTACAGATTCCACTTGTATATGCTTTTTCAACTAGAATATCTACAAACTCACAATTTACAACATTTGAACATCACTTCAAATTTTGAGATGGTCCATAGTGATCCTTTTTGAAACTGTTCTTCAACTTCTATTCACCAACTTCATATCCTCAACGTGTTCTACAACTTCACCATATGCATCTGACTTTCATCCTTTATCTTCAAGATCATAATGAACTTCGGATCTCTCGACTAACTTTGACTTTTACTCTCTCCTCTTTACTTTGATTACATAAGATTTTTCGCCATCGTCTAATTATAACCGCCATTACTATCAACTTTACTTTTATGCAATCTTACTACTTGTTGTATAACAATCTGTTGTTTTATTCCATTGTACTTATTTTAGCAGCCTTCTAAGGTTAATTTTGTTAATACTTCCACTATTGTATCTCATCACATTGTATTTTCAAACCATCATTGTTATTTTTAATGTTATTTTACTTCAAATCTCTTCAAGATTTTAAAATTCATTTCATCACTACATGTTATTTAGACGCTTATTTTTAATTTAAGGTTAAGACTATGGCTGATGATGCCTTCAGAGAAGGCGAAACATGTCCCACTATTAGCTAACAAATTTATGTAAATCATCCAAGACGATTTTGTATTGATTAGGTGGTCTAATAAATAACTTAATGTTATTATTTCAATTGACCTTCCCTTGGTCTGTCAGTCACTTCATTGATCTCGTGGCACCTTTTCCACACTGAACTTTACATAATCTCTATGATGATTGTGTATTCCCACACTGAATCAATGTCACAGTTCTGGCTCGGCCAAACTAGGAAATATGCATTGCCACAAAACAAACACTAGCTGATGCTCGTACTACATACTACACTGTATACGCTACTACCAGTCTTTACCTAAAATCGTATGGTTCACTCTAGGCTCAACAACCTGTAGGCAGCAGCATCTGCTATATTGTAAACAAGCAACTGATTTACCAGTGTTTATACAGTGCTCTCTACCACAGGACTACACACACCCCCTACCACACAAGGTGGTTTATACCGCAATATTCCGAACATTTCTTGCAGTGTAATTTCTTCTACAGAACAGGCGATGATGTTGCTTTAATTTCATAACAATAATGACACTTAAGTCTTTATAATAATTAAACCATTCCATGGTAAAACAGAAACATGTAAGCATTACATTTTCTAGAATATCAAAGTAGTTGTTATAATACATTAAAAAGGTAGTTAAAAATCAAGAAATAAGAATTTAAAAATAGCTAGAAATCAATTAAGTATTTTAGCTGCATACCTGAGGATAGTACAGAGGAGTATGACATGGAGTACGAGGAAGATACTGGCGCATCCTTTCTGAATCTGAAGGATGAGGCATATGATAATAAGCTGCTTCCATAGCCTGGAATTGGCACTGATGCTCTTTTTGCAATGGAACAGGTCCCAATGGAGCAACTCCTAATAAAGGAGGGATGTTAGCTTCAGAGGTCATAAGTGATTGACACTTGCTGTCAAACAAACCCCTGTTTGCTTCAGATGAGGGCATTTCTAGTCCAGCTCTATCTATCACTTGCTGGGCTATTGACTTTAGGGAGGACATACCCTCAGGAACCTGTCAAGAAAGAACAAAACCAACCAAAATTTAGTTAGATTCTTGAATGTATTTAGGTTTCATGTGCCCACATGACTTGTTGCAGAACTGGACTTCAAGATGCAGGAGAAATTTGGTTTCAAATTTAATTACTGATGTTCGAACTGTTAATCATGAGTGCAACGGTATCTAACATACAAATCAAAATTACAAACCAAAGTGTCCAACAATAAAAGGTAATAAATATATGAGGTACTCCATGAAAAACCAAATGCACACAGGACATAAAATTGACCATTTCTTGAATTTCTTGGAAACTTTGTATAAAGATTTTTCACAGATGTAGAGGACCTGAAGTTTGGAAGAATACTGATGGTTCATTTATACCGAACATAAAGTTTTCTATACATGAAGGCATAGAGATTTATTTTATATAAACAAGCAATTAATCGCATTAAATCTTACAAAATATGATTTATATTTGTTAAAACACTGTTTTTAATAGTAGCAGGTAACAGATAATCTGTAAATATGAGGACAGACAAGAAATCCAGCAGCAATTTTTGAAACTATTGTTCTTCAGTATTTCTTTATACAACACATTATTCTGTTAAGTTACTGGATAGAGAGGTTCATTTCTCTTTGGCTTCTTCTTTATAAGCTTCTCCAGTCACAAGCAGACTTTGTTCGCAGAGCTGGACACTTGATCGTGAAGAAAAACAGTAGTGACAGAGGCTTGTGGATGTAACAGCATAGATATGGCATCAGTGATGTGAAGACTGAGTAATTAGATAACCTTTCAAATGTGATAGGGGTAAAACGTCTAGCCAAAGTAGCCACCTCATTCAACTGTTCTGCTTTTTATCAATATAGACATTACTGTAAGTACCGGAAACCCCATGCACATTCTCCCTCAATCACTCTCTCTCTCTATATATATACTGTATATATATATTTATTAAAATGACGCACAAACTATCAGCACACTAATGATACAGGTTAGTACATTTCATTTCCAATTGGTTTAGAGTCAATCAATTTACATATTTTAAAGCTTCAATCAATAGTTTTAAGAAGATGTAAATAATTTCCCTGATATAAGATATGAACATATTTTTCATGCTGTGCCTTTCACAAGTCTTCTCCATATTATCATGGACATGGTCTCCTAGCAAGATAGTGCTGTAATATTGACGTTTCAAACTTGTGTCAGTAAGTGATATGCATTTCACGAAAAGAGCAGTAATAGTTTTTCTTCTCACAGAATGAGAAATGGTCACAAACAACCATAACAACTTAAATAATATTTATAGAAGAGTAAGTAGTATACATTAGCAAACTCAGCCCCTGAACAAAGTGATTGGTGTAGTCCTTTGCTGAAAAGATTGTGAGATGAGTGGGATCATTAGCCTTCCTCCAATAACCTTAGACTCTGCAACATTCTCACTGCCACAGCAACCTCTCCACTACTAGCAAGTTAAAAAATACTGTCTGGCTGCTTCACATGACCTCCACAGCCTGCCTAGTAGATGATCATTAAGGTGTCAAGTCATTGTCCAACACCGTGGCTAGCCAGTTTGAGTCCTGTTGGAGGAATACATTTTCAACAACAGAATGTTTGTTCACAGGGTAGGAGAGGTGGTGCTGTGCAATTTTTAATCACTAGATTGCATGCCAAAAGCCTGGATTCAATTCCAAACATTTCCACAGAATTCATATGGAGCGAAGGAATATGCCGCTGTTGATGGGGATTTTTCGTCGGACGGCGATGTAAAGCCTAGAGCAGACCCCTTGGTGTAATTCAACAGCAGAGGGCTGTGTACCGTATAGAGACTCACCCTCTCCCTATATCATCATCATCTCACACCTAGACATGCACGCTGCCCATGGGCATCAACCAGAAAGACCTGCACCAGGCAAGCCGAATACATTCTTGGGCACTGCCGCACTAAAAGCCATGTGCTAAATTAACCACCGTCACATTGCCTAACAAGGTATTTAATCACTCACTTCTCTGCTCTTGGTTTTATGGTTATTAAAACCAACACAAAAATGAATTACTTACGTAGGTGGTTTGAAAAGTTCTCGGAATGTACTAGAATTAAGTATCTTAACTCGGTGGAACTGCTGTTATTTTTCAACATAGTCTCCCTGTAGACTAATGCATTTGGTCCAGCGATGTTCCAATGCCTTGATCCCACCTCGAAAATGAGATTCCTCCAGGCCTGCAAAATACCTCTCCAATTCGGCTGTCAGTTCTTCCCTTGTAGAAAATCTCTGTCCACTGAGGAAAATTTTCAGCTTGGGGAATAAATGAAAGTCTGATGGTGCCAAATCAGGTGAATAAGGTGGATGTGGCAACAATTCGTACCCCAGTTCATGAAGTTTTGCCATGGCAATAACACTTGTGTGCGGCAGAGCGTTGTCCTGATGAAGGATGACCTTTTTCCTTGCCAAACCAGGCCTTGTTTTGCGTATCTTTTCCTGTAGTTGGTCTAGGAGGTTTGCATAGTATTGCCCCGTAATTGTTTGGCCAGTAGGAAGGTAATCTATCAGCAGAATGCCTTTTGCATCCCAGAAAACTGAGGCCATGACCTTTCCAGCCGAATGCACTGCCTTTGCTTTCTTTGGTGGGGGTGAATCAGCATGTTTCCACTGCTTTGACTGCTGTTTTGTCTCTGGGGTATAGTAGTGGACCCAAGTTTCATCTGTAGTCACAAACCGGCGCAAAAAACCTTGTTGGTTGCACTGAAAAGCGGCCAGACTTTGTTCGGACATTTCCAATCCGGTGCGTTTATTGTCCAATGTCAAGAGCCATGGCACCCATCTTGCAGATAATTTTTTCATACCCAATTCTTCGGTTAAATTATAATATACCTGTTCAGAAGACATCCCTACAGCTTCAGCAATCTCCCGCACTTTCAGTCGACGATCCTCCATGACCATTTTATGCACTTTTGCGATAAATTCTGGCGTCGTTACACTGTTTGGCCGTCAACTACGCAGATCATCATCCTAGCTTTCCCGACCAAATTTAAACTCGCTGGTCCATTTGGCAACAGTTGAAAATAAAGGAGCAGAGTCCCCCAGTGTGTTCTGAAAGTCGGCATGAATTTCCTTTGCTTTCATACCTTTCTTTACAAAATATTTAATCACTGCTCGAATCTCAGTTTTTTTTCCATTGTCACAAATCACTACGCGGGAACAACAACAAAGAGTCGTCACTACCACACTCCTGCAGTTAGAGCACTGACGCGCCACGTGTTCACTCACAAAGGATGTGCGATTATTGTGCGGGAACCTCGTTGCTCTAGCACTGACATCTAGCGGTGATTAGGAGAACTTTTCAAACCGTCCTCGTAAATCCACGTACCATAATTATGCAACCTTTCTAAAAAGTATTAAAGAACACTTTTTAGGAAGACATTCATCACCCAATGCCACACAAGGTGGTAGAGCGCATCTTACCTCAAGTCACCATCCATACATTAGCAAATCACCTCAGCAACGAATAGTATTGCTTTATTAAGAAAAATCAATGTTGGCTGATATTCTGTGCTAGGACCACGCATCAACAGCTGTGATTTTGTGAAGTAGCTCAGAAGATATACAACCTTATAAAAAAAAAAAGGTTGGAAATATTAAAATGCACCGGGTATGATACTGTGTTGGTACTGAACCATATCAGCTTCATTTAATTGAAATATTAACGCTAAGCATGTATTAGTAGGTAACAACAGGGAAGCGAATAGATGTACGCCGGGATGGCGTGGTCGCGGATGAGTCTACCTTGAAAGAGCAGAAACTCGAGTTGTGCAAGTTCAAATACAGGGAAGCCATATGTAAAAATTGAGCTAGAGCGAGTTACTTGTAGTTCGGAGAGAGAGATTGATGCAATCGTTTGCAACAGGAAACATTGCTACCAAATAAACCAGTCTAAATTCACGAGTTCCAGGACCTTTACCATATGAGAATAAGAAGGTATTTACACCTGAGATAATTTCTGCGCAGATGTGAGAACAATAGAAATTTCATTCATAATTATGGAACATAATCAGCCCTCATTATATTATGACAATGCTCATTTTGTAAATATTTAATCATTTGAATTGACCGTTGTGTGGTTGGAAAGCCATCAACCGGATACATTTCCTTGTATCAAGGGGAATTTTTTTTGCTAGGGGCTTTACGTCGCACCGATACAGATAGGTCTTATGGCGACGATGGGATAGGAAAGGCCTAGGAGTTGGAAGGAAGCGGCCGTGACCTTAATTAAGGTACAGCCCCAGCATTTGCCTGGTGTGAAAATGGGAAACCACGGAAAACCATCTTCAGGGCTGCCGATAGTGGGATTCGAACCTACTATCTCCCGGATGCAAGCTCACAGCCGCGCGCCTCTACGATCAAGGGGAATCCCAGATGTATAGCGTTACCTAAAACTACACGAGTTGAGTGGGAAGCGTGTGGCGTCATTCTCATTCAGTGAAGTGCAAAGTGACAGTGCACATGTCTTAGCGACCAGGTGCCGGACAGTGAATGAAAGTATTAGTTGAAGGAGTGTCGGAACTGTGCTGGTAATAAACAGTTTTGCGCAGTTAATTTAAGTAGTTGCCAAAATTAAAGTCAGCCGCATATGAACATGACAAACTGGGCTGGTTCCCTTAATTAGGAGTGATGTAGTGAGCAGATTAATCTCCTAGTCGCGGATATCACTAATAAATATTCAATCCCTAGGTTTCAGCAGTGAGTGTTAAAGTGTATGGGCTAACTGAAGATCAAGATGGAGAAGAAAGAAGAACAGACGACCACACCATGAAGTTACAAGAATCAACTCAGCACATTTTTTGCTGTTTTTGGAGATGATGACATGATGACCTAACTTAAACCCGTAACGAGTCGGAGGGGGTCGCAGTGATCAACGTGGTGCTAATCAAGTTAAGTTAAACTGATTTTTATGCATGAGATGTAGACTAGATTCAGGCCTGGGCCTTATAAATTAATTGTAAATAGTAATATTAAATATTTAGCCCTCGAGGCAATATCTTTTTATTTCATTTCATTGTGCAATTTGATTTAAATATACTGGGGCCCATAGTAACAATTTTCAGTGATTATTTTCTTATATAGTTAGTTATGGGCATTGGGAATTATAGGAATGTGTCCTGTTTTTATTGTAATACATTTCTTATGGTGTTGCGATGACACAGCAGCAGTATAGGAGAATATCCGAGGTGGGTGATCACTTGGGTGACAACTGTTAAGGACCAATCCTGTGTTAACGGCCCAAAGGTGGAAGAGGAGGGTATCCCCAACAGTGGATGGGACTAAAGACCTAGGGAGTCAACCTGAATGAAATCCCGGGCTGGTAACGCTCTGTAAACTGCAGGGAAAGATGTTTGCCAAGGAAAAGAGGACTCATAATCAAACCTCTGCTCCATGACTAACCATTATCAAGCTCCCACCATTACCTTCTCAACACTTGATCCACCACTATGGAGAAAGTACAAAATGAAAATAATATCCCAGCCGGTAACGTTTATGAGGAAATTCAGGGCCTGGGAGCGAGCAGAAAAAGTATCACGCTGGATTCCGGCAGCATTGCACCCAGTGCGAACATCAAGAACCAGCTGACGAGTCCCTCATCTCGAAGATTCTAGCTCAAATAGGAGCTTTTATACAGGAACTCTCAATATCCAGACACTTAGTAGAGTTAGCTAACAGATAGAGTTCATGAAAGCTCTGGATAAACACACTGCCAAATTCTAGCCAATTCAAAAGACACACATCATATCAGAAGATATCCCAATGATGTATGGATATGAGATCTTCAAGTCCACGGCTAAGATCACACCTGCTAATTTAATTAACATAATAACAAGAACTAATCAACAAACTCACATGACATATTCCTTAAAATTTTCTTATGTTGTAGGTTTCCTTCCTTGTCCTTTAATGAATGAACACATTTCCCAATACATTTCACAATGGTGAAATATCTCTGATATAACAAGAAAAACTTAGAAAACTGTCCAGTTCATCATCCTGACTTTTCTATAAATTACATTTCTCCACTCCTCATAAAATTCATCTCTAGAATCTCTCTGTATAGACACATGGCAGATTAGACCCTTCGGTACTATAACCCACTTTATTCACACTTATTTCTGACACAACATCAAATGGTAATTTGACTTCCCTGCTACCCTTTCCCCAAAAGAGACTGACATTACCTAGATCAAAATTTAATTTCGCCTTATGACAAGTTAACCAGTCGGTACCTAAAATTATGGCATAAACTAAATGGGGTACAATCAAACATGGCTGGAATACATTCTCCACCAATGTTAAAGGGGACAGCTATTTGTTCATGTTTTGAGACTTGTTTCCTCCAGCTGTTACGATTAATGTATTTCTGCTAATTAAATTGCAGTGGACTTTAAAGCCATTTCTCTCCATCTGTCAACTCTCACTATCAAGTGTGCTAACAAAGCTAACAATGCTCATCCTCTTATCAATCAAGACAACTGCAGCAATTCTGAGAAAGTTGAGACCTGGACTCAAAATGATAATGCATTGTCTGGAATTAAGACGACAATCATTCTTTTAGGACTGTTTGAGTTGGCTGCGCAGTTACGGTCGTGCAGCTGTAAGCATCCATTTGGGAGAAAGTGGGTTCGAACTCCAGTATCGGCAGCACTGAAGATGGTTTTTGGTGGTTCCCCTTTTCCACACCAGGTAAATGCTGGGGCTGTACCTTAATTAAGGCCACAGCCACTTTCTTCCCACTCCTAGCCATCGTGGCCATAAGATCTATATCTGTGCGACATAAAACAATTTAAAAAACTAAAAATTCTTTTAGGTGGCTTCAATGTCCAATTAGGCAAGGAACAAACATTTAGATAAACCATAGGAGAATATCCAGTTCAAGCTGAACCAACAACAATGGGGAATTGACACCTGCAAGCAGATTGCGAACAAATTTCATGACGATTCCTTATTAACTTTAAGTTTTTGGTTTTTTTAATTCTTGTAAAATCTTTCACTACATAAAAGATTAACACTCAAATTAAGAGAGAAACTAAGTCATATAAACAATTTTTGGAACATATTTTGACCTTATTAGGTCATCTTCAGACAATTACAGAACATTGAGATGACACCTTAAGAGCTATGAAATGATTTAAATGAAATAGTGCAACGATGAACAAAATTACTACATTAAATGTTTTTTAAAAAACCCACATTGCGCAGTGTCTGTTACAGAGTAATCTTCTTGCTTCAGTTTAGTTAAAAATCCAATATAAATGAAATTATAACATTTCCAGGTAACTCATTCTTGGTTGCCAGCGTTTCTCCCAGAGTGCCAATTTAGGCCCATCAGTTGGTAACTAGCACACCTACCAAGACGCGTGGCTACTGCATATAACGGAGCCCACTGTGTAGGCTACTTGGAGTCCCATGGGAATCAAGATCTACATGATCAGTTAAAACTGACAATGTGTTTATTAGAAACAGAACTTGTTTTTTGTCATTTTAAAGTTTATCATGTCAGTTGAGGAACACTTCTCTTGTTCAATGTAATGGATGAACTTTAAAAGCATACAGAAAATGCTTCTAACAATAAACGTCAATCCGGAACGCTGGGTGTGTCGATTGTCATTCAAAAGTGGTGTTGCAATACATTCTATGATGAATAGAGAAATCTAGAAAAAGAAGGATTTAAATAAGTGTTGCAGTACATTCTATGATGAATAGAGAAATTTAGAAAAAGAACGATTTAAATAAGTATGCTAACAGAGAAAACAGGGTGTCCACCAAATCCAGATTTTAAAATTCCCTGACATTTCCCTGTTTTCCAGTAATAAAAACCAGTTTTTTCCCTGACACACAATGACAAAAAACAAAATTATAAAGGAAGTATCAGTAATATTAAAATACATTTTAAAAACTTAACACCCAAAAAAATAAATGAGCAATTATTGTGCATATTAAATTTCAAAACTTGGAAGTTGAATTTAGTCTAACTAAATTCACTTTAAGTTTTAAAAAAAATGTTATTAACACTACTGCTTCAGCGAAGAAATTTCTTCATAGCCACCAATGACTGTCGAGCTTCTGCCATCACCCTCCGCTTCTTTTCTTCTAATTCTTTCAGCAACAAAGCAGCCCTTCTCTTATTTTTTTTGCAAAGAATCTCTACTTCCAATGCTTCACGTTTCTCCTTTAGATTTTGAACATACGAAGCATGTATGTTCCTTCTCAGCATGGTGCATGTTCTTATTAATAGAGACCTTTTCAATTCCACCAGGGTTTGGGATAGCATCATATATCATTCTCTGTGCTACAAGAGATACTTGAAGCATGTTCTTTACTATAATTTCTTTATTAACAGGAAAACCACATTCAAGTGAAGCATTTCCATGAAACAATATTAGTATCATTTTGAGAAATGAAGCCAACTTTTCTGTTTTCAAATTTACTGTTGGAATAACAGTGCGAAGCCAAAAGTGATCTAACCTCTCCTCTTTAGAATATAAAGAATTCACTTCTTTTAAAGTATCATTCTCACAAACAGAACTGAACTCCCTTGGTACATGATCAGCTTTATTACCCGAGATCCATTTGTTTTCAACAAAGTCATTTAAAGCTATCCTTGGCAGTCTGCTGCTTAAGAGGCTACTTGGCTACACTTGGATCGAAACAAGATATTAATTTAGTCAGTTTATATGCCAGCGGTGAGCAGACCCGGCCAACAGCTGGAAACTGCAGATGATGACGATGATATGCCAGCGGTGACCTTTCCAGTAACTTCTTGCACAAAGCTACCATTCCTCTTAGACAATCTGTGCGAAACACTAACATATCTCTATCATTTAATCCAGGAGTGCCATGAAGTGCTGCTTTAGCAGCATAACCTATGTCAATTTTAGATGCAGGCAGAAGATTTTCTTTACCGTCGAAATTCGTTTTAGGACACTTTCTGAAGACTGCAGTGACTCAGACTTAAAAAACCTTGTCATGACATTTATCATTAATGAAAGATTCATAAAGGAGTGATGCAAATGGAAGATCTGTCTGAAACTTTCAGGAATGGTTCCAAACCTCCAACAAGTGATGATAAAAATGACAACTTGGCCTTAAGAAGCTTATATTTAAGTGAAGTTGATACTATTTTGAAGCTGTTACAGCTCGGGATTTTCTTATCTCTGTTTGTTCCTTCCACATATTTTTTGACATTAGGTAGGATATCTGTAGCATGTTCAATGACTTGAAAATTTTCAAGCCATCTTATAGCACAATATTTCAAAGGAAATATGTTTGAACATGAATAATGTGTATAATCAGCACGATGTGCAGGAGCGTAGCAAAACAAGAAGTGAAGATCACAAAGAAACTTTGCAATAATATTATTCCATTGGGTTTCTTTTACTGTCATTTTATATGAATTGTGCACAGTATGCAAGACACAAGATCCAATGTTCAACAAAATAGGAGCATCTAGTTCATCATTTAATAAATTACCAAAATCCTGAAAGAACTTTTTATTAACATTTGGACCATCCACTGAAATTTGTAAGTTTTTTTTAGATAGAATCCTTGCTGTGCTTGCAAAAAACCATTTAACAAATCTGAGGAGGTAGAATAAAAAAGAAACATGGAGTCAAAATAAGAAGTGCATACTTCATTAGTATCAGGATTGAAACAATGAACTACAAGGTCCTTTTGGCCCATCTGAGAAACTTTATTCAGTGACTCGTCATACCCAACGGTGAAATGTGTGCACTTCCTACCGATCTCAAGAACTTGTTTATGGAAATAGAGAGCTAAACCATGAGCGATTGTATACGCAACTTTTGTTCTGTGCAGTTGAACTATCGAAGTTGTTTCAGAGTCTGGAAACATTACTGGCAACAAACGTACACTAGCTTCACTCACACGTAGAGAATGGTGTTGCATGACAGTATGCATGCACCATATAATCTCGGCTTTGGTTACTTGACCTTTTGAAAGATAATTCTGTAGACATCTCATCTCTGGTGATCCTTCTTTAATGGAAGGAGGAGGAGGAGGAGGAAAAGGAGGAGGAGGAGGAGGAGGAGCAGAAGAAGAAGAAGAAGAAGAAGAAGAAGAAGAAGAAGAAGAAGAGTCATATGTGATAGAGTTTGTTGTGGTAGCAGTGGCAGGCAGAGGGAAACTTGTGCGCAGCCAGGTATTATCTACTGAGTTTAAGTCTTTTGTTACTTCACTATTCGAATGTTCCTTTTTAAAATAACTTGAAAGGGATGACGAGAACTGGCTGAACTTGACACTACTGGCATGTTTCTTTCCTCCCATGTGACTTTTTAAACGCCTGCTTCCCCATGTTGCTAAGAGAAAATAATGTTTTACATATTATGCAATATGCTGAAAATTTGTCTTGAGGCATGAGTTTCATCCATGTTCTGAAGGTATCACCAAGCAGCCACCTTTCATTAAACAAAGTTTTCCTTGGCTTTGATGATATTGTTAGCTGGAAAAAGAAGTAAGATAAGGATACTGTAAAAATCTTTTAAATAGCCCTATACTCTGCATGGCTTTCTTCTAAATTGACAGTTCGCAAAACATGTGAGCATTGCCTTACCTATGCTGCCAGCACTCTACTGCTTCAATAACAGTTGATGCAATATAACTTCGGCACACAGCCCTCGTAAAATGTAATACCGTACTACGAAAATCACACGCGAATCACAAGTGAAAACAAATTCACAAATCCTTCTAAGATAGTGCATGCACACTTCCTAACAATATCCGACACTAAAACAAGAATAGGTACATTATTATTAAGAATAAAAGAAATTATTCACGGCTAACGACTGTCATAGGAAGGATGTTATATGGCTGATCGAGACCACGGTGCTAATTTTTGCCGAGTCACATTCTTGCCACTTGTCTTTCACAAACTATAATGAGGTATGATACACAGACTAACTACAGTATATACTAACCAACACACAGATGTAAATAAAATTACATTTACACTGAACACTATTAAACCTATACCACACACAGAGAGCGAGGTTTAACCACATGGTGATGTAGACAATACAATTGTCAGCCAGGTTTAGAAATTGCGCTCAACCGATATAAATCGATATGAACAGCAGCTTGGGATTGGTTGGATCACGACCGAATACATCCAAACATACTTCACGAACTCAAAATCTCTTAACCAACAAACAACCTTCATCTTACAATGTGATGTCACTATTTTAAATCTTGTTCTGTATACACAAACTTATATGTGATATTACAAGCTACTAGTTGTGCCTCAAAACTTCCGAAGCCCTCGCACGAAAGATAGGTTAGAAACTCAACATGGCGCAGCCCAAATGGTGTTGCGATGCACTACACATTTACACAAGGCTTACCTACGTCAGCGAATTTAATAATAATAATAATTTTTTTTGCTAGGGGCTTTACGTCGCACCGACACAGATAGGTCTTATGGTGACGATGGGATAGGAAAGGCCTAGGAGTTGGAAGGAAGCGGCCGTGGCCTTAATTAAGGTACAGCCCCAGCATTTGCCTGGTGTGAAAATGGGAAACCACGGAAAACCATTTTCAGTGCTGCCGATAGTGGGATTCGAACCTACTATCTCCCGGATGCAAGCTCACAGCCGCGCGCCTCTACGCGCACAGCCAACTCGCCCGGTATAATAATAATAATAATAATAATAATAATAATAATAATAATAATAATAATAATAATAATAATAATAATGAGTATTAAGTTTAAGAGAATTTCACACTTTTCTGCATTCAGTCAGTGTTTTGTGTCTGTTTTTACATTTTGTGAGGTAGTAACTATCACACACGTCATCACATAGTAAACAAACACAGTCATCCGTCGGGTTGTGTAATTTTGTCTATATGCATATTTTGTTGTGGAAGCCATGCATTGAAGCGAAGCGATTAGAAAAACTGAGAACGCAATATAGGCCTAATTCATCAAGCTCGCCATTCCCCAACAACACAGAATATTCAGTAGTAAGCAGATCAAAACATTGAAAATTCGATCAATCAGTCATATAGCTATTGATATTATTGGTTACTTCACATTCGAGATCACACTTTATTAACTTTTCATTAAAATTTCTTCCTGGCATAAAAGACATGTCCTAGATTAATGTTATAAAAACTGAAAAATGTGTTCATATTACACAGTTAAATACGGTACGTCAATTTTATCTGGCAGAAGAAAGAATTTCCAGATTTTTTCGTGAATTTGCTGACATTTCCAGGTTTTCCCGTTATTTGTCGAATTCCCTGACATTTCCCTGTTTCCCAGGTTTTCCATATGGGTGGACACCCTGGAAAAGGAAGATGAAGATGAAAGAAAACAAATTAAGGGAAATATGGAAGTACTTGCTCTCCTTTCCCTTGGTCTCATTTAACAGGCTCTGTCATATCATGTTCCGTTGACGTTGGAACAATCACTGGCGGGCAGTGTCTGGGAGCTGTTGTTATTGAGAGGAGGCGGTGGAGAAGGGAAGGAGAAGGTTGATGATGATGATGCTTGTTGTTTAAAAGGGCCTAACATCGAAGGTCATCGGCCCCAGGAAGGAGAAGGGAAAGAGAAAGGAATTGGAGGGGAAGTACTGGATAGCTGATCCTGTGCTGTAATTGCTTTATTAGTTCTTGTTGTTGAATTTATTATTATTATTTCATCAAAGAAAATGTTAGTTTTTTTTTTGGAAATTCTGTTCAGATTAAAAATAAGTATGTTTCGTTGTTCGAGGTATATATCAATATTCTCCAATATGTTGAGTAAATGATTTATTAGCTATGTGAATGTTGTCCAAATCCCATTCTATGGATGAAAATGAGTTGACTGGACTCTATTATGTGATCACAGTTGAAAACTTTTTGTTCTTTTTGGTGTTTACGTGTTCTTTATATCAGATTTAAAAATGTCTCGGTTGGACCTACATAACTAACATCTTTTTGGGATCATTTCAGTTTGTAAATGCCAGAATTCAGAGGTTCATTGTTCTAGTTTAATGTCTGTGTGTTGCAGAAAGGCTTTGAGTTATTGTTACTTCTCCTGAATGCAATACTGAAGTTTTGATTTTTTTTAATATGTTAGTGATTTGATATGAATTACTGTTATTAAATGTGAAAGTGACAAAATCTTTTTTTTCTTCCTTTCTTAGGCTCTTCTTTTCAGCATTGTGTTCAGCTTGTTTTTAATTTTGTTGATAATTTTGTCAACAAAGCTTCTATTATAGCTACCATTAAACTCTATAGTATTTTGTTTATTTTTTTCTCTAATTTTTATTGGATAATGGGATAATAGAAGCTGTATGGATCATACTGTAAAAGGTAGCCCTTTCAAAAGCACAAGGATGAAGGGAGTCTTGCTTGATGATGTTGAGTGTTTGAGTTGGTATTCTGAAAATGTGTGCCGGGCTGAGTGGCTCAGACGGTTAAGGCGCTGGCCTTCTGACCCCAATTTGGCAGGTTCGATCCTGGCTCAGTCTGATGGTATTTGAAGGTGATCAAATACGTCAGCCTCGTGTTGGTAGATTTACTGGCACGTAAAAGAATTCCTGTGGGACTAAATTCCAGCACCTCGGCGTCTCCGAAAACCGTAAAAGAGTAGTTAGTGGGACGTAAAACAAATAACATTATTATTTACTGAAAATGTGTGATTTTAAGGCCCAGAAAACTTAGGGATTTGTTGATTTCTGATTCTATGGTGAATTTTATGTGGGGATTTAGAGAATTAAGTTGCTCCAGTAAGATTTGACTGTTAGCGATTCTCTGATCGATAATAGCAAAGATATTGTCAACATATCTAGCTTAAAAAATAAATAAAAAATATCCAATTATATTATTAACTATTTTTGATTTTTCTAAATGGTCTATGTAGATTTCCACTAAAACACCTGAGGCTGGTGAAACCATTGAGAGTCCCTTCTGTTGGTAAATATAATTGTTAGAAGTACAATAATTGTTATTTGAGATGAAATTTAGAATACTTGAAAATTCCTGTATTTCTAATCTACTAATCTGATCACTCTTGTTCTATAGTGGTGTTTAAAACAGATTTTTTCTTATGCAAGAATTTTATTTCACTCTTAAGTTGTAAAGAATTTATCTTTGCTTGTTTTTTTGCACCCAATTTGTATTCTTGGTATTTTATGATTAAACTTTAGAACTTTGGAAGTCAAATTGTTTAGTAAACATGGTTTTAAAAATGAGATGTCTTTTCCTATTTTTGCTACTTTTAAGCTTCACTGATCGACTGGCCCTGATATTATGTTTTTCTCGAGGAGACTGAATGTTGGGCAGAAAGCAACATGCGATTTACGATCACATTAAGACATATGCTCCGCTGTGCAATATCGGTGGTTGTATTAATTTCTCAAAGGAGTTAATGAAATATCTCAATATATATATCGAAATACTACTCTCAAATTTCAGCACAAAACAACCAAGTCTTTCTGTTTATGTTCTGCGTGCTCACTGAGCATCATGGCGTCTACCAGTAATATAGATAGCAAAAGTAAACGTACCATTTTGGGTGATTCAGACATTATTAACGCAGTGGAGAATTCTGACAGTGATATGTTTTCCTTGGATATTTCTGAAGAAGTTTAGAGAAAGTTGGTGGAAGAACTATCGGCCGAGAAAAAGTCTGGGCTAAGATCAGCGAAGCAAGATCTTCAATCAAGACAAATGTGAAAGACTGAACGGGAAACCACATTTCATTTATTCCAATGAGAAAAGCAACACAAAGGACTATGCACTGTGTTCAAATAGGAAAATCAAGGGTCGTCGATGGGAAACTGTGTACTTTTGTGCAACTTGTGAAAAGAAACCTGGGTGCACGAGGCGTTTGTTTTGTACTGTATCACAGGAGATTACAAGATATTGAAATCATTCCGTATTGACGGTTTCCACTTTACAAAGGAAAAAGATTTATTACATCCTTCTATTCAATACATGTATATCCATCTTAGATGGAATAATTCAATCAGACATGTTTCGGCTCATTTTAGAGCCATCTTCAGTGAACATATTAAAAGCTATATAATTAAAGTATCAATCTTTTTCCTTTGTAATGTATCACACGAGAGTCTATTACAGGACTAAGGACTAAAGACTAAAGGTGTAGGTGTGAAACCAATTAGAAAAACAAAATCGGTACCAAATCAGCCCTGTATATAAAGATTAAATCCTGTATTTAAAGTTTTGTTAATTTAAAGCATTTATGAGAAACTTGTAAAACTTGCTCCTTTTTAAATCAGACCCGCTGAGAAAACATTCTCTATTTAAATATGACTGCTAAATGTTAAGACTGAGATAATTATTTGTTCTCTTTTTTTGCCTGGGTGGCAATATCGTTGCAAACAAACTTCATTCATCATTTCAATATTTCATTTGATCAACACATTTCATAGCTTTTAAGATGTCATTTCAATGTTTTGTAATTGGCTGAAGATGACCTAATATGGTCTAAACATGTACCAAATTTCTTTTATACCAGGGCTGTAAATAAAGTAGTGGCAATATTAATAGAATGCAATATTTAATGAACTTACGAGTACAATTGCATTACATTCCTTCAATGTAGTCACCTGCAAAGTTTATTACCTTCTGCCAAATATCGGGAAGCTGTTGGGGACCGCTGGCAAGATGCTCTCTGTTGATGACAACAATGAAGCTCCCTACTGCACAGAGTCCAGATGCGCATGTCAAGAAATCGGCGGCCTCGGAGGGATTCCTTCAACTTTGGAAAGAGGTCGAAGTCATAAGGACTCATGTCTAGCAAGTACGGAGTGTGTGGAGAACTGAGAGGATGAGCCTTCATAATTCCTATCTATATGTATTTCCTTTCTATGTTTTCTGATCTCTTTGGAATATATTGTTGATAGTTGACGGTTGGAAGAAAAGATGGATGTGTTGTAAGACATATTATAGTGCAGGATTCTTATATCACGAAACCCAATATTTGGTGCCAAAACACATAGAAACAAGTGACACTCACTTGGTTGTATATAGTGTTCAGACTTTTCATCACCTTCTACAATAAGGAAGGAAATTCGACATCAGAAACAACATTATACCAAGAAAACTCCATGCCACGTCAGCTCACATTACGTCACGCTATCAACGGCAACACACTACTACACATTCACTACAGGTAAGTAATTTAATTCACGATATTTTGGTATATTGTATAGCAGTCAAATATAATTATCAGTGTAATCTATCCGCCAGCTTGGAACTGCTTGTAGGTTATATCATTTGTCGCTTACGTACGTGGGAGACGAGACTTAAACTACATGAATGCTCCCCTATCAATTATTAACAGAGTTTGAACTTTAAGATCAAGTACACACTTATGCGGCTAACATAAGCACTCTTGTACCCACTAGCACATCCTGCAGGCTGGTAGAAGTACGTAATCACTCCAGAACATGGCCAGTCAAGCAGCTGTCAATCAAGAACTATTACCGGTGCCGTACCCTACAGAATGACAGATGACAAATCTGTGAATAAGCTAGCACTCTTGCGAACAAAGCGAAGGACCATAAGAACAGCTGTGACGAAATTCAGCACAGCAAATAAATAGCGCAACTCATGATGACCTCTCAGAATACGAATATAATTCCATTAGACTCCAAGATGCCTTAGTCCTTTCCTGGCCAAATTATATAAGAAATGAATTTTTTCAAACTAAACATGTTTTTGTAGTGATGGAATGTCAAGGAATGGGAGGCTATTTTTAATTTTTTTCCAAACACTGGAACTGTGGAAAGAAAAAATGTGGGAACTACATATTCAAATGGCTGTCAGTATGCCTAAGTGACACAAATGTGGGAACAATTCTTCCCAATAACCAAACGCTAGCACACACAAATCAGGACATGGAATGTGAATATGTGGATTCATCTTATACCACATAGAAGTATAAATAATTTACACTGAATACAGCTGTAACCATAATTTCAGGTCGAATAAGGGGTGTACACAGTGAAAGCCAAACGATTAATACTGTACCGGCTGGTACACCTCTACGCCGCACATTTGAATTTTCCGCCTTAAAGTACTCCTCTACAGGAGAAACTCTGAACTTTAAAAACTGGATCAACTCATTAGTTTCTCAGAAGATGTCACTACAATAAATTTTGTGATTACGAAGTTGTCAATACTGTGTGGAGTTCAACTTGTTTTGTTGATCAAGAAGTGTGGACATTCTCTTATAGATGTCTCTACTAAAACTATGATCATGCGCCCTGGTGCAAAGTGAAGGAACTTTTCTTGAAGATATCTTGTACTGATAAGTTTTCCTATAACTAAATTTCATTCTTTCATTTGTGGGTTGGCAATATTAATCTTTTCTTTCCGCCAGTTTTGAAGTTAGCCAATCAATTATTTCTGTAATTAATTTTTGACCAATCGTGTCTTTCTTCTTCAATTTTTATGTGTAACTTTTAGCCAGCCAATAAAAGCCAGTGGGTGTGGCTGTTTTATTCATGAAAGGTCTCTAATTTTCCTCAAGGGTATAAAAACTGCTGATTTTCTTGTCTCTCGGCCACATCATCAACAGTTAACTTAGTGTCTGGACGTGTAGCAGGAGGCGGGAAGCACCTCTTTCTTCAGGCAGCAGTCTTCAGTAAGGTAATGGCCGCTTAACATCTTTATTTCTTGCTAGCTCAGCAGTTTAACCCGCGGGGAAGGTCCGAAACCTTTACCATGTAACCTATCTCGTAAACATGTAGAATTCTGTAAAAACTTCATATATCTATAACTGTAAATCGAGGATAGAGAGTGCCTTACCCTCTCGAGCTCCCCTTCATTTTTGATTTGAGGTGACTACGTTTTCGTAACCGTTTTTCTACTCTTCCTTAATGTGTTAAATTTATTCTGTATACGAGTCACCTCCATAGTTTGGGAATAGCCCCTGTTTCATCGGCATAGTGCCTCGTAGGTTTTAAGAAGTTTCATGTAGGAGTGCAAATTCTCGCCTCCATTCATTTTGCATTTTGGGCCATTAACTTAACCTGTTATTTTTCTACTAAGGCCCAGTAGGTTGGGTACAAGATGCCCCTGTTTCTTTGTAAGTGTGCCTTGAGGGCAGTTAATGGTAAAGTCTGTTGTGGCCTTTGATAGGCTCAGGACATTGAAAGCGGGTCAGCTCTTTTATTTGTGGCAAAAGTGCCTCAGAGAGGCTTGATATTCAAAGGTTCGAACAAGTGCTCCATGTTATTAGGGGTTTTCTGCCCTTTGGTAAATATGTGGTTGTGAGCTGAAAGCTCAGAAATTGTAAAAATTAGGGCTTGAGGCCCAGATTGTTAAATTGTCTCTAAATCTTGGCTTTCCTGGTCTTGTACCTGATTTGACTTCTTGTTATTTGTTGAAATTGTATGTGAAAATTGTTAAGTTTTGATATTTTCGAAAATATAACCTTTAATGCAATTTTAATTCATATCTCAGCTTTGTGGATAGACCCATTCCAGCCCGCACCTTCTTTCACTTCTGCATTCCACGGGTAACCCCGTAACAAGTGGTAGCAGAGCGTGGTTGAATGGGTCTCAATTTAGCCCCTTTTGATGGCTAAACATAATCTTTAATTTGAACTCTAACAATTTTCTCAGTTGCTTGAATTTTCTTTCCCAAATTTCTAAATTTGTCAAGCTTTTGCCATCATGTCTGGCCCTCGCAAAGTCCTCCATCCCGGCTATTTACGCAAGGAGGAATTGATTTATGAATTAACCATTAGAAATGTTCAATCTGGAGACACGTTGCAGCTGATACCACCAAACTTAAGGCTTCCCTCGATTTGCCGATTAGTATCCCAACTTTGGGAGAGAAAGATATTGATGAGGCTCTCTCCACTATCACCGACAATACTACTGAGCTAGCATCTGTAGTTAGTTTTTTTGAAGTAGGTGATCCATCTCCAAATCAACTTAAGAGAGTACAGGCTAGACTGTACCATTTTTATAATAGGGTGAGCGATCTATTGTCTCTTAAGTTAAATGAACTTCAGGGTAAGGAGATTAGTAATCTTGTAGAGCACCTTTCTAAAATGTCCAATAAAGTTAGTCAGTTGTTAACTGGGACAGTTCCTCCCAAGACCGATCAGGCCACGGTTGCAAACATAGCTAAAGGGGAGGATTCTTCCAAGGGGGGAAGAAAGTAGAAAATCCGTATGAGCCCAACAAACTTCTGCCCCATTAGAAACTGAGTCCGGTCGTCGTACATCCATTCCACCATTTGTTTTAAATAATGCACTCTCTGAAACAGCTTCTCCGCCCCTAGGCCTTTACCTACTATGTTGCCAGGGTTCAGTAGTTTGCCTCATCCTCTAGCGATGTTGCTTAGGGGTATTTCCAAGTTTTCCGTTAATTCCACTAATGATGTCATTGCATTCTTAAGGTTTTTTGTTGAATTCCAAGATCACGCTCTTGTCTTTTCTCTTTCCCCGTGTCAAATTCTTCAAATTATTTACCCCTACTCCATAGGTGTCCTCTGAGACAAAACAGTAAGAGCCATAGCTCATCAATCATCTATAGAAGACTTCCACGCCCACCTGTTAGCTAATTTCATTCCGGCTAGGGCAAGGTCCTATCTAATACAGAAGTATTATTACCGAGTACAGCGTCTGGATGAAAATCTTGCTGACTTCATCCAAGACATCAAATTCTATACTAGGGTATTTGCTCTTCATTTCCCAGAAGATCAAATTGTTCAGGCCATTATGGAAGGAATTTCACCATCCTACAGGTCATATTTGTGTTTCGCGTCGCGTCCACAAACTTTTGCCGAGTTAGAGGCTATGGCTGACTCAGCCGAAGGAGTTAGATATGCCGACACCTTACGCGTCGCGAAGGAGCCCCCTCCGTTGTTAAGTAATTTTCGGCCTCCACCTCGCCGAACCATCACACCCCGCAAATGTTATGCTTGTGGGTCGCCTGACCATCTTCGGAACAAGTGTCCTTTAGTTAAATCTAGCAGGACAGGGAATGGAGCAGGGTCATCCCAAGGCTGTTTTAAATGCGGCTCGTTTTCCCATATAGCTACGAATTGCCCTAATATTAATAGCACCCCCTCCTGCTCAACTTCTGGTGCAACTTCCACCAATAATCAAAAATGACTAGTGGCTTTGGCTGAGTCGGCAAATTCATCTTTTCAAGGCTCAACCCCGGTTAAAGCCTCCGAAAGCTTGGAACAGAATAGAGGTTCTTCTAAACTGGCAGGGGAATGCCCTAAACAATGTCTTAGGATTGCGGCGGATACCCCCGCGCTTGTACCATTTCTCAAAATTGAACTAAATAATGAACCCGTCACCGCTCTATTAGACTGAGGCAGTGTTTGTTCTATTATTTCGGCTGAATGGTAATCTAAATTGAAGTCTGCCTGTAAATTTTCTGATTATTGTTCGTCTTCGGTTCAATGCGTTTCGGCAAACTCCTCTCCATTAGAAATTATAGGTTCCCTATATGCCAAAATTCGCATTTCGAAATTCACTTGGAAAGTAAAATTGTTTGTGGCTAAGCATTTGTCTTGCCCCATTATATTAGGAGCAGATTTCATGTCTCACACTGGTCTTGTGCTCGACGTTCAGAGCAAGTCGTGCACCTTCAAGTTTGCCAATAATCGTAAAATCTCCTTACTGAAAGGTAATTCTGTGTCATGTTCATCTGTTTCGCCTACCCAGCATGAGATGTTGTTAGACCTTCGACATCTACCTGAGGAGCAGGCTGAGAGTATTCGTAAGCTGTGTCAGTCGTTTCCAGATGTTTTCTCCGATACTCTTGGCGTTACTGACCTTATCGAGTACAAGATTGAAGTTACGGATTCGATTCCAGTTCGATTTCCACCTCATAGGTCATCTCCACCTAAAATGAAGGCTCTGAAGGAGATCATAGATCAGATGGTATAATTCGGCCCTCTAAGTCGGCATATTCATCGCCTCTTAGTCCTGAAACTCCAAGGTGGCTTCAGGCCTGTGATTGACTATAGGGCTTTGAATCGGAAGGTGGTGTTAAAATCTGTGTCCCTTCCCAACCTTCACTCTTGTTTGTCATGGTTTCGCAAAGCTAAGTTTCTCACCATCTTAGACCTTAATCAGGCATATAACCAAATCCCTCTAGCTCAGGCTCGGCCAACTGGCTGGCGTGTGATGTAAGAGAGACCGTGTGACGTCGGAGAGACCATGTGACATAAGAGCGCAGAAGGTGGGGAGCCGCTGTCGTAGACTGGAGACGAAGAGACAGCCTCGCTTTGTAGTAAACACGTGAAGTGCCATACATGCTGGAGGCTATAGCTTTTATAGATACTTTTCTCAACAAGCCACACAAATCCTTCTTATTTAAAAATTTATCTCTTAGAGTTATTAGATTTACAGTGTGATAGAGAACTAACTGTAAGTCTAGATCAACGTTATCTACAACTGAAAATGGCGTGGTTAAAAGTTTGTATCACGCTGCAGATTATGATCAGTATCAAGGCAAGGAAAGGGTACGTGTAATTACAGAACTAAAAGGTAAAATAAATAACCATGTCGAGCATTCGATCAGTGAGTCAGCAGTTCGAATGAGTTATAAAATTTCATATTTAATTACAAAGAAACTTAAACCGTTCAGTGGTGGTGAATTCGTAAAGGAATGTTTAATTCTAGCAGGTGAGGAGTTTTGTCTAAATATCATTCAAGAGTTCGAAGCTACCAGCTTGTCCGTGCACACAGTGTCGACAAAAATTCAAGACCTATCTGATGATGTCCACCTACAATTATCAGAACTGACAAAAAGCTTCCGGGCATACTCCTTAGCAATTGACGAGGGCACAGATATTTCTGACACGGCCCAGCTAGCCGTTTTCATACAAGGGGTTGACAAAAACTTAACAATTTGGGAGGAAATACTGGACTTAGTGCCTATGAAGAATACCACGAAAGGCATCGACATTCTCAACTGCATTGTAAGTGTTGTTGAAAATGCTTCTTTTCCACAGAACAAACTAGTTTCAATAGCAACAGATGGTGCACCTTCTATGGTAGGGCGCAATTCTGGAGTAGTTGGGCTCATAATATTAAAAAGAAGGGTTTCCCCGATTGCATAGGTTTGCAGTGGGAATGTTGAGTATATTAGGTTCCACGTATGCCTGTGAATGAATCTTTTCTATTTTAAATCAACAAAACCAAAATATTGAAGCCAGTTGTCAGATCACGATTTGAAGAGTGCTCTTAAACTTAGTGTTTCCTCAAACAATAACTCCAAATATTGCAAAACTAATAAACGAAACAAGACTACAAAAATCAAAGAAAACCACGAGTGGCAACTGAGTATCGATATCATGAGATAAAACGTATGTTTTGAGTTTACAGGTTACTCTCTGTACTATTTTTGTTGTAAAACTGTGCTGTTTGTTACTATTAGCACTATTTTTTTACAGTGGGTGATATTGTAAAACACAGCAATTTTGTGTTCAATATCAGTTCCGAAGATTTACCGGAAAAAGTTAGTTTAGTTTGTATATGTAGAAATAAAGTTGCTTTATAACTTTTATATTAATTCATAACAAAGTTACGTTACAATAAATTATGTGGAGAGAAATATGTACTACACATACCGCTTTGTACTACCTGCAGCCCTTGGGCCTCCCTCTATGAATGAAGTTGCATTTCCCCTCACCCCTCTAGCCTTCACTTCTCAGTTACAGTACTAAGTACTTCGTTTTGCTGCCCGAGCAGTGTGTGTGACGTGTTACCTGACATCACACGTACTCGCAGTTGGCTGACCCTGTATGAGTAAAACCGTGTGCCTTTCGGGCTCCCCACGGGAGCAGCTGTGCTTACGAGACTGCTAGATAGGGTTTTCTCCGACATCAAATTCGAGTACTTATACCATTATCTTGACGATGTCGTCGTATTTTCAGAGACCTTTGAAGAACATCTAGATCATCTGAAAGAGGTCCTTAATCGCCTTCGTAAGGCAGGGTTAACTGTGAAGCTATCAAAGGTCACTTTCGCCAAGCCTTCCATGTCATTTCTAGGGTATATTGTGTCGCCCGATGGTGTCGCAGTGGATCATTCTAGAACACAGGCCATCCGTGATTTCAAACCTCCCCAGGACATCAAAGGTATTGCCAGATTCATTGGCATGGTGAATTTCTTCAGGAAATTTATTCCTAACTTCGCTAACAGAGCGGCGCCCTTGAACTTACTTCGTAGGAAAGGCGTCAAATTCGAGTGGGGGCCTTCACAACAAGCCGCTTTCGAAGACCTCAAATTAGCTCTTTGTAACGCCCCTGTCCTTGCTAGGCCTGATTTCTCAAAGAAATTCATCGTCCAAACTGATGGGTCAACGTAGGCGGTGGCTGCAGTCCTTCTTCAAGAGACTGAACTAGGGAGGCGACTCATCGCCTATGCATCTAGGACATTATCGGCTCAAGAAGCCAAGTATTCCATCTATGAACTTGAGGGTTTGGCTGTCTTATTTGCGTTAGAGAAGTTCCGCCTCTATCTGGAACACGCCAAGTTTGACTTGGAAACGGATAACCAAGCCTTAAGTTGGGTCTTAGGTAGGCCGCGTCGTACTGGTCGCATAGCCCGCTGGGCCATCAGGATTTCTGCCTTCCAGTTTGAAGTTAGGCATATAAGAGAGTCTGAAAATGTTGTGGCGGACGGACTAAGACGTATGTTTTCTAATGATGTCGAGACCTCCGAGAAGAAAGATAGTTCTTCACTTCCCGAGTCCATACCTCCTGGCATAAATGCCATTCTAACTGATGCTCCCATGTTGTTTAGGGATATTGAAAAATATCAACGTGAAGATCTGACGCTGGCCCCTACTATGGAAACCCTTTCTTCCGGTGAACATGTTGTCCCTTATGTATTGAGGAATGGTGTTTTATGTTGCCCGTCGAGGCATGATCAGAAGATGAAATTTGTGGTTCCAGCTGTTCTTGTACCTATGATCTTCAAGTATTACCATGAGACCCCATTAGGGGGACATTTACGCATCTTCAAAACCCGGGAAAAGATCCGAGAAATGTTCATTTGGAAAGGTATGGACGGTGAAATTCGTGAATTGGTAAAAGCCTTTAAATCTTGTTGGCTTAGTAAACCTACCATGTCCACTAAGCAAGGGCTATTGTCTTCTCATCAAGCGTCGCGCCCCATGGAGCGCCTCTATATCGACTACGTAGGACCCTTCCCCCAATCAAAGGGGAATGCCAACAAATTCATCCTTGTGTGTGTAGATGGTTTCACAAGATTTTCCTGGTTGTTTCCGACTAAGCTTGCTACCGCTCAGTCCACTATTTCTTGTTTAAATTCCATCTTTGCTTCTTTTGGTCTGTGTCAATATTTAGTGTCCAATAATGCTAAAGCCTTTACCTCCAATCTTTTCCGTAAATTCTGTTTTGATCTATCCATCTCACATGTAACAACATCAGCGTACTATCCTCAACCATCTCTGGCCGAACGGGTCAATCGTAATCTGAGGTCGGCTCTAATTGCCTATCATCATGATGATCATTCTAGGTGGGACACATCCCTGCATTGGTTAGCCTTCGCTTTGAATTCGGTGGTTCATGAATCTCATAAATTCACTCCAGCTGCATTGATGTTTAAGTTTGTACCCAACATACCGCTCTTTAACCTTTGGTCTCTTAGTGATATTCTACCTGAGACAATAGATCCCGATAATATTAGAGATCTATGGAAGAAGGCTAAGGCCAATCTTAAAGTTTCCCGTGAAAAGGTTAGGGAAAGGTAAGATCGTGGATGGAAGCCCACCAATCTTAAAGTAGGAGATCAAGTCATGATTAAGAACTTTGTTCTCGTGGGCAAGCTTGCCCCCAGATTTCATGGGCTGTGCATCATTTTAGATTTCCTTACTCCTGTTACATTATTAGTGAGCAATCCAGCCACCGAGAGGATCTTTAGGGTACACCTGTCTCAGGTGAAACCTGTGTAATGTCATTTTTAATTTGCCATCTACGTTTTGCAACAGTGTGAAGGTTATATTTGGTTTGAGAGGCATTCTGCCCCAATTTATTTTAATTGTTATAGAAATAAGTCTTTGATGTATGATCCTCCCCTCTGGTTATTCTGCTGTCCTTTTCCTTCCAGCCATTACCAAGCTCCCGTCTCCTGCTAAACCATACCAGTGGCTATAATTTTCCACGCCGCTGACCCATCAGCCTCACCAAAAAGACTGTACCCGAAAATAAAAGTGACCAATGAAATCTGACTGTTTCAGTGCCCCGCAGCCGTTCGTCACAGTACAGCCGCCGAAGTGGGGAAGGGCCCACTCCACCCCCGTGATGTCTTCCTGTGTGCGGCGTGCCGGAGTCCATCTCCCGGCAAAGGCTAATGTGCGGCGCACCAACCGCCAGCTTAGCTGGGGACTGTAAATAAACTTCACATCTGTGGCGTCCTTCACCACGACTACCCCTCTCATAGTGTGGGAAAGAAGTATCTCAGGGTACTTGAGGGGTCCGGAGGACCTCGACTGGACATCGGCAGCGGCGGCTGGTCTTGCCGTCAAAATTTTCATCATGTGGTTGCATTCTACGGCAACAAAGACACTCTCAAGCCGGAGTTCAACTAACTCCTAACTATCTACTTCAAAACAAAGGAGACTTTAAACATTTTTTGGTGCTTTAAATGTTCTTCAAAATTCTTCTACAAAACTTTGGAAATTCTTAATATCTCCTCCATATTCTCCCACAATCTATTTGCAAGGAAGCAGAAATTTCCTTCTATTGATGATTAAATTTTGTTAAAAAAAACTTCTTCTGTGTCACCCCATGGAAGGACATTTGGGGGGGAGGTCTGTACCAGCTGGTACATCTCTACCCCGCACATTTGAATTTTCCGCCTTAAAGTACTCCTCTACAGGAGAAACTCTGAACTTTAAAAACTGGATCAACTCATTAGTTTCTCAGAAGACGTCACTACAATAAATTTTGTGATTACGAAGTTGTCAATACTGTGTGGAGTTCAACTTGTTTTGTTTTCCATTGATCAAGAAGTGTGGACATTCCCTTATAGATGTCTCTACTAAAACTATGATCATGCACCCTGGTGAAGATATCTTGTACTCGTAAGTTTTCCTATAACTAAATTTCTTTCTTTCATTTGTGGGTTGGCAATATTAATCTTTTCTTTCCGCCAGTTTTGAAGTTAGCCAATCAATTATTTCTGTAATTAATTTTTGACCAATCGTGTCTTTTCTTCTTCAATTTTGATGTGTAACTTTTAGCCAGCCAATAAAAGCCAGTGGGTGTGGCTGTTTTATTCATGAAAGGTCTTGAATTTTCCTCGAGGGTATAAAAACTGCTGATTTTCTTGTCTCTCGGCCACATCATCAACAGTTAACTTAGTGTCTGGACGTGTAGCAGGAGGCGGGAAGCGCCTCTTTCTTCAGGCAGCAGTCTTCAGTGAGGTAATGGCCGCTTAACATCTTTATTTCTTGCTAGCTCAGCAGTTTAACACGCGGAGAAGGTCCGAAACCTTTACCATGTAACCTATCTCTTAAACATGTAGAATTCTGTAAAAACCTCATATATCTATAACTCTAAATCGGGGATAGAGAGTGCCTTACCCTCTCGAGCTCCCTTTCATTTTGGATTTGAGGTGACTACGTTTTCGTAACCGTTTTTCTACTCTTCCTTAATGTGTTAAATTTATTCTGTATACAAGTCACCTCCATAGTTTGGGAATAGTTCCCGTTTCATCGGCCTAGTGCCTCATAGGTTTTAAGAAGTTTCATGTAGGAGTGCAAATTCTCGCCTCCATTCATTTTGCATTTTGGGCCATTAACTTAACCTGTTATTTTTCTACTAAGGCCCAGTAGGTTGGGTACAAGATGCCCCTGTTTCTTTGTAAGTGTGCCTTGAGGGCAGTTAATGGTAAAGTCTGTTGTGGCCTTTGATAGGCTCAGGACATTGAGAGCGGGTCAGCTCTTTTATTTGTGGTAAAAGTGCCTCAGAGAGGCTTGATATTCAAGGGTTCGAGCAAGTGCTCCATGTTATTAGGGGGTTTCTGCTCGTTGGTAAATATGTGATTGTGAGCTGAGAGCTCAGAAATTGTAAAATTTGGGTTTGAGGCCCAGATTGTTAAATTGTCTCTAAATCTTGGCTTTCCTGGTCTTGTACCTGATTAGATTTGTTATTTGTTGAAATTGTATGTGAAAATTGTTAAGTTTTGATGTTTTCGAAAATATAACCTTTAATGCAATTTTAATTCATATCTCAACTTTGTGGATAAACCCATTCCAGCCCACACCTTCTTTCACCTCTGCATTCCACGGGTAACCCCGTAACAAATACATCCACAATTATACATTGCAAAGGTAATCTGAACTCCTTTATTTGTCATGAAACAAGCTACTAATACATTACATTTTACTTTTCATGGAATTTCTGGAACTCAGTAACATAATAAAATGAAATAAAATAAAATAAAAAGAATTCTGGAGATGAATAATCATGGCAAGATGAAGAACTTATGTTCCTGTGTTTCACCTTTACATAAATCCTATTTATTTACCCATACTGAGGCAAAAAATATGCACAATCTATGTCTGAAGCACTTCAGAATAATTTGTGATAACATAAATAACTTAGAATTACTAAGATCCATCTTTCTGGTGCAGAAAATCACTTCACTTCCCAAAAATGCATGCTCCTGGCAGCCATTACACTACACACATGCGAACAAACACGTCCACCAACTTAGAAACTGCAAATATGCCAGAGCAGGATTTTATTCTAGATTTCTGATGTCCACACCAGACAGCAGCACAAATGAAATGTGGGAATCAGGTTACCCAATGGCCCTGTAGCAGAAAAAAGTTAGTGGGAATTATATCACCCACTGGCCAGGAAAGGGTTAGACCATCTCACTGCTATCGATGATGCCATACGGGAAATGTTAAGAGACGCTGAATACAGGGCCCATATCAGGAAATGTAAAGAAAATGAAGACTTCGCGAAGAAAGTGATTCTAAAAGAACCACAGGCCATCGAAAAAGAAAAATCTACACCGCCAACACCCGTTACACACACAGTAAAACTCCCTGCAGTAAAATTAGAAAAATTCACAGGTGACACTGAAAACTGGACATACTGTTGGGAACAATTTGAGTCATCTATCGATAACAATAGATCTCTCGCTAACATCGATAAGCACATTTTCCTTCGTGGATATCTGGAAGGGGAGCCCAAGAACCTGGTTGATGGAATACTACTGACAACTGATGTATATGAAGAAACAAAACAGAATTTCTCGCTAGGGAAACACAGACCTCATCATTCTAGCCCATCTGGATTATCTCGAAGCCTTGCAACCAATTTCAGACGACACTCCTGCTCTTAATACCCTCTATGTGGAATGCAATTGACATATTAAACCTTAAGAGCCTTAGGTGAGAACGTAGATCACTACGGACAGATGTTAGGCCCAAAAATTCTACGAGCTTTCCCTGAAGATATTGTCTGCCGTTGGATAATATATTCCAGAATAGAGGAAATTCACAAAGTTCCTAAATTAAGAGGTAGAGGGCGCTATGATCACAGAAAAGATCAGGCGAGATTTCAGTTCACCGGATACCTTCATTACCACGGCTGCAACACTACACGTAAACACAAAATCGAAATGCCTGGAAACGAAAACAAAGCGACTACCTTCTGAATTCTGTGTGTTCTGTGAGACACAAGGACACTGGGCCCAACACTGCACAAAGACCTCCAACATAGCTCAGCGGACTGAAAAGCTCAAGCAACCAACCGATGCTTCTTGTGCCTCAATAGAGGTCACAGTATGAAAGTATGCCCCTAGAAGAGAAAGACGCCATGCACAAAATGCAAAAAATCTCATCACGTTTCGATATGCAATGCAGAGCAGATAAGAATTTCATACTGTTCCGTATTGAAGAGAGTTCAATATTCAGTTAAAAGAATATTCCACCTTTCAATACTATTAAGATAAGAAATGTAAGTTTACATTCCTATTTAATTAAAATTGGTACCGGTTTCGACCAGTATTCATGGTCATCATCAGCCAATTACAAATAAGTGTAAAACAATGCATAGAAAATAAATTGCAAAGTTTAAATAATTATGTTTGGTTTCTGCTAGTGAAGCACTAAAATCTTTAAGGAGCACCGTGTGTTGAAATATAGCCAAAAAACACAAATAAGATGCACAGATAAAAATGAAGTTTAGATGATGCTGTCAGATGCAGTTTATGGAGCACTATAACACATAAGGGAGCACTGTGCGTTGAGATTTCAAAGTTATGCAGAAGTCTAAAGTCAAATACGTATTTTTGGTTGTAGTTTATGAGGCACTGTATAATTTTAGAAATTAGCACTGTGTATTGATAGATCCAAAAATTATGTAAAAGTCGTAGATCAAATGTGTACTTGAAGTACGGAGCAAGTTCTTGAAGAGTAGATCGGCACTGTGCTTCCAAAAGTTACGTAAGTTAGATTAATGAAGTTATTGAAATCACAAGTTATTATTCTAGTAACTGTACTTTTACTACTGTACTATGTAAGTACAGTGGAACCTTGGATTGTGAGCATAATTCGTTCCGGCAACATGCTTGTAATCCAAAGCGCTCGTATATCAAAGCAAGTTTTCCCACAAGAAACAATTGAAACACGGATGATTCGTCCACAACACAAAAATATTTATTCGCATACCATTTCTAAAACAATATATAACCTAAAACAAATTAAAGTGCACTTTTCCTTATAATAGAATCATTGTTGGTGTGAGGGAGACGAGAGATGACATGAGAAGAGTTACTGTGTAGCACGAATTTCACTAACGGAATCACTGCTATCTGTTGGCTCAATGGAATTGTTTTCTTTTCGTGCAAGTTTAACGAGGAACCTGTACAATGACTGTTGATTTTGCCTCTTTTTGAGGATTTCACAAAAATGTGACATTGCATTGTCACTGAACTGATTCATCGCTCACACTGCTACAGCCTTATTCAGGTGGTGTTTTTCTACAAAATTTTGCACCGTTTCCCACATTTTGAACTTCTCCCGAATCTCAGTTGAAGCGAGAGATTCCATTGACTTTTCCTCCTCTTCCCCGGACGAGATCTCCATAACCTTCTGATGTTCGCGATGCAGATCCGTCAGTTTGTTGGTGGTCAGTTCCTGGCTATGTTCTTCCACCAACTCTTGAATGTCCACGTCATTCACCTCCAATCCCATAGTCTTCCAAAAGGACACAATTTCATCGACAATCGGCGGCTCATTGTCACCAACAATCCCCTCAAAGTCACGTCCAATAACACAGTCAGGCCACAGCTTTCTCTTGGTGACTCCATCCCAATCTTTATCGATGAACTTCAGGCAGTTCACGTTGGGGAAATGATTTCTCCCAAACTCTCGGAGGGTAAGGTTTGTTCCTTCGGTCACTTCGAAGCATCGCTGAAATAGTGATTTGATGTATAGCTTCTTGAAGTTCGAAATGACTTGCTGATCCATAGGCTGGAGTAGTGTTAAAGAACTTGAATTCTTCCAGTAAGTCATCCTCAAGGCCTGAAGGATGAGCAGAAGCATTGTCCATAACCAGCAAGACTTTGAGCAGCAGATTATTTTCTGAAAGGTATTTCTTCCATTCAACAAACGAACAGGGGAGGCGAAAACGTAGGCACACGTGACGCTCGTATTGTGGAACCTCACTCGCTTATCAAGTTACGATTTATTTAAAATGTTTGCTCGTCTTGCAAAACACTCGTAGACCAAGTTACTCACAATCCGAGGTTTCACTGTATTACTCTTCAATAAAATTACTTGAAGTTACAATGCCAAGCTAAACAATTGTTCTTATTATCTGGACTTTTGGAGTGCAAATATCCAGGGTAGATTATAAAGAATGATAATATTTGTTCCATTGTTTTAATAATTTTTCCAGTATATGGTTCAAAATTCCAGTATATTTCCAGGATTTCCAGTACCTATATTAAATACCAGTATAATTCCAGTACGTCCAGTATTTCCAGTATAAGCAGACACACTGTTAATGCTGGGTACTAGGTACATGTACTCCTGAACAGTTTCAAGTACTTTTTGTCAATAGTGACATACATGTAGTTAGGGAGACTACTTGGAGTTCATGCAGCACCGATTCCAGTTCCCCAGGACTGTTGTTGACAAGGAAGAGATCACAGCGAAACAAAGGTGGTTCAGATAGATACTATCAATGTTAGTACCTTTTTGATCCCATGACAGACTCTTTAATGCATTTTCTAATACCAGGGTGAATAGCTTCTACTGATGGGATTTTTTCAGTCACTCCGTCTTCTTCGAGTTTAGCATGAAGAGTGAAATGTTCATAAATGTACCTGATGAGATTAAGAGTCCTGGAGTCAATACGTGCATTATCAGTTGTTTCAAACACTGCACAAATCTCTATTGAATCATATGCTATCTGATAATTTATGAATGCCAGGTGAAGAGGGATGTTGTACTCTGTACATTTCTCGATTACTCTATTGAATAATGTCAGTTGCAATGTAGCCCTTTCTGAAGCCTGCTTATTTGGCAGGCTGATGGAAGTAGAACTTCTGGGTGAGACAGTTTGTCAAAATTTTGGTCAACAGCTTATGAAGTATTGAAAATAGACTTATAGGTCTTCAGTTTTCTATATTTGTGCCATCACACTTTCTGTATAGCACACGTACTTCTGCATTCTGCTATGATTTGGAAATTCTGCGCTCTTCAAGACATCTGTTCAGAAGTATCAGCAGAGCTTCTTCAAGAGCTTCTCCACCAGATTTCAGTATCTTGCTTGTTATGAGGTCTCATCCTAGTGACTTGCAGTTCTTCAGTTGTTTTAAAACTCATCTTGATTCTGGCCCATTGATCACTAACCGTTTCCCTGAGCTCACATTCTGGATTGTTAATCGTAGTTCTTTTTGATCATTTAGAGATGATACACACTGGCTGCAGAGTACTCTGTAGAAATCTTCAACAACATTTGTTTTTCCATGAATACCTGCCCTTGGGTATTCTTCATTTTATGGATCACCTGTTTTTTTTAACTGACCAGTTGGAATGGAGGACATGCATATTTATGTTGTTCCTAACAACATTATTGATCATTTCAGTGTTGTACCATCTCTTGCCTTTTATGATAGCTTTCTTCACTTTCTTGTTCAGTTCTTCATATCTTTATCAGTCTCTGCTCATCCTTCTCTAATCTTCCGTTAGTTGCTCAGTATTCCAAGTGATTTTGGTTTTCTTCCGACTATAGAGAGAGCATACGTTCTTTGTGGTATTTGGGATACTGTTTTCAATTGACAGACAATCCAGTTCAAGATAATACAGTTCTTCCACTGGACGTAATATCCCCCTTGATCTGTTAGGTGAACAATTTTTTCTTTTCTCCAAGTTCAGATATTGTAGGATGTATTTTTTTCTTGTCCATCAGACATTTCTTATTTGTCGTGTGTCCATTTGTAGTCTAGTCCTCACTAGCCTATGGTCACTGCCCATGTCAAAATGATATAATACTGTCATACATGTACATACGTATCTGTTTGTGGTCAACACGTAAAATACCGTATTTCATTCCTGATTTTATTGTCTATGCTCCTCCAAGTCCTCTAGGCCGCTTTCGGCAGAAGGTAATCAAGCAGTATAAATGTTCTTTGTTGAGGAAATTAATCAATGCTTGATCCCCCTGGTTCCGTTTACCCACACCAAAAGTGCCAATATATTCGGGATCTGCAATGGCTTTTAATCCAACTTCTGTGTTAACTTGTCCACTATGGCTGTAAAGTTAGTTTTATCTGCAATTTTTGCTGTTGCCAGGTGCTCACAGAATTGCATAATTACTTCATTAGAAGAGGCTGATGTTGGTGCATACCTTTGCATTATTAGGATGTTACATTTGCTATTGAGCTTCAGCATTAAGTTTACTCTGATTTCTTTTTTTCAATTTGCTTTATGTCGCGCTGCCACAGACAGATCTTATGACGATGTGGGACAGGAAAGGGCTAAGAGTGCAAAGGAAGCGACCATGGCCTTAAGGTACAGCCTTAGCATTTGCCTGGTGTGAAGATGGGAAACCATGGAAAACCATTTTCAGAAATGCCAACAGTGGGTTTTGAACCCACTGTTTCCCGAATGCAAATGGAGTAGCTAAGTGATCCAAAATGCATGGCCACTTGCTCAGGTTACTGTGATATTACAGTTTGTTTTTACGTCGCACCAACACAGATTGGTCTTGTGGCGACGATGGGATAGGAAAGTATATGCAATAAATAGGAAAGGCCTAGGAGTGTGAACGAAGCAGCCATGGCCTTATTTAAGGTACAGCCCCAGCATTTGCCTTGCGTGTAAATGGGAAACCAAGGAAAACCATCTTCAGGGCTGCCGACAGTGGGGTTCGAACCCACTATTTGCCGGATACAAGCTCACAGCTGCGCGCCCCTAACTGCACGGCCAACTCACCCGGTGCTCAGAAGATGCCTTGCTATTTTTGACAACTAAAACAAAAAATAAAAAAAAGAAGACTGCGGAAAAATGCAAGGAAAATTAAATATGATGAAATTGTGCAAAGTGGAGTGTGCCGGGTGGTTTACTCTCTTTTATTTGCTAACATACCACCGACACTGAACGTGATTTTGAGTTGGGTAAATGGAGAAGATTCCTTCCCACGATTTTCCAAAACTACGTTGTATTGCTTCTTACAAGATATAGGCTTCCGTTATTTAAGACGGGGTAACAAAGCAGCTTTCACTGAAACCGATGAAATTTTTGACTGGAGGCACAGATATCTCCGGGAGATAAAACGTTTGAGGGCACAACATAAAGCTATAATTTACACAGATGAATCGTGCGTAAAGATTGGGCAGACAGTGAAAAAAGAATGGAGGGATACGACAGTGAAAAGTGCACAGCAGGCCACCACTGAAGGGGCGAGTTCGGGACTTAGGCCACCGAAAAGCCGAGGACCGCGATTCGCCTTAGTCCATGCGGGTAATGAACATGGTTTTGTTTCAAATGCTGAACTAACACTTTTATGCCATAAAAACACAGCGGACGCCCACGAGGAAATGACTGGTGAAATTTATTAGAAGTGGTTTTCGGAACAACTGTTGCTGAACACTCCCGAAGGTGCCGTGATCGTGCTGGATAATGCCGCTTATCATTCCTGTAAGTTGGAACCTTTGCCGGTGGCTTCTTGGTGAAACAATGACATTGTACAGTGGTTACGTAAAAAAGAAATATCTTTTGAGGACGGGATGCTCAAGCGAGAATTGTCGCACATCGCTTCTCAGCATAGGACCCTGTATGATAAGCAGAGAATAGATGAAATGGAAAAAGCTGCAGGTCGGCAGATTCTACGTCTCCTGCCTTATCACTACGAGTTAAACCCTATTGACATGGTGTGGTCCCAAGTGAAAAACTACATCCGGTATCATATCATTCAAGAAAAATGTTATGGAAAATTTAATAACCGCTGCATATAAGAACATTACGGTGGACAATTGGGCAAATTACGTGAACGAAGTAAAGAAAAATGAAAGAGATTTGTGGAAAGCAGACGAATTACAGGACGATGTTGACGATGAACAGTTTTTAATAAGACTTTCTTCATCGTCCGGATCATCCTCTCAGGTTCATCTCCCGAACCCGGTTCATCCAAGGCGGGAACATCAGGCCTTGCAGAAATTATAGAAGGTGTATGTCCAATGTCTGAGAGCAACGGCAATGATTCAAGTATGTTGTATTTATTTTACCATCCTACAAATACATACCTGCCAACTTTTAGAAATCAAAAATAGGAAGATTTTTTAAATTCTTGGATTTCATTATGTATACTGCGCTATGGTCTCAATGAAAAGACGACAGCATATAAAGCATCCATATCTACAGTTACAAGGTGAACTGACCATTACATTTAAAATCTTAAACTAAGAAAACATAAAAATGGTTACAAGAAAATGTAACAAACACGGAACAAAATGCATAATAGTTTCCTTTATTAGACTAACATGAACGGAAATTCAGTTTTATAGGTATCTCTGAACAGTTGGAGATAACATTTGTTAAGTTTTGTGGCCATAATGTGAAGAGAAAATAACAGAAACTGTCACCAACACAGCTTTCTGAAACACATTCAACTAATTAAAGTCATGAACTAAGAATGAACAAAAAAGCACTGTAATACGCGAAACTTCCACATACAAAACAGATCAACATGTCTCATACATTATTAATATACGACTTCGACACGGGAAAAATTCACAGAACCGCAAGAAAAAACATGTGGCCTACAATTGCGACGGAAGATACACTCGCCAAATAAAGCATCAAATAAATACGCTTGAAAATGACGTTGCGCAGATTACACAAGCACACAGTAATATATTCTTGGGGAAGAGTACTGACCATACTGGAGGTTATATTGTTCAAAAATAGGAAGAAGTAAAAATAAATCGGAAAATTGGAAGACGAGTTGAAAAGCGGAAAGTTTCCGGGTAAATCAGAAGGGTTGGCAGGTATGCAAATATCAATTTATGAATGAACTTAAAACAAAATTACAAACGAAAAAAGTGAAACTGTGACGCCCTGTTTGACTCATACTCGAGCGTGATCTTCACAAGTCGACTACGTAACAGTGTGCTCCATCTACGCTGTACTGCAATTTAAGGTTAGAACACTCTATAGGTGAGTTTATTTCCTACAGTATATTTTCTTGCTGTAATGTAGCAAATTTCTAAAAAAAAATTTCCAATTCTCTTTTTACTTTCAGTCTGAGTTCGTCGTGTTGTTTTAGCGGCATTTTTTTTGATCGCAGCTTCAGGCTCAGTAACTAAATTAGTAGCTATATTTATTTTGTTCATGTTTGGCCAGTTGTGTTTTGGGCCTTTCGATAGAATAGCGGTTTCTTCCTCATTTAAAGTTACTTCAGACAGGTTAACCACAGGGAGGTGGAATTTCTCAATTACATTTTTTGACGAACTAGTCTCTTTAAACAGATTTTTCTGTGGCTTTGCTTTGGCTCCTCCTCTTCCCCCCTCCCTTCCCCTCAGTCTCCGCTACTCGGCCTCTATTATTACACTCTTCTGTAGCCCAGCTCCACTCCATTCAACAACTGCACCAAGAAGCTGCTCAAGGTGAGTACATCTCTTTTCACTTGACATTATTTTCGTCTATGTAAATTTTATCATGCCTAATTTGGCTTTCAATCTTTTCATCAGATCTCCACGATTCCATATTGAACTGGGAATCATAACATTGGTTAATATTAAGATCTTCACACTATCACACTGTTTGTTTCGGAACCACCAGAGTTAAGCCTGTTGAATACCACAGATTAAGAGAACAAGATTTATTCTACCCATGGGTAACGCATGTTTTGCAGTTTCTTTTTAACAAGACTAAAGATACCCCTTATGATCTATACGCCTCAGGTTGAACTATTTTCTTCACTGACTTAACAGCTGAGTTACCTTCTCACATTTTACAGAATTTTACTTTATGGTCTTGATACTTTATACTCTCATCATCTTGTACCACAATTTTAACTTGTAGGTGCTGTCATGTGTTTTATATTGTTGTTTGATTAGTTGTGAATTGCTCAATTGATTCATTGGCTGATGATGACGCGCAATGAGCCTCAAAACTAGTACCAATCTTGTATAAACGACATGTGATCTAACTCACATCAATAAATTGTTATTGTATTGAAAAGGTGGATCCTTAACATTTTCAATTTACTGCAATCCCAGTTCAATACAGAACATAATGAAGTTTCTAACTTTTAATGGTTATGTGATATTTAAAACAGAATATTTTGAACTTTTTTATCAATTATTTTCAGTGTCTTGCATTTTCTCTCCATTGCTTCACTGGCCATCCTGTACATGTGTTTTCCTTAAACATATAATTTATTTTATGATCCCATTTTGTATATTATCTTATTACTACATTGAAGAACATTGTACGAAATACATCACAGTTACTCAAAAATCACTAGTTTCAAAAACTAGTTAAGAAACAACACAGGTGACTAGCACTGTAAGCTAATAGAAGCACTGAAATACTCTACAATTATACAAAACTTCAAGTAAAGTATTAATTTAAAATACTCCTACCTTTGAAGCAATTGGCCCATTGAGAGTTGGCACATGAGTCAGCTGATGTGATGATGCAGACTGCATCTGTGCTGGTGAAGGAGAGGATACTGCAGCCACAGGTGATGGTGCACTGCTTACTGATGACAGAGGGGATGATGAATTATTTCGCTGTAAATGGTGATCGATAGAATTTGCAAGATTTTCTCGCTGCTTGCTGGCATGTTGTTGAATTGCTGCCGTTAGAGGGTTAGTTGAAACAGTTTGTGCTCCAGACTGATGATGCAAGGAATTTGTTGACTGACTACCAATGGAAACTTGTGAATTTGCAGAACCTGAATGCACTGCATGGTGGTGGTGATGGTGGGTATTTTGCTGTTGATGGTTATGCGAGATCAAGTTTGGAATAGGCGGAGAGGTTGCAATCTGTAGCAAAGATGGTATCTGACCAATACCTGATGGTGTACTGGAAGATCGTCGTCCATTTTCCGCAATATGTGCTAAAAATAAAGAACAGATATGTAATAAATAACAGACGACAAATTAAAGCAAAATGTATCAATACCATCAATACTTGAATTCAAAATATTTCAATGAATGTTAACAATAAGATACCAGTCAACAGAATCTATGCAGCGAGAACTTTTCACATTATGCAACAATAAAGCGTTAATTGATTTTTAAGTTTAAAAAATTCTGCAGAGTTCAAGGATTTCCTGGAGATGTATATATCTTGTTAGAGGTTTAATGTCACACTAACACATTGGAGGTTTTCGGCAATGCTAGGACTGGGAAGGTAGTGGTGGCCTTATTTATGGTACAGCCTTGGCAGGATGTATTTAATTCCAGAGAAGAAATCACCTCTGTTCTCTAATTATCTGGCATTTAAAACTTCAAAGGAACTGAAGGGATAAGAAGTATTCCTACTCAAACTTATGATGGATTAAAAAAAAAAAAAATTAATATAAGGGGTATGGTACTTCTAATGAACTATGCAAGAATGTAATTCAAAGCAAAACAAAACTCTATGGGTTTGTTTTCTCCTTCTTACCTTACCTTTGTCCATGTCTACTACCATCGGTAAAGTAAAAACCTCTTCTATTTTTCTGTCTCTCCTATTTCTGTATTTAACTGGCTTTCTCCATATCCTGTACTCAGAACTCTGAGACTAAAGATCGCTTGTGAACAGCCCCATCATTTTGAAATAGGTACTTGGAACCAGTGGCGATTCGTGCATAAATGGCTTTAGGGTGCCCACCCATTGCCATTCCAAAACATCTAACATAATTTCTGTCTAACTGATTAAATACAGAGATGGACAAACGTAGCAAAATCAAACTTATCATGGTGTGCTATTCAGCTATACAATCTGGACATTATTATTGCTAATTTGGTTGAAACATTTAGCCTTCTTATTTTCAAGATCCTCCCCTGCGAACTATGTGACCTTACTACAAGTAACAACTCTCCTTATTGTTCCGTATTGAAGGTGACGTTAGGCATAGACATCAAGGATAATTTAATAAAAAACCACCTAATTCAATACTTTACACGTTTAATGTGGTTATTATCTACATGATTTTATGTAGACTTATTTGGTCAGGTACATGTTTCACCCATTATTTTGGGCATCTTCAGCCTGTAAACAACCTTTAGGTCAAGGTTTGGGACCTTTTTAACCAATATAAACATATCAATATATACACTATATACAATATATACAAACATTAACGAACTCTTAAGATGGGTAACATAAGTTAATACAGTTAAGTTTTTGGGTCCTAATCTATCTAATATGAAAAATGTCCAAAACTAAAATGGATCTTCTTTTCGGTAAAGAGGATTACATATCGGGGTTTATGAGACCCCTATATCATATTAAGTTCTTGACGTACCGTGTCTGGTGACAGGATGTGTCGTTAACTATAAGTGGAGATTTGAACTGATTGTTGCTTGTAGGTTGGTCAAGATTGAAAATATAAATTTAAATTAAATGTGTTTTAACTTGGCAGTTCTATTCTGGTTAACTTAAAATGTTCAAAAATAAAAATAAAATGGATCTTTTTTTTTAAAATCGTAAGTCTTGAGAAAGGCTGATATTAAAACTGGGGCTTATTTGACCCACGATTTTCATGTTCTTGACGTAACTAATATTTAAATGTGGTATCATGCACAAGTGGAGATTTAAAAGGCCGATTGTTGTAGGTAGACTGGTCAAGTACGTTGTGAATGAAACTGTTAGCGTCTTGACTTTGGGTCTCATGTAACGTCAAGGAATTGACAAGAGTACAATATTAAGCTGTTTCATAGTTTTAGGCTGCTGCTTAATTGAGAAGAAACATCCTAGACACTTGATACAGTCTTGTGTGAAAATTGTTCCCGTTGATGTGTTGCTTGGTCTTTGGGAGGGATCTTAAGGATATTTGTTCAATTAATACTAGATGGACCTGTCTGTTCCGGCAGCGCCTGTCTTATCACCATTTCTAAGACAGGCGCTGCCGGAACAGACAGGTCCATCTAGTATTAATTGAACAAATATCCTTAAGATCCCTCCCAAAGACCAAGCAACACATCAACGGGAACAATTTTCACACAAGACTGTATCAAGTGTCTAGGATGTTTCTTCTCAATTAAGCAGCAGCCTAAAACTATGAAACAGCTTAATATTGTACTCTTGTCAATTCCTTGACGTTACATGAGACCCAAAGTCAAGACGCTAACAGTTTCATTCACAACGTATTTGACCAGTCTACCTACAACAACCAGCTTTTTAAATCTCCACTTGTGCATGATAACACATTTAAATATTAGTTACGTCAAGGACATGAAAATCGTGGGTCAAATAAGCCCCAGTTTTAATATCACCCTTTCTCAAGACTTATGATTTAAAAAAAAAAAAGATCCATTTTTTTAATTTTTGAACATTTTAAGTTAACCAGAATAGAACTGCCAAGTTAAAACACATTTAATTTAAATTTATATTTTCAATCTTGACCAACCTACAAGCAACAATCAGTTCAAATCTCCACTTATTGTTGACGACACATCCTGTCACCAGACACGGTACGTCAAGAACTTAATATGATATAGGGGTCACATAAACCCCGATATGTAATCCTCTTTACCGAAAAGAAGATCCATTTTAGTTTTGGACATTTTTCATATTAGATAGATTAGGACCAAAAAACTTAACTGTATTAACTTATGTTACCCATCTTAAGAGTTTGTTAATGTTTGTATATATTGTATATAGTGTATATATTGTATATAGTGTATATATTGATATGTTTATATTGGTTAAAAAGGTCCCAAACCTTGACATAAAGGTTGTTTACAGGCTGAAGATGCCCAAAATAATGGGTGAAACATGTACCTGACCAAATAAGTCTACATAAAATCATGTAGATAATAACCACATTAAACGTGGAAAGTATTGAATTAGGTGTTTTTTTAATTAAATTATCCTTGATATCTATGCCTATGTGATCTTGCCGCGGTGGGGAGGCTTGCGTGTCCCAATGAAGCGGATGGGTATCTGTTGAGAGACTAGATTAACGAATGGTTCATCGAAATGAGGGATAGCAGACTTTCGGACGTTGCAAGGGCAGCAGTCTAGATGATTGACTGATGGCCTTGAAATAATACTCAACATGGCTTAGCTGTGTTGATACTGCTACACGGCTGAAAACAATGGGAAACTACAGCCGTAACTAACTTCCGAGGACATGCAGCTCTCTCTGTATGAATGATGTACTGATGATGGCTTCCTCCCGGGTAAAATATTCCGGAGGTAAACTAGTCCCCCATTCTGATCTCCGGGTGGGGACTACATCATCAGGAAGATGGATACTAACATTCTGCGAGTCGGAGCATGGAATGTTAAAATTCTGGATCGTTGTGGTAGGTTACAAAATCTGAAAAGGGAGATGGATAGACTAAAGTTAGATGTAGTTGGTATAAGTGAAGTAAATTGGCAGGAAGAACAGGATTTTTGGTCAGGCGACTACCGAGTTATCAACACAAAATCAAACAGGGGAAATGCAGGAGTTGGTTTAATAATTAATAAGAAAATAGGGCAGCAGGTAAGCTACTACGACCAGCATAGTGAAAGAATTATTGTCATCAAGATAGACACCAAACCAATGCCCATCACAATAGTCCAGGTCTATATACCTACTAGTTCAGCGGATGATGAGGAAATCGAAAGAATATATGAAGACATACAAGATTTAATACAATATGTAAAAGGTGATGAGAATCTAATTGTGATGGGAGACTGGAATGCATTGGTAGACCAAGGAAGACAAGGTACTACTGTAGGAGAATTTGGATTGGGACAAAGGAACGAAAGAGGAAGTCGGCTGGTCAAATTCTGCACTGATCATAATTTAGCCCTTGCCAATACTTGGTTCAAACACCACAAACAATGGCTGTATACATGGGCGAGACCTGGAGACAATGGAAGGTATCAAATAGACTTCATTATGATTAGGCAGAGATTCAGAAACCAGGTGTCGGATTGCAAAACTTCCTCAGGAGAAGACATGGACTCTGACCACAACTTGTTGGTCATGAAATGCCATCTGAAGTTGAAGAAATTGAAGAAAGGAAGGAATGCAAGGAGATGGCACTAGACAAGTTCAAAGAAAAGAGTGTGAGGGATTAATTCAAGGAACATGTTGCACAAGGGCTAAATGAAAAGGCTGAAGGAAACACAAGAGGAAGAGTGGATAGTAATGAAAAATGAAGTCAGTAGGGTTGCTGAAGAAATGTTAAGAAAGAAGAAAAAATCAGCTAAGAATCAGTGGATAACTCAGGAGATACTAGACATGATTGATGAACGACGAAAATACAAGAATGCTGGAAATGAAGAGGGCAGAAAAGAATACAGGCGATTAAAGAATCAAGTGGACAGAAAGTGCAAGGTAGCTAAGGAAGAATGTCTGAAGGAGAAGTGCAGGGATGTCGAAGGTTGTATGGTCCTAGGAAAGGTGGATGCTGCGTACAGGAAAATCAAGGAAACTTTTGGAGAAAGGAAATCTAGGTGTATGAATATTAAGAGCTCAGATGGAAAGCCACTTCTAGGGAAAGAAGACAAAGCAGAAGGATGGCAGGAACATATCCAACAGTTGTATCAAGGTCAAGATGTAGATGATTTGATTCTGGAACGAGAAGAGTGCGTTGATGCTGATGAAATGGGAGACCGAATTTTGAGGTCAGAGTTTGACAGAGCTGCGAGAGACATAAATAGGAACAAGGCACCTGGAATTGATGACATTCCCTCTGAATTACTGCCTGCCTTGTCCGACTCGTTGGCTGAACGGTCAGCGGACTGACCTTCAGTTCAAAGGGCCCCGGGTTCGATTCCCGGCCGGGTCAGGGATTTTAACCTTAATTGGTTAATTCCAATGGCACGGGGGCTGGGTGTATGTGTTGTCTTCATCATCATTTCATCCTCATCACTACGCGCAGGTCGCCTACGGGAGTCAAATAGAAAGACCTGCACCTGGCGAGCCGAACCCGTCCTGGGATATCCCAGCACTAAAAGCCATACGACATTTCATTTCACTGCCTGCCTTAGGAGAAACCAGCATGGCAAGGTTATTCCATTTAGTGTGTAAGATGTATGAGACAGGAGAAGTGCTATCAGATTTTCGGCAGAATGTTGTTATACCTGTTCCCAAGAAAGCCAGTGCTGACAAGTGTGAAAAGTACTGCACCATTAGTTTAGTATCTCATGCCTACATAATTTTAACATGTATTATTTACAGAAGAAAGGAAAGACAAGTTGAAGCTGAGTTGGGAGAAAATCAATTTGGCTTCAGAAGAAATGTAGGAACACGGGAAGCAATCCTGCCTTTACGTCTGATCTTAGAGGATCGAATTAAGGACAAGCCCACGTACATGGCGTTTGTAGATCTAGAAAAGGCATTCAAAAACGTTGATTGGACCAAGCTATTTAAGATTCTGAAGGTGATTGGGATCATATATCGAGAACGAAGAATTATCTACAATCTGTATAAAAATCAGTTTGCAGTGATAAGAATCAAGAGCTTTGAAAAAGAAGCAATAATCCAGAAAGGTGTGAGGCAAGGCTGCAGTTTGTCCCCCTCCTTTTCAATGTTTACACAGAACAGGCAGTAAAGGAAATCAAAGAGGAATTTGGAAAGGGAATCACAATGCAAGGAGAGGATATCAAAACCTTGAGATTTGCCAATGATATTGTTATTTTATCTGAGACTGCAGAAGATCTTGAGAAGCTACTGAATGGTATGGACAAAGTCTTGGGTAAGGAGTACAAGATAAAAATAAATAAGTCCAAAACAAAAGTAATGGAGTGCACTCGAACGAAGCCAGGTGATACAGGAAATATTAGATTAGGAAATGAAGTCTTTAAGGAAGTAGATGAATATTGTTACTTGGGTAGTAGAATAACTAACGATGGCAGAAGTAAGGAGGAAATAATATTCAGACTACCACAAGCAAGGAAGAACGTTCTTAAGAAAAGAAATTTACTCACTTCAAACATCGATATATGAATTAGAATTATGTTTCTGAAGACTTTCATTTGGAGCGTAGCATTGTATGGAAGTGAAATATGGACGATAACTAGGTCAGAAAGAAAGAGATAGAAGCTTTTGAAATGTGGTGTTACAGAAGAACGCTGAAGATGAGATGGATAGATCAAAACACAAATGAAGAGATACTGAATCGAATAGGTGAGAGGAGATCGATTTGGTTAAATCTGACAACAAGAAGAGATAGAATGATAGGACACATCTTAAGACACCAGGACTTGTTCAGGTGGTTCTTGAAGGAAGTGTAGGCGGTAAGAATGGTATGGGTTGACAAAGGTATGAATATGACAAGCAGATTAGAGCAGATGTAGGATGCAATACTTACGTAGAAATGAAAAGGCTAGCACAGGATAGGGTAGCATGGAAAGCTGCATCAAACCAGTCTATGGACTGATGACTCAAGAAACAACAACATTTTCAAGATAAGGTAAAATTTTCAGACCATGGCTGCTGTACAGCAAGTACGATGTTTTCTCATTAGGCTTGAGGTGCTCAGCTGAGGCAGGGGAGCCCGAAGTCTAGTTCCTAGAGATGGGTTTTAAGAGGGGTGCGGGAGGAGCATGAACAGCGATATAGACATGCCAAGGGAAGGAAGAGGGCAGGGAGGCAGTAGAGCGTTGGCCTTCTGACTCCAAATTGGCAGGTTCAAGCCTGGCTCAGTACAGTGACTTTTGAAGGAGCTCAAATACACCATCCTCGTGTCGGTAGATTAACTGGAATATAACACCTTCAGTAATGGCAGTAATTTAAGTTTTGAACGTAGGCTAGAACTGAAGAAGTTATGCCTCCTTGATTAAATTTAAAACCATTTCACACAAAAGGAAGGGTTATAACAACAAAAATGCGTACACTAGGAAATTCATTCTGTCACTTCCTACGTGCTCCATTTAGAGACAGATGCTGGTCATCCCTGATTTCAATAAGCATGTCGTAAACCACTTCATGGAGCAGAAGAGAAGAATGGATTTTGACTATGCGCAAGGCAGCTAAGGTAACAGGTTACCTATCTATTATTGGTTTTTTTATATTCATGTATATCATCATCCCATCATCACCAAAGTACAAACTGCGCACTTATACTAACAGTGTTCAATTGACTGACATTTCATAACCTACAAAGATTCCTTTCTGGATGCAGCTGTTGAGTTTCTTTGTTGGCAGTGTTTGCTCTGCTGTTCATACTTTGATGTTTTCCCTGCATGTGTCATGATTTGTTTAGTCTATATTTGTTGAATATCTATCTAAGGGTAAGGGTGTATTCTGCCCGAAGGCAGGTCCGAACCGCCGTAGATGTATGCCTGAGCTGGAGTTGACAACCAGTAGGGTGGCCAGTTCCTTTCCACTCCTCCATTCCCTTACCCTCCACCTACAGTGCGTGACGACCCGTCCAAATCTTGACCACGCCCAATGTTGCTTAACTTCGGAGATCTGACGGGATCTGGTGTTTCAACACGGCTACGGTCGTTGGCAATATCTATCTGAAAAGTATATGAATGTCTTGAACTCGGTGGTTTTGTGGGCAAAAAGAATAGTTTTCTTTGTTGATATTTTGAGGGTATGTAGGGCTTCTTGCGAACTGCCACCATTTAGAACAATGATAAAATGTAAAGAAAATCCGTACAGTCCATCAAAATGCCATGAAAGTTTTCATATGTCTCATTTTTTGAACTATTAAACTACACAACATATAACTGTTTACAAAATGGGTTGAAACTTGATCAAGACAAATGTAAAATAGTGTAACATTAAAATCTAAAAATCATCATCGTGGCGCTGACATCCTATAGGATTTTTCAAGTGCAGGAACAAGAGGTAGCCACTAGGCGCTAGGTAAACCAAATGAAGTGATGAGGTCTAGGGTTTGATTAGCCATGTGAGGTCGCACATTGTCACGAAGCAAAAGAATCCCCCTTGTGAGCATGCCACGCCGTTTGTTTTGGATTGTACGATGGAGTTTACGTAAGGACTCGCAGTAAGTCATGGCATCAATTGTGTCACCCTGGTCCAAAAAATCCACAAGTAACACACACTGACTATCCCAAAACACACTACACATGAGTTTGCAAGTTGAAATTGTTTGCTTGCACTTCACTTTCTTGGGCAATATTGAGTGACTCCATTACATGGACTGCAGTTTTTATTCCAGCGTAACATAAGCCACCGATGTTTTGTCACCGGTGACAATTCAGCTTAGGAACACACCACCTTCATTAATGTACTGCTCAAGGAAAGTCAGGGCACTGCCTACGCGCTTGGTTTTGTGCACCTCTGTCAGCACCTCGGTATCCAGCGTGAGCACAACTCCCAATAACCTAAGTGTTGTAGACATTAGTATGGCCTTCTTTAAATGCTGTAACCCATTTTTTCCCCATTCCTTCAATCATAGTGTGTTCTCCTTACACTTCACTAATCTGCCAATGAATTTCACAGCTTTCATGACTAGAATTTAGAAAATGCATCACAGTGCGTACTTCACAGGCATTTTGAATACGCACGAACGTAAATATGGGCGAATGATACTGTAACGGTGTTTGTGGTTAGACTACAGACGTAGATACTGAGCGCGCATGCTCTGAATGACAACCGAAGCACTGCAGTGGTCATATTTAAAAACTGTACTTTAAACATGCTTCGTATCTTCAACAGGTAGACATAAGAGCTTGAGAAAAATTACAGAGTTCAATGATTAATGTACTGCGCTGAAATATCACTTACAGTAATGGACAAAGAAGGATCTACTTTTAGCCCTAATTTAATGTTTCATGTTTATGATATTTGGAGTAAATTCTGCAAAATACTAGTGTTTGACCAAAAGATGCGTCAAAATGCACATATGTTTACATTTTCTTCAAAAGTGTTGCTGTTGCTATCTTAATAAATGTTACATATAATTCAAATGCGCCTACTGAGGAAGTCTGCTATACACATAATCGGCAATTCTTAAGAAACAGATGTCCAAGTTAGGTATCGTACGTTGACAGTGGTTCAAATGTTATTACAAATGAATTATGCTATTACTAAGATTTCTTTTTTTTTTCCTATTTGCTTTATGTCGCACCGACACAGATAGGTCTTCACAATTAAGTACTTATTATTTTCCACCTAGTCGATACAATGATTGCTTAAGGCAATTTAATGGTTAAAAGTGGTACATGTTTCGTATTTTATCAACATCTTCAGCCACATAACACTGTTTAGATGAAAAATATATAAAATTGACAAAGTAATGCTTAAGAGGAAGTGTCCTTAAAATTAACATAAGATTGACAACATTAAAACAAACAAAAACTCAAGAGAAAATATATAAATTATTACTACAATTGAAAGATGTTGATAAAATACGAAACATGTACCACTTTTAACCATTAAATTGCCTTAAGCAATCATTGTATCGATTAGGTGGAAAATAATAAATACTTAATTGTGGATCTATTGAAGTGCGATACGGACCATGAAACTGATTTTATGTAACAGATAGGTCTTACGGTGATGATGGGACAGGAAAGGACCAGGAATGGGAAGGAAGTGGTTGTGGCCTTAAGGTACAACCTCAACATCTGCCTGGTGTGAAAAATGGTAAACCACGGAAAACCATCTTCAGGGCTGCCGACAGTGGGGTTCGAACCCACTATCTCCTGGATGTGAGCTCACAGCTGCGCGCTCCTAACCGCACAGCCAACTCGCCTGGTACTAAGATTTCAGCTTGTAAATATAAAAAAGTGATGAAAGTCAAACAAAGGTCAATGTAATTATCAGCTGGAAATATTTAATAAATAATCCTCTTTAAGTCTGAGCAACAGTGATATCTGTAGTGGAGTGTATTTTAAAGGAAAGAATAGATGGGAATAACAATAGTGTTATTGGTTTTATGTCCCACAAACATTTTTTTCTTACAGTTTCAAGAGATGCTGAGGTGCCAGAATTTTGTCCCACAGGAGACTTGCATGTGCCGGTAAATCTACCGATACAGGGCTGGCATATCTGAACACCTTCAAATACCAGCGACTGAACCATGATTGAACCTGCCAAATTGGCTTCAGAAAGCCAGTGCCGTAACTGCCTGAGCCACTCAGCTCAGCAGAGACTTCATATATGCACATCTTGGAGAAGGCCAATATGAAAACCATAGTTAGAATAACATTTACCAGAGCAGGGATCTCTGAACAGTGTATCTCCTTAGCAGAGATACAGCAATAAGGGTCTAATGAATTTTACAAGTTGAACACCATACAACAATTTGTGGGATTGCCGTCTAGTGCCATGAGCTAATAGCACCAAGTTACTCCCTGGTGCCAAAACATTCACAGGCTTAACCAAGTAAGTGATCATTGAATTGCGGATATATTTACGGTATCTGTAGTCTTCACTTCCTGAAATCTGTTTTCTATCATGTTCACAAGGGGTTGTATTTTTTGCAATTTGGTTACCTGCTGCTCATTGTTCGCAAAATGCCAGAATATCAAGAACAACTGAAACCTGTTTCTGCTCTTAACACAACCACCAACTTTCGCATAGAAAACAGTCTTATCACTCCAGTAACATGCAAAGAATGGCAATTGGAGAAAACCCACCCACATGCAAAAAATGAGGAGTTTCCTTATTTCGTCTGATGTGTACACCCATTCATTAAGCCAGCTTGATCTACTTAAATGCTTTGTGATTAAGACTTGTTGAGCATAACAGTTACTTCATTCGTAACAAACTTTGCTAACTATTTTATCCATAACTCTTACTTTTAAGCCAACGGCCGTAGCCGTGTTGGAACACCGGATCCCATGAGATCTCTGAAATTAAGCAACGTTGGGCGTGGTCAATATTTGGATGGGTTGCCATACGCTGTTGGTGGAGGGGGTAAGGGAATGGAGGAGCGGAAAGGAACTGGCCACCCTACCGCACGAAAACTCTGGTTCAGGCACACCTCTGCGGAGGTTCGGACCTGCCTTTGGGCAGAATACACCCTCACCTTACCTTACTTTTAAGTGTAAACATTTGTCACATACTATGTATCATTGTATGTATACTGTTATATATTTTGGTTTTGTCCTCTTGTTCAGTTTGTAATTGAGGCTGATGACGACTCTAAAAAAAGAGCTGAAACCAGTACCTAAAATAAATCATGTTGAACAACAATTTTGTACAACATTTCATATTGTACTGAAAAGGTGGAACCATTAAATTCACTTTTACTATTGTGATATCATTGTCAGACTTGTTCAATAAATCATCAAGATTATCTGCATTCAGGCTTTTACTGCTCTATTTACATGTAATGATTTAGAGAGAGTAATGAACAAACCAACTCACGCAAAAGGAAACTGTCTATCCACAAGATGGACAGTGACAGCCCAACTTACAAAGCACTCCTAACGAACCTGTATGGGGTCACACTAAAACAGGAATTGATGAATGAAAGATGGAATATGCACTTACTTACAAAGACTTGAACAGACGGCAAGAAGAGGCTTTATGCAGTTTTGAAACACAAACTTACTGTGAACCCAAATGGGTTCACACAGTTTTCGATTTTGAACAAACAATAAACGTACCACCTCATATGAGGATGTGACGTCCAAGAAAATTTCAAACAGAGATATAATTAAACTTTTAATGCTATCTTAAAGGGGTTCCAATCTGTAACTTCAGTCAAAAATTATGAGAACATAATACAATGAAATTTCTACTTTTGTGTCATACACAGTTGAAATGTGAAGAACTGTATAGCTATATAAGAGTACATTTCTGAACAGCTTTATCACAGTAGTTCATGGCAGTAAAACACAATAACACATGAAAACAGTACTGTGAATATATAGCAAAATATGGGGAAAAAGAAAAAGAAAAAAAGAGCATTAAAGAAGGATATCTGGTGACAGACAATGATTATTTGATACATTTTAAATGAATCAGAAAGAGAAAAAAAGGAGAGGAGTGATGAGAGCAGTTATGTTTGTTAGTCAATTGATACTGAAACAACTCTGAATGTGAGATTTCAGAAGATTATAGGCTCTTACCATGCCAGAGATTCAATTAATAGGTCTAATAATAATAATAATAATAATAATAACAATAATAATAATATTTATTTATTATTACAACTTCCCCCATGCGGAGGCTGCCACAAGGACAAAGTATGTCGACTACACAGTATTTTGTCTTCAAAGTTACTGTTGACTTTGCTAGTGGGCCAGGTAGAAAAATCACCACAAGGTTCAGGAATAAATTTGCAATACGGTTCTTCAGATGTTATATAGATGATTACGGAGTATGGTCACTGAACCTCGTATTGTGGCGATAGCGATGTCGTGAAGTCGTGTCCGGCTGAGACCGAGAGAATCCCATAGCTGTACAATAAATTTAGGGATTGTGCCTCGAGCTCCGATCATGAGTCATGAGGGGTGTAACATCTGGTCACTGGCCTCTAATGGTACGAGATGAAATTTAATAATAATTAAAATTTCAAAATTTATCCACTGAATAGAATTTAAAAATGACATTTAATTTTAAAAAAATCAGTGGATCTAATTTGCAATGTCTTACTTTCTTATAAGAAAAATAAAAACAGATTTAAACGTAATAAAATCAAATAAGGCATTGCCTTTGAAGTGAAATTATGTTACAATGAAATTATAAAGTTTGAAAAATGCATTAAAAATTCACAAAGGCAGGTTAAAAACATAATTTTGTAATAAAGTAAAAATTAAAAAAAAAAATAGAAAATTGACTTTTAAATATTAAGACCACTATCCCTCATAAAATGGATGACGAGGTCTACTGACTGCTCGTCGTCTGGAAGAATGAGAGAGATGGTACTAGGAAGTTTTAGACCACGGCACAGATAGACTAGATCCTCTCACTCCGTAAGGACGTGTAAAACAGTCAGATGACCGAGCTCGATAGCTGCAGTCACTTAAGTGCGGCCAGTATCCAGTATTCGGGAGATAGTAGGTTCGAACCCCACTATCGGCAGCCCTGAAAAAGGTTTTCCGTGGTTTCCCATTTTCACACCAGGCAAATGCTGGGGCTGTACCTTAATTAAGGCCACGGCCGCTTCTTTCCCACTCCTAGCCCTTCCTTGTCCCATCGTCGCCATAAGACCTATCTGTGTCGGTGCGACGTAAAGCAACTAGCAAAAAATCAGATGACCGCCGCAAGTACACCTAGGAGGAGCTTCCCCCTTCAGTAAGTGGGAGTGCGTTGCAATACCGTGGATAATCTAAAGAATACATAATACCACTCCTCCTTCCTGAGAAACCCAAAGAGAAGTCTTCCATACCTTCGTAATTCCGTTAATCGTTCTCAGCTTATTTGACAGAGGGGTGGCTTACAACGCCATTTCCCAATGGAACATAACCAAATGTTTCAGCTGAGAATGAATATCACTGGCTGGAATCTTGTAAGGCAACGGGGGCAATGTGACCGCCCCCTCGGCAGTCCTATGAGCTAACTCGTTTCCCGCTTCATACATGTGGCTTGGGAGCCATAAGAATGAAATTCTGATGCTAGCACCCCAACACCCAGCCAGCAGATCCTGGTTCCACTGCACTAGAGGGGCAGCGGGAAACATGCATCAATAGACAGTAGTGAGCTCATTGAGTCAATACACAGCATTACGTGCCGATGTTCACTGGACAGAGCGTGACGCAAGTGTGATAAACACAATAACTTGAAAACAATATTTTGTTACCCATGGGTAAATAATGCAAGTGTCGAGCTTGAATTATTACTTTACGATTATGATTATTATTATTAATATTACTTGTACTGTATGGCTATGAAGTGTTATATCCTGGTAGTATTTGTATTAGTATTACATCATATGTACATACGATACGATCACTCCGTTTGTGAGGTTATGTCATGAAACATGCACTGTATACAGACATTTATATCAGTTCAATTAATGTAAGAACCTGTATATAATTTATTCCCTACCTGTATATATAATTTGTAAACCACTACAAAATTGTGAAACACACTGCAACTTCCAGAATGGTACTGGGTAGACGAGAACGATGGAGAATATTCTGTATACTACCTATATGTATTAAGCACTCGAGAGTTTTCAAGAAGGTATTTTTTGTAATGTATCTTTCTAGAAGTCTGGCCAGGACATATGTAAGGAGGCAATCTTGGCAGTAGAGAAGAGTTATTGTTCATTAGAGTTATGAGTTAACAGGTTATACTTGTTGTACCGGAAGGTACACCCGCCCCGTTCATTTAAATGAACCACCTTGGAGAAATCAATCTCCAATCTGAAACTTGCAACACCTCGTGCAAGAAATTTGAACTTTTGTCAAGAGATGTCTCTACTACAAATTTATGTTATGAATTCTGGTGTGAAGATTGGCCACTAAAATGATAAAGTAATTTTGTATTCCTCGGTTTCCTAAACCGAATTGATTCTTCTTTGTTTTGGTGTGCTAGAGTTTACAACTTTTATTGGTCTTCCCACCAACTTAAGATGTTGGCCAAGAGGAAATTTTGTATATATAATGTTCAGCCAATAAGTGTTTTCTTATATCTATTTAAAATACCCATTAAGATTTAGGGGTGTGTCGGGCCTTAGCCCAGAGTTTTCTGGATCCTTCCTCTCAGGTATAAATGCTGGCACTTTTTCGAGCCACCTGGTCTTATTCTTCGCTCCAGTCTAGTGTGTGTGTGTGTTTACAAAGGAGGCGGGGTACCTCGTTCATCAGCGAGCAGTGCATCAGCTCAAGGTAACGGCAGTCCTGGTTTATTAAGTAATAGTCTAAATTTCAATCTTGTAATGTAAATTTCAAACAAGCCTAAGAAACTTAACCGTGATCAGGGAATAGAGAGTGCAGTACCCTCTTGAATTCCCCTTCAAGTCGATTTTGAGCCGACTATGATTTTGTAACCGCTTTCTGTTTGTAATCTGGTAGCTTAAATATCCTCTCCATCTAGTCACCTAAGTAGCATAGGCTTAGCCTCTGTATTTTCGGGCCACAGGCCCAAATAGGGTTTTAACCATTTAATTGTAAACTTCTAGAAGTGCAAGAGGTCGCCTCCACAGAATTTTGATTTTGGGGTCAGTAATTTAACCTGTTGTTTTCTACAAAGGCCTGGTAGAATGGGTACTAAATACCCCTGCTAAACCTTATTTCTTACCTTTAATATAGGCATATCAGACTGTGGAGCATAGACAGTTAAAACTGTTTGTTAAATGTAGGTTGTGCCTAGAGAGGCCTTTAAAGTGTAAAATTTATAGAGCAAAGATGCTCCGGTTATTAATGTACAAGTTAAATGTCGCCTTCAGAAGGCTGTACAGTTATAAGGTTTGAAGCACGGTCTCTTAGATAAACTTGTAGAGCAAAGATGCTCTAAGTATTGTGTAAAAGGTACTGGGAGATCCGTCTCCTTGACTGTTTTCAAGAGGAGCCGCAGTGCTCTTGAAGAGTGCATAATTAGGAAGCTTCAAGCTCAAAGTTGTTAATTAATTGTCATTTGATTTTCTAAAATTGTTACCCAATCTCATGATCTTTTGTACTTGAATTTTGTAAAGTCTTAGTTCCGAAAAAAAAAAAGAGAGCTGAGAAAGAAAGAAATATAACCATAATTTTAAAGTTTTAAATCAATCTTCTGATTGTCCTATCTTGACCGACTCATGCCCGCACCTTCTTTCACTTCTGTCCACCACGGAATTCCTGGAACACTTGTGACCACGTGTTGTGACATGCTTTTAAGCAGTCATCTGTTTCAACTGTGTTTTAAGGTTGCAATCTCCATGTGCAGTGATAGGCAATTGTCAAAATAGCAGTTTGTGATGTGAGTGTTTTGTTTGTGACAGCAGTGATTAAGATTATGTGTGTGTTTAATATGTAAATGGATATGAATAAATAACTGTACCAATTGACAGCAATTTGTGTGTGTCTTTGTGAATACGTTAAGCATACGGCAGAGTTTCAAGGATAAAATAGAGTTCTGCTGTGAACACATTACAGGTTTCCGGTAGAAGAAAAAGAAACCTTTTATGATCAACAACAAACACAGAGACTTTTTCGCTTCCGCCCTCGAACCATCCGTGTAAATGACTACTAAACCCGGATACTAGCTAACAACGGACAGGAAGAGCCTCCGATAAATGGAGGGGTCTGTATTCACTTTTGAACCGGTGTGTAGATCCAGAATGATTTCAGGTCATCGCATTAACCATGGAGGTACCCTTTTCAGTCATCTAACGAGACAAGGAACTAAAGGTGCATCAGACAATCTGCAACTGTTTTCCAAGCATATATGAACCGACTGCATCGCTCGTGGATAAGCAGCGTATGGCCTTTCAGTTGTAGAATATGCAGGGATAGCTTGTGTGAAGTGGCATCTGTCGCAAATTTGCAGCATAGGACAGTAGCATTTGTTGGTGCCTAAGGTATGGAGGCAGCACACCAGATTCGGCGAGCAGGCTAGCAATGGGGCTTGTATGAAATGCTCCCGCTGCCAACTTTATCTCCACTTTTTGTTGCTACGGGCTTTACGTCGCACCGTCACAGATAGGTCTTATGGCGACGATGGGGATTAGGAAAGGCCTAGGAGTTGAAAGGAAGCGGCCGTGGCCTTAATTAAGGTACAGCCCCAGCATTTACCTGGTGTGAAAATGGGAAACCACGGAAAACCATTTTCAGGGCTGCCGACAGTGGGGTTCGAACCTACTATCTCCCGAATACTGGACACTGGCCGCACTTAAGCGACTGCAGCTATCGAGCTCGGTACTTAACTCCACTGTGGAGGATGCTATTCAGTTTCATAAGGACTCCTTGCCTTGCTGATCCATATGCTGCACTGCCATAGTCTAACCTGGATAAAATTTGTGCTCTATAAAATTGTAGGAGCACTGTGTGCTTTGCCCCCCCCCCCCCCCATGTAGTACTGCTAAAAAACTTAGATATTCAGTTTCTTAGTGTATTTGACTTATAACTCATATACGTGTGCTCCCACGATAATTTACTGGTGAATAGTAGCCTAAGAAATCAATATGTGTCAACAACAGGAAGAGCGCCCGCATGCCCCCCCCCCCCCCAGCTCAGGTTGGGGGTGAAGGGTGCGCTTCCAGCAGAAGTGAAGTGAACAACAGAGCACTTTGCAGTTGAAAACCAAAAGCCATGTCCTAACAACATCTACTGTTCCACTCTCCTACAGGTCTTTTCTGCTCTGATGGCAGGCGGCCTACTTGCTGTCAGGGGATGTGAGGTGTGGGCAGTATGTCACTGCCCAATCAGACAAAGGATCGCCTAGCGGTGGCATTGAGAACGACTCAGTCGCCCAGGGAGTTTGCTGCGCTCACTTCACTCTACGAACTGTTGCGTTGCCGAGTAGTCTGTCAGTGTGCGAGTGGGTATTAAAAAGAACTTGTATGAGTTTGTTTTAGGATTTATTCTTGTTTTATGAGTAATTCTTGCAGCATCCTTTACTGCATTCTTCGATTAGCGTGTTTGTGGCATGTGATGTGATGTTAGTTAGTTTCTATTTGCGTTGCTCTATGTTGTTGTTGTATATAATAACTGCACTAAATACCTTACAATGGCGAAGAGGAAGAAGATAAGGAGCCAGGGTAGAAAAATGATCAGCTATGTTCATGAATATTTTCAAAAGGAAGCAGGAAATAATGGCCCTTTAGTGAGCATGTACAAAGTGCAGCAGAGAGTGTCGGAAGCTTGTCAAGTTAGTATGCGAACCGTTTAACGCAAAGAAAGGTAAACCGAGCTCGATAGCTGCAGTCGCTTAAGTGCGGCCAGTATCCAGTAATCTGGAGATAGTAGGTTCGAACCCCACTGTCGGCAGCCCTGAAGATGGTTTTCTGTGGTTTCCCATTTTCACACCAGGCAAATGCCGGGGCTGTACCTTAATGAAGGCCACGGCCGCTTTCTTCCCATTCCTAGGCCTTTCCTATCCCAACATCGCCATAAGACCTATCTGTGTTGGTGCGACGCAAAAAAAGGTAAAGACAGTCAACTGGTTCCTTCTCATTTCAATCACCGAGCAAACAAATCAAAAGGAACTGTATAACAAAGACAATCGACAGATTCCATAAAGATTTAATAAGAAGAACTCTCCTCAGTTATTACGTAAAGGGTGAATACCCGACACTGAACAAATTATGTAGTGTTTTGGAAAGAGATATAAAATTGAAATGGGGAGTTACTTCATTGTAGAGGATACTGAAGTCTATGGGGTTCCAGTATTTTAGGAAAAAGCAACGACGTGAGAAGATTTTTAATGAAGAGAGTCTATGGGGTTCCAGTATTTTAGAAAAAAGCAACGACGTGAGAAGATTTTTAATGAAGAGAGCCGATATAGTAACAGCCAGAGTAACATTTTTGAGGAAAATTCATCTTCTGAAGAATAAGGACCCTTCACCCCATATATTTTATTTAGATGAGACTTACATTCATCAGAATTATGCTCCAATGAAAATCTGGCAAGATAAAGAGGGTACAGGAGGTTTAAATTCCTGTGGGGAAAGGTGGATGAATAATTGTTTGTCACGTAGGTTCGTCACACTGGCTTTCTACAGGAATGTAAATTGGTTTTCAGGTCAAAGGTGAAATTGACCAGCGACGACTACCACACTGATATGAACGCTATGGTTTTTAAAGAGTGGTATTTGAAGTTTTTAGACAATCTTGACGAAAGGAACATCAAAGACGCAGTGATTGTAATGGACAATGCCAGCTACCATTCGGTACAGTTAGAACGAATCCCTACAACGAACACACGAAAAGCTGATATTATATCATGGTTATCTGCTAGGAATATTCCTCATGACAGCAATCACACCAGAGTCGCACTATTGTCTCTTGTGAAACTAGTCAAGCCAAAGGCAAAAATGTACGAAATTGATGCACTTGTTGACAGAAGGGGTCATACAATTGTTCGTCTGCCACTGTCAATATAACCCCATAGAGCTGGTTTGGGGAAACGTTAACACTGCTGTAGGGAAAAGGAACAAAACGTTCAAACTAGCTGACGTTCAATCTTTAATGGAAGAGGAGCTCGATACAGTAACCGAAAAGGAGTGGAAGGTTTGTGCGTCACATGCTGAAAAGTTTAAAGAGAATGATTACAAAAGTGACGTGGTATTGGACACAGTCATGGATGATATCATCATAAATCTGCGAGACGAAAGCCACAGTGAGGAGTCGAGTGATGAGGATATTTCAGGGTGTCAGCCTTGATGATGATGATGAGTGTTAGAGTGCTGTAACATGGATACTACAGCTGGTATAAGGTAAGGTAAAGTAAGAAAATAAGAAAGTATGAAAATGTGTTGTGTAACTCTGTACTTTTGAACAAATTTTTTTTCAGTCTGTTGTCAATGCAGTTGTTATATGCATTATTAATTAACTCATATCATACTACATCGAAGGTGTAAAAGAGTAAATAAATAAATAAAACTCATCCACAGGCCATATTCAAACTATAACATACGAAGGTCTGTATTTCATAGTTATGTGGATTTTAATACAACTTTAATGCGCTCGCAGGCACAACCGGCAAGGTTGTTGTAGCAGTGGCCTCTGTCCCTTTCCCTTAATGGCCTCTCGCGTCGTGCTGGATTGGTCGGTCCCATGCTCCCCGCTTCTCCTGACAGCATGTAGGATGCCTGCCATCAGAGCAGAAAAGACCTATTATAGCTTACTGTAATTGATGCTCTGCCCTGCCACACTCAGTAAGCTATAATGCAGAGCAAAATCATTCACATACAGCGACGGTACTACTGTTGACCCAGCAGCAGTGACAATACGGTTTATGCCAATTGCGAACAGTGTGACACTGAGAACCGATCCCTGTGGGACTCCATTTTCCTGAACATGATGTTGAGAATATGTCCTCCCTACTCGGACAAAGAACAGACTAAGGAACAAAAATTTGCAATAAAAACTGGTAAGTTGCCTTCTAGACGGTCAGATCAGGAATATCCTGCTACCGTATGTGACAGTAGACTGTACAACCTGTGACTGTCTGGCCGAGGGTCAGGCGGCCATTACCAAACCTGACAACCAGGAGGAGGACCAACGGCTACGGGCGGAGTAGTTCCCCTTTTGGAGGTCAGATGAAGCCTTTGTGCAGAAAATGGCACATAAATTCATCAGAAGTTGGCAGTCAATGGCTACGAAGGCGGAAGAAGGAACCTTGTAAACATCTCAACGGGAAGGAACCTTGTAAACATCTCAACGGCAGAGTGGCAGAGGAACTGCGAACCATAAAACTGCTGCCTTGCAGATAGGAAGTGGACCCCAAAGGCTAAGGAAAGATACCATGACAGAAAACAGGCTGGCATGACAGCTAAGAGGGCAGCCCCCTCATCATGCTAGCTTCCGTAGGGCTAATAACCGACGTGGAGCGAAATTAACTATTCAGAGAAACATGACAGTAGCCGGACGGATAACAAGGAAACAACCTGGCGCAAAAAGGTATATGAGAATTGGTACTTGGAATGTGACCTCGCTGTCAGGGAAGGAGGTAGAAATAGTCGAAGATTTGGAAAATTACAAGCGTGTCATACTTGGAGTCAGTGAAACCAAGAGAAAAGGTAAATAATAATGTTATTTGCTTTACGTCCCACTAACTACTATTTTAAGGTTTTCGGAGACGCCGAGGTGCCAGAAAATAGTCCTGCAGGAGTTCTTTTACGTGCCAGAAAATCTACCGACATGAGGCTGACGTATTTGAGCACCTTCAAATACCACCAGACTGAGCCAGGATCGAACCTGCCAAGTTGGGGTCAGAAGGCCAGCACCTCAACCATCCGAGCCACTCAGCCCAGCAAAAGAAAAGGTAGTGGCCAAATAAATTTGGATAAGGGACATGTAATGAGATACTCAGGAGTCAGCAGGAATGAACGGACAAAAGAAGGAGTGGCCATCATTATGTATGAAGCAGTGGAAAACAAAGTGACAGGATGGGAACCTATTAACTCCAGAGTTATCACAGTGGATGTGAAACTAAAAGAAAGTATTATGCTAGTACAGATCTATGCCCCCAAGAAGTAGATCAGGAGCAATTTTATGTTCAAATGCAAAAAGCTATAGACAAAGCCAGGGAAAGAAGTAGACATGGTATTGTGATGGGGGACTGGAATGCTACGATTGGAAATAGGTTACATCGAGGACATGGATGTATGGGCCAACATGGAGCAGAACGTATCATCAATACCAATGGTGAAAGAATGTTGGAATTCTGTATTGATAAAGAGCTAAGGATTGGCAACACCTTTTCCCCCCATAAAAGTATCCATAAATTAACTTTTGAGACAGTAGGCTGAGGAGCAAAGAGTTGCATTGACTACTTTTGATGCACTAAGAACATGACTTATGCAGCACTAGATGTAAGGGTCTTCCGCAGAGCAGAAATGAGTACAGAACATCGGCTTCTGGTTTTGAAAACAAGGTTCAAGGCTACACCCACACCTTATCTTCGATTGGAGAAAATAAGAATTTCTGCATCTAGAGAGGAAGAGGTAAGGCAGAATTATGTACAGAAGTTGGGGGAAAAGCTTCAGCAAACAGAAAAAGAAGAACCTGAGAGAGGTTGGAATTTAGAAGAGAGATGGAGGGAATTTAATATGAATATTATCAACGTAGCAGAAGAGGTGTGTGGGAAAACTACAGTGAACACAGAAAGGAAACTAACAAAGTGGTGGACTGAAGAAGTCAAGAATGGTGTAAGGAGGAAAAAGGTAGCTTGGAAGGAGTACATGAGAACAAGAAGGGTAGAGGACTGGAGGAATTATGTTGATGCACGTAATGAAGCTAAGCAGCAAGCACAAGAGGCAACAGAAAGGAACTGGCAGGAATTTGGTGAGGAAATGGAATCAGAATACATAAATAATCAGAAGAAGTTTTGGAAGATACTAAGATCCCTCCAAGGCAAAACTGGAAAGAGAATCAGAAACATTATAGACAGGAACCAGAAGATGCAAACGAGGCCATGGGACATTCTTGATACATGGAGCACTTACTATGAGGATGTGTTCCGTGAAGACCAGAATTCACAAGAAGACGCCGGTAACGGGGCAGAACAAGAACTAGAAGAAGGGGAGACAATTATGCAAAGTGAAGTAAGAGAGGCTGTCACTGAAATGAAGGTGGGCAAGGCAGCTGGTGTCAGTATCGCTCTGTGTCTTTTGCCTATCAGTAGTGCTCAAATGTAGTATCACGCCTGTTAGAGATTGCTACCGGGATTAGAATGTGCTAGACTTCGATGTGAAATATGAAACCCATTGGGAAAACGCTTTAGTGAATGGCTCAGAGCTTCGTATTTCGTCCCACATGCTGGCTTTAAATGGAACTATGTATCTGGTGACGTCACAACCTGCAAGAAAACAACAGACGAACTCTAGCCCGAAAATATCTGGTTCAGCGATTAGTGTGCTTCTATTGGCTTTGTCCAGCAACATACATCTGAACCCAGGAACCCAGCATGACAGCAGTATGAATTTTTTCTACCAAAATGTAGGGAGCATGTGTAATTCTCTGACGGACTTTAACCTCCCTTTCAGTGACGCCAGCAAAGATTGTATTTGTATAGTTGAAAGTTAGTTAAATGATTCTATTGGTGATAATGAACTGTTGTCTACTGATTACTATGTGTTTCGTCAAGACAGACATCAGGTCCACAGTAGCAAAGTGAAAGGGGGAGGGATTATGATTGCTGTGAAATCTGCTCTGAGGCCAGTTTCTCGGCCAGAGCTGGCAGGAGACTGGGCGTGTGTCGTGGTCAAGGCCACCCCAACGTCAGGAAGGTCTGCGTTTGTAGCGTGCTGCTATCTGCCACCGGACAAAGTGACTGCTAGGATGAGTAATCTTCGAGCAACACTGGTGAATGTGACAGCTGTTTTAAGCCAACAGGATGTTCTTGTAGTTTGCGGAGACTTTAACATCAGGCATTTGGCTTGGAATCCTGGTCCCATTATAAAACAAAGATGTGTGGACGTCGTCTTACTTCTTGAAATCGTCCGTGAATTTGGACCCAAGCAAATGTGTCACTTCCCAACAAGAAACGAGAACTTCCTGGACCTTGTTCTAATCTCGGAACAATTCTGTCGACACCTGGAACGGCAATTACATCCGACCATCGAGCTGTAGAATTCACTCTTTCTTCACCGCAAGTTATGCGCCCCGTTCCACAGAGGAAGTTTATGTTCGGATGGACTAAGGCCGATTTTCCTCAAATGAAAGATCTCCTTTCATTGTGTCCCTGGAATTTAATCGAAGACTCCCCCTCCATCGATGAGGCGTTAACCCTTTTCTATGACCTCCTTCGCGCTGTAATAAAAGACATTGTACTGTCCAGGATAGTTAACACCCGGAAGTACCCATGCTGGTACGACTCTGAGGTAATAGATAAATTAAAAGAAAAGAAGAGGGCAAGAAGGAAGTTAAAAAAACGGCCATAGTATAGATTATGTGCAATTTTCGACCGCACGCAGTGAATGTAAGCGTCTTCAGCTCAAAAAATACAGTAACTATATAACTTCGATGGAATCAAAATTAGCTGCCAACCTGAAGTGTTTCTGGAATTTTGTAAGCAGCAAACAGAGGTCATCTCGCCTGCCATCTACTATGCTTCAGGACAGGAAAGAATCACAGGACAAGAGGAGCATCTTGGACAGTTTTGCTGATACCTTTGAAAAGTATCACTCACCTGCCGCAAAGTGTAATCTATCCACTTTGTCCGTGTGTGATATAGGCCTAACTTCAATAGTGACCTCTCCAGCAGAGGTATCTTCAATTCTTGCATCTTTGGATACCACCAAATCATGTGGTCCAGATGACGTACCCGCAATAGTTTTGAAAGAATGTGCATCTGAGCTAGGTAGGCCACTTAGCATCATAATAAATATGTCATTCTCATCCGGGTATTTTCCGTGTGAGTGGAGGAAAGGTTACGTTATACCAGTGCTCAAGAAAGGAGACAAAATGATGTTTGATAACTATAGGCCTGTTGTGTTATTGTCCCTGATTTCAAAGGTGGCAGAGAAGATCGTGTACAAGAGATTGTACAATTCAGTTTCACAGTATATTAATATAGCGCAGCACGGTTTTGTACAGAAACACTCTACCATGTCCAGTATGGCGGTGTACATCAATTTCATTTCAGAATCTCTGGATAGGAGGCAACAAGTGGATGTTGTTTACACGGACTTCTCCAAAGCCTTTGATTCAGTTCAACATGATGCTCTACTCATCAAATTGTCAGCATATGGAATAGGAGGAAGTGCCTTGGAGTGGATTAGAAGCTATCTCACTAATAGGGTTTGCGAAGTTAAAGCTGATGGCATTATATCCAAGCCGTACCACCCTACTTCAGGTGTCCCCCAAGGCTCTTTACTGGGCCCTCTTTTCTTTGTCATATTCAGAAATGACATCAGAAACTATCGTCCTATTAGCTTGCTTTCTGTCCTTTACAAGGTTTTCACCTAGGTACTGACAAATAGAATCAGTTCAACGCTTGATTTTGCCCAACCAATTGAACAAGCAGGTTTCCGCCGAGGTTTTGGAACAATCGACCACATACTCACCCTTCGTGAAGTTATCAGCAGAAGTAATGAATATCAAATGCCGCTCTGCCTAGCCTTTGTGGACTTTGAAAAGGCTTTTGACTCTGTGAACCACGCTGCTGTTATGCAAGCCTTAGCTGAACACGGCGTCGATGCTGCCTACATAAGAGTTCTCCAGCATATCTACGAAACCTCTTCAGCCTTCGTGAACATCAATCTGCCAACCACGGATTTTCCCATTCAAAGAGGTATTAAACAAGGCGACCCCATATCTCCCAAGCTGTTCTCAGCAGTATTAGAAATGGCCATGTCAAAAATCAACTGGCAAAGCACAGGAATCAAAATCAATGGGAAAAGGCTGAACAATTTAAGGTTTGCAGACGACATTACACTTTTGGCCAACGACATCGATGAACTACAAACTCTAATACAAGATCTTGTCTGAGCCTGTCAAAAAGTGGGACTATCCATGAACCTTTCTAAAACCAAAGTAATGCTCAACAAATGGGCCCCAGCAGGAAAGCTGCATGTGGGAAACACCACATTACAACAGGTCAATGAATTTGTCTATCTTGGGCAACTTGTAAACATGAAAGGAGACTTAAGACCGGAAATCTTCCGACGTATCAAACTAGGATGGCAAGCCTACGGAAGAAATTCTTCAATCTTCAAATCCAACATGCCACCCCACCTAAAGAAGATAGTCTTTGACCAGAGTGTTCTCCCCGTACTGACTTACGGTTGTGAAACCCGGACATTGAGCGAGTTTGTTAAGCAAAAACTCAGAACAACCCAAAGAGCGGAACGGTTCATGCTAGGCTTGACGAAGAAAGACAGGAAGAGAGCAGATTACATCAGGTCAGTCACAAAGGTCAGTGACATTTTAGAAAGGGTGTTTACCCTAAAATGGCAGTGGGCAGGCCATGTTGCTCGGAGAACTGATGGTAGGTGGACAAAGCTTGTGCTTGAGTGGTGTCCGAAAGATCATCTCAGACCAAGGGAAAGACCACCGGACAAATGGGATAAAGACATCCGGAAGATTACTGGGATCAATTGGCAGAACATCGCTCAAGACCGTCCCAGATGGAGAGACCTCATGAAAACCTACCTTGCTTCGGACTTAAAGAGGCCACATCGTAAAAACGATTGAATATGGCTGATAGTGATAGTGATACACCACAGTAATTGCCTTATCTATGCTGATGATCTAAAGATCTTTAAGGTGATCAATAGTGAGTTGGACTGTAAATTGCTACAGTCTGACTTAAACCTCCTAAGTAACTGGTGTAAAAAGTGGCTGCTTGGTTTGAATACTTCAAAATGCAATGCAATTACTTTTTCACGTAAGTTGGTACCAGTAAATTTCCCTTACCATTTTTGCAATTTCCAAATAGCTCGTGTGAATGAAATAAATGATCTCGGTGTGACACTTCCAAACTGTTACGGTCTTTCCTTCGAGAAACATTTAGACTACATTTCTACGAAAGAGTTTACATTACTTGGCTTTCTGAAATGAAACTGTGCCGAATTTGTTTCTCCTAGAACTCTAATAACTTTTTTTTGCACTCCGATCAGGCCAATGTTAGAATACTGTTGCGAGGGATGGCTACTCCCTCAGCAGTATTTAATACAAAACTTGGAAAGAGTCCAAATAAGGCTCATGAAATGGATCAGCTACAAGGGTTTGAGTATTTCTCTCTCTTTGTCCGATTACGAGTCTTTTTGTGAGACTATGAGCATGAGGACAGTGCACTCGCTGCAGATATGCCAATGCCCTCTTTCTTCATAAGTGTCTGACGAATAGAGTGGATTGCTCAACATTATTGGAGCTGATTCCATTACATGTTCCTCATTGCAATACTAGGCAAAGGAATATTATTCATCTGCCTAAAGTAAGAACTGTGGCTCGGGCTAACTCATGGCTTATGTGTGAGGGCACTAACATCACTGAATGAGGTGGGTGAATCAGTGGACCTTTTTCACTCACCCCGTCTAAAATCAGACGTGCCCTAATGACCTCATGAATGTAACGCCCTATCTGTAAAATATGTACTTGTAAATATGTAAATGTTACTAGATGTAGTTTAATAAGGTCAATTATTTAAGGAGATTTAGTTTTATAAGTTTATTTATTTAGTTAGTTATTTAAGGTGTTATAAATATGCATACATAAAGGTCTCTAGATTTAGTTTGAACTTGGTTATTCATTCATTCATTCATTCATTCATTCATTCATTCATTCATTATCATTATAGACTGTTATGCCTTTCAGTGTTCAGTCTGCAAGCCTCTGTGAATTTATTAAACGTCGCCACAATCCTCGATTTGCAACTAGTGTTGTGGCCTCATTTAGTTCTATACCTCTTATCTTTAAATCATTAGAAACTGAGTCTAACCATCGTTGCCTTATTATTTTAGGAAATTAGTATTATTTATTTAAGGTGTATTTGATGTATATTATGTTTCATTGAATCATCTATAATTGGAAAAATAACATGTTGATGATAAATAAATCTATCTATTATTGTTGTTCCTATCCATAAGAAGGGCAGCACTCTGGACTGTGCAAACTATTGAGCAATTTGTCTTTCCAGTGCGGCCAGAAAGATATACTCTCGCATACTGGCTTGCTTGTTGTTTAAGGGGCCTAACATCGAGGTCATCGGCCCTGACATACTGGAGAGGAGGCTGAGACAAGAAGTATAGTAAAAGTTGGAAGAAGAACTGTGTACTTTCAGGCCAAATCGACAAACACACGACCATACTAAGAACCGTTATAGAGAAACGACTTAGTCGAGGGAAGGATGTTCTAGCTGCATTTGTCGACCTAAAGACCGCATTTGACTTGGTCCCCAGGGAACAGCTTTGGGCAGCACTTGAAGACGTAAAGGTAACCAAGACTCTTATACCGCTTAGGAGCATGTACAGTAGAGTCCAAGGAGTGCTGAGAATAGCTGGTGAATGCTCTAGGGAATTTGAAATGGCGAAGGGAGTAAACCAGGGTGACAGCTTGAGTCCTCTTCTCTTTGTGAGCTTCATGAACCATGTCATTAAGCAGTGTAAAAGAAGAACTAAAATAATTAAGGTAGGCAACTGGAACATGAGACCAATACATGTCCAATCCTTGGTCTATGAAGATGACAATCTGATTTTGGCTGGGAAAGAGGAGGATCTCCAACAAGCTCTTACTGAATGGGCTTATGCCTTCCAGGACCATGGGATGGAAGTGAATGCGAGCAAAACCAAGGTCATGCAGTTCACCAAAGGAGAAAAAGTACAGCTTCAGATCAAGTGGAACAATGAGGATATAGAGCAAGTAGAACAAATTGAGTATCTGGGCACCATTTTCAGAGAGGATGGAAAATTTGAGGCAGAAATAAACAGCAGAATTAGAAAAGCTAATCAAGTTTACTATGGTATAAACAACACAATCATAGGGAAGAAAGAAATTATTAGAAACACAAAAATGCGGGTATATCATGCTGTGTACCTGCCAACCGTCCAGTTTGGTGCAGAGTTGGACAGTGCATAAAAAACTGGACAGCGGTTTGGTTATTACATGTTATAATGCTCATTTTTGGTCCGTATTGAAAATTTACAGTTCAACAACAAGAAAGGTGTTTTAATTTAATTCACCTGTTCAATACTTTTATTTCCACTTATAGTGGTTACATAAATAGACTCACAGTTAAATGGGACATGTTTCGCCCTCAATTAAGGGCATCTTCAGCCTAAAAACAATCAAGAGTACAACTAATATTAAAAGTGGAAGCTAAACGTTTAGCCAGTTATTAAAATTCGGTACATAAAAATGTGAAAAATGATACAATATATAAAGATGCTAATGGAAACACTGTCAATGATTAAACTAAAATCTTGTCGGAGACTAAAACTTCTTCAATTAAATTTCCAATTAAAACAGTTCATTTAAAATGTTAGTGGAAAACCAAAGTGGTAATAATATAAAGCCAATGACATGAGGGCGTGAACATAAGCATAAACATGATTGTCATAAATATAATATGACCAAGGCCGCTGATGAAATTCGTCAGCATGAAGTAAGACAAAAGTATCAGTTGAAAAATTGTAAGTGGCCCTTAGCACCGTAGGTAATACTATTGGCTGAAACCTTGCCAGGAAATGTCAGTAGATACTGAAATAATATTTTCTGTAAGAGAAGGAAAAAGTGAAATAAGAAGTTGAACGTAAGGAGAGAATTCGGATTACAAAAATTGAAACAGATGAGGACTTACATGTTAGTTGAAAGTTATTTGTTATCTACTATTGTGATGGTTGCTGCCCTTCTGTTGGCTCTGAGTCTGGTGTTTTAACTGTGCTGCATAGGCGGCAGTGAACTCGGAGGGGAAGGAATAGGGGAGTGTGGAAGGGAGAAGAGGATGGGTGGAGTCAATTGTGACGAGGCTGACAAAGGGGCGGAGTCAACTGTATTGCTGGAAGTAGGCTTAATATCTGTAGGTATGGGAGGAGTATTAGAGTATGAAGAATTAAATATATTAGGTATCCTAAATTTATTCGAACTAACTGACTTTAATAATTTCAGCATTAATTCATGTAACATACTTTTACTGGAATTGATTTCTGGTTGAGATATGTAGATGATACGTTTGTAATCATAAACAAAGATGTCACTAATAGTCAAGAAATCTTAAATAAGTTAAATGAAATCGAACCTAATTTGAAATTCACGAAAGAGGATGAAGTCAATAACTCATTGAATTTTCTAGATGTAACAGTTACGCGTAAGGTTAACACTTTTGATTTCCGAATATTTACAAAACCGATACAATCACCTACAACTTTTCTTTGCACCCGAATTCACTTAGAATCCCTCTATCTCCCAAAAATTGGAAGAAAGAATTAAATTATATTAGGTACCTCGCTAAACAAAATGGTTTCAAAACAGAAATGATCAACAAATTAATCAATAAAATTAAGAACAAGTTATCTGCAAATCTGATACCAGAAAAAAAACCAAAAAACTGAGTATGCTACATTCACTTTTAATAATCCAGCTATACACCAGATTACTAACGTATTCAAGAAACATAATTTTAATATAGCTTTCAGAACTACTAATACTAACCAGTCCATATTCTTTAATCATAAAAAAGTTAATTATGATAAAAATCATTATTTGGGATCAGGAGTATACAGACTCAAATGTACTCAGTGTAATTTTTCATATGTTGGACAGACTGGGAGAAGTTTTATGATAAGATACATGGAACACGTTAACGCGGAAAAACATAGGAAATACTCAGCGATGAGTTTGCATATGCGAGAGATTGGTCACAGATTTGAATCCATAGAGAAAGACCTAGCGATAATTAGAAACATAGAAAAAGGGAGAATGTTGAACGAATTAGAAAGTCTATATATCTATTTAGATCAGACGTACAATAAGCAACAAAATCTTAATGAAACCACGGACAGTAAATGTATGTTACATGAATTAATGCCAAAATTATTAAAGTCAGTTAGTTCGAATAAATTTAGGATACCTAATATATTTAATTCTTCATACTCTAATACTCCTCCCATACCTACAGATATTAAGCCTACTTCCAGCAATACGACTGACTCCGCCCCTTTGTCAGCTTCGTCACAACTGACTCCACCCATCCTCTCCTCCCTTCCACACTCCCCTATTCCTTCCCCTCCGAGTTCACTGCCGCCTCTGCAGCACAGTTACAACACCAGACTCAGAGCCAAAAGAAGGGCAGCAACCAACACACCAGTAGATAACAAATAACTTTCAACTAACATGCAAGTCCTCATCTGTTTCAATTTTTGTAATCCGAATTCTCTCCTTACGTTCAACTTCTTATTTCACCTTTTCCTTCTCTTACAGAAAATATTATTTCAGTATCTACTGACATTTCCTGGCAAGGTTTCAGCCAATACCATTACCTACGGTGCTAAGGGCCACTTACAATTTTTCAACTGATGCTTCTGTCTCACTTCATGCTGACGAATTTCATCAGCGGCCTTGGACATATTATATTTATGACAATCATGTTTATGCTTATGTTCATGCCTTCATGTCGTTGGCTTTATATTAATACCACTTTGGTTTTCCACTAACATTTTAAATGAACTGCTTTAATTGGAATTTTAATGGAAGAAGTTTTAGTCTCCGACAAGATTTTAGTTTAATCACTGACAGTGTTTCCATTAGCATCTTTATATATTGTATCATTTTCCACATTTTTATGTCCCAAATTTTATTAACTGGCTAAACTTTTAGCTTCCACTTTTAACATTAGTTGTACTCTTGATTGTTTTTAGGCTGAAGATGCCCTTAGTTGAGGGCAAAACATGTCCCATTTAACTGTGAGTCTATTTATGTAACCACTATAAGTGGAAATAAAAGTATTGAATAGGTGGATTAAATTAAAACACCTTTATTGTTGTTCAGCCGTTTGGTTGCCGCTGAGATGAGATATATGCGGAAGGTTGCCAGTAAAACTCGAAAAGACCACATTAGAAACACCCCAGTGAGAGATGAGCTTCAGCAGGAGCCAATAATGGATGTCATTGAGAGGAAAGGATTGGGTTGGATTGGTCACTTAGAAAGAATGGAAGATGAAAGGAAAGCAAAGCAGGTGTGGCGAGTCAGACCAACAGGGAGAAGAACACGAGGAAGGCCACGGATTGAATGGGAAGAGTACATCTTGGGACTGATCAGGAAGCGAGGAAAGACCCTGGATGAGGTTCAGAGAATAGCACCTGAATGGCATCATAGGACTTTTCTAAATCAAAGAAAACAGTCACCAAATGCTGTTTCCGGAAGTATGTGTCCTGGATAGAACTCTCCAGGTGTACCATGTTGTCAGTGGTGGAGCAAGCAGTTTGAAAACTACATTGGTACTCAAAAAATATTCTCTTTTCTCCAAACACCACAGAAGTCAGAGATTCACCATCCTCTCTAGATAGTTTATATTAACAGTTAGTGAGACTAATAGGTCTGTTTTTTTCTTTGCTATTGGTTTTACGTTGCACCGACACAGATAGGTCTTATGGCGACGATGGGATAGAAAAGGGCTAGGAGTGGGAAGGAAGCAGCTGTGGCCTTAATTAAGGTACATCCCCAGCATTTGCCTGGTGTGAAAATGGGAAACCACAGAATACAATCTTTAGGGCTGCCGACAGTGGGGATCAAACCTACTATCTCCCAGATGCAAGCTCAGAGCTGCGTGCCTCTAACCGCATGGCCAACTCGCCCGGTTAATAGGTCTGTAACTTCCTGCATACTTAGGGTCTTTGTTAGGTTTAAGGATAGGAATTGCTATTCCCTCTCACCACTATGACAGGAAGTCCCCATGTATCCAGATTCGGTTGAACACCCCAAGGAGTAAGAGGCTATCCTTGCTGAGGTGTTTCAACATCTGGTTATGGAATTATCTGGTCCAGGAGATGTATTCTTGCAAAGTGCCAAGGAGCTGCTGAGTTCCCAATCTGTAAAGGGCATGTTGTAATCCTCTGAAGCTTGAGTGGCAAAACTCAGATGATAGTGTTCTGCCTACCGCTTCAGAACCAGGAATCTGGATGGTAATTCCCGGAACCAGAAACATCTGCGAAATGAATTGCTAGATGATTAACAACCAAGGGTTGATCAGTGATGATGCTGCAGGCAATGGAAATTCCCGGTAATGAAGATTGTCCTTGTAGTCTTAAAATGCGTCCAAGTTTTGTCCTCACCAGAGACGATTGTGTATGTGCCATCAGGAACGACACATATCTTTCCCAGGTAGCTTTCTTACTCTGTCAAATTCGAATTCGTGCCTTAGTGCAAATTTTCTTTTTTACAAGTTACAAAGTTGGCCACTGTAGGCCACCTAAAATAGTGTTGATAAGCACGACAACGTTCTTTTATAGCTGATACATTTTCTTTATTACACCAAGGAACGAGTTTTCTTCGAGGAGTCCCAGAAGAAGATGGAATGGACTCCTCATCAGCAACAGCACCACAGATTCAATCAGACAATTTCGGTTATGAATCATTTTTAGTAGCTGTCACGAGATATGACAGACTGAGGTGTTTTCACACTTTCATGCAAGTACACAGTAAATATTCAGACCTTTAGAGGTTTAGAAGTTGGAAGGTTATGCTAATACAGGAAACCAGGAAGGGTGGCAGAGGAGCCATCGGTGTTTCACATTTGTATCAAAATATATATCCTACAATGTAATTCCTCTAGCCAGCAGGATCATTCATTGTCTACTTGTCTCCAGTTTCTTCTGCAGAGTTAACTTCCCTTTTGTTAACAAGTTACAGTTATTTTGACATCACAACAGTAGACAAGCAGACTCAACATTTTGAAAATCTAAAAAATAACAGATGCATAATATAACATTACACACCGAAAGCTGAACATGTTTGCATTTTTAAAATATATTTCATATTTAAACAATAATGGAATTCAAAACCACACTGAGAAGAGGCGAGAAGAGTTTCCTTTATTTTAATAAGAACTTCAAGAAAATCCTATAAAAATCTTTAATCAATTACACGCAATTTCTTTAAATGATTACTGCCAATACATGAAGCTGAACTACTTAGTTAAAAATAAGAAACAAGATTCCTAAAAAGAATGCAAAAAAAGAAACATCCTAAAGCCTCAAGAAATGAAGTTGTCTACACTCAAAAATTACACACAAAGACAATTGTACAGAATAAAACAAATCCATCTAGGGCATCATTTTCAAGCTTTAAGTAGCCTATATACTGGACAGGGGATACTGTAAAAGAAATCTTTCACTTACAGACAGTAAGCTACTTCTCTGGCAAACGCAAAGATAAATAAAAGAAAACTCTGTCATGGCAAATTGGAACTTGTCTCAATAATTCAGGATTTGGGACAAAATATCTCTAATATCATGTAGAATTTTCTATTATCATCAGACAACTTAATGCTGCATTTTCCTCAACACTAGAAAAGTAGAGGAACCATATTCACATAAAGCATGATGTGTACTACTGAGCAAAATCCAACCAGGTGTATTAAGTCGACTCGTTCTGGAGAAGTCCATGGTGTGGTAAGCTGTGTTTTAGTGGCCTTCTGTGTTGCAGTGCACCTTTCAATATTGTGAATGGTTTGTTTGTTGTTGCTTCCTTTTTTTTTCTTTCCAATTTGCTTCATGTCGCACCGACACAGATAGATCTTATGGCGACGATGGGACAGGGAGGGGCTAGGAGTGGGATAGAAGCAGCCATGGCCTTAATTAAGGTACAGCCCCAGCATCTGCCTGGTGTGAAAATGGAAAACCACGGAAAACCATCTTCAGGGCGGCCGACAGTGGGGTTCGAAACCACTATCTCACGAATACTGGATACTGATATAAATGGTCCGTTATTGGACTCATTCGGGACAAATATTTCAGGTTCCCAATGGGAATCAACATCTATATCATACTGGATACTGACCGCACTTAAGCAACTGCAGCTATTGAGCTCGGTGTTGTTGCTTCAAAATGTCACAAATACGTTTCAGTGACGAGGAGGATGAACAACTGATTTAGTTAGGAGGTAGTTGTGTATTTCTGTGGGACATGAAGGATCCAAGGTTCACAAATGCAGTTTAAAATGATGTAACTTGGACAAAAATTTGCAAAATGTTCAACCGTTGATTTCATATTATTTGTAAGAACTGATAATTTTTATTTTATGTAATTTGGACTGTCCCTACTTTGAATTTTGTGGAAACCCATTCAACAAAAAGAGACCAATTTTCTTTGTTTACTATCAAGTTGACACAGAGTAAGAGACAGTTTGTCAGCTGGTGTTACAGGAGACTTCACTCTGTTGTAAGAGTCAATTCTCAGGTAATATTTTATAAGGTTTAAAATTGAAGCAAACTGTTCACGGGTAAATTGGAAGTATTGTTACATGCCAGCACTGAGGTAGCCCCTTTTGGTACTTCTTGAAAGGGGCTAGTGAGTCAGCTGACTGGGGAGCTCCCAGCCGGCCTGGAGGGAATAGCTGGCCTTTCCGTGTACTGTTCTCTCCGTCTGGTTTCCTCATGTGTTTCTGCGAGGTGCAGAGAGAATGCACTATCTCTATCCACATCGCAAATATCCCAGTACGCATCACCCAAGCTATAAACAGGAGGCCAGCCACAGTCACTCAATGTTGGTGTGAGTTGGACTTGGTGTGTTGGAATTCGGTGGCTGGCCTGATGGTGACAGCAGTGTTGGCTGTCACTAGGGTCCCACCGGAGTCTGAACAAGAGGTGGTTGTTTTGTCTGAGTATCGAGTGAGTAGCTGGACTGGGACGGTTGTTGGCTGCCATGAATATCCCATGGGAGTCAAGGTATTGTCGCATGTGGAATGGAATACTATGTGTACTACCTTAGAGTACTGTGTGCGCGTGCATACATGCACTTCTGTGGACTGAGGACCATCACAGAATCAGCAATTGGAACAGCTATCGACAATGTAATTGGAACTATGTTAATGGTTGTTTTGTGAGGAGCACGGTCCTGCTGTACAGCACTGTTGAACTGTTGCTGTTCAATGTATGTGACTGTCAATTACTCGAGTCGAACCATGAAAGAGTCATTGTGCATTGTGTGGCCAGTAGCATGTTCAAACCAAGCTGTCTGCACGCACCAGTGGTATGGGGTGACTGGACTTGGAAAAGTGAAAATAAGCTGTGCCTGTCAAAATGATTATAGCCCTCTCAGGTAATAAGAAAGGGCTAGACCCCCTGCTGTGTGAGAAGAGCAGAGACTTGTAAACAGCCAGCAATTAGTGAGTGTGGTCAGTCATGGTTGAATAGGATTATGTGTGTGTGCGTGCGCATTTATTGTGTCATCCTGAAATAAATTGGAGTGATAAAACCGACTATGTTTTATTCGTAACAGTATGTTTTCAAACTTCTCTTCTTCATTGATAAATATTTTGAACACACATACTTCTTCTTGTTTCAGATATACAGTATGTTACTGACCAGTTTTCTGTACTTTGCATAAATTTGGAGCATGTATTCCTCATCGTCCATGGAGTGCTTGAGAATTGAAAAAACTAACGTTTCAATATATTTTTTCTCCCAAATGATTCATGCCCCTTCAAGCAACTCCAAACACCTAGAACACCACAAAATCACTTATATACTGTTTACTATACATGTAATCATAAAATTATTATACTTGGTGTAACATGACAGGGATAGGAAATAAACACAAACTGATAGTGTTTGGTTCTAAGGCAAAAATGTATTTGCTACTTACTAACAGACACACCAAGTTCCACAGTTTGCGCTCTCCTGTTCATTTTAACTCAGTCACACCGGTTGTTCACTCTATCAGCTACAAGTTAACGCAATCACTCTAGTTCCAGTTACACACTAAACAGTTTTGAATTATGCATATCCTGCTTTGTCAGTCACAAGTCATCGGTCGAGCACTCCAACAGTCTTCACAGACACAGTGTTGACATGACAATGACTAGAGGCACTCCTGATTTCACTGAAGACAGACTCTGCTCCACAACAGAACTGAACACACTTCACGACGTAACAGTCTGTTTGACTCCATATTGCACTCGCTCAACTGGACTTCACAGCAATAGTGCACACAGTACTCCATGGCATCGACCCCACAACAGTACTGACTCAGCTTGTCTGTCTGCCATATATGGGCTGGGCTAAGCAGCCGAGATGCTTCTTGAGAGTGGGAGTTCTCTAAAGTTATCCAGATGGTGAATATTCTGGGCTAGTGATCTAAGACCTTCTAGTGACTTTAGAGGGAGACTGGCACATCCCACTACAAGCCCTTCCTTCCTACGGTGAGTGTGTGGCAGTCGGCCAAGAGCCTGGCAGTGACGATTGCTCCCAGGTGGGGAAAGATTGGCTTGCTTTTCCCACCTTGGAATCAACGTGGCAATCAACCCCTCATATTATTATAAACACTTGTTATATGTATAAGAAAGTTTATATTTTCTGCATATATTGATAAGACCAGCATGATGATTTTTATGCTTTTATCGATGTGATAAGGCCCTGATCAGCTCACGGTGCACAACAAACCTGCTTCTATGAAAATGTGACTTAAAATACTGAGAAAATAAAGCACTTAAAGAAGGAAGGAAAATCATAGCATCGCTTGGTATTAGTAAATCTTCTGTTTTCTAGATTTGGCCATACATATTCTTTCCTGGCCTCCAAAAATAGTAAAAGCAGTTAGTGGGACGTAAAACCAATAACTTAATTTTTCTGTACAAAGAAAATTCTTGGTTCACCTGTTCCTTCCTAATAAATTATATATTTCTCTGTTCCTGAAATTAAAATGAATTCATTGGAGACATGATAAATTTTGGTTTATACCATGTAAAACGATATAAACTTCATGAACTCTGAAACCAAGATGACTACTATGCCTAGTATTTCAGTCTGGTGAAGTACTAATTAAACATTTACTTATTCTTTTAATGTAAATTAATTTGGCCCAACGTATATTTTCTAGAAAGACTGAAAAGTGCAACCAATGCAGAACAGAATATAAAGTGTAAAAAGTATAAAAGAATCCAACTTTTGACATAGGTAAGCAAAAGGAGGGAATGGCTTGAGATAATGAGTAACACTGACTCCTTTTCTCAAATATTAAAATTATTTTTTGCTAGTGACTTTATGTCACATCAACACAGATAGGTCTTATGGCGACGATGGGATAGGGAAGGCCAAGGAGTTGGAAGGAAGCGGCCGTGGCCTTAATTAAGGTACAGCCCCAGCATTTGCCTAGTGTGAAATTGGGAAACTACGGAAATCCATCTTCAGAGCTGCTGACAGTGGGATTTGAACCCACTATCTCCCGGATGCAAGCTCACAGCTGTGCGCCCCTAACCACAGGGTCAACTCGCCCGGTAATAAATAAATTTTGGGCCCAAATTAAATTAATTATGGAAATGACAGTATATCACACCAGCAAATATCAGAAGCTGGAGCATAATGCCTCTGTATGAATTAAGCTGGAGAATGTCTCTGAGAATAAGTTCAATTTTGTGATGAGGCCAAAATTTTCAAAGCAAAATATTGTAAGTTTGTCAGCAAGGACATAAGAGACTTATACATGCCTTTATTGTCTGAAATAAATTTGTAACAGCATTTGTAAACTGAACACTTGAATAAGATAAGGCAATGATTTAAAGAAGTTTGGTTACAGGAAAATCCAGCACATAAAACTGAACGGTTATTGGTCTTTGTTCAACAATTAGAGGAAATAACAAACTCAGTGAACAATAACACACTCTATGGGCAATGGTCTATATATACTTTATGGAATGAATATGTACGTATAGAGTGGTATCAAAATGTTGCCAGACTACCTCTGTAGTACACCAACAGATGGCAGCAAACACCTATAGTATATTTAAAGCTTGACAAGGCAGTGTGCTAGCAGACATCACTTTGTTAACAACAGGATTTGTTATAGTCATATCTTTACGAACATGTGTGCGCGTGCACGTGTGCATGCATTAAACTGGGTACATCGGTTACACAGACATTGAAAAGGCTTCAGAGAACAAAAGGTGATGAGTAGGGCCCTGACTAATATGCACTAAAATCTCCAAAAATATGCATGCACATATGCACTGAAAATGTTGAAAATATGCACTAAAAATAAAAATAAATACACAAACCAAATGCAGTATTTAATTTTAACTCAGCATTAAAGTATTAAATGTGTTTCATTCCTAGCAAGATGACGCATGGCAGCTGGTTATACATTTTTTTTCAATGTTTTCAGGGGTCAATGATCTGTTGTCGGACGGAATAAATTTATTATTTATAAGTTTCATTTCCGTATTTATTGGATTCAATTACACGGAATAAATTTATACGCTGATAATTATCATTCTCTGTCAACGGACGTAACCGGGTAGTACTTGTTCACTGGCACTGACTGCTCGGACCATTCTTCTGGCAAAGACTGTCTGATTTCACTTATGTAGTTGCTTATGGATTGAATCTACTTTAGTCCAGGGTTTGACTCCAACACCGCACTGAGTTTCCTTTTAACCTTTTCTCCAGTTTCACCAGGTACACCATTTAAAGAACTATTGGTGTTTTGAATTAACTGAAGGAATTTATGTAGAGGTGCACCGCGAGTTTCTAGGCCCATAATCGCCTTCGAAAGTGATGAATAATGCGCATAGATGAAACTGATACCTTTATATACAGTTTCAGATTCAAATGCACACTTTGCTTCACAAACACACGCAGTACGACTATCATCAACACTTTTAACTACATCTTTCACTTGATTAAAGTTCTCCTGGCAGAACGATACTGCGGATAACCAAGTTCCCCATTTTGTGAGAACAGGTTCCGCCAGAAGAGAAACCTGAGGCAGATGAGTATTGTACAACTGTAAACAAACCGTGCTTTCAGGAAGTTTTTCCCCCACTTAAAATTACTTTGTTGAGAGATGGAAATAGGGTACGTACCTCTTCTGCAATACGATGCAATCCATGGGCCAAACATGTGACATGGATGAGATTTGGAAAAAATACCCGAGGACACTGACCAGCTTTCAACATATACGAAGCTGGATTTGTGACTAAAAGGCACACTTTGTAATAATCGCTCTCCGATTCACTATGCGACACACAGAAGTCGTTCAGAAATCTTAGATAATTCATCACACATAAAGAGAAAAATACAGGCTCTTTTTTTTAGCTCGCTCCGCAGCACAACCCAGAGCATGGCATGGCTGGCGCAATTACATTCCATCACTAGCCAGTATAATGCGCGCTTTTCCTCCCTACTACATTGCAGCAATTCACACTTATGGAAAGCCATTTCTAGTGAAACTAGTAGTTTAAAACCTACCTGGCATTACTTCGATGTTCAAAATGTTGTCCCTCAGCTGTCAAACACGCCTGACACCTCGTAAATAGGTTTGCAGACACTCTGCGAATCTCAGCGTGTGATGTTCGAAATAACATATGTAATGTTCTCTTGTAGTTCTTCTCTTGTATGAGGGTTGTTTACCTATACTTTTTCCTTCAGCAACCCCCACTGGTAATAATCACAGGGATTTAAATCAGCAGATTTAGGAGGGTAATTAACCACACGATTTTAAAAAACTTCCCTATCACCTCTTTTTGCTAGTGGCTTTACGTCACACCAACACAGATAGGTCTTATGGCGACGATGGGATAGGAAAGGCCTAGGATTGGGAAGGAAGCGGCTGTGGCCTTAATTAAGGTACAGCCCCAGCATTTGCCTGGTGTGAAAATGGGAAACCACAGAAAACCATCTTCAGGGCTGCCAACAGTGGGGTTCGAACCCACTATCTCCTGGATGAGTGCTCGCAGCTCTGTAGACCGATTAGCAGTGTGTGCGGTCACATTATCTTGCATAAAGTAAACATTACTCCTTTCTTCTTCCGTCAGCTCTTGAAAGAATGGTTTGAGAATGAGGTCTATATATCTGTCAGCATTTATTGTTTCACAGAAAAATATAGGTCCTATAATTCTGAAAGTATCTATTGGTACTCCATCATTTATTTTCTACCTCTTCTGTAGATAGACTGCTATACAACCAGACTGCTGAGCTGAGCAGTAGTCTGATCAGTACTGGCAGAGAGGCATATTGCCCTCCAGGGAATTAGATGAGTTTCAACCTTGGCATAGCTTGACTTCTATTCAAAATATGTTAGGTAACATCAGGGGAATGGGGATAGGCTCTTGGGAAGATAACTAATAACTTACTACTTATGAGAAAGTTGTATATAATCATTCAGTTTCTTCTGAAAATGTAGATTGGATTCGCCCTCCAGTAATGGTATGTATACTGAATCACAGATATTTTAAATTGGTGATTATTTATTCTTTATCTTCTCATCATATACAGTAATTATTTTGACTAGTTAGTTTGGGAATAGCAGAGTTTCCTTTTGAGCCCTACATAGACTAATTCAACTACTACAGTTAATTTAATTCCTACGTTAGAATCTTTTTTCTCCTTTTGTGTTTGTCCTCGCCTCAAAGTCATTTTTACTACCTGCATTCACCTTTATCTTGTCTCTTCCCTTTTCCTGTGATTATCCAGCATTCTCCTCATCCCACTTTTGTTTTTTGCTTTTTTTGCTAGTGGCTTTACGTCGCACTGACACAGATAGGTCTTATGGCGACGATGGGAGAGGAAAGGCCTTGGAGTTGGAAGGAAGCATCCGTGCACTTAATTAAGGTACAGCCCCAGCATTTGCCTGGTGTGAAAATGGGAATCCACGGAAAACCATCTTCAGGGCTGCCAACAATGGGATTCGAACCCACTATCTCCCGGATGCAAGCTCACAGCCGCGCGCCCCTAATCGCACGGCCAATTCGCCCGGTCTCCTCATCCCACACTTGCAGTATCAAGACTAATGATCTGTCCAGATGGTCCATCAATGAATGTTGATGCCTGCCCTGCTGATGAAGCTGGGAAGCAGAAATGAGCTTGTAGCATGAGAAGAAATGGATGTACAACAAATGAAGTGTATGAAGATTTGGAGGTTGTCCTTGTCCTTGTATGTTTTCATGATTGTCCTCTTCTGCTGCTCACTCTTTTCACACTAAACTTCTTCCTATTATATGTTCCCTTCCCATGTTCTATCTCTCTATATTTAAATTAATTTGATTGTTGTTTGATCTTTTCCAATACTACACTCCACCTTCTTGTTCTTGCAAATTACCTTAATTATCAAGAAACTATTTCAACTACATAATGTAGGATTAGCCCTTTTTTCTTTCTGTGGCAAGTTGTTTTTAATGACAAGCGCAACGGTAAAGTGGCCTAGTAAGTGGTCCTGAGAGTCGGGATACTAGCTGCGATGGAATAGGAGTGGGCATCTTGGACATATTCTGAGTTATGGCCCTCCTTGCGCTCATGTGGCTACGACTATACAATCCACTAGGGGTTCCTAAGCCATTAAGAGTGGAAAAATTCACTTGGACTATCTGTAAGGTAGCATCCTATTTTATAAAAATTCACCAAAGTGCATTAAGCAAGTCTAGGACCTATGGGAGTCCTACCTACACTAGATAGGCCAGAGACTCCTTCAAAACAACTTTGTGAGCTAAATAAAATTTGACTGGGTGCTTTCAATATTAATGGGGCTAACGTAAGAAAGTAAGTAAGGAAGAAAGAAAAATTGATATAAAGATAGATTATAAGGCGTTCTTCAGTTGTAATCCAACCAGTGAGGTGAACGGATGTGTAGTGCTGAGTGTGTGACAAGAGTGGATATGCGGAAGAATGGGAGTGTCGACTGAGCTATACAGGTGTGCTATAGGGAGATGACATTGTAGGATGAAAGTAATATCCATTCACAATGTCAACAGTCCCTGTAACTTTATACAGTTTGTGTTAACAGCATTTGTTTTGATGGTACTACTGGTGATTGGTAGTGTAGAGTTGAATCCAGGCCGTAGACTGTCTTGGGAGGATACTGAGAAGCTGAAGGAAGTTATGAAGGATCTATTGATGGACCAGAATAAGGAACTGCAAGACAAGAAGACATTTAAAAACGGAACTAAGTGAGATCAAGGAATGTCTGGTGCAAAATAACTTCGAGTTGGAGGAAATTAAGAATAAAGTTCTGGACTTAGAGGTATAGGTAAGAAAGCTTGAGAGGGAGGAATCAATGCAAAAAGGAAAGATAGGAGGAGAAATATAATAATATATTGTACCGGGAAATGATTAGGGATCTGGGCATGAGAATCTTCACGTAGGGGTGGACAGCTCTTATGGAGCAGGTACAGAGAGGCGTACGCCGAGCAAAATAATAGTTGGGCTTAAAGCTCAATTTATTCACCATCATGTATTTATGGGCAATGTTTCCTACTGTATTATTCCTGCTCCTTTTCATGAAATATTTGTTTCGTTGGCAAATTATTTAAACATTAAAGCAAGTTATTTTACAAAATTTTCGTAATGCAATGTTTACCTGATTTAAAAACATGATATTCACAAAAGATTGCCTTTATCTTGAGATTTTGAAAATAATTTGTTTTTACGTAAGTCACCATAAACTAACTGAAATGAATGTCTTTCACCAGAATATCAAATTCAAAATTCCAAATGCTGAATTATTCCCCTACAGTCTTTTTTAAATAATAAATTTCACTTTAAAATAAATACCCTTTCACTTTCGAAGTTTGTGAAGTTATCCCTAAAAGTTTTTATACGTATGAAAAATTTTACACTTCGGAAATAACGCAAACTAGAATTTAGTAAAAGTCTAGTTTCCAATGAGCGTTGTAATAATTGTTCATAAAGCTGCTAAACGAAGTCACTGATTTTACTATTCCACTTGGCAAGAAGAAAGTTTGTTGGCAAGAAGAAAGTTTGTTCTGTAGAATTTTATGCACTTGTTTTGAAAGTGGTTTAAAATACACTTCATATCACCTGTTTTTACTGGAACTCAGGACTGGAATGTAGACAGCTGCTGGTCAGCGAACAGCAAGTTGTCACCATAGGCAGCCGGTGTCGTGAAGTCACCACCATAGCACCACGCTCCATATCCCATGTTGATGCCCCAGTTCCATTCCCTTGTTGACACGTCCCACGTCGACTCGAGATTCAGCTTGTGTAGCGGCAGGCAGATATGATAATTACGAGAAATAGGCACTCGTCAGGATTTCGCGCGTCACTGTGTAGTGTAGCGAACACGAGAAAGTTCAACTGACTGCGATTGCTTGGTAGTATCCCATTCAAAATAAGTCGTATTTGAACTTCATAAATGTATGCACGGTATTTTGTTATGTGCACTTGTTCACTGTTCTTAACACTAGCAGCAAAATTATGAAAGCTCATTTATCGGAATAACTGTTCAGAGGAAAAACACAGTTCTAATATAATCATTGGTATGACAGGAAGAAAAGGTATATTTACAACAGTAAAAGTGTTCTAAACACATGCATGTTTGTATGTTCAAATAGCTACAGTGTTTTGAAGAAGTCGTCTAATGCGGCACTGTCTTGTTTACCCGAGACGAATGCTTTAATGCTGTTTAGAGTTAATCACACTTGTATTAAATACCAATCTTGTTTTTTTTTTTTTTGCTAGGGGCTTTACGTCGCACCAACACAGATAGGTCTTATGGCGACGATGGGATAGGAAAGGCCTAGGAGTTGGAAGGAAGCGGCCGTGGCCTTAAGGTACAGCCCCAGCATTTGCCTGGTGTGAAAATGGGAAACCACGGAAAACCATTTTCAGGGCTGCCGATAGTGGGATTTGAACCTACTATCTCCTGGATGCAAGCTCACAGCCGCGCGCCTCTACACGCACGGCCAACTCTCCCGGTAATACCAATCTTTAAACACTTTCATTGCGTTACTTGCTTTAAAAGTATTTTTTATTTCACCAGAAAATTGTGTTAATATGCACCCGCTTTAAAATTACAAATGTTCCAAGTTAAAGATAAATCTAATATCTTGTAAAAGATAAATCTGGTGTGAATACAAGTTCTACACACTCGCTTTCGACTGAGTTGAAGTTTAAATACATTATACCACAGTTTAAGTTACTGTCACACAGTCTCGAAATAGTCCTAGTAGTTCGTGAAAACTAAGCTCGTATTTTAATTTTCGAAAAATTTGTAAGTCCAAAAGTGGCACTTTGAATACAAGTCTTTTGACGACAATTATGGCAGAGTTCTTACCGGCAAACCTCACTCGTAGCGGCTATGTTCAAACCTCGGCATAGTCACTCGCGTACAACATCATGTTGTTCCTTCAGCTGCGAGTTATGAACCGACTTTTACTTGGCGAATCCCTGTCCTTTTATACCATTCCTTTCCATGCAATCACGCGATGTACACGTGATCGGCGCATCATAGCAATGTCACTTCCTTGCGTTAAGCTCGTGACGTAGTTACTCGCTCTCACTCGAAAGTTCCAGCTGAGACTTTGTTTACTTCGCAGTACCTCATGCTGAAATAAATTATGTTTCCAGACCACTGGCGGTTCTTGGTACAATATGGACTGGCTGATTCGGAGAACGAATATGTTAACGAGATGTTTGGATGAAGTAACTGCCTTAATACGCCAAAAAGTCAAAGTGGAATGTAGTGAGAGTGACAACGATAATGCTTGTAGAATAGGAAAAAATACGGGAAGAATGCCAATTAAAGTATGAATGGTGTCAAGCCTAAAAACCCAAAAATTTTTGGATAACGTGAAACACCTGAAAGGATAAAAAATTTATGTTAGAAAAGAACTTTATGCGGAAGAAATGAAAAATATGAAAATACTATGCTTACATTTATCTCGAGCAAGGAAGTCAGGGCTAAAAGCATTTATTCACCAGAAACAGCCTTGTGGTGGTAGGCAATTCTTGGTTGAGGAAGTGGTCTGCTGAGCAATTGCACAAGATGGTGCAACAACCAGAGATGTCAGCAATGCGTAAGGTCAGTGTCATGGCTGGCGCACGCGAGAAAGCTAAGGCAGCAGTAGCAGCAGAAGTAGAAGTGTTATCTGAGCTACAGGCTCAGTGCACTGCAAGGGCGGAGAAAGGAAGCGAACAAACAGCTGTACCTGCAGAAGTTGCGGGCGTCAGAGTAGTGGACTGCCGGTTCGAGTCAACTGCAGGTTCCAGCAGAGGGACAGAAGACATGAGGAGAGAAACAATGGCCAAAGGTAAATCTTAAGTTTAAAGGACTTATGGTCTAAAAAGAGCAACTCATATGAAGATAGTATGGACAAGAAAATTATTAGTTCACTAGAAGGCAGCATTTTGGAAGTAGAGAAATCAAGGGTAGCAAGAAGCAAGGCTACCAACCTGTCAGAGAATAAAAATGAAAAATAACTAGAATGGAGGCTAGGATGTGTGAATATAAGGTAGGAAACGAAGAGGTGAAACAATTAATGAACGAAATGGACATTATTACCTTTATTGAAAATGTACTGCAGCGGGATACGAAATTCACGTGCACGTTTTTAAAATACGTAGCAAGACAAGAGACGGAAGAGTTCGAATGGGCAGGTATCCTGGTGGAATACTAAGCCTGATAAGGTATGATATACAAGAGAAAACTGAACTTGTAGAAACAAAAATGGAAGAGGTTCTTTTTTAATGTTATTTGCTTTACGTCCTACTAACTACTTTTTAAGGTCTTTGGAGACGCCGAGGTGCCGGAATTTAGTCCCGCAGGAGTTCTTTTAAGTGCAAGTAAATCTACCGACACGGGGCTGTCGTATTTGGGCACCTTCAAATACCACCGGACTGAGCCAGGATCGAACCTGCCAAGTTGGGGTTAGAAGGCCAGCGCCTTAACCGTCTGAGCCACTCAGCCCGGCGAAGTTCTTTTGATAAAAATACAGACGAATGGGAAGGGTGAAATAAGCTTATGTCTTGGTTTTGTCTACAGCCCTCTGCAAACAAAATTTTTTTCTTTGAGTGGGGAATGGAAATAAACGTATTAAGATGTAGGTATTACACTTATGGGGGTCTTCAATGCGAGGATTGCAGATCAAAAACCAGTGTATGGTAAAGAGGTAGAGGCAAAAGTAGTTTTTTTGCTAGGGGCTTTACGTCGCACCGACACAGATAGGTCTTATGGCGGCGATGGGATAGGAAAGGCCTAGGAGTTGGAAGGAAGCGGCCGTGGCCTTAATTAAGGTACAGCCCCAGCATTCGCCTGGTGTGAAAATGGGAAACCACGGAAAACCATTTTCAGGGCTGCCGATAGTGGGATTCGAACCTACTATCTCCCGGATGCAAGCTCACAGCCGCACGCCTCTACGCGCACGGCCAACTCGCCCGGTGGCAAAAGTAGTTAATAAGAGAAAAAGTCAAGATGAAGGGTATAATAGGTACGGCAAAAAAATTACTAGAACTATGTGGTACAGAAGACCTGTATATTCTAAATGGGTGATAGCCAGGAGATGAAGTGGGTAACCTGACATATATGTGTGCGTGCATAAGAAAAGAGACCACTTCTCAGTCAACAGTTCACGAAATAATTGTTAAAAACACTGAAGGGAGTGACATGTTGAATTTTCGTTTTGATATCTACGTATTGCTTAAACCGTCATCTACTCACTGCGTGAATTTAAAAGCCCTCTGACAATAATCACTGCTAAAACATGAGGTTTATTTAATACTAAGAAAAGGGACCACTTATCGCATCGTACGCCAGGCTCCACACACTTGCTCGCGCTCATAGCTGCGCGAACATAAGATATGACGATTCTAATATCTTATGATAAATAAACCCTAGCTGGGCACTTTTAAAGGTAATAGGTTTAATAAACATTCTGTCTGCTCCAAACATTTCTGTGTATTTCATAGTGTGGAGAAGTGTGATGTTTTCCGTATTATTCATATAGTTGTGAATTTAAGCCCATTAAAAAAAAAAAAATTAAAATAGATTTGGTTCCAAAATAAGGAGTAATAATTTTTACTGTGTCAGGGCCTAGTGATTCAGCAGATGATGTTGTGAGAGCTTTAAAACAATATACAGACAGTGACTTGCTGCCGGAACCATCAAATGTTATTTGGACTACTTCAGCGCACCGCTCGAGTTTGAAAGTGAAAATTGTGGTGAGGATAGTGATATTGAAGAAGGTGAAACTTTTGAAATTTCCACAACAGACGAGTTTCAGGTGGACTCTGTTGATGCGGACATAAGTATTCTACATGGTGTTCCCAAGGTTCAAACAGCCTCCAAATATACGGAGGAGGTTAAAGAATTTGTAAACAAGGGTTGTGGCTGTACAAGAAATTGCACTGGCCTTTTTTCCGAAAGCTTTATTAATTCTTTGAGAATAGAATGTCAGGAACTGAATTCGAATTGTGGAGAACATGTCAATCACCACAACATATTAATGATGGGTGCAATGAAAGCATTAGTACGAAATCAGCAAATGACCACAGCTACTAAGAGAAAAAATTATGACAGGAAAGAAACTTACACAGTTTATCACTTCAGAGGTTACGAGGTGTGTCAGACATTCTTTCAATTTGTATTTGCTTCTGGCTCTAAGAGGCTAAAAAATTTAAAGGAACAATTCAAGAAGGAAGGGGTGCAGCCTAAAATTCAGCGAAATGTATTAAAGACTCCTCAGATAAAATCTATTCTGTTTGATGATCGTAAATATGCAGTCAACTTTATGAATAATTTCAGTGAACAAAATGGACTTGCCATGCCAGGCCGGATTCATACAAAACGAAGAAGTGATCTCATGCTTCTCCCAACCAGCATCTCCAAGAAGTACGTTCATTATACTCTGACAGGTGTAAATAATTACAGAAAATTCCTGTATCACTCTCATCCTGGTATTCCATCTGGCGTACATTTTGCAGTAATATAGCAGTTCAGGAACCCGAGACTGATCTTTGTATGACTTGTAGAAGCAATCAAACTGTAATAGGAAAACTGTCAATTATGGATGAGGATGAAAAAAGAAATCTGATGGAGAAAGATATACAACATCTTAATCACGTCCAACCAAAGCAGACTGCTTATATAAACACCATAGACAATTGTAGACATGGGATTAGACAACTGGAAACTCCTACAAAGGCATAATGCATTATAGTTTTGATTTTGCCCAACAGGTGCACTTACCATACGATCCACAATAAGTTGGACCCATTTTCTTTCTTACAGGCTATAAAGTGGGTCTCTTTGGTGTAGTGTGTGAACCGCTTAACAAATCTGTTTTGTACATTATTCCAGAAGTTTGTATTATGGGTAAAGGAGTAAATGCAGTCTTATCCCTTGTATATCACTTCTTGGAAAAATTTTCATTAGGTGAGGATCATTTAGAATTCCATGCTGATAACTGTGTAGGGCAAAACAAAAACACCTTAATGAGATACCTCATGTGGAAAGTTATGACAGGAAAGAACAGCAGTTGCAAAATTCCATTTTTGCCAGTGGGTCAAACGATATTTCAACCTGATTTGTGTTTTGGTTGTTTCATTAGAGCATTCCGGAAAAATGAAAGTGCAGTTATTGAAGATGTAATTAATGTCGCCTGTAAAAGTTGTCAGGTTTCTAGCTCTATTATTCTTGTCACTGTTGGCACAGAATCTGGAAATGTAACAATTCCTACTTATGACTGGTAAAACAAGTTTCATGCTGGAATGAAAAACATTCCACAAATAACCCAGATACATCAGTTTGTGTGTATGAAAGAGCACCCTGGTGTAGTGTTGACAAAGAAATCCATAGTTTCTGACAAAGTAACCTACACCATCCTTCCAGAAGATCCACCGCATGACTTCAGTGACCTTCAGCAAGTCATCAAAACCTCAAGGACTTAGCATCGATAGATGTATCTCCATGAAAAAATTAGACGCTTCGTATCAGAAGATATTCTGCTGTAATATCTTTCCCTGCTCCAACAACGCCGCCACAACCACCTCAAGTGAAAATCTTATGGAGCCGGCTTCTGTTTCTCCTCCTCTGTCAATAATTACACCATCATCATCTTCTTCTTCAAAAAGGGTAACGCCTAAAAATACAAGTAAGGCTCAGAAGAGAAAACCACCAACTCTGAGAAAACCTCAGAGGCTTAGCAGCGATAGATAGATCTTCATGAAAAAAAAAAAAAAAAAAACTGTAAATAATATCTGTTGGTAATATTCATTTTTTTAAAAACTACGCCAGAATACCGGCGAACATGAAAATGTAACACCGTAACTTCCAGATAGTTCAGTAGTTACTTGTGTCAAAGTAAGCAAATTTTTGAACAGCTCTACTGAAAAGTTATGAAATCTTATGTTGTAACATTACATGCTAATTTAAGGCCTTAATTTCTTTCAGAGGCATTCAATTCAATTCAATTACCTGATATTACTTGCATATTATGGAACACGACAGTGCCTTTATCTCAATACCCGACATGTGGTCCCTTTTCATATGGACGCACACATGTAACAAACAGGAGGAAGTGTTAGAGACCTAGTATTATGTTCAAAGGAGGCTTACCACTCGTCAAAACGATAACAGTTAAAGACTGGGCAGAATCCAACCACTTACCAATACTCATTAAATTGATAAGTGGTGAAGAGCATAGTGTGGCTTTGTAACCGTACGTATGTACGATCCCCGAGTTTTTAGGTTAGGAAATTTTCGTATATAGTTTGTTAGGTTAAAATCATGTAATTTTGTTTATTTACCATGTAAAAACGTAATATTATAAGAAGAATGTATAGTTAGGGTATATTGCATATGTTCATCATTATATTTTGTATAAATTTCCGTTTGGGTAAGAGTCTGTAAATATGGCCTAGCCGTAAGGATTGTGCAACCGGGAAAACTGCGACTATATCGGGAAGGACGGTTGAAGTCAGTTGGAGGTGTTGCAACAGGTGGCTTGAAAACACGGGGTACGGCAGGTTGTATCGGTTGAAGAATTGGAGTGAATCAATGTGGACATACATGAGTGGACGGTCTATGTCACATCATATACTCGTTAGCCAATGCGAGGGCTTTGTTTTGAGCGAGGTTTGTGTTGACAGAGTGACGTGGGAAGAAGTGCCGGTGTGAGCGTTGCTACCAATAACTTTTCAGGACGCGATTACCACGCGTAGCAAGCACATATAAGTGGGTACGTGTGTGCGGCGAGTCATTGTGTCTCTGATTCTGATTCTCATTGTGTTTCTGACTCTGATGCTGATACTGTGTGTTTCTCATTTGTACTGGTCTGCGGGAGCGACGTATTTGCGCAGTTTGCTATACGATCTGCTATTGTACGTGAGTATCTGTTACGGAGCGATCATGGTATAATCTCAACAACTTACCGGCTTTGCAGTGGACTTTCTGTAAAAGAAAGTGTTTGTTTGGAACTTGTCTCCCGAGTATGCAGCTTCAGTTGATGAAGAATTTTGCTATTTGCTTGCCTCTGGAGATGTAACACTTTCTGTCCAGCCAGCAATTGGAAAGAATTCAAGACGTCGACGAAGAAGTGTAAATAAGGTTAGGGATGCTCGTCTTAAGAAGGTTGCATCCATATGTAGAGAAATAGTCGTCGTACTTTTCTCTACCAGATTAGAATTCACGGTAACAGTGGAGTGCGAAGGAGCTCTTACCTGGAGGTACGTTAAAAGTATAATGATGTTCTATGTTTATTGAAGATTTTAATGATGTGTAATTTGCCTTTGTAAGACGGCAAACGAGTAAATCTCGTGAAGAGATGATTTTGTTGGGTGGTATTGTGTATATTAGCTCTATGTAAACAGCAAGCACTAAGTGGGTTGCATAAGTGTTTATTTTGTTGGTGTTTGTCACATATTAGTTCTTATTCGATGTTCTATGTTTATTGAAGATTTTAATGATGTGTAATTTGCCTTTGTAAGACGGCAAACGAGTAAATCTCGTGAAGAGATGATTTTGTTGGGTGGTATTGTGTATATTAGCTCTATGTAAACAGCAAGCACTAAGTGGGTTGCATAAGTGTTTATTTTTTGGTGTTTGTCACATATTAGTTCTTATTCTGGGAGTAAAGTCATACAATCAAACTTTAAGCGAGTCTTTTGTCAGTGGAGTAAGGCTGAACCTGGCATGTTAGCCAAATTTAATTTCAGGGGTTATATAGCAAACAGGTAAGGTTACAAAGCAAGTCTGGAGCTTCGTCAGCCTGATGACCGTCGCCTTGAGAGAGAGAGTGGCTCGTTGCTCTACACAATTAAATATTCCTGCAATTGTTTTGCAGGTGGCGCCCATTATCCTTGTTATTTTCACTTAGTTGAGTCAACGTTTATCTGTTCAATATTTCAATAAGCTTACAGTAGTTACAGCTTGTCATCAAGGAACTATTAAAAAAAAAAATTAGTGCCAAGTATAGATGGAGGGATGACCTTAGGAAAGACTTTCAGGATTATTTTAAAGGGAGAAGTTTCAAAATTATGACGATAGGGATAGGGCTTACGATTGCAAATAACCAAATAGATACATCAATTCAGCTTACAGAAAATACTATACTGATAGCACGAGAGAAGATGCGAGTGAAGGGAACAGGGCACCCAAGAAACACTGGGTGGTACAACGAAGAATGCAGAAAGGAAAGGGTGGAAGTAATAAAAGCTTTAAAATCATACAGGAAGGTAGGGGGGGTCTTGAAACAAGACTTGCATTCTGTACCAAATGAAAAGAGTATAGAGAACTATTAGCAAACACAAAGTATTCATGGCAGAGGAAACAAGCTGAAAATCTAAACAGAGATTCCAAAAGAAAGGACAGTAAGAAAGTACTGAATAGAATAAATCAATTTGTAGAGATAGAACAGGTATAACACAAGTGAATATAAGTAATGGGGAATGGATCAAGCAATTTAGACTACTATTAGATGGGGAGGTAGTTGGAAACCCAACACAGAAAAGACTGGGATAACGAGAGGATTAGAGTTCACCCTGCCTACCTTCGACCAGGAAATTTCAGTTCGTGAAGTAAAAGATTTAATAGAGAAAGGGTGAAAAGGTAATGCTGGAGCAATTTCAGGTATTAATAATGAATTCTGGAAAGAAGTAAGTAAAAACAACTTTATCCTCAAAAGTATAGTAAAAATATTTGATTAGATATTTGAAGGAGCGAGAGTACCAAGATTTTAGCAGGAGGGAGTTATTTGCCCTATATATATATATATATATATATATATACAGTATATAAGAAACAGGGTGAAAGATCAAATCCACGTACCTACAGAGGTATAACGTTACCAGATTTTCTAAGTAAGATTTATACAGGAATACTGGGAAAAAGACTAGTAAATTTGGCAAAGGGATGCTCAGTCCTGTCGAGACTCCAATCAGGATTTGGGAAGGGAATGAGGACAAGCGACAACATAATGATTGTTAAAACATTAATGGATAGATTCATGAAGAAAAGAGGCAAATTGTACATCACGGCAATCGATTTAGAAAAAGCTTTTTGGTGAGTAGACGGGCTGTAATTTATAAGTTGAATCATCTCAGAATATCAAGGAAGATGGTAAGGGCAATTGAAAATACATATGAGGAATTTAAATGTTCTATCAAAGTGAAAGATGGGGTAGTAGTGGGAGAGATATTTTCAAAACTGGGTCTCAAACATGGTTGCAAAGTATCACCAATATTGTTTTTATTATTTATTAATGACATTTTCCAGTCCAAAGGCTTTGAGAAAGGAGCATCTCCATGTCTCAAGAACCAAGATATTCCGGGTCTTATCTTTGCAGACGATATCCTGCTGCTCACATTAACCCCTGTCAAAATGCAAAATAGTATTAATGGGACAGTAAATTACTGTAAAGAGTGGAATCTAAAAATCAATCCAAAGAAAACCAGAGTTATGGTGTATAAAAGAGGGTGACAAACTCTCAAAAATTGAACAGTGGTGGATGGGTAAGACAAAATTAGAAGTTGTTAAAAAAAACCAAATACCTAGAGACGATCATAAGCAGCAATGGCGGATGGTCAGAACAGATAAAAAGAGCAAAAATGAAGGGTGTAAGTGCTCTGGCTAGTATTAAAATATTGGTCAAAAAGATGCCGAACATCGAATATGGAGTTCAGGAAAATGCATTTAATTCAGTAGTTAAAGCGAAGTTATTGTATGGAGCAGAAATATGGTGAGTACATGATGGAATTGTAACATTAGATAGAGTTGTAAGTAAATTTGCCAAAATAATAATTGGACTGCCAAGCTGTACTGCAAATAGCGGAGTGAGAAAGATGTGTGAAGGGATGAGTATACGGGCAGATATTGTTAAACGAATAATTAAATATTGGTGAGGTTAAAGATGGGGGCAGGGGGTGAAATTCTAAGGATTGCATAACAGCACCAAATGAGACATCAAAATGAGGGTTACTGGGTGGATGGAGTGAAGGAACTACTGGATGATACAGGAATGGGGTACTATTGGGAAAGACATTTATGAAGGAATGATAAGGGATTGTGTAAAACGGTGGCTCAAAGAGTGAAATACATTGAAAGACAAACAATAAGGTCAGAATGGAACAGTAAGAGAACACTGGTTGAATTTTGTAAAATAAGTGAAAATATGACAGCAAGGTATGAAATGTTAACAAGAAGGGAATGAATGAGAGGGATAACTTTTTTTTTTTTTTTTTTTTTTTTGCTAGTGGCTTTACGTTGCACCGACAGATAGGTCTTATGGTGACGATGGGATAGGAAAAGCCTAAGAGCTGGAAGGAAGCGGCCATGGCCTTAGTTAAGGCACAGCCCCCCAGCATTTGCCTGGTGTGAAAATGGGAAACCACGGAAAACCACCTTCAGGGCTGTTGACAGTAGGGCTCGAACCCACTATCTCCCGGATGCAAGCTCATAGCTGCGCACCCCTAGCCACACGGCCAACTCGCCCAGTACTATAACAATTAAGCACGAACACAACTTAGGGAGGGTAAGAATACATGTATGACAGACTATCATAACGATAACGTCTACGACAAAATAAATAATTAATCTGCAAAGAAAAAAAAAAGACAATCTAGAAATAGATTGAAAGAGTTAACAAGTAACTGTAAAAGTTTTGTTGAAATAAGCATATATTAAAACATATTCTGGAATACAATAAATGAGTACTCCCTCCCCAGTTACGGGTAATCCGAGACTGGGGAAGGGGAGTATTCTGTTCTATTCTTATAAGGTGTTCTTAACAGGTGTTAAAAGGGCAGTGTTGGGCTTGGGATTGTTCGTCATTAATATCAAAACACACAACATAGTTTCCGTTAGGAACATAAATGAGCAAATAATGTGGACAGATTTAGTGGCTAGAAGAATTAGGAAGAGAATCTTCTCAGTGTATTTACCATGTGAGGGAGTAGACGACAAAGGCAAGTTTTATGAAGCACTGAGTGATACTGTAGTCATGGTTATCAGTAAGCATAGGATAGTGTTAATGGATGATTTCAATGCAAGAACAGGAAATAGAACTGAAGGATATGAGAAGGTGATGGATAAAAATGTAGTGAAGATATGGAAGCTAATAGGAATGGGAAGCATTTACTGGGCTTCGTGATGGTATGGGATTACCAATAGCAAATCTATTCTTCAAGCATAAGGCTATTCAATGTTACACACAGGAGGGTAGGGGCACAAGATCCATATTTGACTATATCGTAAGTGACTTCACATTCAGAAAATCTATCAGGGATGTATGGTATTTCAGGGATTTTTAATGATACAGACCACTATCTGATCTGCAGTGAACTAGGTCTCACTAGGCTGAGGATAGAGAAAGAAGGATAAGAGCAGAAAATCTTCAGGACCAGGAAATTAGACAGAAGTACATGGATATGATTTGTGGATTGTCCCAAAGACTGTCAGCAGATTCAGGATACAGAATGCTGTAGTAAAATGGCAACAGAATGCCTAGGAACAAGTGTGTGTAGATATGGGAAAAATTAACATATTTGTGGAATAATAAAGTCAGGACAGTTTGTAAACTTAAAAAGCTAATGCTATTTGATTTACGTCGCACCGACACAGATAGGTCTTATGGCGATGATGGGACAGGAAAGGACTAAGAGTGGGAAGGAAGTGGCCGTGGCCTTAATTAAGGTACAGCCCCAGCATTTGCCTGGTGTGAAAATGGGAAACCACAGAAAACCATCTTCAGGACACCGACAGTGGGGTTGGAACCCACTATCGCTCAGATGTGACCTCACAGCTGCGCGCTCCTAACCGCACGGCCAACTTGCCCGGTCAGTGGGGTTTGAACCAACTATCTCCCGGATGCAAGCTCACAGCTGCACGCTCCTGACTGTATGGCCAATTTGCTGGTAATAGGCATTTTGGCAGGCAGGGTGTGATCAATGGTGGAAAGTAGGTTGGATGAAAACCAGCGTGGTTTCAGACCATAGAGAAGCTGTGAGGACCACATTTTTGGTATGCATCAAGTTATTGAAATATACTGCGAGATCAATTGGCTGTTGCCAAAAGGCATAGAGTACCTAGAGAAAATAAGCTCACCGGACAAAAGACTGGTCACCCTAGAATGCACGCAAAGATGGGTCGTTAAAGCCTGTACAGATGGCGCAGCAAATGATTCCCATGCTCAACCCTCGCACACTTGCCTCTACACGAGAATAAGACAGTAGGCGTTTAGCAAGATGTAAATGTTTCAAGCGGACACTGTACGTTAACATGTAAGGATGTGACAGCATACAATAGACGGAAATTTGATTGATCCACCTTTTTTCAATACATAATATGTTAATATGATCACAACATTTTTTTATTCAGTACCGGTTTTGGTGTCTATGGACACCGTCATCAGCTGAAACAGGTCGTATGAACAAAGATATACAAGTATGTAGTACATATAATAGACCCTTACTAATAAGTGACATTAATGGGATGAAGTAAAAATACAATGCTTAAAAGAATATAAACAAGTTATGAGCTTGTTGGTGAAAGTATAAAATGAGGAGCATCGTTTCAAAACGTATTAAATGCAGTCGAGTTCAGAATACGTTTTGATGCGCTCTCCCGCCAATTAGGATATGCTCTTTAATGCTGTTGAGTTAGATTGGGTCATTTCTTATTCTTTCCCATAGGAATTCAGTGCTAAAAAACGTTATTCCAAAAGAAGCATTTGCTGCCAGCTTCCAGCAGCTTTACAGTAGATGTTCAAAGTGTGTTGTAGCTAACGGAGATTACTTTGAAGGCCAGTAAAGGAGTTTTTTGTGTGTAACTTACGCTGTCTTTATTTCATGAGACCATTCACTGAACTTTTCAGACACAGGTTTTAGGTTAATTAGGAATTGTTTTAGTTGTAATAAGGATGGTTGTTTGAGACCATGTTAGGTATAATTTAGTATAATGACTTCTAGGTAAGGTTGAGATCTTCATTCATTTTCATAACTAGGGATCCGTTGTAAAATTTTCTGGCAAAAGGGTAAACTCCAGTAGCTTTTCCCTCCAATATTTCTCTATTGTCATTTTGAAATTATTGATAGTGCTTGCCCTAAGGGAAGAGGGGTTTAGTCCCAAGCCTGTGGGAGGGGATCTCCCGATGGAGGTCGTTGAGACACCAGTTAGGTGGCTTGTAGCTTTTGTCCACCGGGGTGGCTTTGGCTTTTGAATTCCCTGTCTGCTGCGTATGGATTTATGTTGCAGTGGCTGGAGGGGGCTGCAATATCTGTTTCAACCTGCTGTGCCTAGTGGAGAGGCACGTTGAATGACTTGGGTTCTGCCGTCCAACAACGCAACCCAGTGGCCAGATGTCCAGTTGGCGACAACTTTATTCCTACCTGACAACCTAACCTGCCTAGTTGAGGGGCACTTTGTACGTCTTGGTGACAATTGTCCAACACCAGAGGTCAGATGTCCAGATGACGACAGTCGCATGTCTACCTGACAATAACCTGACGTGCCTATTGGAGGGGCATATGTGTCTTGGGCACTATCGTCCAACACTGCAACCCGGCGGCCAGATGTCTAGATGGCGGCAGTCGTGCTAGACTGCGCCCCATTTTGCTGCCTGATACCCGTTGGCTCAAAGTATGCCTGTGCACAGAGTTGGGACCGATATTATATGGAGGCTGGTGGCAACGGCCGTGTCGACAGCCACATATTCAGCAATAACCCGTAGTCAGTCTTATAACTAGAGTAAAAACGAGTGCAAGATCTACTCATTTTAGAACTTGACAGCAAGAAGGTAGTGGATATCTGCTTACAGAAAGTGAATACGACCTGCGTTAACAATTGATTATACCTTTACAGTGGACATAAGTGTCGATCATCAAATCAAATATTTTCACAAGATATTTTCAGTGGACATAATAATTGAACATTTAATATTTTCACAGGGTTGAATTTTCCTATGTTGTATTTACATGTAATGTTAGGAATACCGCAACTTAATGAAAAACACTCGAGATAAACATTTTTGATTCAATGTAAAAAAACTATGACTGCCAATAAGTGTAATAAATTTGGTCTCGAGCTATGCTCGAGTTTTGGAGAGGGGAGTATGTTAGTAAGAAACATCTATCGAACTTTGAAAAAATTTGAATGTGAAAAGAAAAGTACTGTATGTTTTCTTTGTATGTTCAAATATTTATTTGTTGAACTTCAAAGTGTAATATTTTAAAAAGAGGTTGTTTTATGTGTGTGTTAAAATGAAAAATGTCTTGTTTGTTTTTTGGTTTGTATGTATTAAAGAAAAAAATTTAATTATTTGGTTTGCGGCGATGTTACGTATAAATCTAGGGTTTTTATAACTTTTTAGATATGGTGTACTTGCACTGTAAGGTTTGTAGGATGCTTCGAGGAATTTCTGGTTGCATCAGTATGGAAATTTCTCGAAGCTACGCACAGTATTTTGTCAGCAGTTTTTTCTGGGCCATCATTGGCCGTAATAAAACCATTTGCTACTGGCGAACGCAAGAATTGCGATTTCACCACTTCCGGCTCAGCCACTTGGCCATAGCCAAGCTTGTTCTCTCCGTCTTGTGGTTCTGACCGGCAACGGGTGAAGTTGTCTACCCCACCTGATGCGTCCTCGGCCCTCCAAAGGTAAGCACGATCTCCTTATTTCGGATTTTCAAGTTTTAAATGTAGCTTTAATTTTCCTTACCTCCGCAATTTGACCAAAATTTCTCCCATTCGCCAAATTTAATTTTGCACGACAGCCCGTGTGGTTAGTCATATTCATTTTGCGTTAGAGGCACTTCCCTTTTCTTTCGTTTCGTAAAATGTTTTATATGTAAAATTTTATTTCTCTTTTAATATTCCCCAGGAAGTGCCTCTAGTAAGTCAGTTTCGTCAGTTTCCTCTTAATATATTCTCGTTTGGGACGAGTTCCTTGTCCTGAAGTGTTTTAGGAAAGGCTGCTTGCTGAACGGGCTCTGTGTTAAGATGTTTATTATTTTTACCTTTTTCTTTTGGTCATGTGTTGCTTTTCCATTTTTATCGGGTCCTAAAATGTAGGCATCATTTGTGAACATGTATTACTTTAATTATTATTATGTCTTAACATGTAGGCGTCATTTGTGAACATGTGTTACTTTTTTAAATTGTATTAAACTATTCCTACTTTTGGTATGTTTTCAAAATCACCGCCATGAAGCGTGTAAATGTTTTGGGTCACTGAGGGTTCCGATTGTATTGTTATTTATTTTATTGACCTTATTACTTGAGTAAAATGTAATGCGTACATCAAATCACCGCTAATTTCATTTCACCAGTAATGCCAATACCTTCCAACGCCCTGGGTAGGTTCCTGCCGCTTCCCACCTCCGTTCCTTTAGTTGTCATGTTGTCTAAACTCATAATTACATTCGGCTGTTTTCTGCATTTATCGTGTGTATGTGTTCAAGGTTGTTTATCTGGTTTAAAAGGTTATTATTGTTCTCCTGAATGCCGTGAATTATTATTATTATTTTTTGATTTCTATGTTTTGTAATACCGAAAAGATAATAATAATAATAATAATAATAATAATAATAATAATAATAATAATAATAATAATAATAATAATAATAATAATAATAACAACAGCAGCAGCAGCAGCGTGATGGAGTCGCTGGTGAGGATTGATGCAAGTCTTCTGAGTTGATGCCGATGGTCAACCTTTGCATATATGAGGATGGGGTTCAAAGGAATGAGAACAGAAATAACCAATGAAGATTAAAATCCCCAATCCGGATGAGAATCAAATCGGGGACCTCTTGGACCAAAGGCCAGTATACCGGAGTAAACAAAACTTGTCTTATCCATTAAAAAAAAAAAAAGTCAGAAGTAGCATCGCCTTCTTGGTGAAGTTTGTGACAGTTCTATCACAATATTAAGCACCAAAACTCGCCTTTTCCCATAGAAATCTGTCACCAAACTTAGGCTTTTGTTCCATAACTCGCCCTATACATGGGGCTTGTCATTCCAAAACTCGCCTTATACAATCAACCAATAGGAAGGGATAATTTCAGCACGTGACTCATGCTACAATTTACCCGCATTTTATGCCAGTCTTTCCGTTCTTTGAGTTGTTCTTGAATTGTGTTAGTCTTTCATGCAGTTTTGAGCTGTGAGCAGTGTATTAAGATGATGGAAAATATTGCTCTTGTTGCGGAAGGTAAAGGGAGAAGAAGGAAGAGCGATTCTGATTCATGGAGAAAAATTAAGGGAAAAAAGGATAGGTATGCTATGAATGTTACATCCTAATAGTTTAGTTGAGAGCTGCGACTTTTAAAATACAGTGAAACCTCATAGCATGTTTCTGCAGGGTACAATCTTGTCTACTGGAAGTATATTAATTTTGTCGTCATTAGTTAACGACTTAACAATTTCTCTTCTATATCTCAACTTTCATGTCAGAACACTGAATACACAAACCCATAGGTACAAAGGGTTATTAGTATTCACAAACTTGACGAGCTTCAAGGTCAAGCTACCTGCTTGTTATCACGCAAACATTGCCCGTCCTGTGGCCTAGACAAGAGATCAAGGGAGGTTCACATTCCACAAGGGATGGACAAAGAATGCTTTCAGGGCCATGTAAAATGTGATCATACTAAGCAATAAAATGTACGAGGAGGGAACGAGGTTTCACTGCAATGAGAAGTAACATATTGTTGTATAATGAAATTTTAAACATCAGCAATTTTTCTATATACAGTACCTTGATGAGAAATCATTCATTTTCATTGCAGGCATGGGGCTACTAGTCCTCCAGACTACCCACAATGTAGTCACAATGGCCCAACCTTCAAATGTCGTAAATTGCAGATGATTGACATTCAGCAGTTTCATGAAAACTTTTATGAATGTAACAATAAGATCCAACAAGATACATTCATTTTAAAGTATCTGAGTGTAGAGAAGCCCAAAAGGGAAAGAACTGTCAAGGAGGGAAGTTCAAGAAAAGGTGTCAGTGTTAAGTACTATATAAAACTTGCTAATACAGAACAGTTTCACATTCGGGTCTGTCAAAAGACATTCTTGAATGTATTGCATGTCAGCAAAGATTGGGTTCAGAAGATTTCCAGGAATTACTTCACGACAGGGAAACTTCCAACAGAAAAGAGGGGAGGAGCTAGGATCAAACCAGAGTACAATGAAAAGAGGCACTCTGTGAAACGTTTCATTGAAAGTTTGCAGTGTTGTGAAAGTCACTACTGCCGCAGAAAGTCACTGGTCAGACAGTATCTACCACGAAATTTAAGCATCGCTAAGCTTTACAAAATGTATAACAACAAATTGCCTGAAGAACTCACGGTGAAGCGGTGGTTCTTCCGTGAGATTTTTACGCGTGGCTACAACATAGGATTCGGAACACCAGTTACTGATACGTGCTAAAAGTGCATAATGCTCAAGGAGAAAATTAAACTTGAAAATTCGAACGTATCACTGAGGAATGATTTCATCTTGGAACTTAAGAGTACACAAACTAAAGCCTGCAGCTTTTTTCAAAAAGCTCCAAGAAGAAAGAGAGAGCATGGCAATATTTTCATTTGGCTGCCAAAGAATCTTGTGAATCTAAAAGTTCCAGATCGAATTTCCCATTACAGTCGCCAATTGTACACCTATAATTTTACCACTGTGCGGGGTACCTCACATGCCAGGATGACAAAAGAGAATGTTTTTACATTCACATAGATGGAGCATGTATTCAAGAAGGATGATGATGATGATGCTTGTTTAAAGGGGCCTATCATCGAGGTCATCGGCCCCTAATGGTACAAAATGAGACGAAATGAAATGGCAAATTCAAAGCCCAAAAATCATCACTGGTCCCAATTCAAAACGTGAGGACGAAGAATGAATGGATGGATATGAATTTAAAACGATCACTGGAACAGACCCACAGTGCCTCACATGCACAGAAGCGGGCGTAGAAGAAAAGTATTGCTGACCAAGGAACTGCTTCTATAGCACAATACTGAATCGATGATACTTGTAGTCGAAAGGGGTCCAAAATCCAAGTCGGCGGCCCCTCACAATGGTACTTATCACTAGAAAAGTAGAACCATGGTATTTGTCATGTTGCGGTACTAATCAAGAGTAGCGTAGACTCGCGGTATTCCACACATTATGGTACTACTCACAGGTAATGAAATTCGCACATATATTACAGACTTTCGGTGTTTCGCACATTGTGGCGCCATTTACAGGCAACGCAAAACTATGGTGTTCATCACATAAGTGTACTAACCACAGGGACTCGTACTATCCCGTGGTGTTCCTCATAAAGTGGGTACCAATCGTAGGCAAGCCAGAACTATGGCTTCCGTCATCCCATGGCGTCGCTCATAGAGTGCTACTAAACACAGGTATTGTAAAAGCCGTCGCACTCTTGTTTGTTACTAATCACAAACCTATTTGGTACCCAACATAGTTGTACTACGCACAAGTAAAGGCGACCACGGTGTTCCCCGCGTGGTGGTACTAATCATTATTTATAAGTTTTATTTCCGTATTGATTGGATCCATGTATATAGACAAGAAAGGTGTTCCACCTATCAATACTACTTATTATGAGCAGGAGCAGATTCACATCAGTACCGGTTTCGACTGTTTACAGTCATCATCAGCTGATACATTACAATATTACAACCATTAGGCATTGGTATGTGTCACAAAGATGATGATGTTCATTAGAGCATCCGGATGTCTAATGGGGTTGTGGATTAGATATATTGGTCATAACTGAAGATCTCTATATTTCCCTGGACCAATACGCCAATGGAAGTGAAAAGGTACTTACTGCTGCTGCTGCTTTGTTGTTGTTGTGGTCGAGCGGCGTTATGTTTAAGAGCTTGTTGCGCACTGCTGCGTGTACGTCTGGGACTTGTGTTCGCTGTAGTGAGGGGTATGGATGGAGGGTTAAGGGGAGTGGCTATTGTGGGGGTAGGGGTGGGGCTGGGCTTGCCATTCGGTCTTCTGAGGCGTGCTGTGTTCTGTTTATTTACTATTTTAAGGTAATCATTTTTTAAGGCAGGAATAGCTCTATTGAAGATGATAACGGTTTTCTCCGTAATGTCATTAATACTGTAATCAGGATTGGCGTATTGGCCCAGGGAAATATGAGATCTTCAGTTATGACGAATATATCTAATCCACAACCCCATTAGACATCCGGATAATCTAATGAACAACATCTTTATGATACATACCAATGCCTAATGGTTGTAATTTTGTAATATATCAGCTGATGATGACTGTAAACAGTCAAAACCGGTACTGATTTGAATCTGCTCATAATAAATAGTATTGACAGGTGGAACATCTTTCTTGTCTGTAAACATATGGTGGTACTAATCATAAGTAGTTTCATGGTTCTAATTTGATCATCCCCTTCGTCACCTCTTTTAGTCGCCTTTTACGACAGGCAGGGGATACCGTGTGTGAATTCTTCGTCTGTGTCCCCCACCCACAGGGGGTTGTGTGTTTGGTCCGCGAGAGGTATTTTATTTCCCTCAAGTCCGCTGGCAAGCCGGTTAGAACCCCGCTATCCGCCACATGGGACGCGCCACGTGGGAGTATCACCTCTCCCCCTGCTACGCCAGTGTAGTAGGTTTGTGTAATTCAAGAAGGGGTCTAATGTAACGTCGTCTGAAGTTTACCATCGGTTATCACAAACTGATTTGTCAAACTTCACAACTATACAACTTTGTGCGGATGGCTACGGAGGACAGATCCACAATTCTACAATGATTGCAATGTGCTCATATTTCTTGACACACAAAAGCTCCACCTAATATAGAAAGTGTTGAATTGGTCTTTCCTATGACAGGCCACTCATTTCTGCCCCCTGACAGGGTATTTGCTCAAGTCGAGATGAGAGAGATACGGAAATGCCCTATCATCTGTAATCCAGCAGAATATGAAGACATCTTAGCGAACATGCTGAAGTCTTCAAGTCTGGCAGAGACTGCTTGGTGAATATATGAAAATTTGATGAAAAAACCTGCATCTTAGCATTTTAAATTTTCTTCAGTGAAATGATTTGTTACTAGCAAAGACTCACCGGGAAATGTCACCTTTAGGGGAGAACCTCATTACAACTTAGACATTGGTTTAGGAGAATCGGTAATGAAAAGGGGAAAACGCCTGCGAGAAATGCTCCCTGAATTATTGCCAGGAGTAAACTTGAAACCTGCCAAAGTAAAGGACGTAAAAAATTTTCTTGAAAAGCATTTTGGAATGGATTGGGAAACAAATGAGTTGCTTTCTTCTTAAAAGAATCTGTTCACCACAATTTCTGTAGATGAAAACAATCTTGTAGAAGAAACAGAAGTTGTTTTTGATGGATCTCAAGAGGAGGGAACAGATTTGAGAGTTTAGTGCATTATTAACCAGATTAACAACAAAGTGATGTTTTATTGTTCAAGTTACTTCTGTTGTGAGTGCACTGTAGCCTATAAAGGAAGCATTCTCTCCTAATACTATGGATAGGATGTAAATGTGATAAATCACACTGCTGAGTTTAAATTATTAGTGAATATCATTATACTGATAGCAAAAAGGTGTATTAGTGTACATCACATTACATCATATTCTCAATTCTTTCATCTTTCTTGTTTTCAAGGTAAGTTTTGTGAGGTAATATATTTTGATTTTTTTGGATGCTCCAAAACTTGTCTTATCCAAAATACAAATGTAATTTATTGACGTTCTATTAATTATATTTATAATTATTCACTAAGACAACCCTATAACATTGGACTTGAACGCGTGGTAATACATTTAAATATAAGTGAGACCTATATTACAATAATTACAGGTTTTTCACTTTTCCTGAAAAATCACTTATGGTGGATAAGATGTGTTTTGGAACGGACCGCTTCAAGTATCTGTATACATAAACCAGGGTCATGTGAGGTGAATGGAGGAAGCAGGGGTTAAGGAGGTACTTAGTAAATTTATAGAAGTTTCTAGACTTAACACTGAAAGATACAACAATTTCTAATAAAAATGTATATATGTATGTATTTATTGTACCAGTTATGCGCTGTACATGCTGTATTTTTTTTAAAGAAATAATATTTAATCATCACACAAGACATTTACTGCGAGCTTGGTCTGTCTACGCTTGGTGAAGCGAGCCCGCCTGAAGCAGCTACAGCTGTACGAGTGACGTGGACGCAGGAACAAGTTAGGCTACCCGCCTGTTCCGCCACGTGCTACCCAAGTAAATCCATCGAGGGATTCTCGAGTTATTCAACTTCATAGAAATCATGATATCTGATGACGTAGAAGCACAAATCGTACATAAGACAAGCTCAACGCAACCAAGTCAGTCAGTCATAGCTGGGAGTCCAGTCTGACTCACCACGCTACACTATTACTTTGTTTGCAGACACAAAGTGCTGTCACAATTTATCTTTGAATTCTACAAGTCTTTACAGTGGACTTAGATTCTGTAAGTTGATTGAAACTTAGATTTTCTGCGCATATGGGAACTTCGAACGTGACAAGTCTTACAGTGGACTTAAGTTCTGACAATTGATTGGGACTTAGAAATTGTGCGTATAGGAACTTTGACGTGTGACAAGTCTTTATAATTGTGGAACTTAGTTTCTTACTACTTTACAATTGTGGAACTTAGTCTTTTATAAACAAGTGTTGTGAATTTCAAAGTGACACACTACTACATTATATTATTAACTGTGGAATTATCTTAAAACTCCGCTTATTTTCTTTCATTTATTAAGTGATCATTAAAGTGTTTAAACTTTTCACTACCCTAAATGCAAGTGATTACCCATTACCCAATTTATACTCATGTGCTTCGACACAAGTGAAAAACTCTGGATAGAAGTGAACGTTACTCAATTTATAGTGAAGTGAATTTAAAACTGTGTATAATAATTGCTAACTTTATTATTTCTTCAAATTTTGGGTTGAAGTGAACGATACACAATTCAAACCGAGTCCAATTTTGAACTGTGCATAATAATTGATAGTGTTATTTCTTTCTCAAAGTGATTAATAATTTGTTAATGCTTTACTGACAGCAGTGTCCGTTGGATAAACTCTAGAGCAGTCGTATATTTATTCTAGTGTCAAGTCTGACACTATTTCAGTGGAAAGCAACCAGAAACTGTGCATAATGTGTGAACAGTCTTCAGTTTCGTTATTTCTAAAGTTTATGTTCATAAACTGTGATCTATTTCCTTTCTTAACTCTATGCTATCCACATCTTCATCTTTAAATAACATTTAAATTCTATCTACAAGGGACTAGTGAAGATCGACGTCATATTACGTCAATATTAAACAAGACTGTGTCAAATATGTGTGTCGGGAGACTGTGCAATTGTGGACACTTGTGTGAGTAACGAAACTAGTGATTACCCTGCAGCATCGTCTGAGAATGTCGCAGACCGTCTAGAACTTCAGAGGTACGAGCTCGATCCCATGTTGGACCAACCTGGGTGTTCCAGCTCCATTCTATGGTGACGAACGAGGCCTGGGGAACGAGTTCCAGTCCGGTTCAGCATGGTGACCTGGGAATACGGGTTACCTAATAGGCGATGTTGAGGACGATGAAAATCTACACCAAGGCGATATCCAATTCAACATGCATTTATTTGAATAAACTTCGTTCTTTTAAAGAACTTTCAAGTTTTCTTGTACATAGGACCCTTCCTCCTGTACCAAGCCCTAGCTATAATTTACCTGGAAATGCCCTGAGACATAACTCGTGCGATTATAAATTAAATAGTAAAGCCGGGTTATATTTTACTGGTACAGTATGCACAGTTTCTTTGTAAGAAAACATTCATTCATGAGGTCACCTCTTGCTTTAAGTGAAGGCAAGTGATTTTCTAATGGTTTTCTAAAATGTGTGCACATCCTCTCCACTCCACAACTTATTGAACACTTACACAATAAGTTGAAATTAGCTTGTACATCTGATGCAGGAACTGCAGTAAATTTTAGGGTGCTATGACCAATACGAGAACAGTTGTTTGATGTAGTGAAGGATTGTTGAGATTCACTTGATTTAACAAGTTAAATTTATAAAATAACCTATTCATAAATAAGTTTTTAAAGAAAAAATGAACTTCTATAAAATCTCTGATTAGAAGCATAAAGCTTTATGAACATTAACATGAATGTACATTATATGCTGATGTGAGAAAGCACTGACAGCAAATGTGTATTCAACATTCAGCAGGAGAAGCAGAAAATACAGAAAGAACAGACAATTAGAAAATAATAAACACAACAATAATTTGAAATGACAAAAATTGAAGGGCAGCTCTTCCGAATTTCTTTTTCTCCTTTATCCTTTTGGAGAGAGTTGTAACGATGCCATTAGAATTTGCTTTTCTTCCAAAAAAATTTAACAATTCGGAGTATGTTAAAGTAAGCGAGCACAATTAAGAAGGTAATTGATTATAATCTACAATTTCTACCTCTACGGTGAATGAATTTTCTGCCTTTTGCATTTCAAGAGGAAGATAGTCGAGAATGGTTTGCATATTTATTAATTTATGGCAAAACACTATACAATGCTAATGATGAGAGCTTCTCTTTCCAGTGAAGTCTGGCAAAACAAAACAATGTCTCTGATATTTGACTTGGGTTCAAATTATCCAGAAAAACTTAAGACATACAGTACAGTAAAAGAGAGCTGGACTGAACTGAACTGTATGTTTGTCCTCTCCACTCCACAATATTCTAAATACTTACACGATGAGTTGGAATTGGCTTGCACACTCGATGCAGCAACTGCAGCGAAATTTCCGATGTGGTTGCTAAGACCCGAACTGGGGGAGCAGTTGTTAGGTGTAGTGAGAGACAGAGAACCTGAATGTACACAACAAATGATATTCAAGAACATTGTTTTTACGCTACAGTGAACCCCGTTAAATTTAACATGCCAATGCATAGGAGACAAAGGAGAAAATTAAAAGGAACACCTTCAAGTTTCAGGAGGCAACTACAGAACACTACGGTTGATGAAACGAGGCACGAGAATTTTCTCTTAACAGTTGTATGATTAACAGTCATTATAAATATAGCAAATTCTCCTTTTCCCATACTAAATTATTACACAGAAAATTTATTTTTAAAAGGATCAACAGTCCAAATACACAATATAGTTTTTATACAAACAGCAAACATGTCCATCCAAATTGCAAGATTACTCCTCTATACAGGATCTATAGACATTAAAGAGAATTAGCAATTCTTTGCTATTCTCATAGTGTATGTATAAAGATATGTTGAATCGTGTGTGAATTTCTGTACATACAGATTTCACGGATTAAATTCACCATGTAGAAGCAATTGTTAAACTCTTACAAGCTGTGAATCAAATACTGGCTCTGCTGACATTCATCTATCATAATACTGAACAGTAATGAGCCATCAGAAGTACATTTCTTTACTATATGTAGACCACATACAACCTTTTCTACTTCAACTCAATTATACTTAACTGGACTAAGAAACTAACTCTCTTGAATTTTGTCGTATAGTAACAGTCCAAAATTACTGAGAGCAGTCCATGGTTCCTAGTAAGATGCAAGAGAAGCAGAAAGCATCCTGAATTTCAAACCATTTCCATCACTTATACAAAACAGTCAGGAAATGTGCAAAAAATACCACCTCAAGTGTTAAATTTATAATATACCTAAGCACATACATGCGACACCTGTACTGGCATTTCTTCAAACTTGCTAGATCACATATTTTTGACAATGGGATTTACAGATCAAATCATCTACTCCACCTGTTCTATATATCAACCACCAACTGACAGTGATCTCCATATGTTGGAAAACTAGTTTTGAACACACAACACTGTGGCCAATAATTTTGCATGTGATACAATATCAATGGAGAGATGGCATGGAATGACATTGGTGGATGAATAAGTTTGAATGGTGTTCGTAAAACTAGGAAAGATCACAATATGAAGATAAAGTTGGAATTCAACAGGACATATTTGGGTAAATATTAGTTTATAGGAAGAGTTAGGGATTGGAATTATTTACCACGGAATGTGTTAGATAAATTTCCAAATTCTTTGAAATTACTTAAGATGACTAGGTTAACAACTGATAGGGAACCTGTCACCTGGGTGACTGCCATTAATGCAGATCAGTGGTGATTGATTTATTAATTAATTGGCAGTGAATTATGGACAGTATTTCTGAAGATTCAAGGATTTCATAAGTACTGTATTACATGATCTACATCCTTCATATCTGATAGGTGTACCAAGACACCAACTTTGTGCTTGGTGTACATGTACAGAGCTAACCAAGATTTACAGTCAATAAAATGTAAAAATAAATTCCACTTCACTTATACCTGTACAACACAGGAAAAGGATACAGTAAGAAATAGTCAATATTTCACAGAAGATGTCTTTACATCTTAAACATTAGTCTTTTAGGCTGAAAACTATTATGTATATAGAAGTCTAATGGAGTAGAATTTAATGCCATAAGGATTTCCTTCAAAAACAATTAGAAGAATATGTAATTCAGGTGGCAAAAGGTTGCTACATTTGGACACTATCGTCGGTGAGGATGACACAGAGAAACATTTTACTACCTGGGAAATAATAAGGACAATTACATCTAGAGTGGTCTGGTCTCAGTAAACATGAACACATTAAGATGATGCTATACAGTAATCTTGCTACACAAATAACATTAATTCATGAAGGGTTACACCGTGGATTTAAAAATATCCCTATTACTGTATCCTCTTTACTCAGAATAAGGCTTTCATTAATATAATTTGAACCAAATTCTTTCAATTATTAAAGCAAAATTATTCTTTAATTCTTTACAATACTATAAAATATAGTCTGGAAATACTGCAATTCAATAACACGAACGAGCATCATCAATTTTAAATGCCATCTCCAAATTACTACATTAAAAAAAATAATTAAATGATGCACTGTGACACTTAGTAGTGATGATGAAGATGATGATAATCTAAAGTAATATACAGTTGAGGACAGACAATGGAGTAAAGGATTTCATCCAAGTGTATGCAACCCAGACTGGATGTAAAGATGATGATATGGACAAATTCCTGGAGACACAGGAGAGAAATAAAGGATGTGGAAGTGACTGTCATGGGAGACTTGAATGCAATGGTAGGATGCAACAGAAAAGGAATGGAAGAAGTAACTGGACCGTTTGGGTGTGGAAAGAGGAATGAAGACGGAGAGAAGTCAGTGGACGTTTGTGTGAGAAATAGTCTAGGTGTGGGAAATACATAGTTCAGGAAGAAGAATAGTAGAAAGATTACAAGATATGGATGGGGAAACAGAAGAACAAAGACAGTAAATGATTACTTCTTGGCAGAAAAGAACAAACCATACAGTTGTTAGATGTGACAGCCTTGCCAGAGGTAGCCTTTGATGGAATCCATAAAGTAGTGGCAGCAAAAATGAAGGTGAAAGAACGTAGTAAGTGAAGAAAAGAAGAAAAGCTGGGAAGGATTTATGCATGTTGGAAGAGGATGTGTATAGCAGTACAAGGATCCTATTTGGACTTTTAAGAAGGAAGAGAAAAGAAAGAATCTACACAAAGCAGGTGAAAGGGAAAGGATAAGAGATAATAAAACAACCAGAAGAGATAAGGAAAAGATGGATTACTTTGTTGAACTCCTGAATGTGAGAATCGGCATAGATGAGAAGAGGAATAGTGTGAGGAGACAGAATCCAAGAGTAAAATCACAATGGGAGAAGTGGAAACTGCTGTCAAATGAATGAAAGTGGAAAAAGCAGCAGGAGTGGATGAACAGTGTGTAGAAAGGATAAAAGCAGCAGGATATGTAGGTCTACAATGGCTGTATAGGCTATTTAGATCTATTTGGAAAGAAAAATCGTACCAAATGTCTGGCGTAAAGGAGTAATAATACATATGTTTAAGAAGGGGGACAAGATATATCATCATCATTAAGGAATCACACCCATATCTCGGGTAGCAAAAATATTTACAAGGGTACAAGGAAAGAGAATGAGGAGAAAATGGAAGGACAATTACATGAAGCTTTTGAAATGGAAGATCAACAGCTAGGCCCCATTTTCAGTATGACGCAGTTAATGCAAAACCATTGCAAATACGGAAGAGATATGGGTGAAGCAAAAAGCGAAGTCATCTCCGTATAGGCCATGAAGACCCTTGGAGGGGTGGAAGGTAAAGGCTTCCACTATCTGTAACCTCGGTACTTAATGGGGAAGAGTGGTTAGCTCTACGCCCGGCTGCCTTTGCCTCAGAATTAACCTGGTACTCAATTTTGGTGGAGACCGAGTGAACCTCAGGACCATATGCATCTCTGGAAGACCGGGCGAGTTGGCCATGCGCGTAGAGGCGCGCGGCTGTGAGCTTGCGTCCGGGAGATAGTAGGTTCGAATCCCACTATCGGCAGCCCTGAAAATGGTTTTCCGTGGTTTCCCATTTTTCACACCAGGCAAATGCTGGGGCTGTACCTTAATTAAGGCCACGGCCGCTTCCTTCCAACTCCTTGTCCTTTCCTATCCCATCGTCGCCATAAGACCTATCTGTGTCGGTGCGACGTAAAGCCCCTAGCAAAAAAAAAACATCTCTGGAAGTGTAAATCCCATTTCTTAAATATTTTAACTTCCTGATGTGGAATCAAACCCATGTCCTTCCAGGTGAACAGAGCACACCTTTAATGCCTTGGCCAGGTAGCCCCTGATATGGCGAAGACATTCCTTTATTCAGAAAAGGCTTATGATAGTGTATCCAGAGCAAAGGTATGGAAAGTAATGCAACGGAAAGGATTTGGAAGACAAATTATAGAGTATGTGCAAGCAAGATACAAAAAATGTAGTAGCAGTGTCTAGACACATGTGGAGAGAACAGAGTGGTTTTATAATGAAACTGTTCTATGAGAAGGTGGTGTGCTGTTACTACCGTTGTTCGTAATTGTTATGGATGAAATTGTGAAGGAGACAAAGGTAAAATATGGGGACAGGGAGCTGAAGGTAAAGCTGTTTGCAGGTTATGTGGTGGTGTCGGGAGCAAACAGGGAAGAAGTACAAGGGCAACTCGATATATTGAGTGAGATTACTGAAAATTATAGAATGAGAATAAGCATGGAAAAGAGTTAAGACAATGATGCTGAATACAGGAAAAAGACTAGGAAAAGGAATTATAAAAATAAAAGAACAAAACCTTGAAATATTGGAGAGCTTCTAGTACTTGGGAATGAAACTGATGCAGGATGTAGGGCTGGACATGGAGATCAGTAACAGGATTCAAAAGGGAAATGCATTTTATCAGTGTGAGAAACCTGGTGTAGTGGAAGTAGTAATGAAGGGAAAAATGATGTATAAGATGTACTACTGCCTAATACTGACATATGCAGCAGAGACCTAGACAATGACAAAAAGACAAGAGAGTTTTTTTTTTTGCTAAGGGCTTTACGTCGCACCGACACAGATAGGTCTTATGGCGATGATGGGATAGGAAAGGCCTAGGAGTTGGAAGGAAGCGGCCGTGGCCTTAATTAAGGTACAGCCCCAGCATATGCCTGGTGTGAAAATGGGAAACCACGGAAAACCATCTTCAGGGCTGCCGATAGTGGGATTCGAACCTACTATCTCCCGGATAGACAAGAGAGTAAAATCCAGGTCGGTGCAATTAAATTTTTAAGAAGTATGATAGAAAAGACAAGAAAGGACAAAATAAGAATTGAGGATATCAGGAAGGAAATTAAGAGTGGAAAAGGTTTTCTATAGAATGGAGATGGTTTGGAAATGTTAAGAGGATGGAAGAGGGAAGGATGCCAAATTGGATGACAGAAACCCTGATAGAAGGAAGGGCAAGGGGGAGACCCAGACTAAGGTGATTGAAAGTGATCAATAATAGTATAGTTAGAAGAAACCTGGGCTGGAACACAGTTATGGATGAACAATGGTGGTCGGATAGAGGACGGTGGAGAGGTGCCATAAACGGTGGCAATTGTCACTCCATAGTAAGTAGATGAAAAGGTCCTGTTAGAAATGCAGTTTATCCCAGGGCCTCCAGAATCAAGGAGAAAGATGTTGAAGAGTTAACTATGGAGATCAGCCATGATCTACTCAGTATATAGCCGTCCCCTTCGTTAAAATTATTCGGGTATTTACCAATTTCTATCGCTTCGCGAATGATTCCGAGTATAAATTGCTTCTCTTTACAAATTACAGATACTGCATCAAAAATGATTTCATGGTAATTATGTATGGCATGTTCTATCCGAATCATTGGATGAAGGGTCAGCGCACCGCCCTTGGGCTCAAAGGGTCCCGGGTCAGAGATTTTAATCACTTCTGACTAATTCTTCAGGCTCGGGGATTGGGTGATTGTGTATGTCCCAACACTCTCCTCTTCATATTCAGACAACACACCACACTACCAAATACCACAGAAACATGCAACAGTGATTATGTTCCTCCATATAGGGTTGGCGTCAGAAAGAGCATCTGGCCATAAAACAGCGCAAAATCCACATGTATGACTCATTTTGCACCCGCGACCCAAAGGTGTGAAAAAAGCTGTAGAAAAAGAAGGAGAAGATTTATGGCATGTTCTGCCACAGCAGACTTCTCTGGCTGTGATGTTCCTTAACCTTTGTTGCTACCTTCCTACATGTTTGGCAAACAAACTGATCCACAGGAACAGCGAATCATATCGTCCCTAAAAAAGGGAAAGTATCAAAAGCAACAAAATTTGAATTTTACAGGAGATGATAAAAATCATTGACGAGTCGAATACTTACAATTTATGCAGTTTTGGTTTTTATTCTATTCCAGAAACAAATTTTTCATCTTATTGTCATATTAGGTCATGTATTTATTCAACTGTAGTGAAAAGGAACTTGTTTTAAAGATGTTGCTTACGATTGTTTGCCGGTCATTGTCGAGTGCACTGTTTAACAAAGTTGTCCTTTTACGATAGCTTTTTCAGTGCTTACGATATTTTGAGGGGATTGGTTTGAAGGAATGTAAGGCGTGAGAATAATTTTCTTAGATAATTATATCAAGAAATGTAGATAAAAAATAGGAAAATTGACTTACAATACAATAAGAGAATCAAAGTAGAAATTACACTGATTGCAGTGCAATATTTATAAGTTTTATTATAATTTGGATCGACCTTATTCAATACATAAAAACTGTTGTTTAGATGAAATTACAACATATATTCAATACATGCAATATTTAGAAAGGAATATTTTTACCAGTCCTCCTCATCTGTTTGTGGTAATAATCACTGTGTCTGAAGACATAAGTAAGGTTTAGATACTCGTCTTGTGCTGCCTGCTAATCTCCTTGTTGGACATCACCCATCAGTCATCAGAAGTACACTCAGTTTCTGCAGCAACTCGCACATAAATTCATTCACAAGATAACTGTCATGTCACGCCCTTTTTCTTCCCTTCCCGCCCCTATTTTGCATTCCACTAGTATACTAGCTATCAATGAACATGCAATAGCAGGCTTTGCTTGATGTTTCAAGTGCCAAATTGATTTGTGGCAGTTATAAAACATGTACTACAGCAATGATCAACAACAGTCACTAAAAATGAAACTGACTCATCTCACATTCCCTCCAGAATTAAAACTTGAAGCTTACGATAATTTGTATGCAAAATTACAAGATTCTAACTCAGGAGCTTAAAATATGACTGGTGCTTACAATAACCTGATGTTTCGTGCATTACTGACGGTGGTTACGATAATTTCATTTTTTAACATTGTTTTTACCCTCTAGATTCTTTTGACGATTACAACACCTTGCCAGCATGTGCAGTGCAGTCCGATTGACGTATAAACATCGTAACTTCAATTTTGACAAAAATGTCACTTATGATACTTTGCCTTTCCAGGGACGATATACTGTATATTCCAACACAGTGTAAACCAATAGGATCTTAACAGATCGCAAGCAACTGCTTATGATATAGGTTTAAAGAGGGTCTTTATATAAAGTAATATTTTTTTTCTGGTGACATTGTTAATCTGTTTCACCTCGTCCTCACCACCACATTTCAGTTTTCATGATACAATATATGAACAAATGAATGGTGTTGCCATGAGATTGCTATTGGCACCAGCCATCACTAATTTCTATATGAAAGATTTTGAGGAGTGCTGTCTTCAATCTCGCCACACTCAAGCCTTTCATCTGGCTGAGATATGTCGATCACACATTTGTTACCTGGCCCCATGGTGAACACGAATTATCCGTATTTTTGGATCACTTGAACAGCATACATCCAAACATTAAATTTGCCGTTCTTGGATGCTTAGGTTTCTAGGAACTCAAATGGAACTTTAGGTCATTCGGTTTACCGTAAGCCCACTTATACTAGTAAATATCTTCATGGGTCCTCTAACCACCATCCTTGCCAAAAGCGTGCTGTGCATAACACCCTTATCGGCCGGGTAAGGGAGGTTCGTGAGGAGGCTACGTTAAACAGTGAATTTGAGTTCATAACCAAAACATTCCTGAGCAATGGGTAGTCAAGGAAACACACTGATGAAGAGCTACATCCTAAACCAAAAGACATATTGTCACGTGATCTCCTCCTTTAAGTCTGACCCTCTTGCCATGCATACAATCTGTCACGGATAAGATTGGCAATATTCTCAGAAGGCACAACATCATGACCATTTTTAACTCTTCTTGTGTGGCAAAGTATTATGGCCCAGGGTGAATTTCAGGGAAAAATAATTCAATGTAAATACTGCCAAAACTAACCTAAATTATGCATTCATGTATAAAAACAACATATATTTTGGGTTTCACTGAATTTCAGCACTGCTCTGCTCCAGGAATGAAGTTTTATTATTTTGCGAAGATTTGTTACTGCAAGAACGGCACAAGGGTCACTGAACAATTTTACCAGTATAATGTGGTTTGTGAAATTGTTATTTTAAGTTTATTACTGTAATCAAGGTTTACTGACTAAATACAAGACTAGAGAATAATAATAATAATAATAATAATAATAATAATAATAATAAATAATAATAATAATAATAACAACAACAACAACAACAACAACAACAACAACAACAACAACAACAATAATAATAATAATAATTAATAATAATAATAATTAATAATAATAATAATAATAATAATAATAATAATAATAATCACACCAATAAGTGATTTCATGTCTGGAACACTCGGGGGAGACCATGATGCAATTCTTGCCCTTTTAGTCAGGGTTGTAGCTTTCTTCTTATTTGTGTTTCCCTGAATACAAGTTTCATTCGTAATTATCTCAAAAATAACATCAAAGAAAAGATGAAGATGCTCCAGTAGATCAGTATCTTGATCAACGATAATAATATAGGCCCTTGCTGAATATTATATATTTGAATCGTAGTTGATGTGCCAGGATCAAAATTACTCACGCCTGTCCAGGCAAAGCCGGGTGCATGTGCACTATCATCCGTACAGTCACTTGTGCCGCTCTCGCATTCACTACCGCTGCCGGAAAGAAATCTCACTGTCACCAAATGACAATTCTGACACTTTGCTGCCACTGTGTCTATCTTATTACTTCTGATTGGTTTTCTTTTAACCATTTTGCCAAAAAGTGGGGGGGGGAACAGAAGATGTAAACCACAATTTTCTGCAATTGCGCATCAACAAATTTGGCTGGTAACTCACGAACGTGTCTAACAGTCATAATGCCAGCATCCAGCTTTAAAATGTTTGGAAGTACAGCTTACCTCATCTGTTGACTATTTGTGTAACTATTTGAACTCAGAGAGCCAGTAACATTTCGAAGTATTGTGCAAGCCCATATACGGGTTTCCAGCACGAGGATACAGACAAGTAACCTACGTATGGGTTTTCACCTGGGTAAGGTTAAGCCTAATATCACCATAGGCAATTGCTTGCAATCTGCTGAAACTGTGCTGGATATGATTCCTTGTTGCTGTGGATCGGTTTATGCCAGCCAAACATATATGAAGGGTTAAGATACATCGCAAGCACTTATGTCTTTGCCAGCCAGAGAAGTCTGCTGTGGCAGAACATGACATACATAATGACTAGAGATGGGAATTTGCCTATTTGCCTATTTTATTCCCGTGTTCAGAAACGTAGGCTTTTGAGATATAAATCCGTTTTAGGGTCTTTTTAGCTATATTTTGTTGGTTTGTGTATACAAATGCCTATTTCAGGGGTTTGTGCCTGTTGTTGTTTGAGTCATCAGTCCATAGACTGGTTTGATGCAGCCCTCCATGCCACCCTATCCTGTGCTAACCTTTTCATTTCTACGTAACTATTGCATCCTACATCTGCTCTAATCTGTTTGTCATATTCATACCTTGGTCTACCCCTACCGTTCTTGCCACCTACACTTCCTTCAAAAACCAACTGAACAAGTCCTGGGTGTCTTAAGATGTGTCCTATCATTCTATCTCTTCTTCTCGTCAAATTTAGCCAATACCAATATAAATGGTCCGTTATTGGACATTATAAATTTTCCAGCTAGCTCATTCTTGGTTGCCAGCGTTTCGCCCTCATGTGCTAGGGTGGGCTCATCAGTTGGTACCTAGCACACTTACCAATACGCTGGCTAGTGCATACCGTGGAGGCCACTGCGTAGGCTAACTGGAGCCACCGGCAGTGCCAATGCACTAAGAGACTTTGTCTCATCACTAAAAATTGATGCCTGCTTGGCCATCAGATGATATAGACGTTGATTCCCATAGGGAATCTGAAATATTTGTCCTGAATGAGCAAATTCATAATACCAATATAAATGGTCCGTTATTGGACATTATAAATTTTCCAGCTAGCTCATTCTTGGTTGCCAGCGTTTCGCCCTCATGTGCTAGGGTGGGCTCATCAGTTGGTACCTAGCACACTTACCAATACGCTGGCTAGTGCATACCGTGGAGGCCACCAAGAATGAGCTAGCTGGAAAATTTATAATGTCCAATAACGGACCATTTATATTGGTATTATGAATTTGCTCATTCAGGACAAATATTTCAGATTCCCTATGGGAATCAACATCTATATCATCTGATGGCCAAGCAGGCATCAATTTTTAGTGATGAGACAAAGTCTCTTAGTGCATTGGCACTGCCGGTGGCTCCAGTTAGCCTACGCAGTGGCCTCCACGGTATGCACTAGCCAGCGTATTGGTAAGTGTGCTAGGTACCAACTGATGAGCCCACCCTAGCACATGAGGGCGAAACGCTGGCAACCAAGAATGAGCTAGCTGGAAAATTTATAATGTCCAATAACGGACCATTTATATTGGTATTATGAATTTGCTCATTCAGGACAAATATTTCAGATTCCCTATGGGAATCAACATCTATATCATTAAATTTAGCCAAATCGATCTCCTCTCACCAATTCGATTCAGTATCTCTTCATTCGTGATTCGATCTATCCATCTCACCTTCAGCATTCTTCTATAACACCACATTTCAAAAGCTTCTATTCTCTTTCTTTCTGAGCTAGTTATCGTCCATGTTTCACTTCCATACAATGCCACGCTCCACACAAAAGTCTTCAAAAACATCTTTCTAATTCCGATATCAATGTTTGAAGTGAGCAAATTTCTTTTCTTAAGAAAGCTCTTCCTTGCTTGTGCTAGTCTGCATTTTATGTCCTCCTTACTTCTGCCATCGTTGGTTATTTTACTACCCAAGTAACAATATTCATCTACTTCCTTTAAGACTTCGTTTCCTAATCTAATATTTCCTATATCACCTGCCTTCGTTCGACTGCACTCCATTACTTTTGTTTTGGACCTATTTATTTTCATCTTATACTCCTTACCTAAGACTTCATCCATACCATTCAGCAACTTCTCGAGATCTTCTGCAGTCTCAGATAAAATAACAATATCATCGGCAAATCTCAAGGTTTTGATTTCCTCTCCTTGGACTGTGATTCCATTTCCAAATTTCTCTTTGATTTCCTTTACTGCCTGTTCTATGTAAACATTGAAAAGGAGAGGGGACAAACTGCAGCCTTGCCTCACTCCTTTCTGGATTGCTGCTTCTTTTTCAAAGCCCTCGATTCTTATCACTGCAGACTGATTTTTATACAGGTTGTAGATAATTCTTCGTTCTCGGTATCTGATCCCTATCATCTTCAGAATCATAAATAGCCTGGTCCAATCAACATTATCGAATGCCTTCTCTAGATCTACGAATGCCATGTACGTGGGCTTGTCCTTCTTGATTCGATCCTCTAAGATCAGACGTAAAGTCAGGATTGCTTCACGTGTTCCTACATTTCTTCTGAAGCCAAATTGATCTTCCCCCAACTCAGCTTCAACTTGTTTTTCCATTCTTCTGTAAATAATACGTGTTAAAATTTTGCAGGCATGAGATACTAAACTAATAGTGCGGTAGTTTTCACACCTGTCAGCACCGGCTTTCTTGGGAATAGGTATAACAACATTCTGCCGAAAATCGGATGGGACTTCTCCTGTCTCATACATCTTGCACACTAAATGAAATAACCTTACCATGCTGGTTTCTCCTAAGGCAGTCAGTAATTCAGAGGGAATATCATCAATTCCAGGTGCCTTGTTCCTATTTAGGTCACTCACAGCTCTGTCAAACTCTGACCTCAAAATTGGGTCTCCCATTTCATCAGCATCAACAGCCTCTTCATGTTCCAGAACGAAATTATCTACATCGTTACCTTGATACAACTGTTGGATATGCTCCTGCCATCTTTCTGCTTTGTCTTCTTTCCCTAGAAGTGGCTTTCCATCTGAGCTCTTAATATTCATGCACCTAGATTTCCTTTCTCCAAAGGTTTCCTTGATTTTCCTGTATGCAGCATCTACCTTTCCCAGGACCATACAGCCTTCGACATCCTTGCACTTCTCCTTCAGCCATTCTTCCTTAGCTACCTTGCACTTTCTATCCACTTGATTCTTTAATCGCCTGTATTTTTTCTGCCCTCTTCATTTCTAGCATTCTTGTATTTTCGTCGTTCATCAATCAGGTCTAGTATCTCCTGAGTTATCCACTGATTCTTAGTTGATCTTTTCTTCCTTCCTAACATTTCTTCAGCAGCCCTACTGACTTCATTTTTCATGACTCTCCACTCTTCCTCTACTGTGTTTCTTTCAGCCTTTTCATTTAGTCCTTGTGCAACATGTTCCTTGAAACGATCCATCACACTCTTTTCTTTCAACTTGTCTAGATCCCATCTTTTTGCATTCTTTCCTTTCTTCAATTTCTTCAACTTCAGATGGCATTTCATGACCAACAAGTTGTGGTCAGAGTCCACGTCTGCTCCTGGGAAAGTTTTGCAATCCAACACCTGGTTTCTGAATCTCTGCCTAATCATAATGAAGTCTATTTGATACCTTCCAGTGTCTCCAGGTCTCGTCCACGTATACAGCCGTCGTTTGTGGTGTTTGAACCAAGTATTGGCGAGGACTAAATTATGGTCAGTGCAGAATTCAACCAGCCGACTTCCTCTTTCGTTCCTTTGTCCCAATCCAAATTCTCCTACTGTGCTACCTTCTCTTCCTTGGCCTACCACTGCGTTCCAGTCTCCCATCACAATTAGATTCTCGTCACCTTTGACATATTGTATTAAATCTTCTATCTCCTCATATATTCTTTCAATTTCTTCATCATCCGCTGAACTAGTAGGCATATAGACCTGCACTATTGTGGTGGGCATTGGTTTGGTGTCTATCTTGGCGACAATAATTCTTTCACTATGCTGGTCGTAGTAGCTTATCCGCTGCCCTATTTTCTTATTCATTATTAAACCAACTCCTGCATTACCCCTATTTGATTTCGTGTTGATAATTCGGTAGTCGCCTGACCAAAAATCCTGTTCTTCCTGCCAACGTACTTCACTTATACCAACTACATCTAACTTTAGCCTATCCATCTCCCTTTTCAGATTCTCTAACCTACCACAACGATTCAAACTCCTAACATTCCACGCTCCGACTCGCAGAATGTCAGTATCCATCTTCCTGATGATCGCCCCCTCTCGTGTAGTCCCCACCCGGAGATCCGAATGGGGGACTAGTTTACCTCCGGAATATTTTACCCGGAAGGAAGCCATCATCAGTACATCTTTCATACAGAGAGAGCTGCATGTCCTCGGGAGGTGGTTACGGTTGTAGTTTCCCGTTGCTTTCAGCCGTGTAGCAGTATCAACACAGCTAAGCCATGTTGAGTATTATTACAAGGCCGTATCAGTCAATCATCTAGACTGCCGCCCTTGCAACAACCGAAAGGCTGCTACCCCCCTTTCGATGAACCATTCGTTAGTCTGGTCTCTCAACAGATACCCATCCGATATGGTTGCACCTGCGGGTCGGCTATCTGCATCATTGGGACACGCAAGCCTCCCCACCGCGGCAAGGTCACATGGTTCGCAGAGGAGGTTTGTGCCTATCTGAAGAATAACTGCCTATTTGTTGCCTTTCGACTGTATTTAAAAAAAAATTTTTAAAAATTTCTTCCAGTGCATTATATTGTAGCTAGTGTACTCGACAGAATTATCTTCTCTTTTCTCAATATCTGTTTACCCCATGAATAAAAATGGGAATTCTCAGAAGTCATCAGAAATAGTTCTAGGGAAATTTCCATCAGGAGAAACGAGGAACAATTTGACCTCGAAGCCTTCAACCCCTCCAACCTCCTAAGACATATGCCAGAACCAGTCAACGTCGAACTAGTGTATGTTACACAAGCCATATGTCCTGTACCTTCCTGTTATATGCGTACGCTTTATGTTCAGAACGTACTGTGATTTATTGTGAAGAGGAAGAAGAAGAAGTGTGTTTGCTGCAATGCCCAATGAAAAATCATCGAAGTTCTGCTGGCTGAAGCAGTGGATCACAGGGGATCCCAATTTCACAACGGATGGAAGGGTAGTCTGTCAAGATTGCTGTAAGGAGGTAAGTCCATTTGCTCCTTTTACATTTTCTGTGATTGAGAACTATGATCGCATTTCATTGTAGCATATATAGGCCTTGTTTTGTTAGAATGCTGTATTAGTCATGAACTTGCAATAATTGATATTGCTCAAATGTAAATAATCTTTAAATTACTGAACAAGGAGTAAGAAAGCCGGTGGTCTCTTGTCACAGAATGGATGAAAGTAAAATCTGTATTTTGAACTGAGATTCATTTCCTGTGAAAATAGAGATTTACAACTGAAATGCAATTTTTAGAACTCCTTTTAAAAAATTGTGAATTATATTACCCTTCTGCTAAGCCTTCGCGAAACACAGGTTGCAGATCCAAAGCAGCCCGGCTAGGACGATGCCACAGCATTTTACAAGGTTACCAAGACTATCTTTACAAGACCAGGTCAGCGAAAAAACCATTGGTCTGGGTTGGTTAGGTCCGGTTAGTAACTGTTGTGCTTCGGGGAAAGGGGGAAAGCAAAGAGAGTCTGAGGGGCGTAAGCTCCCAGGTTAACGAGCCTCTAGCATCCCCTCGAGTGCAAAATTGTGACGAAAATAAGATTATGTGCGCATGTCACGACAATTTCAAATTATGCGGTTTTTAATTTTCGAAGAGGGTGGCGGCCTTGTGGGCACACATGATACAGGATCAATTGCAGGCAACAGAAAATAGTCTTCACGACAGCTGACCCGACTGACCAAAGCCAACGAATAGAAACAAATACTAGGGTCACAAATCTGAGATTTATAGTGCCTCCATTTTCATTCTTCTATATAAGTAAGAATACTGCTAGGGCCAACTTGGTGGGTCCTTGGCAAGCATAAAGGACGGATCTCCCCTCTACGCTACTCCAGTATCGTTTCACGTCTTTTTTATTATATTTTTCACCCAGTGAACTCCACACGATACTGCCAAATTATAACTGAAAATCCTTGAGGACATATTTCCATGTAAACTACTAATTCCCTTGTTCCTACTTTAAAGTTTTGTACTTCTAGAAACATCATCTCTAATAGTCTTTTTTATGAAACAAATGCATGATATAACTAATCATCACTGTCAATTAGCCCAACTGTAGAAATTTATGATGTAGGGACAATGTAATTTATGTCAATTTTATTACTTTTCAGATCAAATGTGAGAAAAATACCACATAGATCAACTTAGAAATACTGCGATGCATCTGATACGAGTACAGAAATCTGTATCAACGCAGCCTTCCTACCAGTCCACTTTGGGCAGCGACCAACTACCATTTTCTTCAGACCTATGCACTGCAATGTTGGGAGCTAATATGTCCCTGCATAAACCGGAGCATCTTCAAATTTCAACAAGCTGCCAGGAGCAAACACCAAGTTGGAGAAGAGTCCCTGGTGGAGTCATTTAGGATTGTGGAAGAAGTCAGGGGAAGTTTGGACCGAACCTCTGGGAAGGCAGCCGCTGTCACCAAAATAAAACCAGATGAAGAGACTTCATTGAAGTTTTGTCCAATCACTTCATAATGTTGAGAGATTTTTCTCTCAGTACAAAAACATTATGCATGAGAGGAGAACAAGATTGTTACTGGAAAACATTGAAACGTTGCTAGTAAATTCCTTTTATAGTAATTGAGTGTATTATTAAATTATACAGTAAGTAATTTTTCATGTCTATTTTGTTGCCTATTTTACATGTTACTGCCTATTTAAATGCCTATTTTGACTAATTTAAGAGCCTATATGCCTGCCTATTTTAACTGTTTTTAGTGTCTATAATTCTCGTCTGTAATAATGACCATCAAATCAGTTTTTATGCAACATCTGTCATTTGTAAAGAGAAACAATTTATATCCAGAATCATTTGTGAGGTGATAGATATTGCTAAAAATCCAAATCACTTTCACAAAGGGGATGGCTATATACTGAGTAGATCATGGCGACCCTCCATAATTAACTTCAACATTTTTCTTCTTGACTCTGGAGGCCCTGGACTGAACTATATTTCTAACAGGATCTTTCTGTCTCGAGTCTAGTTACTATGGAGTGACAACTGCCACTAACATCTTTGTCACTGCTCTGAACACAATCCTGGCTGCACGTTTGAAATGAAACAGCGTATAATAAGCGTTACGTGACCTAACATCCCCAAAATTATATATTATAATGTCTTTTAGTGGTCGCGAAAGTCTACGTTTTAATAATAATAATAATAATAATAATAATAATAATAATAATAATAATTCACTTTAATTTCTTTAGCCTCCAGTGCATGACACATACAATGGCCACTAATATAATGCATGCCATACATGCCCTGGAATGGGAGATTTCCATTCAAACACTCTGAAGCACAATGTGCCAAAAGCTAGATGTACCAAACTAATTCATAAATATGAAATAACATGCCAGAATATGCATATCGACTCAAACAGAGGTTCATTCTGTTAACTTACAAAACAAAAGAGTACTTACTAGATCATAAGCATTTTACATTTATGTGATTGGAGTAAGAAAAATCTAAGGCAGTTTCTGACTGTATCCTTTCAAACCTCCATGCGGGCAGTCAAATTATACCCCACATATTTAAGTTTCTTTTCTTTCTAAAAGATAGCATAGGACTCAAGCAACATTTAAAAACTATTGTTCCTAAAATGTTTCAGCAGGCTCCAGGTATCAGCTGCTAATAGTTACATTCTTAGCAGTATCTGTAATATATTTGGTTTCTCATAAGAAAAACTGATTTTCATGTCATACTGAACCAGCTGACAATGGGTTAGTGGAAAATAATGGATGTCTATTAAGTCTAATTCCTTGGCTGAATGGTCAATGTACTGACCTTCAGCTTAGAAGGATCCGGGTTATATTCCTTGCCGGGTTGAGGATTTCAACTGCCCATGGTCAATTCCTCTGGCTTGGAGACTGGGTGTTTGTGTTCATCTTAATACACTTCTCTTCATCTACAAACAACACTATCAACCATCACAGAAACATGCAATAGTGAACACATGGCTCCACATAGGTTTGGCATCATCAGGAAGGGCATCTGACTGTAAAATAGGCCAAGAAGGAGAAGAAAGGGTGTCTTGTTAACATGTACAGCAGATTCAGTAAACTCAATTGTCAAAAAATCCTGTATTGTGCTTATCACATGTAAAGCTTCCAATGGTGTCGCTACCGGCGTACAACACTGGGGTGAAACACTGGTCTTTTTTTTTTTTTTTTTTTTTTTACGATTTGAGTTTCCTGAATTTTATTTAGGTATCTCCATCGGAAGCCATATTTTTGGTCATGTACAGAAGAGTTAAGATTACCCGTGTTATATCTATTCATTTGGTACAGCAATTTTTGAATCAATTAGCAAAAAGTATGCATGAAACTTCCATTATGAAACAATTTTTTGATAGTATTGAGTTCATGCTCAATGACAGATTGTTTGTAGATTGCAGATCAATAATTTCAACATTTATAATCACTGTTTGAAGAAAGACCAGATTCTGTGAGATGTTGACATCGTAACCAGTTTTTGTTTGCCGCTTGCTACATGGAAGGAAGCATGTGCACGGATAGAGCCATTCCTTTGCATCTATTTGAAACTCTCCAAATGGTTACCATAAAATATCTGCAAGGGATAGAGACTTTCAGTACAAAAAGCAAGGGTTTTATTGCACAGATGTCGTGGGAAAGAAAAGATTCCGTCCAAAAACATTTGATGTCTGCGAAATATGTTAAGGCATTCAGACATCAATTACCACCTGTTTTGTAACAGTGTGCAGAAAGAGAAAATACCAGTGTATATCTTGGGGAAACTTGTATCAAAGACAGTTATAAAAGCAAACATACCAATTTTGAAGCTGGAAAATGAATGTGTGAAATCATTCATGTACAAATTCATACAAGATTGCATAAATTTTTTTCATCATAAGTTAATTTGCATAAATTCATATTTTATTTAGAATAAGAGTTTTCATAAAATTTGTGAACTTTCATTTTCAACTTGTATAGGTGAGATTACTACACATAGCCCACATAATAAGTGTAATGTTACCTGTCATCAAATATCTACCAAGCAAATTACTAAGTCAAAACAATAATATTGTGTCTCATGAGGTATTTCTTCTACCAAGGTTATAAGAGAAAAGTATTCTAGCAATGATGAATGAATGGGTGGAAGAAATTAAGAGCAAATTTCAGGATAGAAATTGGTGGTGTATTGATGAAATCACAAATGTTAAGAATGAATGGGTGGAAGAAATTAAGAGCAAATTTCAGGACAGAAATTGGTGGTGTATTGATGAAATCACAAATGTTAAGAATGTATTTTTGCTGTCATATTTAAAGCAATTAAAGCCTTCAGCTTCTGTGGAAATAATTGTCGGTCTCTCTACTGCAGATTAAAAAACCTGCTCTACAGCTATTTTGGACACATGAACAACACGACATCAAGCTTAATGACATTGTGGGCAGTATTAATTATTTTAATTATAATGGTCAATTATCTAGATCTGTACCGACTTAAAATTAATCATACATTCATTTATTTAAACACCTTGTTCCACCTTGTCAATACTATTACCAGTTTGTCAGTAAAAGCCGTACATGTTTCGAGAACTTAAAACTGGTTTTGAAAAATGTTATCTTAACTATGTTCATTTTAACTATGAAACAATCTGTTCTCCTCATCAATGGCATAAAATTACCAAACATATTCTTGGACTTGTTACATCATCATAATCCCACATTCTTAACTTGACATATTAAGATAATTTTAAACATCTATAATAACTGCTGAAGTGTTTTGGTTAAATGCTTTTAAAACATTAAATGTATCATCTTATAAAATACAAACATCAATTCAAATCTTAGATTAACATTATTAATTTGCTAAAATAGTCTCTGTCTATAACATTCTAGATTGATGCATCTCCGCGTTCCTTCCCGCTCCACCCGAACCAAAGACCTTCTCCACATTCCCCACACTCAGCACTCAATACTTCAACGATCTTTCCTAATCCGCCTCCCGACACTCTTTAACAATATTAACAGGAGACAAGAACTCGATATAGCATCGAATAAAAGTGTATTCGAGAGGTGTGTAAATAGCCTCTTAAAGATAAGTTGATGTGAAGGGATTATACCGCCATCTTGACCCACGACGACTTGGCTATGAATATGGACATTCTTATGGTTTTCGATTTGGACAGTTGTTATTAGTAGGCTGTGTACCTGATCTTGTTATATTTTGTTATGTTTGTTATATTTTATTATGAAAGTTTACGTTGGTTAAATAGTCTGTTGGCAGTGCAAGTGAAATTTGCTCAGTGTAGCTGTATCTTGTGCTTTGTGAATAAATAAATAAATAAAAGCTTTTACTGTCTCAACCACTTTATTTACTTCATCATGGTCCTTCTTGATCTTTCATTGGTTGATATAGCTTCTTGTCACATACTTGAAAAACATAACAGGACCTTGACCTTTATTGACATGGACAACACACAAACTAGATACAACTATCCTTCTCTTAATAGGTGAACTGTTAGCCGGAATGACAAAACTTGCACAGATACAGCAAATTTTTCATTATATGTTTTGTACTGTTAAAGGTATTCTAAGATTTGAACTGATGTTAGTATTTTATAAGGTGATAAATTTAAGGTTTCTAAATCATTTAACCAAAACATCCAAACAGTTATAAATGTTTAACAATTATTTTAATGTGTCAAGTTAAGAATTTGGGATTGTAATGATGTAACAAGTCCAAGAGTATGTTTGGTAATTTTATGCCGCTGAAGAAGAGAACAATTTAAGTTTCATAGTTCAAGAATATAATTAATGTACCATTTTTCAAAACCAGTTTTTAAGTTCTCGAAACATGTATTGCTTTTAATAACAACAAGAACACTCAATAGTTTTGACAAGGTGGAACAAAGTGTTTAAATAAATATATGATTGTGGCTAGTGTCGGATTCAGCATGTTATAGGGTAAAATGTTTTACGTCCTGTGATATACTCTGATTGATGGTAGTGTGATAGTCTAGTGTTGCGCACACAAACTAAATTTAGTGTGTTAAGTATGCACTTGCAAGATTTGCAGCTTGTGTCTAAAGTGAAGTCTGCAATTTTGAATATGCGGAAACGCAAGCATCTCTTCACAAAGTTTCTGGACAGAAAACACCCAAGACAGTATATACAACTACAGTGGCACCTCAATTCTCCATTTGTGGAGGGACCACTGGATAAAAGTGTACAATACAGGAAAACTGAATATCCAGGAACAAATTAAAACAATCAACAACTTGGCTAATTATCACAATAATGAAAATGAAATGCACGTAGGCCTACAATTATAATCTTATGAAAATTCCTAAACCAAACCAAAACATAGCCCTAACGGGCCTTGGCCTAACAAGCAACCCATGCTCGGCCTGAAGGTTTAGAGATTACTACATTTATATGGGAACTGAAAGTGAATGGAGTACACTTACTGTACTGAATACGATCCCTGATTACATGTAGTACCGAGTATCGTAGTGAATCTGGTAATCAAGACTGACGTATATGAACAATACAGAATCACAGTAATATCAGTATCATCTAAATTCTGCAGCTATAAAACCTGTTGCGATGTGATAATTTTGAAAGTTCCAAGGTATCATGTTTAGTATCACCTTGTGATGATAACCAAATCTTAATCTCTCTATGCTAAAAACAGGAAATGGATATCTTTTCCCCACAAACATTTGTATTATTCCAGCCTCATGCAAAGAAAATTTTTTTGTTTTCATGGGTGCATTTTATACAGACAGATGGTGCCAGTACCAAAAACTGGCTCGGTGATTCAATCGTAAAATATACAGGGTTATTCAGCTAAGCTGTCCACATCAAATATATTCTGATCCATTAAAAATATTGATAATTTTAACATTTTAAAATTGTATTAAGGGGCTCATAAATCACTGTCCAATTTGTCTCCAACATGTACCTGATTACCGAGAAACCGGTAGCAACCTCGGGTGATATTCACGTTTAGAATGTTGACATTCACCGGGGATATTTTGTAGGAATTTCCTCTCTTTTATTGGGATCCTCTCTGTCTCACCTGAATGAGCAAGGGTGAAGCACTCTGCAGAATGCTTCACGACATACTACTTTGGTGTAGTGGCAGCATTTAACTTATTACTATTATTATTATGGCAAAATGAGACATAAATGTGATACCTCTTTGATTATTAAGTATCAAACTTCCTGTTTTTTAAAACTGGTATTATAATTCCTTTCTGTCAATTTTCTATAACTATTTTTTTCAAACAGTCTGATCAGACTGATATCCTTTGCTGCACTGCGGGAGGCTGGGCAGCCGTCATGTATAAGTCCCAAAGTTTTCCGGCGTGTGGTTGGAGTCTGTGCCATGCCACATTATCACAGTCATCAGGGCGAAAGGGGATACTATATGCCATGTATTTCTAATTCATTTACTCATCGGTGTAAATGTCTTATAGAAAACTGAGGATGAATTCCTGACAGGAGTCACAGTTCAAGGGCTGGAAATTAAATACCACAAATAGCTGTGGATATTGTAATATTAGGCAAGGGGGTTTGGAAAAAGGTGCTGAATTCAATGGATAGGCTTGAAAAAAAAAAAATATAAAATAAAGGAATGCAGTCAAATGAAGTCAAGCTGATCCTGCCAATACTGGACAGAGAAATGAAATTCTGAAGAAATTAGGTGAATATTTATTCTTGGATAGCAAACTAATTTGCGATACTAGGAACAAGGCACACACACACAATGGAGATGACCCCTAGCAAGGAGAGCCGAGAGAGAGAGAGAGAGAGAGAGAGAGAGAGAGAGAGAGAGAGAGAGAGAGAGAGAGAGAGAGAGAGAGAGAAATATGTGCACATGCACACATTTTGAACACAGATATGTGCAGTTTATTATCGGTTTGTAAGGATTGAAGGTGTTAATAAGAAGCACAACATTTTAAGAAATTGATACATGGATAATTGGCATGTGCAGCAAGAAAACGAAAGCATTTTAAATGGGGTGATACCAGAAGTAGAAAAGGAGGAGGAGGAGGAGGAGGAGGAAAGGAGATGATGGCAGTGCTTCACATTTGTACCAACAACATTAGGCAACCAGGTATTAAGTACCAACATACTTGGGGATGTGTGGGGTCTGGTAAATGCAGCACGGGTTAAGTTTAAGCAAGTGGAGATTGTTGTTCTTGTTTGATGACGATGTTTGTTGTTTAAAGGGCCGAACAGGTAGGTCATTGGCCCTGCTGAGATTGTTATTAGTAGAATACTGTGTAGGAGGGATATTGATTGAAAGGTGATCGGGGATTTAATTGAACACTATGGATTGGGTATGTGGGAAACAGAGTGAGATTTTTAGATTCTAATGGGTATGTAGGAGATAGGGATTTTTTTTGGTAGTTGTTTTATGTCGCACCGACACAGGTAGGTCTTATGGCGACGATGGGACAGGAAAGGCTTAGGAATGGGAAGGAAGCGGCCGTGGCCTTAATTAAGGTTCAACCCCAACATTTGACTGGTGTGAAAATGGGAAACCACGGAAAACCATCTTCAGGGCTGCCGACAGTGGGAATGGAACTCACTATCTCTCGGATGCGAGCTCACAGCTGTGCGCTCCTAACCGCATGGCCAACTCGCCCGGTGGTGATAGGGATCTTCGCTTAGATGACCTTCACTTGAAATGTAGTGGTACATTATAAGTTAGGAAGTTTGTTTAGAAGGGTTATAGGGAAGCACATTCTGGGACTAGGGAGCAGTGATAAGGATACAGAGATCTGGAAGTCAAATAGGGATTACAAAAATGTTAGTTTTGAAATGTACAGGTATTGTGAAGAAAGTAATAGAATTAAGTAATTTAATAGATATATAGTTATCAGATGTTGTAATAGGAGTTTGAATCATTGTCGAGAAATTATACAGTATAATGGATACAGAAATTTTCTCACAGAACTGGGCTATTTATCATAGATAGCATAGGAATGGTAGAAGGGGGAGTTTTCAGTCTAGCAAAAGAATTTGTAAGCTACGAAAAAGTAAAGATGATGAAACATGAAATTTTAAGTCTAAGGCTCATCTTTAAAGATAATAGGCAACTTGATGTTTTTGGAGTGTACAGACCTTGAAAGGGTGGCACAGACATTGATTTGAAATTATTTGGTAAGGTTACCAGCTATGCGGGAAGCTATATGGAAAGGAACGTGATTATAGCGGGTGATCTCAATTCACCCAATGTCAATTGGCAAGGTAATGTGAACGACAAGAAGCATTACCAACAAATGGCAAGTAAGTTAATCTGGGAAGGACAGCTGATGGAACCAACTGATTCTGGATGTGGTGCCAGTAAAACCAGTTGATCTCTATTGAGAAACTGAAGTAATAGACGGTTTTAGTGATTACAAAACTGTTTTTGTAGTAGAAATAAATGTGACAGAAAGGATGGTCAAAAAAGTAGGACTTCTATTAGGCAGTACCAAATAGCTGATAAGGCAGGCAAGAGCGAGTTTAAAATAAGTAATTATGTAATGTTATTTGCTTTACATTCCACTAACTACTTTTACGGTTTTCAGAGACATCGAGGTGCTGGAATTTAGTCCCGAAGGAGTTCTTTTATGCGACAGTAAACCACCGACACAAGGCTGACGTATTTGAGCACCATCAAATACCACCCGACTGAGCCAGGATTGAAATTCCCAAGTTGGGTTCAGAAGGCCAGCGCCCGGCAAATAATTATGATTGGTGGAAAATGGTAAATAAAAATGGAAAATGACTGTGGGATGAGTTTAAAGCAATTGATGAGGACTGTGAAAAGAGGTATGTACCTTTAAAGGTGGTAAGGAAAGGTAAAGACCCGCAATATTATAAAAGAGAAGTAAAGAGTCTAAGAAGGAGGTGCAGGTTGGAAAGAAATAGAGTTAGAAATGATTACGGCAACAAGGAGAAATTGAAGGAACATACTACAAAATTGAATCTAGTGAAGTAGTCAGCTAAGGATATCATGATGGCAAGCATAATTGGCAGTCACACAAATTTTAGTGAAAAATGGATGAGTATGTATAGGTATTTTAAGGCAGAAATAGGTTTCAAGAAGGCCACTCCTGGAACTATTACTGAACAAGGGGAGTGTGTATGTCAGGATCTACAGACGGCAGAAGTATTCAGTCAACAGTATGTAAAGATTGTTGATTATAAGGATAATGTCTTGTTAGAGGAGCTGACTGCCTGCTGTCATTTCTTGATGGATACAGTAATTTTGCATCCATCTCTTGGCACAGGCCAGAGTAAAGTGTAGCTTCCACCGAAGTCCCAGTCAACATCCATGGCTGTGACAATATGGAGGTTGCTAGGGTATGGGTAGTGCTGAGTAATGACATTCAGAGCATGACTAGTGCACTTGAGTGTTATGAAAGGTGTTGCTCACAGGGTCAGTCATGCTGCAATAGTACTTTCTGACCCAGTGAGGAAAGCAATGGCAAACTACCTCACTCCTCATCTTGCTTAGTACGCCTCATTTTGGTGCTGCCATTGGTTTCTGGGGTTTCCTTATAACCGCATAACCTTTGGTGGTGCTATTTGAGGATTCAACCAGCCTCAGGGCTGATGACCTAACAGACAGACAGACAGACAGACAGACAGACAGACAGACAGACAGACAGACAGACAGACAGACAGACAGACAGACAGAGGAGCTGACTAATATTTACAAAGTATTGAAATTTACCAATGATAAAAAAAGACATTTAGAATAAGATACGAAAGTTGAAAACTAGAAAAGCAGCTGGAACTGATAAGATTTCTGGGAATATACCATGTTTACTTGCGTATTAGACCCCATTTCCCCCCACTTTTACAGCCAAAAACAGGGGTCCAATATGCAATAACCTCAAATTTTGTGCAGTGAACACATGACTTCTAGGCTATAAATTGTACTTGTAAACATTCTACACTGTTCTTTAACAAACCTATGAATGTAGTCGAGTTATACTGGCTATTTTCCTTGGAAGGCAATCTTTCTCAATGTAAAGAGTCAATAAATGGTGAACACGACTTATAGGCCTACATATAAAGTAAATATAATCCATTTTAGTTACTCATATCATGTCATTCGCTTCATCTCATTAATTCCCCTGATGAGGTCGCAATCAAGAAGGGCATACAGCCGTAAAAACTTACTACTAAGATTTGTCACACTTCACACACTACCACGTAGAGGAAAGGGATAAAGGTATAATATTATTCAATATTGACACAAAATAATTCAATGGCCAGACATTTGTCTCTGTTAGTTGAACAGTAGGCCTATCACACAGCAAACCTGATCACTGCTTTCATTTTAATTGTTGTGCGCCGCTAATTTCCCTGCTACTGGCGTGTCATCATTCCAAGTGATATCTTCACCGCCATCTTGTCAGCCATACACTGCAATCGAGACAGAGAGCATTTCAGGTCTCGTATTTTTGAACCTTTTAAAAACGATTTTGTTCCCGACTATACAGTCCAAACTGTGTGAAGCTATTTCCAAATTGTTTCTGGAGATTGTCTCTGATATTCCCAGCTGGTGTATGTGTAGCAGAAGCCACTCATTTTGAATAAAGCCATGTTGTTGAAAACATGTCAAACCACCAGCTGATGACTAGCGTATGTTACGAGTTATATTTCCGAATGTAATACATAGTGACTGGAAGCATTCCTTTGATAACTGGGGCTGTTGAAAGCCAGACCCTTATTTTTAAGCGTATTGCATACTTGTTCTGTACATTTATCACATCAAGATTTACCTAAACAGCTGTAAACGAGATAAGAGAGACTGCTTTGTTTAGGTTAGGTATGGTATCGCCCGGATAGTGCCGAAAGTTCCACGACGGAAAGAATAAAAATAAATAACAGGTAAGTTTGCCACATTTATGAATATCTACTGGCGTGGCGGTAATGTGTTTCATTATTGTAATGTTTAATCTCATACGTTCTTTGTCTCCCATTTTTTATTAATGCATACCCTAGTATGTTTTGTTTGGCGTCTCCAAAAACCGTGAAAGTAGTGACATTAAAAATAACATTATTATTATTTGTTAGATACGTTGGCGAGTAAAACAGTTGTGACTGGATTGTCTTTATCATGTTTTAAAGCTACTTCTCTCCCCAAAAAAACCCTATATTGGCCCGAGTTACGAGATATTAAACAATCACTTTGTTAATGATCTCGCCTGCCTATATTAATAGGCCTAGCAACAACCATTAATATTTCTTAACTAAAGTAAACTAGTTTCCTCATCCCGAGGTGGTGCAGCTCTTTTTTAGACAGGCCCCCAGTGGGAGAGAGTTGCATGTACCATTTTTACCGCAAATCAACCTTTTTGCCATTCATGAATCCCTAGGGATACGGTACCGGGAATCGAACTCGGGCTCCCAAGAACGGCAGCTAATTGTGCTAACCATTATGCTGGCAGACATTCTTAACTACAAAACACAGACTTATATACGTGACTGATGTGTGCTTGCAATGCGCAGGTCGCACACGAAACTATTCACCTATTCGTGTAACATCAACAGAGCTGCAGCAAGCCTACGCAACGGAGGCGGACATTTCTGAACTACGAAACACAGATGTATCCCATGACCTCGACATGTGTTTTCATTGCGCGGGTCATACTTACGAAACTATTCACAAATTTGTGTGATGTCATCAGAGCTGCACAAGGCTTGTAAACGCTTCGAAGTGGAATCGTTCTTTTCTCACAAATTACGTTGGGGGGTCCTGTATGCAAGATTTTTTGAAAAATTTTCTTCGTCTTGAAAAGCCAAGGGGGACCTAATACGTGACGGGGTCTAATACACAAGTAAATACGGTATTAAAGACATTGGGTTGGGCTATAGTACCATTTTTGAAGTATTTGATTACTGTCTGCATGAAGGAGCTATACCAAATGAATCGAGAGTTGCTATAGTAGCTCCTGTGTATAAAGGAAAGGGTGATTGACATCAAGCTGAAAATTATAGGCCAGTCAGTTTGACATATGTTACATGTAAGTTTTGGAAAAGTATTCTTTCTGATTTCTGATTAGCATGTTTGTGAAATTGATAGAAGGCAGTTCAGGGTTATTTCCCTGAAGCTCAACTTGTAGGATTCCAGCAAGATATAGCAGATATCTTGGATTCAGGAGGTCAAATGGACTATATCGCAATTGACCTAACGAAGATATTTGATAGGGTAGATGATGGGAGACTACTGGCAAAAATGAGTACAACTGAACTAGATAAACGTGTGCCTGAAAGGGTGGCTATACTTATAGAAAACAGAACTCAGAGAATAACAGTAGGTTAAGAGCTTTATCTGATCCTGTAATTATTAAGAGGAGAATTCATCAAGGCTGTATTACTGGACCTTTATGTTTTCTAATACATAAATGATATGAGTGAAGGACTGGAATCCGTGATAAGTTTTTTGCGGATGATTTAATTCTGTATAGAGTAATAAATAAATTAGAAGATTGTGGGAATGTGCAAAAAAGACCTCGACAATGTTGTGAGATGGACAGTAGGCACTGGTATGATAAAAGTCAGGTTGTGAGTTTCAATAATACGACATGTCCTGTCAGTTTTAATTACTAAGTTAATGGGGGGGGGGAAGTCCCTTATAAGGATCATTCTAAGTACCTAGGTGTTAATATACGGAAAGATGTGCATTGGGGTAATCACATAAATGGGACCGTAAATGAAGCATACGGATCTCAGCACATGGTTATGAGGGTATTTAGGGGTTGCAGTAAGGAAGTAAATGAGAGGGCATGTAAGTCTCTGGGAAGACCCCAACTAGTGTATGGTTCCAGAGTACGGGGCTCTCACCAGGATTACTTGATTCAAGAACTGGAAAAAATCCAAAGAAAAGTCGTTCAGTTTGTTCTGGGTGATTTCCGAAAAAACATGTAGCATTACACAAACGTTGCTAAATTTGGACTGGGAAGATCTGAGAGAAAGGGGACGAGCTGCTCAACTAAGTGGTATGTTTCAAGCTGTCAGTCGAGAGATTGCAGGGAATGACATTAGTCGATGAATAAGTTTGAGTGGTGTTTTTAAAAGTAGGAAAAATCACAATATGAAAATAAAGTAGGAATTCAAGAGGACAAATTGGGGCAAATATTTGTTTATAGGAAAGGGAGTTAAGGATTGGAATAATTTACCATGGGAGATGTTCAATAAATTTCGAAATTCTTAGCAATTATTTACAAAAATTCTAGGTTAACAACAGAGAGAGAATCTGCCACCTGGGCGAGTGCACTAAATACAGATCAGTGGTGACTGATTGATGACTGAACCTTTGTAGACTGGATCACAAATGACTTGTATTCCCTTCCACAACTGCTATCTTTAAAAATAAGCACATCATGTTAGTAGCAACCACCTATTGGGCAGTTTGTGTGCTACCATGAGAACTTATATCAGGCAAGTTTTGTGTGTGTTAGATCTGAATTTTCTTAGGTATTTGGGTATCTAGAAACAAGTCAGTAACCTCTGTAACATACAGGGTATAACTGTAACTCTTCGGGCCTTGATTTGAAATAGGTGCCCAGAAAGTTGTAGCAAGATATTGTCCTAGCATTTGACAGGAGTGAGTGTGGGAAATTGTATTCAGAATAGATGCAGTCAGCAGTTAGATTCAAACCTCAGACTTCTAAGCAGCACAGATTCAAGTGCCTTCGTATCATGAATCATAATCTACATAGGTAGTTAGCAGCGAACAAAAAGTTGATTAAGTTATCTACACAATTCAATTGCATTCATGGAACAGTAAGAAATAAGTTTACCATAAGAAGAGTTTTACTATCTGTTTGTAGGATTGAATTGAAGTCATTAGTGAACATTGACGCAAGTGCGATAAACAGATATAATTTGAAAACAATATTCTCTCATCCATGGATAAATAATAGAAGTGTCGAGTTTGAAGTATTATTATTATTATTATTATTATTATTATTATTATTACATCATATGCACATACAATATGTTTGCACAGTTTGTGAGGTAATGTAATGAAACATGTGCTGTACGTAGACATTTATATCAGTTCAATTAATGTAAGAACCTGCATACAATTCATTGTTACTGGTATATATAATTTGTAATCCATAATTGTGAAACACACTGTAACTTCCAGAATGGTAATAGGCACTAAAGCGATTGAGAATATTCTGTACATTATAATCTATATATTAGGCACTCTAGAATTTTCATGAAAGTACGAGGGCAGATCAGAAAATAAGTTGCACTTCCCAGTTATGGCCATTTATTACACCACCTATACAACAGCAACACGACTACAACGGCATACACTGTAACGTCACTTTTCCACATAGTTTCCAAGAGACTCCAAACATTTCTGTGAACGCACAACCAACTTGTCGATGCCGGATGCATAGAAATTTCCTCCAGCGTTCTACAACCACTTGGAGACAGCAGCCTTCACCTCTTCATCGGTCTGGAAACGTCGACCACCGAGCTCCGTTTTGAGCTTACCGAACAGATGAAAGTCACATGGCGCTAGGTCGGGACTGTAGGGTGGATGTTACCAGACCTCCCACTTGAAATGGTGCAGCAGTTCTCTCGTTTGGCGGGCCTTGTGAGGTGTTGCGTTATCGAGCAACAAAATCACACCGGTGCTTCTCTGTAATCGCTTTATGCAACCGGTTCAACGCTTGACAATACAACGCCGCATTGATCGTCGTTCCTTTCGGCATGAATTCCACGTGCAGCAAACCCTCCATGTCAAAGAACACTGTCGCCATAACCTTACCAGCTGAAGGTTGAACCTTGGCCTTCTTCCGTTGTCTTGAGAGGTGCACTCATTCCACGGATGTTTGCTTCGTTTCGGGGGGTGAATTGGTGGACGCACGTTTCGTCACCTGTAACGATTCGCCGCAGAAACCTGTTGCCGTCTGCGGCATAGTGTTGCAAAAATGCCAGGGAGGATTGGAAACGTTGTCCCTTGTGCTCATCGGTGAGAAGACGTGGGACCCATCTTTGACACAGCTTACGATAGCCAAGGTCCTCGTGAACAATGGCGAACACACTGCCATACGACATGTCCAGCTGCGTTGCGATTTCTCTCAGTTTAATGCGCCGGTTCTGTCTAATGATCGCATTCACACTGTTGACCTTTGCATGGGTCCTGGACATTGCGGGCCTGCCTTCACGATGGTTGTCCGTGATATCCGTGCGCCCGGCTTCAAATTACTGACACCTCTTTACGATACCCTGCCGGGAAATGGCCCGCTCCCCATACACAGCACTAATTTCACGACGAATCTGTGCAATTCTTCCTTTTGGCCCATAGGAATCGGACTGTCGCACGCACCTCATATTTGGAGTGAACGTCCAGTTGACGCGCCATTGCATTTGGCCGCTATTCACACAATACTAGACGAGACACCACAGCGACCTGTCTAACAGAAGTGTGGGCAGTATCTGTCCCTTTCTCCGCTGTGCCCACGTTTGCGACACACAGCGCGCTGTGCAACTAACCTTTTGATCCACCTACGTATTTCTTGTAACGTATCTTTCTGGAAGCCTGGCCAGGACATATATAAGTACACGATTTTGACGGTGACAAGTTATTGATGTAGATGTTGATTCCCATAGGGAACCTAAAATATTTGTCCCGAATGAGTAAATTTATAATACCAATTTAATGGTCCGTTTTTGGACATTATAAATTTTCCAGCTAACTCATTCTTGGTTGCCTGCGTTTCGCCCTCGTGTGCTAAGTTAGGCTCGTCAGTTGGGACTTAGCACACCACCCAAGACGCAAGGCTAGTGCATACCGTGGAGGCCACTGCATAGACTATTTGAAGCCACCAGCAGTGCCAATGCACTATGAGAGCTATGTCTCATTTCCAAAAATAGATGCCTGCCTGGCCATCAAATGATGTAGATGTTGATTCCCATAGGGAACCTAAAATATTTGTCCCGAATGAGTAAATTTATAATACCAATATAATGGTCCGTTATTGGACATTATAAATTTTCCAGCTAACTCATTCTTGGTTGCCTTTTAGCTCTCATAGTGCATTGGCACTGCTGGTGGCTTCAAACAGCCTATGCAGTGGCCTCCATGGTATGCACTAGCCTTGCGTCTTGGGTGGTGTGCTAAGTCCCAACTGACGAGCCTAACTTAGCACACGAGGGCGAAATGCAGGCAACCAAGAATGAGTTAGCTGGAAAATTTATAATGTCCAATAACGGACCATTATATTGGTATGACAAGTTATTGGTCAGAGTTATTGTTCAGTAGATTTATGGTGTAGCAAGAATATTTATCTCGTGGGACAAGCAATAGTTGCAGTCTCCATATAGAAGTAACGTTCAGTTGTTTTTAAAATGGCGATGTGATTGTTTTGTTTTGTTTGTGACAGCAGTGATTAACGTTATGTGTGTGTTTAATTTGTAAATAGATGTGAATAAAATAATTGTACCAACTGACAGCATCTCGTGCGCTTCTTTGTGGATAAGTTAACTGGCGACCGTGGGACAGGACGTAAAAATTTACGAGTGAATACAAGTGTAGTAGATCAAAATGCAAGTCATACTAGAGAATATGTCACTGAAACAACTCAAAGACGAACTTACCAAGAGGAATCTCCTGATAAACGGGAAGAAGAAATCGCTACAGGCGCGACTATGGGAAGATCTCATGGAAGAAGGAGAAGATCCCGAAAAGTTTTTCATCGAAGTCGATGAATATTCCGAGACAGAAGAAGAGGTAAATATCCCTAAAATGTGTTCTAACTTAATGACCATGGTGCAGGCACTAAATAAAAAACTTCCCGATGAAATTTCAGACGTAAATGACAAACTTACAGGCAAAATTTCTCAAGCTAACTCTGTTTTAACCGGGCAGATTGACACAAGTGTACACACAGGTTTACAATGTAGAACAGGGCCTAGAATCGAAAATTCCCACCGTAAATGACAAAATTTCATCAATTAGCGACATCACTGATCGATTAACGCAGCCGGTATCTGACTTCAGGTCAAAACTGAGACAGGCTGACCAGATCGATAGTAGAATAAGCCACCTGGAAGGGGATATCTTGGATCTCAAGGAGGAGAAGTGGAAATCCAGGTTTCCGGCATAAAACAACAGATTGAGAGGAGGATTTTTAACATCGAGGGAAATTTTGAAAGCCGTTTATCTGCTGTCGAGGGAAATCTTGGGAGCCGTATTTCTGCTGTTGAAGGAAGGACAGAATATCGGATTTTGACCATGAAGGGAGATGCGCAGAATATAAGGAAAAGCATCCTTCACGCAGGAGAAAATAGATCGACTCAAACAGGATGTACAGTCACACCTCTAACTCCCTCAAACCTAACCGGCAATACAGGACACCCAGACCCGAAGGTGATTATAGAGAGCCTCCTGGAATTCTACGGGCGATTGGAGGAGAACCCGACTAGCTTCGTTGAGGGATCGGTCAACCTATTGGGAAGGACTAATTTACCAGAGGACATCTTTGTGCAACTCATCACACCGCGATTAAAGCGTTGTCAGGTGGATACTATAGCCGAGTACATGGCACTCCCACCCGACTGGATTTTTTATATACTGTCAGGTTTTAAAGCATAATCACGCAAGTAAGAGGCCCCTCCTCAAGCAGCACGCACATCAAAATTTTAATTCAATCTACAACTAACCCCCAAGAAAAAATAAAAGAGGGGTCGATGGCCACACGACCCTTTTATTTGCCTTCTATGAGAGGTATGGATTACAAACCATTATTCTCGTCATTATTCCATATTGAAAATAGCTATATCACTAAGTTTACACAAGGAGTAATTTAAATACCACCTATTCAATACAATTTATTCCACTATTGTGTGGTCAAATGCACATAGAAATTACCAGAATTTAAAAGGTACATGTTTCGCCCACTTTTTATTGGGCATCATCAGACTCGTTCTATCTTAAAACACATATTGGTCTCATAAGATTTGATAAGATTCCTCAGACCAATATGTGTTTTAAAATTGAACGAGGCTGATGGTGCCCAATGTCTCCCATAAGTCCAACCCCTCGTCCACGTCGTGGGAGACGGGCAACGTCATAAAGTAAGGGATTGCCTGGTGGGGTGATGTACAGTGGGGACTGCGTGTGCCCCGTGACCGCTTTGGTAACTGTGAAGGCCCAGCAGGAACCCTGAAAAGTGGCGGCTAATGGGGCTATGGTGAAGATGCTGCTGCCTTGTAGTATGTGGGGTTGGTTCTCTAAAGGCTAAGGGAAGAAAACCCTGATTAAAAATTACCCGTCCTCTGGAAGAGGATGGACGTAGGGCTGACACCCTGCTCTGTAAAAAAGGTCAAGTTGCGAAACTTCAACGAAAGAAAGCCGGACTGATCAATGGAGACAAACTTGGCGTGAAAAGGACAATGATAATCGACATCAGTGCATGAAAGAAAGAAAAGAAATATAACGCGTAAGTCAGATTTATATATTGGAACCTGAAATGTGAGATCCTTGTATCACCCAGGAGCCCTGAAGGTGCTGCTGAACCAAACAATGAAGCTGAAACAGAGTATCATAGCTCTACAAGAAGTAAGGTGGACCGGAAGTGGAATCCTAGAAAAGCGAGAAGCTAGTATATTTTATAGTTGTTGCGAGAAGGAGCACGAGTTCGGCTCAGGATTTGTGGTACACCACCAGCTAAAGCACGTTGTAATTGGGTTTACACCTATTAGTCCAAGAATGTCAGTACTCAGGATAAAGGGTAAATTCCTTAATTACTCTATAATTAACGCCCATGCACGAACAGAAGAATCTGAGGAAGAAGAGAAAGAATTGTTCTATGAACTTTTGGAAAGAACATATGACGGTTGCCCAAACCATGACATTAAAATAGTTGCTGTTGATCTAAATGCTCAGGTGGGAAGGGAACAGATATATAAGCCAACAATTGGTCCCCACAGCAAACATACTGTAAGTAACGATAATGGAAGAAGACATTATTTGCAGCATCTAGAAATATGGTTGTGGGCTCCTCATTGTTCCCACACAAAGATATACATAAAGGAACGTGGACATCACCGGACAGAAACATAGTTAACCAGACTGATCATGTGCTGACAGATGTAAGGCACAAGTCAGATCTTCTGGATGTGAGGAGTCTCAGATACCCAAATATAGGCTCAAACCACTTCCTGGTACATGCATGAATTAGGGCTAGGATCTACAGTGCATTCAAAGGAACCCGAACCAACAAACCAAAATACAATATAACAGCTCTAGAATCATCTGACGTTAAAAAGCAATACCAGGAGAGTATAATACAGATCCTTGAAAATACTGAAGAATGCAACGACATTGAGTATCAGTGGGAAACGATTAAAAATGCAGTGGAGATGTCAGCAAATGAAACACTGGGAATTGAAACAAGATATAAAAGATCTCATTGGTTTGACACTGAGTGTGAAATAGCAACAGAAGAGAAGAACATGGCATACAGAAGGACATTACAATCAAATTGTACAAGAAGATTGAAGGAAATCTATAAAGAAAAATGGAGGATTGAAAAGAAGATCCATCAGAAGAAAGAGAGAGAGTGGATGAAGGCAAATATCAAAGAAATGGAGCTTCTGAGAAATCAAAATGAGGCGAGGAAATTTTACAGGGAGGTAAATGCTGTACGGAAACCCTTCTGTGGCAAAACTAGCCTGATAAAGGATGAAACATGAAAAATTGTTAGCGAGGGGAAAGAGATATGTGAAAGATGGCGGCGACATTTTGATAGACTCGTGAACTTCAGAATTATAACAGGACACTCAATTGATGCGCAAGGAGAAAATGACCCTGACGAAAATATAGGTCCACCAACTTAAGAAGAGGTGATAACTGCCATGAAGAAATTGAAGAATAACAAGGCAACAGGAACAGATTATATTCCAGCGGAACTGCTCAAGCAAGGTGGCAATGAATTAGAATAGACTTTCCTAAAAATAGCTACTTCAGTATGGGATGAGGAGAAAATGCCTCAGCAGTGGGAAGAAGGAATTATATGTCCTGTATATAAGAAAGGGGATCAGCTTGAGTGTGACAGTTATAGAGGAATTACTCTACTTAACTTGGGATATAAAATATTCTCCAACATTCTATTTGACCGTCTTCTCCCAATTGTTCAGAGAGAGACTAGGATTTATCAGTATGGATTTATCCCAAGAAAGTTCACTGTAGATCAGATTTTCACCTTAAGGAAAATTTTAGAGAAGACAATCGAATTTGGGATTGGCACGCATCACCTCTTCATTGACTACAAAGGAGCGTATGACAGTATAGAGAGAGAGCAATATGTACCATGCTATGACTGAACTGGGTATTCCTAGAAAATTGGTAGGGCTGGTGAGAATGACAATGAGTCGGACACGAAGTAGTGTAAGAACGGGTGGAATGATGTCAGAGACATTAAATATTCAAAATGGGGTACAGCAGGGAGACGCGCTGGCATGTCTCCTTTTTAATGTTGCCTTGGAGAAGGTGATGAGAGATGCAAACCCCCTGAATAGGGGAACAATTTTCTATAGATCAGTGCAGATACTTGCTTATGCCGATGATATAGATATAGTGGCAAGAACTCGAAAGGCAATGGAAGAGACATTCATCACCCTTGAACAGGCCAGTAGGAAAATGGGACTGAACATCAACCAGCAGAAAACTAAATATATGGCTGCTGGGAAAGCATGTAAGGAGAACGTGCCATCCTCAATAACTGTGGGCAATTACACCTTTGAGAGAGTTGATCAGTTTAAATATCTGGGATCGACAGTTACCTACTCAAATGATACCTCTCATGAAATTAAACCGAGTTTAACAGCAGCCAACAGAGCCTATTTTGCTCTAACAAGGCTTCTCTCTCAAGGCTCTTGACCCGTACCACTAAATTAACCATCTATAAAACACTTATAAGGCCTGTGCTCATATATGCCCTGGAAACTTGGCCATTAACAGCAAAAGATACTGGAATGCTGGATGCCTTCGAAAGAAAGATACTTCAAAGAATCATCGGCCCAGTCTGTGAAAGAGGAACATGGAGGAGGAGGTACAATCATTTATTGTACAACATTTATAAAGACCCACCTATTAGAAGAATAGTGAAATCAGCCAGATTGAGGTGGGCCAGGCATGTAGCACAGATGAGTGATACGGAAGTACCTAAAAAGATATTAAATGGAAATCCAGGGGGACAGAGAGGACGAGGTCGATCGAGAACCAGATGGATGGATGGAGTTACTGAAGATCTTCGGGAAATGGGCTATAGGAATTGGAAAGCTTTAGCATTGAATCGAGATAAATGGCCGAAGATTGTTGAAGAGGCCTAGGTTCACAATGAACTGTAGAGCCATAGAAGAAAAGAAGAAGATGGTGCCAAATAAAAATTGGGCGAAACATGTACCTTTAAACTTCTGGTTATTGCTATGGGCATTTGACCACACAATAGTGGAATAAATTGCATTGAATAGGTGGTATTTAAATTACTCTTTGTGTAAACTTAGTGATATAGGCATGGATTACCCGTGGATGTTTTGTTTTTTGTTTTTGCTAGGGGCTTTATGTCGCACCGACACAGATAGGTCTTATAGTGACGATGGGATAGGAAAGGCCTAGGAATTGGAAGGAAGCGGCCGTGGCCTTAATTAAGGTACAGCCCCAGCATTTGCCCGGTGTGAAAATGGGAAACCACGGAAAACCATCTTCAGGGCTGCCGATAGTGGGATTCGAACCCACTATCTCCCGGATGCAAGCTCACAGCCGCGCGCCTCTACGCGCACGGCCAATTCGCCCTGCACCCGTGGATGTACTCAGCCCCTCCAATCCACAGGGGGTACAACACATCATATCAAGGCCACAATCCATTTCCATGCCTCTAACCTGGTAAAATCTCAAGCAGTATTTATTTTTGAACATTGTGAGTTTATTGCGGATGTTGTTTTGAAATCAGGTTTATTTATTCACATTCTGATTTGCTGGTTTCAAAAATAACAGAAGTTAATGATATGATGAAGGTAAATGATTTATGTCATGTTACTGAAGTAGTTAGTACAATTATTGAGGGGTTTAATGACTTGTTAAAAATGAAGTAACATCCCTCTTGTAAAATGTTACTGCCTTGGTTATATGCAAAATTGTAAAGCTCAAGTTCCCACATGATGATAACATGTTGTGTGTACTTTTAAATGATGAATTACATTAGCTCGATGGCATTAATCAAGCTACAAAAATGTTCTGGCAATGCATGAAGAGGCACAAAAATTGCTTGGCTTTAAACTGTTAAAATAGTCTGATACTGTTGGATACAATTGTTTTAAAGATATTATTCTGAAACAAATTGAAGAAAACCCCAATTAATACTTAAAATAATTCAGTCAGTGCAAGCATTGAAATAAATGCACCTGAACATTGTAGATGCTCTATTAAAATCTAGTTGAGTTCCCTGTTCATTCATTAGTGCAGAGAGAGGTTTTCTTCAAAGTTAACACACTGGAGATGCCGCTCATAGAAACTACGTGCGCGCTATTTCATTGCTGCTGACAGAGCTATGTTTTCACTGTAGCTAAAAAATAGTAGCTGCCATTTCAGCGAACTGTGACTTCACTAGGATATTTTTGAATGCTTCTATAAGCATAAAATGTACTAGTTATGAGCATAAGTCGAGAGCTCTTGTTTCAAGGCATTGATAACATGGGGTTGCGTCATCGTTGACTCTCAGCTGTGAAATGGGCGGGAAAGTATGTACGGTACATGCGGACTAGAAGAGTGTGTGTTGGAGAGGCAGCTTGTTTGTATAATTCTTGTGAATAGTTAGCATGTCTAATTCAAGTGCACAAAATTTTGGCAACAAATCCATAATAGATGTTCTTATGGAAGACACAAGTTCTGAAAATGAGGATGAGGACAACACTTGCACACTATGTAAACATGATGATTCTGGTGCTTCAGGCAAATAAATATAGATAATGAGCTAATTTCAAATTGGTGTGAAGTGTAACATAGTTTTATACCACTCCCTGAAGTGGGTTCTGCAATACTGTTTTATAACGCTCCCTAAAAATGTGTTTCCCATGTACAGATGACAACCTGGCAGCAATTCGAAGCAACACTGTCGTCAAACAACGAACAGTGGGAAAGCAAATTACTAGTCGTAAACAAGGATACCTGTACCAATTGACCAATTAGGTTAGAATCTGTATTAGTGTGTTTTAGTAGATGTGTCCACAATATTACACAGATTTTGAAATATTAACTGAACTATCCTCCATAGTTATGACTGATTTTTTCGTTCGTAAAACTTATTATCTTCATAAATTTAATATTTAAAAAATGCTGCATTATTATGATAATTAAAACTCATTTTTATCTAGAAGAAAGTGTTATCTTTCTAAATATTCAAAAAGTTGTTATAATCATGGCTTACCCTAGCATTGTAACCATTTCAACAACCATTAAAAATCATGCAATTTCTGGAGGGTAGCACATTCAAATATGGCCGTCTCCAATGTGTCTAATCTGACTGTCAATGACCAGACGAACAATGAGAGATGTCCATTATAACATAGTATGTACAATGTTAATTTTCACAAAGAAAGGGATGGGAACTATGTCGTGGGCCTAGTAAAAATGATTACGTAATTCGTTATGTAATTGTAATTAGGGCTATAATAAAAGATTAATGAATGTTCATCAATATTTTAGCTACTTACATATTACCTTTCATATAAATATTTTTCATACATTAAAAAAATATTTTTAATGATGTTTTATGAATAATTTTAGAAAATTGTTAAAGAAAAATTAAAATGATACAGCAATACATATAAAGCAAAATAATGCAAAATATCATGCCTAATCTATCTCCCTATTTTCAGACATTTTCTGGTTGAACAGCCAACTGTCCAAATGATTACAGGATGGATTTCCTCGATCAGTAGATTCCTGTAAGGACCAAAAGCTGAATGTGGAGCAAACCAACCATACTGCCTTCATCTTCTGCACCAAAGGTCAAGTATGTGATGAGGCTAAACTGACTTATAGCAAGACAGCTTGAAGTAAGACCCTGGAAGTGAACTGATATAAGTGGTAGTTCCATCAGCTGGTGTGACCGACAGAGCAGGGCAAGTGTGAGAGAGTAGACAGTGAATGCACTGCTGCTATCTCTTTCCCTTCACTATGAACAACTCTGTGCTTAGCACTTGCCATTACTTAACTGAGATAATATACTTCCCACAGCATAAAATACACTGACTGACAGTGACAATGCAACACCAAGGAGGAGTGGTTCGAAAGGGATGAAAGTTGGGGAAAAAACAGAGACGGCACGGATGAATAATTGATGTTTATTTCAAACCGATATGCAGGTTACACAATGCGCACGGCATCGACTCAGTAGGATGTAGGACCACCGCGAGCGGCGATGCACGCAGAAACACGTCGAGGTACAGAGTCAATAAGAGTGCGAATGGTGTCCTGAGGGGTGGTTCTCCATTCTCTGTCAACCATTTGCCACAGTTGGTCGTCCATACGAGGCTGGGGCAGAGTTTGCAAACGGCGTCCAATGAGATCCCACACGTGTTCGATTGGTGAGAGATCCGGAGAGTACGCTGGCCATGGAAGCATCTGTACACCTCGTAGAGCCTGTTGGGAGATGCGAGCAGTGTGTGGGCGGGCATTATCCTGCTGAAACAGAGCACTGGGCAGCCCCTGAAGGTACGGGAGTGCCACCGGCCGCAGCACATGCTGCACGTAGCGGTGGGCATTTAACGTGCCTTGAATACGCACTAGAGGTGACGTGGAATCATACGCAATAGCGCCCCAAACCATGATGCCGCGTTGTCTAGCGGTAGGGCGCTCCACAGTTACTGCCGGATTTGACCTTTCTCCAAGCCGACGCCACACTCGTCTGCGGTGACTATCACTGACAGAACAGAAGCGTGACTCATCGGAGAACACGACGTTCCGCCATTCCCTCATCCAAGTCGCTCTAGCCCGGCACCATGCCAGGCGTGCACGTCTATGCTGTGGAGTCAATGGTAGTCTTCTGAGCAGACGCCGGGAGTGCAGGCCTCCTTCAACCAATCGACGGGAAATTGTTCTGGTCGATATTGGAACAGCCAGGGTGTCTTGCACATGCTGAAGAATGGCGGTTGACGTGGCGTGCGGGGCTGCCACCGCTTGGCGGCGGATGTGCCGATCCTCGCGTGCTGACGTCACTCGGGCTGCGCCTGGACCCCTCGCACGTGCCACATGTCCCTGCGCCAACCATCTTCGCCACAGGCGCTGCACCGTGGACACATCCCTATGGGTATCGGCTGCGATTTGACGAAGCGACCAACCTGCCCTTCTCAGCCCGATCACCATACCCCTCGTAAAGTCGTCTGTCTGCTGGAAATGCCTCAGTTGATGGCGGCCTGGCATTCTTAGCTATACACGTGTCCTGTGGCACACGACAACACGTTCTACAATGACTGTCAGCTGAGAAATCACGGTACGAAGTGGGCCATTCGCCAACGCCGTGTCCCATTTATCGTTCGCTACGTGCGCAGCACAGCGGCGCATTTCACATCATGAGCATACCTCAGTGACGTCAGTCTACCCTGCAATTGGCATAAAGTTCTGACCACTCCTTCTTGGTGTTGCATTTGCTCTGTCAGTCAGTGTATTATATACTAACAAAGACATTAGCGAACATCTCGCACTCAATAAAGTGCAACGCTTGGAGTACGAGAGCCGGCAGCACTGGTGATTTAGGCCTCAGTGTTACCAACTCATGTGCAGTGACAAAGCACTGAGGTAGAGCAATTCAATGCTGGCTTAAGAGAAACATCCCCCATGCAAGCTAGGTGAAAAATGACCTGTGATAACAGCAGCAACAACAACATTTTAGAAATTCCTAATGGACTCGACAATAACATTACCTTCACAAAGGAAGATGAAACCAACAACTCTTTAAATTTCCTAGATATAACCATAAATAGAGCCAATAATAAATTCAAATTTCAAATCTATAGCAAAACCACTTTTGCTCCTCTGACTATAAGAAATGAATCTATGCACCTGCATTCTCACAAATTAGCAACCTTCTACAGTGTAATCCATAGAGCGTTCCAAATTTACTTTTCAAAAAAAAAAAAAAAAAAACTACAATATATTAAAGAACTGGCTAAACTTAACGGCTACAAACCAAACACGGTTAATAAAATTATAAACAAAATCAAGTTAAAAACTGCTACTAACCTAACCCCTGAAAGACCTTAAAAAAACAACCACAACAGTTTTGCTGCTTTTACCTTCACTAATCTGGCTCTATATCAGATCACCAACCCAATCAAGAAACAGGACATCAATATTGTATTCAAAACCCGCAATAGTAACAGAAATATATTCTTTAACTCCCATACAGTAAATTCAACACACGACCGATACTCCAATTCAGGAATTTATAGACTCAAATGCGCCCAATGTGAATTTTCTTATGTCGGACAAAATGGATGCAGTTTTCATACAAGACATTTAGAGCATTACAATGCATCTAAACACAATAAACACTCCACTACGAGTATTCATATATAAAGAAACGGGCCATAACTTCACTATTATAGACCAGGACCTTCAAATCTTAAAGATATAAAGGTAGTCTAATGACTGAATTTGAAACATCTTTTTAGACTAATACTTCAACAAAAATCAAAATCTAAATGACATATTAGAAACAAAGAGCCCAATCACGGAACATATTCCTAACTTATTGTCATCTCTTAAGATAAACAGTAATAATTTTTTTTTAAATCTCCAACTATAAATCCAACGCTAATACCCATATATCAACAGCAGCCATTGCTCCCTCGCCCAGCCACACCCCTTCCCCCACGTGTACCAATTGCGATCTTAACGCCCCGCCCAACCCACACCACCCAACACACTCCCGGCCAACAATGACACACCCCTACAATACGAGAAGCAGAGATAAAGCAACTGTTCAGACCACCTCACACAAGATACACAACCAGACTTCCTCCCAACGTCTAAAGGGTAAGTGTCAAGAATATTAAATACACTAATAAACCATCCTAATATAGCACTCACACACTTTTTCGTTTTATTTCACAGATTTCAACACACTCACAAGACGCAAACTTACAAATAGAATCCAGTTTAACTCCTCTTCAGGCTTACACGGAATAACTTCAAAAGCTTCACAACGTAAACAACATACAGCCTGTTTGTACGGAGATGAAGTAATCTGTTATTTAATGAAACTCAATCAAGCTCTCTACCAGCTTTCTTGCCATTTAAGCAGCACTCCACTTTAACAGCGATTCTAATTCTTCAAGGAAGTGATGTTATTATAGAATATTTAAACCATCCCAAAACCATATACGCTGAATGTGTGCGATCTCCTACTAATGTAAAAGGAAATGTTTAAATATTATGATCCAATATATTACAATGGCCATTCCAGCATCGGCATTATGTGTGTTGATATTTTGTATTATCCCCATACGATGTGGACATGAGTAGACATCCCACTGAAGCTTTATGACGGGATCAGCCAGTTAATTTTCCAATTGTACCATATGTTGTATATATTAGTGTAAAATGTGTAAAAAATAATAATTTTAAGAATAGTACTAGTACAAGTTAATCTCCTAATATACCGGGCGAGTTGGCCGTGCGCGTAGAGGCGCGCGGCTGTGAGCTTGCATCCGGGAGATAGTAGGTTCGAATCCCACTATCGGCAGCCCTGAAGATGGTTTTCCGTGGTTTCCCATTTTCACACCAGGCAAATGCTGGGGCTGTACCTTAATTAAGGCCACGGCCGCTTCCTTCCAACTCCTAGGCCTTTCCTATCCTATCGTCGCCATAAGACCTATCTGTGTCGGTGCGACGTAAAGCCCCTAGCAAAAAAAAAAAAAAATCTCCTAATAGACTGTAAAAATGTACAGATGTTTTAAATCCCACTTGTATCATGCCGTTCTCATTACCGGCATATGAGAGTTGACAGTTAATATTTTTTCATTGGATGTGAACTTATGTTGGACGTCACATTAGAAATTTAAAACAAGAACAGCTTGTTCACTCCAATATGACCCAATGTTCTTGTACTTCAGTGCAAATTGTTATAAAAATATTGTTTTAGAATAATCCTAGTAAGCATCCATTCAGAGCTTCAACTTGGAGTTAGAATTCATGGCTGACGATGCCTGCAATGACAGGCGAAACATGTGCCATACTTAAACTTAATATAAGGACAATGTTATAGTCCTAAAGACTTTATTGGTAGTGAACAATTGGTTTCAATAAATTAACTGTTTAACATTTAACAATGGGCGATCTTCGCTTCGATTGGCTCGTGACAACACACACTCCTGTACATATTAGAAAGCTATTGTCTTGCATGACCAGGGACGAAAGCAGGAGATGCCTCTTCCATCAGGCAGCAGTACACCGACAAGGTAATGGCCACATAACATCTTTATTTCTTGCTAGCTCCGCAGTTTAACCTGTAACCTAGTTTTCCTACAGATGTAACTTCTGCTGCTAATGTAAAAACTTCATAAAATCTTTAACGGTAAATCGGGGATAGAGAGTGATGTACCCTCTCGAGCTCTCCTTCATATTGGTTTGAGGTGATTACCTTTTGTAACTGGTTTTCTTGATTAGTTCTGCGGTGCAGGGTAAACCAGAAGAAATGGGGTTTCGAAGTGGACAGTACCTTGTGTGTATGTGGAGAAGAGCAGACCACAGCCCATTTGCTGCAATGCAGTTCATGCCCATTCAGCTGCACAACAGAAGACCTGGTTAAAGCGAAGCCAAATGCACTTGATGTTGCAAGGTTTTGGGCTCACATAGTTTAATGTGGCTCTTCGCCATTGGAGTATTTATATTATGTTTTATGTTTTTCCTTATCTTTAATTTTAAACTTATGTATGCTTCTGACACGATATAAATAAATACTGGTTTTCTTCCTTTCCGTAATGTCTTAATCTATTCTTATACGAGTCACCTCCATAGTTTGGGAATAGCCCCTGTTTCATCGGCCTAGTGCCCCTTATGTTTTAAGTGTTCATATCTAAGAGTGCAAGCATTAGCCTCCCTTCATTTGTGTTCGGGCCATTTATTTATCTGTTATTTCTTTTTACACGAAGGCCCTATAGGTTGGGTACGAGATACCCCTGTTTCAATTTGTAAGTTGGGCCATGGAAGGCCAAACGGTGTAAAATATTTTTGGTGTTGCCTTGAGTAGGCTTGAAAACTGAGAGCCTGTTAGCTCTGTTCCAAAGTAAAATTACTGTATGCCTCTTGAAGGCTGGATATTGTATATTGGGAGCCAGTGCTCCATGAATTAGGGGATTTCTGCCCTTGTATAAATTTGTGCTCTTTTGTAAATTTGAGCTGGGAGCTCAAAAATGGTAAAACTAGGGGCTTGTAGCCCAAGTGTTAAGGTTCTGAAATTTTTTCTAAGTCTTGTTTCTAATTGCCATTTTGGACCTTAAAGGTCATTGTTATCTCACTAAGTGAAAAGTTGTTAAGTTTCTTGTTTTTCAAAAATATAATCTTCAGTTTAGGTTTTAAATTCTTTTCTTGACATTGTAGTTAGACCCATTCATCCCGGCACCTTCTTTAACCTCTGTTGGTCCACGAATAGCCCGGAACAGAAAGGTAAAAAGATTAAAAAGTAAATGGAATATATATATAAAAATATGTGACACTGTACACCAATCAGAATGTACAAATGAATTAGGCAGCAAATGGTTTCATGTAAAAAGCATGGCAACTACCATGGTTCCAGGAGTACAACAACACTCTACAGCAAGCATTCATGAGAACATAAAAACTGAAGCAAGCAACATTTTGAAGAGAGAGAGAGAGAGAGAGAGAGAGAAAAAAAAAGGAGAAGACTAGCATGATAATAACAATTGGAAGAAAGAAACAGCCTTGACGTAACAACTAACATTCAAACAGGTCACTGAGATACTATTAAGCAGTAAAGCATATAGAGAATATAACCACTGAACTTCCAAATAGAGAAATGTCAACCGGATGACCAAATTTTCACATTAATTAATGTAGCTAGAATTTTAAGTGGCTTAGAAGAGAAACTTATACATACCTCAAAACTCCAACAGGTACTTTTACAGCTATACATAATATTTTCTCACCTGATGCAGATTTACTGGACAAACTTGAATTATGAACCGACTTCAAGGGAACTTGTGAACAGTTACTGGAACTTATCAAGGAACTTGCATTACTTGGTCTCACTGCTGTGGGTTTCAGAGGCTGGAAAGGACATTCCAAGAATATTGCAACAATGGGACAATTTACAAAATATTTGTTAAAATGGGATATATATACTCTGAAAGTTCTATATTTGGAACAGATTTTAAAGATACAGCAGATCTACACCTATTCAAAGATTTTGTTAACATTAACCCAGATATGCCTAAAATATTTTTGTGAGTGGGTTCATGATTTTATGTTATATAATTAATTTAATGCATGAGTTAGTACAGGTAAACCTAAATTGGAAGAAAAAATATGTAAATTTAGATAGAAAGAGGTGTCCTTTTAAAAGTACAGTAGGCATATAAGGGGTATATTGGTTACACGTACATACGGTAACGTGTATGCAGTTGTCAGATGTTTATTGTACAGTATTCTGTACAATAGAGAAATGAATATTCATTAAAACTATCATCGACTTCTCACACACATACAAATATGCATAAAAAGGAAAGAACTCCTATGTATATTCGAAGTGATTTTCAAAGTTAGTCTCATGAAAGTAATTGATCATTGTGGCTGCACAAAACATTTAATTTCTAGTGTATCAAACACTTCTCACATTTCAATGATGGACGACAACACTACTCATCTTAGTCTTTTTCTGTATGGTATTGGGCAAAGCATTTGATATGTAATGCAACATTGCCCTTCTCACAGTTCTAGAATGCCTTCATGTGATAAATTCTGCGCTGCGTCAGCTTGCCTTGTAGTATGATGGTATGGTTTGTTTGATCATACCTGGAATCTGCCTTCTCAAGACTAGGACGATTCCTTTCCTTTGCAGTAGTCCGCTGGGTTGTTTCTAGAAGGGCAGTTATAACCTGTCTGAGGAAAGTTAGGTGGTATAATTTTCCTTTGTTCAGGCTGGGCAACTGCCATGCATTTTGTTCACACACATCAATGCAGTGAGTTACAAATTCTGTAGAAGCCTGCATTCTTGTTACCCCTGTCCACCCCTCCCATTCCAGAGTTGTACTCATGGAAGAGGTGTGGTTGTTTCAGAGAGATTCTTTTCTCTTTATAAGACATTTCAGTTTTACTGAAATTGCCATCTTCCTTTCAATCAACTCACTATTTCATCAAGAGTCATAAACCTGAAAACAAAATTGAAAGTCGTCGTCGACCCATATTTGCCTACTGTCCTTTTTATAGGGCACCTATACCCTCCTGTCATTGGTATGGCAAACATAAAACTAAACCATTACGTGATATCAAAATATAATACTTACATGCCAAGAGAATATAAGGTATGAAAAAAAGAATCAGTGAGGTAATTGTAACAATCTTATTACCTTTGAATACGTCAGCACACTTCTTCCACGAGTGTAATATGGGTTTTGTTTAGAGACGCATACCACACAGATACACTCACTCAGCTAAACTAAAATGCATAGTGTGCAAGTTCATACCATTCCCACCAATACTGCAACATTGTTAAACTGAACTTATTATAGCCAGCAACAATGACTGATGAATAATGAAATAGTTCCAGCTGTCCTTTTAAAAGGATGGTAGGCCTATCAGGGTTAAAAAGGTGGTTTAATTTACCATATTTAAGTAATACAAACTTCTTTTTCTCCATTTTTAAAAAAATATAGGTGCGTCCTTTATGTGAGCAAAACTTTTAACTAAAAAATCATATATTCATTAAAACAAAGTGAAATAATCGATAGAACCACTAACAACTACAAACAATGTATTGGTGGTATCACTACAAACGAGTCTATGACTGATCGATAACTAGTATCAACTGTGTTGTAAAGAAACACAGATAGCACTATAGCATTCTGCATATTTTAAGCCAAAATCGGAAATAAGGTAAAGCAATAATTATTGGTAAAACAAACCATTACTAACATTTTATTGCTACTACCAAATATACGCACATAATCCCAGCATATTTTTTTCTTTAAAATCTGTCAGTGAAGTGTTGGTTAGAAGATGATATTTGCATCAAGTTTGGTCCAGTGCTCCCGACATAGAGAAATCTGGAAGTTAGTATTTTCCGCCACAAGCGACAAGTGTGTCACATATATATTGTGTCATCTGTATGTCATCAGTTTAAACAGTAGCAGTTCTCGTTATCAGCTGTTCACCAGTAAAATAAAATCTCCACATTACTGAAGAACTGCAGTGATAACTGAAAATAGGATACAATATGGACGAGAGTTATCTTTTGCGTGTCTATTGCTGCTGAAATTTTGTTCTAATTATGGAATGAGATGTCTTCAATATGAGCAGTGAGAGTGAAATTTTTGCTGGAGATATCTCCAACAAAGAGAAAGAAAAGGGTCTTGAATTAGATGAAATTAACATGTCTCACGTATCTGGTAGTGACAGTGCTAGATATCTCAAAGCGAGGGGTATGAGTGCCGGTGGTGAAAATGCTCTCGTTGAAAAAGGCGTGAACTCTGATTCACAAATTACTTGGCCAATTAGTGAACGTATTCCTAATATTAACCCGGTTTTTGACATTGTCCATAAATGGAAGCTGAATTTTTCGGGGAAAGGTAATAGTTCTAGTATTATTGAGTTCTTAGAACGGGTTGAAGATATTGCCAAATGTAGCTCCTGATCAGTTCATACCAGTCATCCCTGGAATGCTGGAAGGGCTGGCGTTGAAATGGTTCGGATTAGCAAAAGCCTCCTGGGACGATTTTGCTAGGCAAATAAAACAGATTTGGTTTGTCCGATATGGACTATTGCTTGAAACAGGAAATTTCCAGAAGAACTCAAGCAGTAGGAGAACCCCTTGACGACTATGCCACTGGCATTTTAACGCTATTCGACCGTTTGTGTATCAAGGCCCCGAATCAGAAATATTTGATGAGTTGTATAGAAATCTGGCCCCCGATTACAAATTTTACATAAAATGATCACAGGTTGAGAGCGTGGAAGAAATCATTAGATTGGGTTGCGAGTTTGAGGCAACTGTTTATCAGAATAAATTGTACCATCCGCCTCCCGTGCCATCTGATTGTTCGTTCCCCGACGTCACTTATCATGCTCCGTCAAAAGCTGTCTCCTTTGGTGCGATTCCTTCCTCAACCAGTTCTCCTGGAAGTTCCGATCATAGGTCAAACTCCATCTCTCCTACTCGTCGGAGAATTAATGCAGTCCAAAATTCTAACTTAACTGTAGAAAGGAAAACTGGTGTAGCTAAATGTTGGAATTGCGGGAAATTAGGGCATGTCTCTAAGTATTGTGGGCCTGTCTCCCTTGTGTTACGCACAATGCATGTCCTAGGTGCAATTCTCAACAGGGAAACTAAATCCGCACCAGCGTGATGGCTCGCCGTTGGCGCCTGATAGGGATGTGTGTAAAAAGATTTGGGGTCTTCCCTCGTCTACACCCTGGGCCAACAGTTTTTGTGGATCGCGAATACTATACATTAGCGTCAGAAAGTTTAGACTCACCTATGAAAATTAATAATTTTCTTAAACTGTTTTCTGTGTGATGAAAAGTGGTACTTTAGTTCTGTTACTTATGTATGGATGCTTTCAGCACTTTCATAAAGCTATTTCAGTGCACACAGCAAGATTTTACTTTATCTTTTCAAAGAAGTGAACAGATTTATGGTTGCCAGCTCTACTTCCTGCTTTTACTGGGATAACTACCGGCCCATTCCCAGGTAATAAACATGCCTCTCTCACGTGATTACTTGTCCTTCTTGTTTCCTTGCTGTCTTGGAAGTTGACAGTTTGCCTGCCGAAATTATCCTGAGCAGTTGTATGTTAATCTCTGTACCAGATTGCTTATTTTCTACATTGTTGTTATCTGGGCATAGCTACGGTAACAACACACATCAAACAATCGAATATGGAGAAGAAGGCTAATATTATAAAAGAAAACAGAGCCAAGGCGTGTGCTTATAAAGAAACTGGGTGGTTGAACTGAAAAATTGCAGAAGAATTGAAAATTTCAGAGTGCAGCGTTCGCAGAGCAGTCAAACACAGAGACGAAAAGGGTAGTCATGAGGATCGACCATACAGTGGACGTCCAAAGAAGAGTTCTAAAATTGAAGATTACCATATTTTAATCCTCAGTAAGCGTGACAAAGCATATGGCAGCAGATATTTGCTCAGAGATAAATGAAACAAGAGAACAACCAGTGTCTGTGACAACAGTGGAAAATTTTCTGCTTGAGGTGGGATTGTTTGGTTGCGTAGCAGCACGGAAACCATTGTTGAAAACTTTACACAAGCAGAAAAGTCTTCAATGGGCCAAAATGCATGCTAACTGGACCGCTGAAAAATGGAAAAGCGTGCCTTGGACGGATGAATCTAACTTTGAAAAATTCGGTTCAAATCTTTGCCAAAATGTTCGTCGCTGCCCCGGTGAAAGGGTTATGGAATCCTACATAATTCCATCTGTGAAGCATGGAGGAGGAAATGTGATGGTGTGGGGATGTCTTGGAAATAATCAGGTTGGTGATTTGGTGAAATTAGAGGAAATACTGAAAAAAAAAAAAAAAGTCACTGTATCTCTTCGCGCAATGCCGTGCCATCTGGAACGAAGCTGATTGGAGAAGGATTTGTTCTACGGCAGAACAATGATCCTAAGCACACCTCTCATTTGTGCAAGCAGTATCTGGAAAGGAAACAAGCTGAAGGAAAATTGGAATTAATGGTTTGGCCTCCACAATCACCTGATCTGTCACCTATTGAACATTTGTGGAAAGAACTTGACAGGAAAGTGAAAGAAAAGGCACCAGGCAGTGTGGATGGGTTGTGGTAATGTCTGTTAGAAACCTGGGGATGTATAAATACCGAGACTTTCGAAAAATTAACAGCTAGAATGCCACGCATCAGGAAAGCAGTAATCAAATCAAAGGGTGGACACATCAATGAACAGGCAGTGCAATTGCTTGATGATTTGATTGTGTTTCTAGCTCCCTGTGCATGATCAGTATAAAGGAAATCTAGTGAAATGTGTAATAAAACTAGTTGGTTCTAAAAACATAGGTATTTCCATGTTGATTTTCAACAAATAGCCCTTTCGTTCATGGTAAGTGAAAATTCATGGGCGAGTCTAAACTTTCTGACACTATCGTATGCGTTGTTAGATACTGGATCTTGTAGTTCCTTCATGAACCAATCTATTTTGAGTGGCATGAATTTGAAATAAATACCTCCGAGATAGTGAGGGCTTAGGGCAATTTATGTCAGCTGATGGTCGGCAAGTATGTTCTGTGGGTTGGGTTAAATGATGTATCAAAATCTGAAACCTGCCATGGAACTGGATGTTCAATGTTGTTCCTGGTCTGTCTGTCCCTGTCATTTTATGTTATCTACAGGTTTATCCATTGACTCTATCACCCGAACCTTTGCATTTTGTTTTAAATCTGGCGAAAATTACCCTTTTGAAGCACCCCTTCGGAAGGCTGCCATTTGCGCCGTTTCCAATTCCAAACTACCCAACGCCTCTTGTGGTTTGACAGATGACCAGAATTTGATGTTAAACAGTTTATTGGAGGAATTTTCTGATGTCCTGCCTGCCGATTTCGGGTGTGCGAACATTTTTTAATATTCAATTGAATTAAAGGAATTAAAAGATCCCCTCCTTTCGGCTCTTTCCCTCCCAAACTGTCTGCTATGCGAGATTGTATCAATGACCTTTAGGATAAGAAGGTAGTCAGTCAGTCAGTCCAAGTCTCCCTTCAGTAGACCTGCCTTCCTTATCCCTAAAAAGGATGGTAAGTTCAGAAAATTCAGATTTATTGTTGATTATAGGAAGGTCAATAAAAACACCATTTTTGACAGTTTCCCCTTACCCGGCATTGAAAGTGCCTCCCAATAATTCCATGGAGCAAAATTTTTCACTGTTTCTGACTTCAATTCAAGATAATATGAAATCCCCTTACACCCTAAGAGCCACCCTTATACTGCTTTTGCTACCCCGTTTGGACTTTTTGAGTTCAATAAAGTGCCGATGGGCATATCTATAGGTGGTGAAGTGCTCAGCCGCATCCTTGAGGATCTGAAATTTTCCTGCGTGTTCAACTATCTTGACGATCTTATATTTTCTCCAACCTTTGAGGAACACCTAGTTCACCTCCGAGAGGTCCTATCTTGTTTATGCAAGCACGGGTTTACTATAAATCCAAAAAAGGTATCTCTTTGTTCCAAGCGTTTGAATTTCCTTGGACATATCATATCTGATTTTGGCATTGCCGTTAATCCCGACTGGGTTAAATGTATTCATAATTTTCCACAGCCCAAAAATGTACGCGGTGTGAGAAGATTCCTGGGTACGGTCAGTTTTTACAGTCGTTTCATCAAAAAAAATTCTCAGGTTTCAGCCCCTCGTAACTTTATATATATATATATATATATATATATATATATATATATAAAAAAAAGAATTGCCATTTTGTCTGGGGAGAAGCCCAAACCCATGCTTTTGATCTGCTGAAGAAAGCCCTTTGTGAAGCTCCTGTTCTCCACAGTCCTAATTTTTTTTTGCAAGCTGCTTTACGTTGCATCGACACAGATAGGTCTTATGGCGACGATAGTATAGGAAAGGGCTAGCAGTGGGAAGGAAGCGTCCGTTGCCTTAATTAAAGTGTGAAAATGGGAAACCACGGAAAACCATCTTCAGGGCTGCCGACAGTGGGGTTCGAACCTACTATCTGTCGAATACCGGATACTGGCCGAACTTGAGCAACTGCAGCTATCGAACTCTGCAAGTCCTGATTTTTCCAGGGATTTTGTCCTACAGTGCAACTCTAGCGAGGTCGCGGTTTCCGCTGTATTAAATCAACGTGCTGACGATGGGAAACTGGTTCCTATTGCGTATTTCAGCAAGTTATTCCATGGGGCTGAATTATGGTATTCTATTTATGAGAAGGAATGTTTCACACCAGTTTTGGGTGTTAAAAAATGTCATTCCTACTACGAACACCATTTATTCATCCATACAGATAATCAAGCCTTATCGTGGATGAGCGCCAACATCAAAAGACTCGGGAGGACGGCTAGGTTGATTCTGCGACTTATAAATTCACCGTCGTGCACGTTCATGGGAAAGTGAATGTCATGGCAAACTATTTGTCATGGATGTTCGACGGATTTAAACCGCCTGACAGCGAGTCCAATGTAAACTGCGACCTGAGTGATGGAATCCATATTCTTCAAAACTCTCCTTGGTCTTTCACCGATATTGCTGTGAACCAAAAGGAAGACAAAGAGTGTTCTGAATTGATCACAGGGATCGCCGATTGGTCCGTTTGTGACAGTGCATTTTTAATAAAACGTGGATTGTTGGTTCGTCGCAACCGCATGAATAGGAGGGACAAAATTTTTTGATCCTGTTAAATTAAGATCCATGATGCTGCATTACTTTCATGATACGTACCTAAGGCACCTATCTTGGTCAATACAAAACCTTGCAAAGAGTTTTCAAACTCAGTCATTAAATTACTTTTGTTTACATATTTAACAATTTGAAGGTCTTGATCAATTGTAGTGAAGTTGTGCCCGGTATCCTCCTTGTGAACGCTCATGGCAGAGTATTTTCTATGTTTTGATGCATTGTAATGCTGTAAGTGTCTAGTTCTGAAACGTCGACCAGTTTGTCCCATGTAAGAAAATTTACATTGGGCGCACATAAGTCTATAGATTCCAGAATACGAAAACTTATCCCTAGTATTGTTTACAGTGTTGGAATTGAAAAATAAGTTTTGATTAGTGTTACGAGTTCGGTATGCGATTTTGATGTCATGCTTCTTTGACGGATTGGTAATGCGATAAATAGCCGGATTGGTAATGGTAAAGGTAGCAACATTTGTTTTCCTTGACTCGTCTGGAACTAATTTTGTAGCGGTTTTTATTTAATTGTACCAATAATCTTATTAATCATATCAGGTTTGAAGCTGTTAAGTTTAGCTAATTGTTTAATATACTCAAATTCTTTCTTTCGATTAACAGAAGAAAGTGGAACATTTAATGCCCAATAAATCAGACTGTAAAAGGTAGCCTGTTTGTGTGACTGAGGGTGTAAAGAATCTTTTTTTATTGTCAAGGGAGCGGCAGAAGGTTGGACAAATTTCCACACATTCATGCTCTTTCAGACGGAATTCAACTCAATTTTACAAAATTTCATTTTTCAACCAACTATTCTGTGAATTCCTTTTACCTGACTCTTGTTTTTCGACATTTTGAAATGAGATTTTAACCAGTGGTTTTATTTATCTATATTTCATTTAATCTGAAGTTTTTGATGATGATGATGATGATGATGATGATGATGATGCTTGTTGTTTTACGGGGCCTAACATCGAAGGTCATCGGCTTCTACCTGAAATTTTTAGAAGGATTGAAGAACACAGCTAAGAACTAATTATATACCTGCCAACTTTACAAAACCAAAAATCAGGAGATTTTGATATGAAAATCAGAAAAAATCAGGAGAAATCAGGAGATACAACTGATCAAAACTGCTTCTACATGTCTTGCACAATACAGTACTACAATATATTTATAATACTTATTGTCTCAAAGCCCGATTGTAGCTATACGAGGCTACAAGGTTAAAAATTACACATCTCTATTCCCTCACAGAAAGTATGTGAGTGAGATGATCGGTCCGTGATAAGCCTGCTGAAAATAGTATGAACGCATGCGTGAATCAGTCATGCACTTAGATGCCATTAGGCTACTTAGCAAATGCATAGATTAATATATTGCACCAAGTGCCCGTGCGATTATGCAAAGCGCAATGCTATTTGGATCAAATAACTAGCTGATGTACTCGTGCTTTACTACGGAATTCTCAGAAAGACTGTCATTATAGTTTTCCCAACTAAAGTCAACATAGGTCATTGCAATGACGCCACTATGAATGTTGCGATAAAAAGCAATGTTGTCATATGAGATATTCGATAAAATGAAAACAGCACATTTTTTCACTTTAGCAAAATGTACTACGGTGTCGATCTAACAGTTCAAAAGTTTCAGAGCTAGAATGACCAGGCTACAGACAGCCACGAATACTCCTGTGTAATTATTCCGTTTAAGTGTGCACACTGATCATTCCAATCACTGCCTCAGAGTAGGGATTGAATAGCTGGAATACTATGCTGATCCAGAGTGTTACGTACCAGTAGTATCAGAAAATTTATGAACCAGAGGAATGGCATGCTAAAGAAGAGAGAGATCTAACTCCCCACTCCCCAGCTACTTCCCACCAATATTCAGGCAGGCTGTTATACTCAATACGCAGCAGTAATCCTATCTATCGGAGATAAATGGCAGCAGAATACACAAATCTGTGATTTATAGCATTTAATGTCAAGCGAGTCCTCCTTTCTTTCATGACAACCTCTTGTGTTATTTAAGCAATTGTTCCTTCATGACTTTTTTCTCATTCTTATAATTATCTTCACAATTTAATCACCATCACCACCAATATTATTGTAGTCGGTACGGTAAAACTTAATAACACACAAATAATCGGAAATTGTATTCTCTGTAACTTTTGTTATGTAGTACTTTTCAATATGACCAGTAAGATAGGTAATTAAAAATTAAATTTTGGTACCTTCCCCTAAACTACCATTTTGAACAGAGTGAATAAAATTATTTATAGCGTAGTTCCTTATTCCGCGACTTTACATAAAATTCTGTTCACCCATGTTCACGTGCCCCGGCGCTGATATGGACTTAGCAAAAAAATCCGAATCCATGAATATCTCTATCATCATAGCCGGTACAGTAAAAATGTATAAGACGTAAATGATAGGAAATTGTATAATATATAACTTTAGTTATGTAGTATTTATCGATAGGGCCAATAATAACAAATATTTGAGAATTAAATTTTAGGCCTTCCCCTAAAGTACCATTTCACTCACCGTGAATAAAATTATTTATGGCCTAGATTGTAGCGACTTATTCCCCGACGTTATATACCGATTTTCATTAAATTCTCTTCAGCCGTTTTCTCGTGATGAGCGTGCGTATGCACCTACGTACGTACAGAGACAGAAATTACGGAAAATTAAAACGTGCATATCCCCTTGTTACTATGGATGGTCGCGACCGGTAAGCAAATATCATTCTTTTTAAATTCTGAGCAATGTACGGACAAAACTCTTGTTTTATTTATATTGAGATAAATAAAAATTAGTCTGAATTGTCTCCAAATGGCTCGTAAAATCTCTAGAAAAGTCACTAGTAGTTATCATTGAAATTCTGTCACTAAATTACTAAGAAACACTCAATATCTAGCGACGAGTCTCTAGAATCGACCAAAGAGAATGGAATCGACTAGACTGATGTGTTATTATTATTTATAAGCTTCATGTCCGTATTGATTGGTATCACTATATAGAAATAATATGAATCACCACCTTATCAATACACTATTTTATTTACTACCAAACTGGTAAATAGGGTCAATACCGGTTTCGACCCCTAAGGGGTCATCCTCAGTTGACACATATAAATATCTATAAAAACATCACATATAATAGTTAAAGTTTAAAATTGATGTGTTGTTAGTATACTGGTAAGTACATATGCATGTATTATGGAATTTATAAGTTTGTTCTATTAGAGCTATTATGTAGATTTTCTGTTTCTTTGTAAACAGTATCAAAAGTATTGTATTGGATGTGGTTCATCCATTTGACAAAATGCTAGTGGATTGAATATGTACATTTGCTGAGAGGTACATGCTATTCTATTTTACAATTTTTGTTTTACATAATATGGGGTAAAATTATTACATTTGCACATATATGGTGATATTAGGTACAATGTAGGGTGTTAAAGATGTACTATTTGAATTTTCAGTATCCTGATTACATTTCATGTAGTGGTTGTAAGGTTTACTGATTCACTTGTTTAGTTCAGTTAAATACATAATGACCTTGTTGGTTTGAATTCTTATGATTAAAATATTGGTATGTAATACCTAGTTAACATGAATCCTTAATATTAATATATAAGTTTGTAGCACCTCTTATTCCCGTTTTCAGTCTTAAAATAGAATTGTGTCTTGACACTTTATTTTGTTAGACATATAAAAGTCTTGTTAAAATAAAACTTTGGGGCTAAAACCGGTATGAAATACCTATTTAAAATACATTAGATAATGGTATTGATATGTGGTGCTATGTGCATATTCAAAAAATCTAAATGAAATATAGATATAAATTGGTGACAGTACTGTAGGTTGTTGTGTTGTAGTTAACGGCTGGTCCATTAAAAATATCTCTATCATCATAGCCGGTACAGTAAAAATGTATAAGACGTAAATGATAGGAACCTACAGTACTGTCACCAATTTATATCTATATTTCATTTAGATTTTTTGAATATGCACATAGCACCACATATCAATACCATTATCTAATGTATTTTAAATAGGTATTTCATACCGGTTTTAGCCCCAAAGTTTTATTTTAACAAGACTTTTATATGTCTAACAAAATAAAGTGTCAAGACACAATTCTATTTTAAGACTGAAAACGGGAATAAGAGGTGCTACAAACTTATATATTAATATTAAGGATTCATGTTAACTAGGTATTACATACCAATATTTTAATCATAAGAATTCAAACCAACAAGGTCATTATGTATTTAACTGAACTAAACAAGTGAATCAGTAAACCTTACAACCACTACATGAAATGTAATCAGGATACTGAAAATTCAAATAGTACATCTTTAACACCCTACATTGTACCTAATATCACCATATATGTGCAAATGTAATAATTTTACCCCATATTATGTAAAACAAAAATTGTAAAATAGAATAGCATGTACCTCTCAGCAAATGTACATATTCAATCCACTAGCATTTTGTCAAATGGATGAACCACATCCAATACAATACTTTTGATACTGTTTACAAAGAAACAGAAAATCTACATAATAGCTCTAATAGAACAAACTTATAAATTCCATAATACATGCATATGTACTTACCAGTATACTAACAACACATCAATTTTAAACTTTAACTATTATATGTGATGTTTTTATAGATATTTATATGTGTCAACTGAGGATGACCCCTTAGGGGTCGAAACCGGTATTGACCCTATTTACCAGTTTGGTAGTAAATAAAATAGTGTATTGATAAGGTGGTGATTCATATTATTTCTATATAGACTGATGTGAACGAACACCAACATAGAACGCGAGAATGAGAGATTGACAATCGATACACGCGTCGCGATATAAAGGTTTCAATAAACATCGTACATTCGCGAACATTTCTCGCATTCATAAACGTCGATGTTTCGTTTGAAAGCGGCCAATGAGCGAAGGACTTCCGGCCACTGGCGTAAAAAAGCTGAAACGGCGGGATTTGAAAATAAATGTTTGAAGTTCACCAAAAAATAAGCTAAAATCGGGAGAAATAATAGAATAATCGGGAGGCAGGAAAAACTGTTGAAAATCGGGAGTCTCCCGCCTAAATCGGGAAAGTTGGCAGGTATGTAATTATATTATTGAGATTGCAATGACTTTGATTACTTCACACAGGCTCAAATTATAATTTTGATGCCATATTTCATATTATTCTCCTTTTACGATATAAGCAATTCTAATCATTCAGTTATAATAATTTAACTTAGTGCAATTTGACTAGTTTTTAAGGTTGATCCAGATTTTACCATTGTGAACTAATAGACCTTAGTGAACAATTCTACTTTATGAAATCAGGTTAAGGGCCCTGACCAAACTTTGGGGTTATGTTTTTCTGGCTGATGATACTATGTTTAAGTGGAACATGTCCCAATTTTTAACATCTCTATAATGTTTGTATCCTAAATATAAAGATTGTGAAGTATTAGAAAGGTGGTATAATTCATTTGTTTGTAAACTTTGTTAAGATGAGTCTGGTCGCACCACCCAGACCCCCTACCCCCCGAGAAGGTAGACACCTCAGCCGAATGGCATTGCAGGAGAGATCTGCGTCGTCCTCAGCTCTGGCGCAACAGTGGAACAGTGTAACACATTGTACACTATCAGGAGTGACTGTCTGTCGCCGTTTATTAAGGTTTTAGTTACCGGCGCCTCGTCCACTTCTCCATCTACCTTTGACTAGCATAAACATGCTAGACTGCAATGGTGTATGGAATGACATCACTGGGGACAGGAATGGCAGCAGATAGTTTTTCGGACGAATCCACGTTCTCTTTGTTTGAAAATGACTGCCGCATTTTGGTTCGCCGCAGACAGGAAGAGAGACATCACAATGACTGCATTCGCACAAGACATACAGTGCCAACTCAAGGCCTTATGGTGTGGGGCGCTATTGGGTACAACCACAAATCACAGTTGGTGCGTGTCGAGGGCACCGTGACTAGTTCGACCTTCATGAATGACATCCTACGACCCATAGCCGTACATTTTCTACATGAAACTCCAGACGCCATATTTCAGCAAGACAATGTGCGACCACATGCTGCTGCACAAACACATGCCTTCTTGTTGTCACAGAATGTCAGACTGTTGCCCTGGACCGCCCGACCACCGGACTTGTTGCCAATCGAAAATGTGTGGGATATGGTGAAATGAAGGGCACGGCGCTGTGACCCAATGCCAACCACCAAAGATGAACTGTGGATCCAGGTGAATGCAGCATGGATGGCTATACCCCACGACGCCATTCGCGCCTTATATGTGTCGATAGCATCAGATATGGAACAAGATATCAGTGCCCGTGGAGGACCCAGTGCCTACTAGGCAACAGGACACATGCTGAACCTAGATGACTGAAATGCTAATCAATTCTGCAGAACATACTAATGAACATGTCCTGTGAATATGGAGTTCCTATCTCTAGTCTTTCAAGGTGTTCTGTTTTCTATGAATGTGAGTGTGGTAAGGTGGATAAATATTTGCATTTTCTAGTTTTGGCCAGAGACTGAACAAGTTTATACTGACGTACAGTCAGTTTGGCATCGACGAAAAATGCCAGTGCCTCTTCATCGCTATATTGGACAGCATTTGATGAACAGCTTGATTATCTCTGTTTCTTAATTTTTCTGATTGTCTGTGCAGACACTGATGAAAGCTCTTTAAAAATTTCTGGAGCATCTCTCCTGCAGCTTGTAAATTTGATTCTCTAATGGCCAGGGGTTGTGGTAATTCACCATTATGCCCTTCAGACTGTGCAACGCACTTGCCACATTCAAGTGTCTCATGGAGTCCATACTGAGGGGGTTCATGCACGACACCTCCCTGATCTACCTAAATTACACCATCGTTTTATGACACACATTCCAGGACCACCTGTAGAACCTCTGGAGAGTGTTCCAGAGACTACTAGGTACTCGCTTGAAACTGAATCCTTGGAAGTGCCAGCTATTGCAGCAGGAGGTATGCTACCTAGGCCACATTGTGTCATCCATGGGAATAGTCTCTGATCAGGCAAAGATGGATGCCGTAAGAGATTGGTCTGTGTCAAGGCCAAGCAGGACTTGAGCTTTTTCAGCTAGTGTACCTACTACAGAGATTCATTGCTGACTTTGCCAACATCTCGAAGCCAGTTGTGCATCTCACAGAGCAAGAGGTCATTTAATTGATCACCAGTGGCAAAGGCCATATTCCAGTCCTTGAAAGAGTCCCTTTGCTCAGCACTTATTGAAGGTTATCCCAATCCTGGAGCAAAGTTCGTCGTAGACATAGGCGCCAGCAATGTGGGGTTGGTGGGGTGCTCTCACAGATCCAAAATGGAAAGGAAAAAGTGATAGCATACTGCAGCATGACTCTATCCAAGGCCGAGAGGAACTACTGCTAGAACTGCTATGAACTACTGACCATTAGATTCAAGCTGGAGCACTTCCACAAGTACCTGTACTGTCAGACGTTCCATCTACGCACTGACCATTCTGCCTTGATGTGGCTCCTCAGTTTTAAAAATCTGGAGCGATAGACTGCTCAGTGAGTGCAATGACTAGTACGACTTCATCGCCGAACACAGACAGGGAAGAAAACATTCCAATTCAGATTACTTGATCAGCAGATCTTGCCTTGAGAACTGCACCTACTGTCAAAATTGAGAGGAATGCTGGCAGACTGGACATCCACGCCACGAGAGCTGCAAAGGCAGAAGGCTGGGTTCGCACCATTCTGAGAAGGGAGCAGCATGTGGACAATGACAATGAGCATATCCTGTGGGAAGTAGGGTCTGGAAAGTGACCTGCACAGAAAGACATCATTGAGTGTAGCCCAACACACAAAACATAGTGGGATGAGGTGGTGATGATTGTTGTTTTAAGAAGAAGTACAACTAGTTAACCATCCTCTCTGAACACATTAAGTGGAAACAAATAAGGAAATAAATAAACTTAAAAATATTTTTTGAACAGAGGAAATTGAAAACTAATTTTTAAAATAATAGCAACAAAAATTATTTTATCAAGCCAAAAAGGACACTGAAAACTTGAAATTTAGAAACCCTTGATTAATTAACTCCCATAAGAGTGAATGACAAGATCAGCAGTATTCCAGTCATCGGCTAGTATGAGTTTGAGCGTTTCCTGCAGACAAAGGTTCCGTCTTAGGCCAGAGAAATCAGCACACACTGTGAGGATGTGGCCACGATGAATTTGGCAGCACAAGAACACATTGGGGGAGGGGGGGTCATCCCTTTTCAGGAGGTAAGAGTGCGTAGATCTTCCATGACCTATCCTCAGCCTACATACTATGGCCCCTCTCCATGAAGGCCGGGAAGAGGACCAACACACAGCAGTTGTCTTCTTAATTGTGCTCAGCTTGTTGGGAGTTCAGATAGCTAGCCACTCAAATTCCCAGGACAGCAAGATCGTTTGACGCAGCTAACAACAAATATCCGTAGCAGGTATGTTCATAGATGTAGGTGGTAAAAGTGCTGCTTCTATTGCAGCTTCTTCTGCAAGTTCATTTCCCACAATTCCAATGTGGCTTCAGTCATATGAAAGTGATTCTGGTGCCAGTATTACACAACCTCCCTGGAAGGCATGAATCCGCTGCGCCAGAGGGTGTTGCGGGATACAGATGTCAATAGACTGCAGAGAACTTAACGAGTCAGTACATATGAGAAAGTGGTCTCTCTCATCACCCAGTGCAAACTGCAGAACTTCTAAGACGGAGAAATGCTCTGCAGCTGGCACAGTGCACACACTGGGAAGGGGGATCTTCACGCTAACATAATCGGAGACGTCCATAGAGGTGAATGGCGCGCTGTTGATGTGTACATGGGAGTTGGTTGATGGCAAGAAGAAGGTTGCCCAGCTAGTAATTACGAGGCACAAAAGGATAGAAGTGGTGGCTGAGCTATACAGAGGCACCATGGCAGGTTATCTTAGGGTAATTAAGGCCTTGGATCAGGTCAAGCAAGGCTATTACTGGCTGCATATGAGGAGAGTCGCTGAAACATGATGCCAAATGTGCGACACCTGTGCAGTGAGCTGACGCACTTGAACCCGGAGTAGGGGCCAGATGCAGCAGTATAACATCGGAGCACCCTTCAAGAGGACAGCCATCAACATCGCAGGGTCCTTTCCAGAGCCAAATGCTGGAAATCGCTACCTGCTTCTGGCCATGGAATATTTCACCAGGTGGCCTGAGGTCTACGCTACCCCCTATCAGGAAGGGTTAACAGTAGACGATGCCTGCGTGAACAACTTCTTCTGTCACTTTGCTGTCCCAAGAGAGCTGTACAGCGACGAGGGCAGGAACTTCAAACTGACACTGATGATAGAAGTCCCTCGGTGTATGCAAGACCCAAACAACACCTCTCCAAATGCAGTCCGACTGCATGGTAGAGCGATTTGTGAAGACCCTTGAGGAACATCTGAGGAGAGTTGTGTTAGTCCATGAGATGACCATTCTGCCCCTCTTCCCGATGGCCTACTGTACATCCACTCAAAAGACAGCAGTCATAACACCCACCAATGTGGCCTTCAGGAAAGGAGCACACCTGCTGTGTGACTTCATGTTTGTCATGGCCCCGGAGCAAGAATAACAGGTGACAGACTACGCTTTTGAATTAGTGGAGAGGCTCAATGACATCATCCACAAGTATGCTCGATGACACCTGAATGTAGCTAGCGATCAGATGAAGATCCGATATAACCTTTAGGCAAATTCGGCAGGTTTCCAGGAAGGTGACAGAGTGTTGTTCTACCGAATTGTGTGGATGAAAGGGAAGTCAACAAGGGCGTGTTCTTACACTATCATCACCAAAATTAATGATGTAGTGAACCATATCGTCATATGCTTCATATGCATAATTTTAATCATTACATAACACTGTGGGCTCATTGCGCAACATGGCGTTGTGTGGGAGTCGTTTGGAAGATGGTTAGATACCGGACCACGCCACCACAAAGGGAGCAGCCAGTACAGAGCTTCATGCAATGCTTTTCTTTTAAATTTGAACGTTGCTGCTGGGAACCGCTGCCACTCTCTTTGCCCAGCAGGTTTCGAACTCGGTCAATCATGAGCTAGTAGAAGGACTCTGCGAGCTGCCGTACCGCAATAGCAGGATAACCGACTCCTCTAACAGCATGTTTGAACCAGCATTATTTATGAAAATAATCTGTCATTGCGCCGATATTCCACAGTTCTGATGTGTCCAGTAAGACAAGTGTAATTTTTCTGATGCCTGAAGTTATAATTGGTGCCCACTTAAGGCCAAGGGCTATATTTCGCATTATCAACAGCTTCTCATTCAAACAGAACTGGCCGCTCAACTGACATTCTATTCATCAAAGGGGACTCCCCGTCTTTGAATGAAATTGGACGAGTCTTTATAACCACGAGTAGCAGGGAAGCGTCAACTCACTCTTAGACTGAATCTCGTACCGGTTTGTCGATCGCACGCCGAGACCACAATTAGCAGAGGACGCTTTGTTCTGATGTCTTGAGAACTGAGCTAGTGATACTTATTCGAGACGAATACAATTATAACTGTGTTTATCTGTGGCACAATGTATGGCAGTGTTTAAATTCGATCCGGGAGTGATATCAGTATGAGCATAATAAAATACTTACCCCTATCTGTAACGATCGTTAAGGTAACACCAAGTGCAGGAGTGGCGCATAATTATCTGACGCTATAAGGACGGTAAATGAACGGTGTTATTCGTTGCCGCCTATAACCCGGCAGATAATTCATGTCAAGGTATTCAAACGATTATAACGGTTCACGTACGCGATCGCAAGAACATTCATATCCATGTGTGTTGCAGTGCCTCGCCAAGGACTGATTGCGTCTGGGCCGAGATGCCCTTAAATTAATGGTGAGCGGAACGGACTAATATTCGCTTGCAGGCTATAGTCAATTAACGGCCAAGCATTAAGGGCGCGATCTTACACACGTGTGTTACTAGCAGTGAAGAAGAAGAAGTGCCTAATTCAGCTGTTTTACAGGAGCATCACCAACCAGAACGATGAAGGCAGCGCCAAGGGTCAATGGAGTGACTTCCCACATCCTGGAGACTGACGTGATGATGGCCTAAGTTCGTGGCGACGCTGTGGCCATGTGATCATCACGAGTGCTGAGTCCAACGAAAGCTAAGCTTTCATGTCAATTTTTTAGCACGCCTGGGGTGATAGTTACACACTACTTTAGATCTGTTGTAAATAACTAATTTAATGTTAATTTTAAGCCAGATGACACAGATGCTTTAAATTCAATTTTAAATGTAAATATGTCCTGTGCTGATGCATGCTTTTTATATTTTGTTATTTTTTTTCCAGTTAGATGGATTTAAGGGTATGCCAGTGTAGATATAGGATTGTTTTGTGTGTTTTAAGTGTATTACATTGTGTGGTAATTATACAAGTTATGGTCATTAATTACATAGGCTACACGCCGGTAGTGACGTATGGGAAATCAGCTTACAGCAGTAGTTTTTATTTTATATATTTTTTTAATCGTGCATGGGAATTTCAGATGTGGTCCTGAAGCAGAATCGTGGAGAAACTCAACGTTGTTTAGTTAGAGTCTTTATATACTAGGACTAACGAGCCTGACAAACAGCTGACTGGCGAATAAGACGCCAGAGAGGCACATTAAGATAGATGAATGCTAACCTGGGGGCTGGTAAATATAAGCCGTGAGAAATCATGAGGGTAGATATGTGTAATTTAGCGGGGCTAGACTGAGACATTTGAAGGGGGCTAGAATTGCCGTTGTCATGACGTGAGGAGGGTCAAGAACCCATATACTGCCAAATGCAAGGCCCGAGTTGGTCTCAGGATTTTACGGAAACTGATGTGTATACTCATATGAAATAGGCTGAAGCCCTTAGTGACGTGTTATTGTCTATGTCAGTGAATTGAGATCCCAGGTCATTTTATGTAAGAAGAAGTAATGGAAATGCAAGTGTTGTGGAATTATCCCTGTCTTTGAATGAAAGTTAGCAGGCAGCGATTAGCACCCTTTTCTTGAGAAGTTGAACGTATCAGCCCAAGGCCATTTCTTTGTAGAGTGTTACCTGGATCGTTACCCGAGCTCTCCTTTGCCAATTAGGAATGTTTACAGGTCTCAGCTGTTTGTGACAGTGAAAGTATCCCGGAATAGATATGCCTTGTCTCTCACGTCTGGACGCAAGCCATGTGTACGGGTGCTGTGGGAGATCCCAATGACCACATGTGGAGATTTTGTGCATATTCATGTTTTTATTTACAGGTTCCATATGTGATATTTTATTTATTTGTGTTTTCAAGCCTTTCTGGTTGGATTTGTGTTTGTGTGAGATTTTTATGCCTGATTTGTTTGTTTCTTTCTTTGTCATATGTGTCGATGTAATCAGCGTTGTATTAGATCATTTTTGTGTGTTTACTTAGCTCGATAGCTAAGTAGAGATCGCTGGATGTTTATGCCAGTCAATTTTTTGCGCGGACGGTCGCACTTTAGAGTCTGTGTAGTTATAAGTGCAGCTCAGGAATAGCGCTGTAATTGAATGGTTTTTATTATTAATAATGTAAATATGTATATATTGGATCGATTACTAGTGTGATAAACTATCCACCACGGACATGTAGAGACACTAATCTAAGCGCATCCCAATGGGATTATGACACAGAAGCGAAGTTTGCGTCGACTCAATTTAAATAAATGTAATCATCCTAAGTCACTCCCAAGTCGTGTGTTTCTTTATTAGGGCCGAGTCCCATGTGTATAAATCTTTGTGTTAACGATATGGACATGAGCGCGGCACATATTTCTTTATGTTATTTGCTATCAGGCTTTATGTTTTGTTATTTCGTGGTGTTAGTGGGTGATATTAATGTCTTAGATTAATAAATCCATTTTACCCGATATCTTTCTCTTATTCACGAGATTTATGTACCCGTATTCCTGTCAATGTACCTACGGTATTTATTTCTTGGAGAGGTTAGTTTAATTAGCTTTGCCCATTTGATTATCAAACAGTAACCATGCGCTCTTCCGCGACTAGCCCGGGATATTTTGAAGACAGGTATGGTACAGTAGCCTGCAGGATTCAATGGTCACCCTCAGAGAAAATGATGGCTGTCCACCTAGACCGGCTTGTGCCTTATTGTGGAGCTACTCGAGACAAACAGCTTTAAGAAAGGAGCATTGTGTCAATGAAGGCCGAGTGTCAGGCGGGCAACAATAATGCCTGTGAGAAATAATAATTGCAGCGATTTACGACAATGTGGACGGGTAAAATTCTTTCAAGAATAACATTTACTGTATCCATCTACTATACATTTAACAGTTTATAGTGATTAAATTTTACATGAATTACATACACTTTTCAGGTACATGTTTTGCCCTTTCCGGGCATCTTCAGCCTATTGAGAATCTTAAAGTCAAGTCCTCCAAGGCCTTGTTTGAGTAAAACATATGAACTTGATACAATACAAAATGATCTTATTCTAAAAAAAATTTTGTAAAAAAATTTCTTTTTCGAGATGCTGTGTACATGGGTTTAAAATATGTACGTTAAATAAAACCAAAATTTATGACATGAATACAATAATAATTATCCCACATATAACTAAAATTGTCCAAAGCAAAAACTGGAACTTAATAAAATTATTTGATGAATCATTGGGTTAATGAAGTTTATAAAAAGTATGTTCATCCGAAGGTGCTTTTTAATCACCTAAGGGGTACGTTTGGTAAAAACAAAACAGGAACTGTGGTATGTTATCAATAATGCAAAGCTTGAATATCCTATATGAAAAGAAGCGAAGTTGGATGATACTATTTTTCAAGGAATTTAGTATAATTGTGGGTTAGATGTCGTGTAAGTTGGAATTATGTTGTCAAATATCCTTCATAGGCAGCTGCTCCTCTAACAAAATGCTTCATGGGTTATTTATGTCATTCTTATTAGACTGTTTTCCTCGTTGATTCGTTGTTCTACCTTAGAACAATTTATGAATATTTTCTGTAATTGAATAAAAAGAAAAAGAAATTTACTTCTAGTAAAGTACTGATGCAATACGGAGGGATGTAGCGAAGAGGGGGAAGGGGAGTGGGTTGCACATTGTGCGCCTTGTGCGCCTATGTCATTGTTAAAGAGGTGTTACCCGAATTGGTGTGGGCGGGCCTAACATTGGGCGTGGTAAATGGAACATTTGCGTGCAATAAGTTAACTCTTTTAAGATTAAAATTATTGTGTCCACCTTTTCAATACAAATATATATTTTTAGTGGTTAAATTCTACATGAATGAAACATACCAGTTAGGGACATGTTTCCCCCTAGTTATGGGCATCTTCAGCCTACATTAATCCTAAGGTCAAGAATTAAAAATATAAACATTGGAACTTATAGTAAACTAATTTAATACTAAATACAATTGCCTTATGCTATTTACACAGTTTACAATATGTACAGTATGTACAATAAGTGCATTAACCTTGCCAGAATTTATGAACAATGAATTACATTTTTGTAACATTGTAACATTTGTGTGCTGCGATTGAAAAATAGTAGGGACCTTATTCTGATTTAGAGTATGGATCAACCTTGGAGTTATCTCATATAATGGATTTTTGTTGTCAATGACGTTGTTAAGATTATTATCCTTATTATATGTTTGGTCCAAAAAAAAAAAGTATAATTTTCCATTTCACTCAATAATTTCCCCTTGCCTAAGCTTCTAACGATGGGTAGATCTTTCTCTAATTAAGTAAATGTATGTCCCGTTTCACACATATGCTGGCTCATGGTTAAATACTTGTGTTTGGAAGCATTGTAGTGTTCCAAATACATTGTATAAAACCTCCTCCCAGTTTGACCCAGATAGGAGAACCCACATTGTGTACACTTTAGTCTATAAACCCAAGATCTTGAGTAACCGTTGTTGTTACTATTGACCTTATTGTGGCTGAAAAATATGTTTTGGTTATTATTTACTGTCCTGAGAGCTATATTGACGTTTTGTTTTTTTAGAACATTTGTGATCTGATGGATAGTCGGGTTATTATATGTAAATGTAGCGTAGCTATTTTTCTTGGATTCATCTGGTAATAGATTGGAGAACAGTTTAATTTTGATTTTATTAATTAAATGATCGACCATATTTATCTTAAAACCACTGTACTGAGCTATTGTCTTGTATATTTTAGTTCTGTTTCTAAATTGACTGGAGAAAGAGGAATTTTTAAAGCCCTATATATTAAACTATGTAAAGCAGCTTGTTTTTGAGTCTTGGAGTGCAGGGATGAATCTAATAGTTATGAATGAATGAGTAAGCATCCTACAAATTTGAAAATCAAAGGTGTTATGCATACGCGTAATCGTTAGATCTAAAAAATGTAAAGAATTTTTGACTTCATCTTCTTTGGTAAACATCTTTGTTTATAACCACAAAAGTATCATCAACAAATCTAAGCCAAAAACAAATACCCTTTATTTGTGAAATAATTTTTGTATGTTCTATCAAATCCATGTAAATGATTGATTGATGTTTGTTGTTTAAAGGGGCCTAACATCGAGGTCATCGGCCCCTAATGGTACGAAATGAGACGAAATGAAGTGACAACCTAAAAGTCCAAAATCCTCCACTGACCAGAATTCAAAGCGTGAGGTCGAAGAATGAATGGATGGATGGATATGAATTTAAAACGATCAGTGGATCTGACCCACAGTGCCTCACATGCACAGAAGCTGGCACAAAACAATAGAAGTAGTGACCAAGGGACTGCTTCTATAGCACGATGCTGAATCCATTATGCTTATAGTCGAATCGGGTCCAAAATCCAGGTCATCAACCCCTCATAACAGTATTTATCGCTAGGAAAGTAGAAACATGCTATGTGTAATGTTGTGGTACTAATCAAAAGTAGCGGAGACTCACGGTATGCCACACATAATGGTACTACTCACAGGTAGTGTAATGCGCACATGTAACACACCTGTGGTGTTTCGCACATTGCGGTGCTATTTACAGGCAACGCAAACCTATGGCGTTCCCCACGTAAGTGGACTAACCACAAGGACTCGTACTATCCCGTGGAATTCCTCACATAGTGGGAACTAAGCATAGGTAAGGCAGAACCATGGTGTCGCTCATATAGTAGTACGAATCACAGGTACTGTAGGACCCACCTCCTGATTCACACACTGTCGCTACTAATCACAAACTTATTGCGTACCTAACATAGTGGTAGTACGCACAAGTAAATGCAACCCATGGTGTTCCCTGCGTGATGGTACCAATTACAAGTAGTATCATGGTTCTAATTAGATCATCCCTTGGTCGCCCCTTACGACAGGCAGGGGATACCGTGGGTGAATTCTTTCTCTGCATCCCCCACCCACAGGGGGCGGGGGTGTGTTTGGTCTGCAAGAGGTATTTTATTTTTCTCAAGTCCACCGGCAAGCCACCTGGGATGTGTCACGTGGGAGTATCACCTCTCCCCGTTACGCCAGCATAGTAGGTTCGTGGAATCCATGTATATATCAGCTAGAACGCCAGAAAGGGAGTCTCACATGGGTAAGCCTTTTTTGCTGATAATACTTCCCATTTAAGCCTCCATGGCTCAGATGGCAGCATGTCGGCCTCTCACCGCTGGATACCGTGGTTCAAATCCCTGTCACTCCATGTGAGATTTGTGCTGGACAAAGCGGAGGCGGGACAGGTTTTTTTCCGGGTACTCCAGTTTTCCCCGTCATCTTTCATTCCAGCAAGACTCTCCATTCTCATTTCATAGCATCTATCAGTCATTAATAAATCACTTTGGGAGTGGCGACCCCATCGTACTAATAGCCTATATCTGCTTCATTCATTCCATCCCTGACCTGGTCAATGACTGGAAAACAGGTTGTAGGTTTTGTTTTTCAATACTTCCCATTAAAGGAGAAGGAATTGTTGTTTAGAACGAAATTTAGTATCTTCATGAATTCAATTTCAATTTTACTAAGGCCACTGTGTTTATTGATGTTGTCATGGATAATTCTAATGGTTTCCTTAGTAGGAATGTTTGGGAACATGTTTGCAATATCGTTAGAACAGATAATATGGTTACGTTGCAGATTTTAAACTTTTTCAAAACTTCCCAATATGAATTGAATTTTTTTAAAGGGTACTTATTGTTGAATACATAATGTTTTTTCAAAAAAGCCGTGGATGAATTTAGACACTTTATAGGTGGGGCTGTTTCTGCAGCATTGGAGTGTCCTCCCTATGAATCTTCAGCAAGGCCCTAACTGTTGGGATGTTGGGGTTCATGTTGAAAAGTTTTTGTTGTTCTCGTTCATTGAAAAGAAAATTAGATCCTTTTATTAAAGTTTTTAAATATCGCTGAATTCTTACAGTCAGGTCTTTGTTGATTTGTTGATTGATAGTACCATCCAACTTTGCTTCTTTCCACATAGGATATTCAAGCTTTGCATGATTGATTACATACCACAGTTCCGATTTTGTTGCTACCAAATGTACGATATAGGTGATTAAAAAGCACCTTTGGATGAACATACTTTTTATGAACTTCATTAACCCAAAGGTGCCAACCTTTGAAATGGCTTTTCCGTAATTCCCCTCCCCTACCCTCCGAAAAACTTTGGAGTCAAATCCAAAGCACACTCATCCCTTCTGGATAATGTCACTCTCTCTGCCCTTCCCAACAACAATCTATTCTAAGATATATATTATTATACCATAAATTTGCACATTACCAGTTAGTTCTATCATAAAACATTCTTTGTAAATTGTTTCCCCACGCAGCAGGTGCTTTTGTGTGGGATTATTCTCGTAGCATTCTTCCCCCTGTGAGGACATTTTCACCTTATGAACAATAAGCGATTCTAGTGTAGATGTGATTATTGTAGACCTGAACGCATTCTGTTTTTCCTATTAACACTGAAAACTCTTTCTGTTGGAGACTTAATGTCAGGTACGCTTAATACTGCAATAATATAAGATTACATATTTTAGTGAATAGGAGAGTTGAGTTACTTAATTCACAATGAATTTCACGACGCTCACGGGTAGCAGAAGGAAGTGACGATCGAATAAGTATCCTTGCCAACTCACAAAATTTGAAACGAAGAGAGGCGAGTACCAATGCTCGAAAAGATTTAATTCTCCTCGTTTCCTTATTTTTTTCCGTAGAAATTATATTTTCCTTATAATGTCGCTTTTCCGTAATAATTTACCCTTGGACCGTAATGCCGTAATCGTCCGGGGAAATCCGTAATAATTACTGATAATACGTAACAGTTGGCACCTCTGTTAACCCAATGATTCATCCAATAATTTGATGAAGATCCAATTTTTTGCTTTGGACAATTTTAGTTAAATGTGAGATGATTATTATTGTATTCATGTCATAAATTTTGGTTTTATTTAACGTACACATTTTAAACCCATGTAAACAGCATCAAGAAAAACTTTTTTAACCGGGCGAGTTGGTCGTGCGCGTAGAGGCGCGCGGCTGTGAGCTTGCATCCGGGAGATAGTAGGTTTGAATCCCACTATCGGCAGCCCTGAAGATGGTTTTCCGTGGTTTCCCATTTTCACACCAGGCAAATGCTGGGGCTGTACATTAATTAAGGCCACGGCCGCTTCCTTCCAACTCCTAGGCCTTTCCCATCCCATCGTCGCCATAAGACCTATCTGTGTCGGTGCGACGTAAAGCCCCTAGCAAAAAAAAAAAAAATTACAAAAATTATTTTTAGAATAACATCAATTTGTATTGTATCCCTTAAGATTGTCAACAGGCTGAAGATGCCCAAAAATGGCAAAACATGTACCTGAAAAGTGTATGTAATTCATGTAGAATTTAATTACTATAAACTGTGAAATATATTGAGTAGGTGGATACAGTAAATTTTATTCTTGAAAGAATTTTACCGATTGTTATCTTCAATATGGAACAAACATGAGATTTGTTACTTGTAATGTGGACGGGGCCGACAGGGAGCAAAATGATAGCGCCAGAAAATTGTTGAGGTCTGCGATAAGGAAGCACGTAGAACAGGTCGGAGTATGCAGTACATTCACTTCGTCACGAGCAGAATGACTTGACACTAAGTTTATTGGCTGCTTGACTGTTGACACGTGTTTTGATGCAACAAGTGAGGATAGGATATATCAGGAATCAAGGCATTTGCTGTTGTGATGTGCACGATGCTTTTCATTGATGGGTCTTTAAGCACTAATTGCCACTGCTTTCTTATTCACTTCATGGCAGAAAAAAGCCGTCTGCAACAGTACATCAAGCCAAACATAGGCACGATTTCTGCTGCATTCCTGTGCAGTCCGGGAAATGTTTCCTAATGTATGACAGGATACCAACTTTACAAACTGTGAGTGCCCAGCTGATACGTATATTTTTTTTATCATATCTACTCACTTCATGAAATTGTGCTTCTAAAGACTGATGAAGCTGAGTTATCTTGCATATGTAATCCTCAAATGATGACCCAGAAGATAACTATAAAGAAGCAAGACGGTAAAAAAAACACTAAATGTTAGACAGAGCTTTTCTGTGAATGCTGTGAGTTTAAATATGAACATACTTTTTATGAACTTCATTAACCCAATGATTCATCCAATAATTTGATGAAGATCCAACTTTTGCTTTGGACAATTTTAGTTAAATGCGAGATAATTATTGTATTCATGTCATAAATTTTGGTTTTATTTAACGTACACACCTTAAACCCAATAAACTTTATTTACAAATTTTTTTTTTAGAATTACCAATGCTCAACTTTCCTCAAGTTTTTAACAACACGCCATTTGACAATTAAATGGAATGTGCTTTCTGATTTTTATCTTTATTGTAACATATTTTAATATCAAAAACCAACCACCTATGTTGTAATCTTCAAATAATTGTCATGTTTTTAGACGCAAATATTGTTAAGTAATAGTATACCACATTTTGTATTGTAATACAGTAGAACATTGATAATTCGAAATCGGTTAATTCAAAATCCCGCCTAATTCGAAGAAGGTCTTGTTCCTGGTAAAACGTGAGATACAGTCTTGCGTGTTATTTAAATTGTTTAATTCGAAATACGGATAATTCGTAATTTGAAGTACAATGTCGACACCATTACTGAAATTCAGACTTTTAATTCGAAACTGCCTTTACATTTTAAAACAATAGTATGTTACAGAGTAATTTCAACTCTAAATTTATCCACATCATAATAGAATGAGTGTTCCAGAACGTGGAGGGGTACCGTAGCTTTCCGCATTTACACTCACTTCGGTGGGTCTATAGTGCGCTTCATGATTACTAAGTTGAATGAAATCTGAATTCTTTTGCATTCAACTTTTTAAGGAACGCCGTAATATCACGCAAAAGGCAGTGTGCGGAAAAACCGAATCCACGAACACTGGCGATGCTGACAGTTGACGAAAAAAAACGGCTCATATAATAAATTTGTAGGCACCGAACAATATTGTCATTGCTGATGAAACTGTGTTGCTTTATTTTAATGCGAGCCCAAATGGTCTTACGGTTTTAAAGGAGAAATTGCCAGCCAGATAATCGTACAAGAGTGGGGGATGGGGGTCATTGTTGTGCGTTGCAATCCACATGGAAGCGAGAAACTTTATCCCCTCGTCATAGGAAAGTTCGATAAGCCACAATGTTTTAAGTGCGTCGGGCTTCAGGCGTGATCAATCCTGTTTGAAGTGTTACTACTCCATGTCTGCCACAATATATGATTTCTCTCGCCCGTTCTCACGTATCTATACAAGAGTGGGATTCAATTATTTCTTCACTTAAACGAATATAACCATCATGTTTTGTTATGTATGAACATTCTTATTAACTGACTAGCAGCCATGAGTTTGATTATTACACTGCCAGCTCTGTGTCGTACCTTATGTTTTTAACCTCTAGCAACACGATTACGTGTTTTTTCTAACTCAGCCATGATGAACACACTTAAATATTTTCACTCTTGTTTTTATGTTTGAACATTCTGATTGACTGACTGGTAACAATGATATCCTAATGATTTTAATTATTTCACTACCAGCTCTGTATTATACTTTTTGTTCTTATCCTCTGTCTCAACTCAATTGTTTTTTTTTTTTTCCTCTTAGCCATGTTGTAACATTCTATGTTTTTTTCACAATAGTTTTAAGCCTATTTTCATTTTCTAAATATAAATGTTGATTCTTAGGGTGCCATATATGTTAAGGACACTAGGTTCAGGGCCCTGACCTAACTTTAGGCGAAGATTTATTTTCGGCTGATGATGCTTACGACTGTTAAGCGAAACATGTCCCATCTTACAACGCCTGTTGTAATGTTTATTTCCTAAATATAAGGAAAGATAAGTATTGGAAAGGTGGTGTTAACTATTATTCTTGTTTTAATGTTCATATCTGATGTCCAGTACGGTCTACAATGAGATTTATTACTTGTAAGTGGTATGTTCCGAGCTGTCAGTGGAGAGATGGCGTGGGAGGACATCAGTAGACGAATAAGTTTGGATGGTGTCTTTAAAAGCAGGAAAGATCACAATATGAAGATAAAGTTGGAATTCAAGAGGACAAATTGGGGCAAATATTCGTTTATAGGAAGGGGAGTTAGGGATTGGAATAACTTGCCAAGCGAGATGTTCAATAAATTTCCAATTTCTTTGCTATCATTTAAGAAAAGGCTAGGAAAACAACAGATAGGGAATCTGCCACCTCGGCGACTGTCCTAAATGCAGATCAGTAGTGATTGATTGATTGCTTGATTGATTGATTGATGAAAGATAGAAAGGTCACATGTGGAATACAGAAGATTGAAACTACAAATAAAGAGGAGTATCAAGGAAGAAAAGGAGAAATGTTGCGGAGAGTTTACCAACATAATTTAGCAAGATAGTAGAGGGAATCAGAAATTATTATACAGAGTAATAAAATCAAAAAGAAAAAAATCAAGAAAAAATCAAGGCATTAGTGACACAGGTGTAGAATACATTGGAAGTGGAAAGTGTTTGTAGTGGATTTTATCTGTAAACCTTTTTAAGTAGTACTTACTGTATGATCTGGTGTGTTGGGATAGAATATTGTATTTGTATTCCTTGTAAGTACCTAACCTGTACAGTGTAAATATTTTTGTAACATACTGTATTTGTAACTAGTAGATTACATTTCTATATTTACTGGAACAGTCCAGAAAGTTTGTGACACAAAATTTTGAAAAGGGTGTGTTGGCCTTTGTTAGTTACGCATTCGAGAAATATGTTCTTACTATTCTGGAAATGGAAGGATCGCGATCGTTTGTGTTCGAGAAGATGGTTAAAAAATAGCATCCGCTGAAAAGAGTTGCGATTGGTCAATCCGGGCAAGCTCCCGTGTCCCTTTAAAAGGGGCTAGGCAGCATTTCGTGAGGAGTCTTAAGTCTCTGAGCCGTCTTGGTCTTGGCCTGCCGAAGTTTTTGATGTCGTGAACGTCTCCTCGGTACCAGCATGGGCTGCCTTGGGGTAAGCGCTGTTGCTTTTTAAGTTCCATTTAGTTTTCGTTGGTGTATCACAGGAGTTGCCCTAATCACCACTCTCTTGATCAGATGTGACAAGCAAGTTATAATATCACTTTAAAATGTAACAGTATTTAGTGCTTTTTTGCTTCCTCATACCTTCAATATTGTATTTGTGGAATTTGTTTTGTACTGAGATGCATTTGCTTAACTCTTCAAAATTTAGGCAAAGCTCTTGTCTAGGAACATCTAAAACTATATTTGTCAAAGAACTGGTATATCGTGTAGTGTGTGTCTAGATTTGGTGTACTGGCGAAATTGTTTTGGAAGTTAACTTGTATTGCCGATTTCGTAAATAATATTTTGAAAACAAGATATCACTGTTGGCTTCTCGTAAAACTGCAACCTTCGCACCTCCATGGCCCTTGGTAAGGTTTCCCGGTTTCCTTTCCCCTTTCCTGAACAAGTATCAGCTTTTGTCAATGTAGTTCTCACTGACTCCCCCTTCCTTTTCAAGGATATAACCAAACATCAGGAGGACGGCGCTGAGTTAAAAGCTATTATCGACAGGATGAAATCCGGTGAGCATGTTAAGCCTTACATCCTTAAGAATGGTGTCTTGTGTTGCCCGGCTTGCAATCACAAAGACCCCAAAATTGTAGTCCCAACTAACCTTGTCCCGGCTCTCTTCAAATATTTTCTTGAATCCCCAGTGGGCGGTCATCTGGGCGTTTTCAAAACAAGAGAGAAAATTTGTAAGCATTTCATTTGGAAATCCATGGATAGCGAGATCCGTACCCTTGTCAAATCCTGTAAGAATTGTAACATCAGTAAGCCTGCCCCGAATACTCCTCTAGGTCTCTTGTCTTCCGAGCAAGGTTCTCGCCCAATGGAGAGATTGTTGATAGACTACATCGGTCCGTTCCAGAGATCTCGGAATGGTCATCGTTTCATACTTGTGTGTGTTGACGCCTTTGCACGTTTTACGTGGCTGTTCCCCACTTGTATGGCTAACACCAACACCACCATCTTGTGCTTGAAACAGATATTTGCTTCATTTGGATCCTGTCAATTTTCGGTAAGTGATAATGCAAGAGCCTTTACTTCCGTCCAGTTCCGCAATTTCTATTTTGATCTATCCATTGCTCATGTAACCACTACCCTGTATTACCCGAAGGCAAATTATGCTGAGAGAGTGAATCATAACCTGCGATCTGCCCTCATTGCTTATCACTCCACTGACCACTCCAAGTGAGATTCATCACTAAACTGGTTGTCGTTTGCATTTAACACTGCCGTCCATGAAAGCCACAAGCAAACCCCTGTTTTGTTAATGTTGGCTTTTACTCCAAATTCTCCACTATCTAATCTGTGCTCAATTAATGATCTTCTGCCCGACGATGCCAGCCCAGAGAAGACCCGAGCTAACTGGCACTGTGCGCGAAAGAACCTAAATGTTTTTTACGCTAAGGTCCAGCGTAATTACAACCACGGGCGAAGGCCGCACAATCTGTCCGTGGGTGATCAGGTGTTTGTTAAAACACACCCCGTCAGTAGTGCTGCGGACCATGTTATCAGTAAGTTGGCCCCCAGATTTCGAGTTCCCTGCACCATCTTAAAGTTCCTTACCCCGGTGACATCATTGGTGAGCGATCCCGAAAGGAAAATGATCAGCAAGAGTCCACCTTTCCCAGGTGAAGGTACCTTAAGTCGTGTAGAGAGGGGTAAATACCATTGTTGGTGACCCTGTAGATCTAGTTGTAAGCAATTTGTAAAAGTTTATTATAAGGCAATAAGTTTTGTTGTAAGGTAGTTGTAGGTAATTGTGTAGGTAAACACTTAAGGTATCCTCTAGTGTAATGGATTTAGTTTTATGAGTTAGGTAGGTTTTAATTTAGGGTCACTGCTTGGAATTTATTCCCCTAACTTTCAGGCTTAGGATAAACTCCTGTAGTTTCCTTTCACCCCCACCGTAATTTTGTCAAATGAATGGATTATAGATAGTGCTTACCCCAGGGCTAGGTGCCCTAATATCCCCGGTGTGCGAGGGGGGGCCCCTATTGCATACTCGTTAAGCCACCAACTGGGTGACTATACGCAAGATCTTTGAGCCCAGCAGCATAATTTTGCTTCAAGTATTCTCTGCCTGCTGCGGTTTGGTTTATGTTACAGTGGCTGCAGTGACCAGGTTCTTCCAACGGCAACATAAAGTGCCGAGTTGGGAGGCACACTGTGTGCCTTGGGCGCTACCATCCGGCACCACCATCAGGTGACGAATGTCCCTATGGAGGCAGCCTGACTGGACGATGTCTCACCATCCGCTTATTTGGTGCAAGATACCACTGGACTGCAACACACCTAGCTACCTGGTTTGGAATGAAATTGAATGGAGGCTGGCGGCAAACGGCCGTGTCGGCAGCCACATCCACAGCGAGAACCTGTGGCCTAGCTGGGCAACCTCAATCCTGTGACTGGTGTGAAAAAGTGGTGCAAGATGGTTCTGGATTACAAACAATGGGCAGAAGGAATGAGTGTACATCCTTTGGTGGACAGAGTAGAAATAGTCAAAGCAATTGTAAAAGGTTCAAAAGGCATTTTGAAGTGAAGTGTGACTATCCATGTGGACATTTATGTGGTATTTATTGCATAGGTGGATCAATGAACACCTTTATTATTTTTGAAATTTATACGTAAACTGTAAACTCCAGGCTACTGAAAGGACCTTTGGTGTAGTGACAGTTTGTTTTTGTTTATTGTTGGAAAGTCAACTTAAAGAAAATCAAGGTTATTTGCGAAGTGACTGTCAGGTGTCTTTACTGATCTACATTACAGTGAGAACGTTTCCAGAAGTGATCGCCTTTTCCCCCAGTAATATTATGTTAATAGTCGAGCGTGGTGTGACTTTCGGGGGGGAGGAAGATGACACAGGTGTAGAATATATTGGAAGTGGAAAGTGTTTGTAGTGGATTTTATCTGTAAACCTTTTTAAGTAGTACTTACTGTATGATCTGGTGTGTTGTGATAGAATATTGTATTTGTATTCCTTGTAACTACCTAACCTGTACAGTGTAAATATTTTTGTAACATACTGTATTTGTAACTAGTAGATTACATTTCTATATTTACTGGAACAGTCCAGAAAGTTTGTGACACGAAATTTTGAACAGGGTGTGTTGGCCTTTGTTAGTTACGCATTCGAGAAATATGTTCTTACTATTCTGGAAATGGAAGGATCGCGATCGTTTGTGCTCGAGAAAATGGTTCAAAGATCGTGACCACTGAAAATTTGTGATTGGTCAATCCGGGCAAGTTCCTGTGTTCTGATTGGCTACTCCAAGGCCAGAGTTCCCTTTAAAAGGGGCTAGGCAGCATTTCGTGAGGAGTCTTAAGTCTCTGAGCTGTCTTGGTCTTGGCCTGCCAAAGTTTTTTTTTTTTTTTGCTAGGGGCTTTACGTCGCACCGACACAGATAGGTCTTATGGCGACGATGGGATAGGAAAGGCCTAGGAGTTGGAAGGAAGCGGCCGTGGCCTTAATTAAGGTACAGCCCCAGCATTTGCCTGGTGAGAAAATGGGAAACCACGGAAAACCATCTTCAGGGCTGCCGATAGTGGGATTCGAACCTACTATCTCCCAGATGCAAGCTCACAGCCGCGCGCCTCTACGCGCACGGCCAACTCGCCCGGTCTGCCAAAGTTTTTAATGTCGTGAACGTCGCCTCAGTACCAGCATGGGCTACCTTGGGGTAAGCACTGTTGCTTTCTGTCCGGTTTTAAGTTCCATTTAGTTTTTGTTGGTGTATCACAGGAGTTTGCCCTAATCGCCACTCTGTTGATCAGATGTGAAAAGCAAGTTTTGATATCACTCTAAAATGTGATAGTATTTAGTGCTTTTGTGCTTCCTCTTACCTTCAATATTGTATTTGTGGAATTTGTTTTGTACTGAGATGTATTTGCTTAACTCTTTGAACTCAAGGCAAAGCTCTTGTCTAGGAACATCTAAAACTATATTCGTAAAAGAACTGGTATATCGTGTGTAGTGTGTGTCTATATTTGGTGTACTGGCGAATTTGTTTCGGAAGTTAATTTGTATTGCCGATTTCATAAATAATATTTTGAAAACAAGAGATCACTGTTGGCTTTTTGGAAAACTGCAACCTTCTCACCTCCATGGCCCTTGGTAAGGTTTCCCGGTTTCCTTTCCACTTTCCTGGTTGATTATCATCAAGTTGCCCCTACTGACATTTACCTGTGTTGTTATCGGTGGAGTTCCGGGTAGTTCATCAGATGTTTTATTGTGTGTGTAGTGTTTTAGGTACCCTGTAACTGCACATAATTTCCCCCTTTAACTGTGTTCGGTGTAGCCGCTGAAGTGCCGGTTACACATAGTACATGACGAAAAGGGTCTTCAGAAGGTGATGGCAAAGTACTTTGAAAAATTTTATAATGAAGATGACTGCTCGGATGAAGGAGATGAGAAAATGGAAATAACAGATGGAGAAAAAGAAGAGAACCCGATAACATGGTTGGAACTTGAAAGGGCAGTGAAAGCAATAACCAAAGGTAAAGCAAGTGGAAAAGACGAACTCAATGCTGATATGATTAAGGCAGCAGGAAGCATTGGACTACAGTGGCTATACCAAGTCCTCAATGCCATATGGAAGGATGAAAGGATACCTGAAGATTGGCAACAAGGAAGCATTGTACCATTGTTCAAAAAAGGAAATAGGAAATAGGAAGAAATGTGAAAATTATAGAGGTATAACCCTACTATCACATGGGCTAAAAATCATGGAGAAAGTCATAGACAAAAGACTGAGGGATATAATAGAAACACAGAGGAAGAACAATATGGCTTTACATCGAATAGATCAATAATGGACTTGATATTTACAGTGCGAACGATAATGGAAAAACATCTGGAAAGGAACAAGGAAATCATATTCGTATTTTTTGATTTGGAAAAAACTTATGATACAGTTAAGAGGAAACATGTATGGGAATGCCTACTGAAAAGGAATGCACCAAAATCATTAATTAACAAGATAAAATGTTGTATCATCAGAGTAAAAGCAGTGTACAAGTGGGGAGTGGTGATTCTGAAACATTTTTAAACAAAACAAAAAGTCTCAAGCAAGGAAGTGCACTGTCACCATTATTGTTTATTACATTGATGGATGAAATTATAAAACGTGTAAAATAGATAATCAGTAGTGATGAAGTGAATGCTTCAGTATTTGCAAATGATGTGGTGATTTGGGGAAAGGGAGAAAAGGAAGTACAAAGGAGACTGGACATTCGGAATGAAAATCTGAAGGAGTTTGGAATGGTAATTAGAAGAAAACTGTAGTCATGCACTGTGGAAAAGAGAAGCCAAGTGAACATAGATGGAGAACGGTTAGAGAATGTAGAACAGTTTACATACCTGGGTAACATTATTAATGGAAGTAATGAAATCAACTCTGACATTAATAACAGACTAAATAAAGGAACAACATTTTGTCATTAAGTCAGAGAGCTTTTATGGGATGACAAACTACCCAGGCGAACGAAATTAACATTATATACTGTGAACAGTATTTCATACCACTTGTAACATACGGACTAGAAACGCTTGTAACTAATAAGAGACAAGATAGTAAGATCCAAGCAGTAGAAATGAAATTTTTAAGAAAATCGGTTAAAAAAAAACCAAGAGATTGAATTTACAATAACAAAATCAGAGAAGAGCTAAATATAGAACCATTAGTACAGAAGATACAGAAAGCAAGACTGAGATGGTTCGGACATGTAAAACGAATGAGAAGGGAACGGGTAGCAAGAAGGGAATTGGAAAGAGAAGTTAAGGGAAAGAAACCAGTTGAAAGACAGAGAAGAAGGTGGATGGATCAGATTTGGAAGGACATTAGAGAAGCTGGATGGGATGTGGCAGAAGTAATGGAGCAGGAAAAGTGGGAGGACAGAAAGGAATGAAGGAGGCTTGTTAACCACACCCGGGCGACTGGAGTGGGACGATGATGATGATGATGATGATGATGATGATGAAGATGAATTACTCAGTAGGCCCTTCCAGAAAATTTACACTTAAAATTATTCCTTACATGCAAAACAAATCTCTGCTTATGTCCTACCATTTGTGATCTACTGTCCATGGCCACAGAACTGAGCTTCTCCCATGGTAAATTCAGTGTTATACCAACTCCTGAACAACCTCAAAAATGTTAATTCTCATTATAGTGCAATCCAGTGGTATGACAACTAGGACCTCCTTCAAATCCTTTAGTTCCAGATGAAGGTCAGCAAGATGAGCACGTTGTATATATCTGTATTTTCATCAAGTGCGAATCAATATGCTACAAAAATACAGTGAAACCTCATTAGTACGTTCCTCATTAACACGTTTTTCCGCTTAGCACATCGTAAATTTGAAGTCCAGATGCCCATCATATGACGTTTGTATAAAAATATACTTCACCTAACACAACAACCACGTAGTACGATCATATATTCCCCCGACCTAAAAATGTTCTTTGTCATCCCTTGTGTATGGAATGTGATTTCCAACAGAGATAAGGAGCCCTTGCAACGGGTCCGTCGGAGAAAGTTGCACGATAAGAGGAAATGACCTTGAATTCTCAAACACCGAGTAGATTGCGCCTTCGAGGGGCAAGCTGTTAGCTTAGGTAAAGTTGAGTTTTGCGTCACTGATTGGCAGCAAAGAATTTACACTAGAACAAGACAGGACATTGCTAAGTTAAAGCACAGTAATAGATTTCACTGCGGCTAAGAGCGCTGAATTGTTTCCACGAGTTTTTTTCTTTTTCAAAGACGTCCGGTTGCATGCATTGCTTACGGCTGGGAGTCATCCGAAATTATGAGTCATGGAAGTTCCCGCCACAAAATGTGTAACGGAAGTGTAACTCCAGCAACTGTGCAGCCGTTGGTGTATGGTCATGACCGAGAGACATATCTATGATCATTTGTTTTTCTCAAAGGGAAAAGTGATTTATTTTTTGTTCTATGGAAAGGTCTTTGTTGTCCGTAAGACTGTTGAATAACCCAGTTTGCTTGATTATGCTTGTAGCCTATTTCGCATTCCAATCAGAAGCTAGAAATTTATTTATTCAAAATCATACTTTCCAACTTCAGAAACTTTCCTTCGCGAACTCGTTTCCTTTTTCCGTTTCTATTTTGCTTATACGCATTTCCAATTTTCTCTTGGTTGCCCACAACAGTGTTCAAAGTAGAACGTGCTAGTTTTAACGTTCGCGCCAACTCTACGCGCTTAAGACGTGGATTCCTTACATATTGAAGGATTTTAATTTTTTCTTCATTAGCGAGTGGTTTCACAACCCCTTTCTTATCCATAATTAGGCTATAACAAGATAGATACCGCTACTGAACTTCTCATAATTATCCTATTAGTCCGCAAGTAGGCTGTCACGCGACAAATTAGGCTGTCACGCGACAAATAATCACTTCACTTCTTTTTACCACTCAACATGTCCGACTCCATGGCTATATGGCTAGCATGCTGGCCTTTGTTCCAGAGGGTCCTGGGTTCGATTCCCGGCCGTATTGGAGATTTTAACCTTAAATGGTTAATTCCCTTGGCTCGGGGACTGGGTATTTGTGTTGTCCCCAACATCCCTGCAACTCATACACCACACACAACACTATCCTCTATCCCCATTAAAACACGCAGTTAACTACACGTGGCAGATGCCGCACACCCTCATCGGAGGGTCTGCCTTACAAGGGCTGCACCTGGCTAGACCTAGCCACACAAGATTATCATCATCACCACCCAACACAATAAACTGAAGGTACAGGAAAGCCAATAACTGTTCTTGTGATGAGATGATTTAAATCTGTGTGGTACGACAAGTTAAAATAACTCTACAGTGCAGCAATGGCAATCTTCGACAGGTCATCTGTGGGTGCCGTTAAGTAACTTTAAGGCTTCCATATACTGTAGACCTATCCCATTAAGAAGGTGTGTAAAGATGCAGGCAATGGTAAAGCGGTGTACCATTCATACAAAAATACAAACTGCTTGTTTGACAGTTGGCACGTTTTTATTATACAACAGCGAGTCTGTCCGGAACAATGCCGAGTACTGCCGAAGTTTCGTGTTCAAGATGGCGGCCGAAGGTGCGTAATCGTGTGTGGCGGGTATAACCTCACGAGAAATTCATGCTCGAACAAAGTGATCAGAAAACAGTGTTTAATTACCCACTGGTCATAAACCTAAGGCTTCATTTAACAATTCATTATACGATTGTTTTAGGAAGAAAGTGATCTACTATAATATGTAGCTACTGTAGCTACATATTTAAGAAAAAGGTCATATCTGTTCTTCCGTGTTTTTCACATCTTTTAATAGTCTCTTGTTACTTTAACAGGCTCCAGTAGAGAATTATTGATATTTGTTCTCTTGACTTTTTCACACTTTTTAGTGCTCTCCTTTATCTCCTGAAACACTACACACACAAAATGTAAAATGTACTAATGTGTAAAAGTGATACCATCTCCCTGTTGGATAGTTTTTAATGGGATATTTGACAGTATGTTTTCCCACTTAACACTATTTTTTTGTTGTCCCCTGCAGAAATGTACTAACGAGGTTTCACTGTATAACCTTTTAGTTCTAGTTCCAAATCTACTCCCATGTTGCGCCTTTGATGCAACACTGTTTGAACTTATACGACATCGTCCGAACCGCTCCATTACTTTTCCCAAGGTTCGAACAGCAGTATTCAAGATAAGCGAGGTTGGGTATGTAACCCACGTTCTAACAGTACCGTATTTCACTTTGCGTGTGCTTCTGCCATGTAGAGTTGTTAATGAATTGTCGTATTTTGTAGATTTTTTGCATAACTAAAATTAATGCAAACTTTTCAGCTGGTCAGAACCCTCGAAGAAAGAGTTTGAATTATTGAAGAAGTTGATAAAAATCCTTGCTAAAGATTACAGACAATGCTGAACGAATGAGTTCAGCTACATTAACATTAAATTCCATTATGAGTAAGAAACATGAAATACGTGACCAAATAGAAAAACACGGAACATCCGCGAAGAAAAAAAAAAAAGACTGGGGAAGATTCTATTTACAACGAGTTGGAGGTTGTACTCTTTCTCTGGTATCAACAAGCCCGAGCATCAGGCATCCCCATGGATGGCAGCATCTTACGAAAGAAAGCTCTCAAGGTCGCGGAAACAATGAACAACACAGATTACTCCACTTCCAACAGATGAATCTCCCACTTCAAATAATAGCACAGGCTAGTGTATAAAAAGCTAGGAGGTAAGAGTGCTGCTGTAGATACATCAGGTATGGGACTGTGGTTGTAAAATCTGTTAGCGCTGCTTGAGGTATACGAACCTCGAGACATTTACAACGCATATAAAATGGGCCTCTTTTATAACCGTCTTCCTGACTGTACATTAACAGTCAGAGGAGAGTACTGTCTGGTGGGAAAAGAGTGAAAGATCACATGACTGTCCTTTTGCGTTGCAACAGCATGGAACCAATAAGCGTGTGCCTGTAAAATTAATTTTGTAACATCTGCCTGGCATCAGATCTCGCCAGTCACAATTCATAACTGCTTCCGGAAGTGCGGCTATAAACAAAGTGTCAAATATGTTGACGTCGTTAATGATGGATCTATATGCGGTGATTGGGAAAAGCTGGGCATGAACAAAGTGGAAGCTGATACGTATGTGGCAATAGACAGTGAACTCCTCACGTGTTCTGCTCTCAGTGTAGACAAGTTGTGCGGCAATATCACAGAGTCAACTGACAAATGTGCACTATGGAAGAGCAAGAGAGAAGACAAGGTCGAACCACCGCCAAACGTTTTCGAAGCTCTGAGTGCATTCGAAACGCTTCAAGCCTACGTTTACGCTCACCATATCGATGAAAGTGTGTAGCAAATTATCTTGAATATTGAAAGTGTATTGTTCTGCATGAAACGTAATCAGACAAAAAAAAAAAAAAAAAAAACATCTATAACAACTTTTTCAAAAGATGTTAAAAGAAAGTATCGTGATGATTTTTTTATCATACATTTTTCATCATCATGTGTTTCAAGTGCATCTATAATTTATGTTCTTTACTTTTAAGTGCCATGTTTGCAATTGCTTTATAACTGGTGTTTCCCACATCCAAAGTTTCCCCGCACCTATCATATTTTTTCTGTGATCGCAGCAAAAACGATCAATCAAGGTTGCAATGTACATGCTTGAAATGACTGAAAAGAGAGTTTTAAAAAACTAATTATGATAGGTGGAAAAAGGCAAATAAAAAAGTAAACAGTCGGTGGGATGGGTTTATCAAATCAAATCAAAAATCAAAATCTCTTTATTTGCAAATGAGGTGTCTACCTCGGTGGCAAATGGTACACTAAAATACATTATTGTCAAGCACTAAATATTAAATTAACAAGAGAAGAAAATTTTTCCTATAATACAATATTATACAATTTACGCTAACAATGTTTTCTATTAAACACACAGCTCATCCTTAATAAATTTATATTGTTTACAAAATTCTAATTATAATATCTCCTGTACTACTTACAAATATAGTCAACTGATATACAGTATGTGGAATTACTTCAAATGATACTATAAAACTGGTATAACATTAATATTTACATTGCATTTATTTATTTACTATTTTTTTTTTACGCGTTCTGGATCCTAAATAGCATAACGACCTGCTGCGTCTTAACCAGAGCCCCTTTTGCCACCACTTTTCAGAGTTCCTGAAGGGCCTTCACAGCTACCGTAGCGGTCCCAGGGCCTTCGAAGTCCCCACTGTACTTCACCCCTACAGGCAGTCCCCTACTTTGGCTGTCCAAACTCCTTAGACCAGGGGATGGAATTAATTTATTCACACACATTTTTTTATTTACAATAACCTGCACCGGTCGAATGCCCTCTAACACTTCAGTTATTTTCTCTGTTGCTGTTTATTCTCTTCTTGAATATCTGTACAGATTTCGGGAAAGGATCAAACACTACCCCTGGTAAACTGTTCCACTCCTTCACACCCTTCCCAATGAATGAAAATTTACCCCAATCGCTTCTGCTAAAATTCCTTCTAATTTTATATTTGTGGTCAGTCCTGCCAATATAATTATTTTCCAACTGAAGCCTCTCACGGATATCCCCCCATGCTTCTTCTCCTGTATAGGCTCTATATAATCCTGTAAGTCTAGTTTTCTCCCTTCTCTTACTTAAAGTTTCCCACCCAAGTTCCTTTGACATTTCTGATACACTACTCTTTCTCCTGAAATCCCCTGTTACAAATCTTGCTGCTTTCCTCTGCACACTATCTATTTCTTTTATTAGGTATTCTTGGTGAGGATCCCAAACACTGTTTGCATATTCCAATAATGGACGAACCATACTCAAGTAACTCTTTTCTTTTAATTCTTTGTTGCATCCTTTAAGTAGCCTCATTATGACATGTAATGATCTGTATGCTTTCCCAACAATGTCATCAATATGACCCTTCCAGTGCAAATTACTTTCAAATCTCACACCTATTTTTTTTGCTAGGGGCTTTACGTCGCACCGACACAGATAGGTCTTATGGCGACGATGGGATAGGAAAGGCCTAGGAGTTGGAAGGAAGCGGCCGTGGCCTTAATTAAGGTACAGCCCCAGCATTTGCCTAGTGTGAAAATGGGAAACCACGGAAAGCCATTTTCAGGGCTGCCGATAGTGGGATTCGAACCTACTATCTCCCGGATGCAAGCTCACAAATCTCACACCTAAGTATTTGCACTTGCCATCTTTTGGGATAACTACCTCATCCAAAGTATATTCAAATTCAGTTTTAAAGCTCCTGTTTGTAAAAGTTGTAACAGTTGATTTGCCTCCATTAACCTTCATATTATTTTCTTCAACCCATTGTTGGATACTTTCAAGGTCCCTTTGTAATTCTGAACAATCCTCAATGTTGTTTATTTCTCTATAAACAATTATGTCATCTGCATACAATCTTATTTTTGATGTTATATTGTTCCCTAAATCATTTGCGTATATTAAGAAAAGTAACGGACCGATTATATTACCCTGTGCAATTCCCTTCCAAACTTTCTCTTCCTGCGATACATTATTTCCGACTTTGACTTTCTGAACCCTTGAATTTAGAAATGCTTTTATCCAACGTGTAACCCTTACGTCCAATCCTATTCCCTCCAATTTCTTTAATAATATTCCATGTTCCACTCTATCAAAGGCTTTGGAAAGATCTATGGCTATGCAATCTAACTGACCTCCTGAATCCAACTGATCTGATATGTTCTGCTGAAATCCTACCAGTTGTGCCTCACAAGAAAATTTCTTTCTAAATCCATACTGGCTCCTCGTGAACCAATTTTTATCATCACATATCCCTCTGATGTACTTCAATATTAAACTCTCCAGAATTTTACAAACTATACTGGTCAGGCTGATTGGTCTGTAGTTCTCTGGTTTCCTTTTATCACCCTTTCCAATATAAATTGGTATTATTATAGATTCCTTCCATTCCTTTGGTATTACACTATTATTTATGAGATAGTCAAAGAGAAATTTTAAATAAGACACTATGTACCACCCCATTGTCTTTAATACCTCCCCAGTAATTTGATCACTTCCTGCAGCTTTTCCTTGCTGAAGCAGTTGCATTTCTCTGAAAATATCTTCGTTTGTGAATGAGAAGCTTCTTGTTTCCCTCTGTCTTTCTCCCTCTCTATCTTCTGTTTCGGTTTCCAACTCTTGACAATCATCTACTGAATCTCTAAATTCCCTACTAAATAGGTTTGCTTTCTCAGTATCTGTTAAATAGTGTTCACCCCCTTCTCCCACCATTGTAGGAATTTGGACTCTTTTTCCTTTTTGATTCCTGATATATGAATACAGCTTTTTCCATTTCCCTTTGTGGTCATTACCCTCTTGAAGTATGCCATTCATATAATTCTCTTTTGCTTCCTTTTTCACTCTATTCAGTTCCCTCATTAGCTGTTTTCTAGTTTCTCTACTCTCCCTACCCTCTTTGATTTTCCTGTTTACTATTCTACATTTTCTTTTTAATTTTCTTATTTCCCTTGTATAATAAACAGGGTCTGAGGTCATTTTACCCTTCTTAACAGGTACAAATCTCTTCTCTCCTTCCCAAATAATTCCTTTAAATTTAGCCCAAAGTGTATCCACATTATTCCCTTCACTTATCCAACAACTGAATTGTGATTTAAGGTAAGTCCCAAATTCATCAACTTTAGTTTTTCTGTACAATTTCTTGTCTTGTGTAACCCTCTTATTAAGCCTTTTTGGTACCAGTCCTACATCCATTATTACAGCCTTATGGTCTCCTATTCCTTCAATTACCTCAGTTTTATCAACAATTTCCCATGGTTTAACCAAGAATACATCTAGTAAGTTATTGAGACGAGTCGGTTCTTGTACTACTTGTGTAAATCCTCCCTCCCAAATTAACTTATTTGCCAGTTTCTGTTCATGGGCTTCACTTGCAGCTCCTTTCCATTCAACTTCAGGCAAATTTAGATCTCCCCCAATTATTATCATATTATTATTGTTTTTATGAGTATAATCTATTATTTTTTCAAAGATTTCCATGTCTCTTTCCTCTCTTCCAGGCCTGTATGTTCCTATAATTCCCACCTCCTTCATATTATCACAAACTAATTTTATCCCTAATATTTCATCCCTTTCATCGGTAAACCATTCGTGTGAACAGTAAGTTTCCTTCACCAGAATAAACACCCCCCCTCCCTTTTTATCTCCTCGGTCTCTACGATAGACTGTGTACCCTTCTGGAAATACTTCTCTATTACCCACCCCTTCTTTCAACCACGATTCCACTCCTATCACCACATCAGTCTCATAAGATTCCATCAATGTACCGAATTTTAATTGTTTATTTACTACACTTTGACAGTTTACCAAGAGCAATCTCAGACCCCCTTCCTCCCTAAAACTTGACTGTTGCAATTGGGTAACTTGAAATTCCTTACTATCCTGAGTTTCTTTTTCTAGTTGACTGAGCCAGCTTGAAGTACAGCTGGCTCTTTCTACTAGTTTTCCTGGTCAGTATTATAACTCAAGGGAGTTGCCTGTTTTACAGTACATATCTTAAGATTAATAAAATCTAGAACAATATTTGCTATCTTTCGTTTACCTGAATTGTTTAGATGGAGGCCATGTTTTGTATAACAGTATCTCTCAAAACTGCTGCATTCAATAACCTGAGTATTCTGAAAATGTTTACAAATTTTAACAATATCTGTATTGACCTTGTCCACTTCAATGTTCACACACGAGTCTCTACTCAAATCATGCCTGTGGGGCAATTGTTGAGGAATGTGGAAACAGGTATGTACATTTAAAGATGGCAAGGACTAGTAAAGACCCGCTGTATTATAACAGGAAAATAAAGAGACTAACGAGATACAGGTTTGATTGTGGAAACAAGGAGAAATTAAAGGAACTTACCACGAAATTGAATCTAGTGAAGAAGTCAGCAAAGGATAACATGATGGCAAGCATAACTGTCAGTCATACAAATTTTAGTGAAAAATGGAAGGCTATATATAGGTACTTCAATGCAGAAACTAGTTCCAAGAAGGACATTCTAGGAATCAGTAATGAACAAGGGGAGTGTGAATGTGAGGATATATACAAGGCAGAAGTATTCAGTCTGCAGTATGTAAAGATTGATGGTTACAAGGATAATGTCCAGATAGAGCAGGCGACTAATGCTAAAGAAGTATTAAAATTTACATATGATAACAATGATATTTACAATAAGATACAAAAGTTGAAAACTAGAAAAGTGGCAAGAATTGATAAGATTTCTGGGGATATACTGTACTAAAGTCAACGGGTTGGGATATAGTACCATATCTGAAGTACTTATTTGATTACTGTCTGTGAAAAGGAACTATACCAAATAAATGGAGAGTTGCTACAGTAGTTCCTGTGTTTAAAGGGAAGGGTGATAGACATAAAGATGCAAAACACGAGGGTGAATCAAAAAGTAAATTATACTTCCACGTTACGGCCATTTATGAAACCAGCTACACGTAGGCAACATGGCTATAACAACATACAATGCATGTTCACTTTTCCACATAGTCCCAAAGAGGCTGTAAACATTCTCAGAACAGCCAAACAACTTTTCGATTCTGGATGCATAGGAATGACCTCTAGCGCCATGTAACCACCTGGAAACAGCTGCTTTCACCTCCTCATCACTTCGGAATTGTCGTCCACCGAGATACTTTTTCAGCTTAACGAACACATGATAATCGCATGGTGCTAAGTCTGGACTGTTCGAAGGATGTTGCCATACCTCCCACATGATTCGCTGCAGCAGTTCGGACATTTGGTGGGCTGTGTGAGGTGTTGCGTTATTGTGCAATAATATCACGCCGGCACTCAATTTTCCCCTACGCTTTTCTTTAACTGACTTATGCAACTAGTTCAGTGTTCGACCATATAAAGCCAAGTTGATTGTCGTGGCTTTCGGCATAAATTCCATATGCACCACACCCTCCACGTCAAAGAAAACTATTGCCATTACCTTTCCTGCTGAAGGTTGGACCTTTGCTTTCTTTCGTGGTGGGGATGTGGTGTGCACCCATCCCATCGATGTTCTGTTTGTTTCGGGGGGGGGGGGGGGTTAAGTGGTGGACACAAGCTTCATCCCCTGTGATGATTCGCCGCAGAAACTCATTGCCCTCCACAGAATACCGTTGCAAAGATGCCAGTGACGACTGGAAATGTCGACCCTTGTGAACATCGGTGTGCAGACGTGGGACCCATCCTTGACACAGTTTACGAAATCCAAGGTGCTGGTGAACAATGGAGAGCACGTGTCAGCAGTTATTATAGCTTCCTCCACATTGGCCACGGTCACGAAACACAGCGTGCCCTCACGGCAAGCTAGTGAAACTTACTTTTTGATTCACTCTTGTACAGGTCAGTCAGTTTGACATGTGTTGCATGTAAACTTTGGGTTAGTATTCTTGGTTATATTAGACAGGTTTGCAAAATTAATAACTGGTTCGATAAAAGGCAGTTTGGGTTTAGGAAAGGTTATTTCACTGAAGCTCAACTTGTAGAATTCCAGCAAGAAATAGCGAATTTCTTGGATTCAGGAGGTAAATTGGACTGTATCGCGATTAAACTATCTAAAGTATTTGATAGGGTATATCAAGGGAGACTATTGGCAAAAATGACTCCATTTAGACTAGACGAAAGAGTGACTGAATGAGTGGCTATATTTCTAGAATATAGAATGCAAAGAATTAGAGTAGGTGAAGTGTTATCTGATGCTGTAATTGTTAAGAGGGGAATTCCTCAGGGCAGGATTAATGAGCCTTTATGTTTTCTTATATATAAATGACATGAGTGAAAGACTGGAGTTACACATAAGGCATTTTGTGAATGATGTTTAAGGTTTAAAATAGGCGATCACCTTTGACTGCAGGATTTTACCTACTGATTGCCCTGTATGTGCCCCCCCGGGTGGTGCTAAGCGAGGAACAGCAAGATAAGGTGATACAATTTAAGAACTGGAAAAAATCCGAAGAAAAGGAGCTCGATTTGATCAGATAATTTTCAATAAAAGAGTAGGGTTACAAAAATGTTGCAAGGTTTGGGCTGGGAAGACTTAGGTGAAAGGAGACAAGCTACTCTATTAAGCTGTATGTTGCAAGAGAGAATTCTCATGGTTGGTCCGTACTGAAGCTGACTATAAGCAAATTATCACAAAATAATTTATTCTATCGTACCACCTATTCAATACATGCCACGTGCTACGTGGGTGAAATTTACATAATACTATGTACACTTCTTAGGAACATGTTTCACTCTTTGTTAAGGGCATCATCAGCCTGTAGGTAACCTTAAGGTCAAAAGTCCGAATCATTAACCAATCATACAAGGAATACACTGACCCGGTGTGTAACATCTGGTATGGGTCCCAGCTCAGGATTACGAGTGAAGACATCAACGGCATCTACGGCGGAGAAGGTGGACTTCGGTACAGTGGAGATGACGGAAGGGGCATACCCTCTACGTCTGTACTCCAGAGGAGCGGCTACGAAAGGTATCTGTCTCCATGTTAGGGGCGGCCTAATTTTGAACCTGGCAGTGGGTATAAAATGCCTTTGGGTGTGGTGAGCCCATCGTAACAATAGCCTATATGGACAAAGCAGATATGGTACCTCGGAAAAGGTTAGGGCGTTCCCTGCTAAAAGCGACGCGGAGCTCTTCAGGTGCTGGGGGAACTGTGATAAATGGGCAAACAGCACCAACCTACATCAAGATTGCAACAGTAAATGTACTGACACTGACGGGAAAGACAGAAGAACTGGTTGACTTCATGATAAAAAAAAGATATAGCCATACTTGGACTGTGCGAGACCAAGAAGAGGGGTACAGGGGAGATTCCTCAGAGAAGGATACAGGCTGTATTACAGCAGAGGACCTGAAGCAAAAAATGGAGTGGCCATCACACTTAGAAAATAAATCCAAGAATATGTGGAATATACAAAATATGTCAGCGATAGGATGATGATGATGATGATGATGATGATGATGATGAGACTCCAGTTTGAAAATGGCGTGAAAGATCTATTTCAGTTGTATGCCCCACAAACTGGTTGCATAGATGAGCATCTAGAGGACTTCTTAGAGGAAGTGGAGAGACAGATAGAAGATAAGGAAATGCTATTGATGGGAGATCTAAATACACAAGTAGGAATGGAAAGACAAGGAAAGGAAGATGTTGTAGGGCCCTTTGGATATGGAAATCTAAATCCAGAAGGCGAGTTGTTGGTGGAATTTTGCATGAGGAATCAAATGATTGTTGGAAACACCTGGTTTAGGATGAAGAACAGTCAGAAGATTGCAAGGTATGGTTGGGGAGACAGACAAACAAAGACAATGATTGATTATATAATCATAGAGAAAGAACACCGGAAGAACCTTGTAGATGTAACAGCCATGCCTGAAGAAGCCTTTGGTGGAGATCATCGAGCTGTAATAGGAAAATTGAAAGTCGGAAAGATTGAAAAACCCCCATTAAGAGAGAGAAAAGAATTAAAGTATGGAAGTTGAAGGAGAAAAGCGTACAAGAAGAATTTCAAAGGGACCCTTGGTACCCAGGACGGAGGTGGGGAATGTTGAAGATGAATGGAAAAGATTTCAGTAAGCACTGGTTGGATGTGCCGAAAAGGTATGTGATAGAACATCAGGAAATGTGAAAGACAAAGGGACACACTGGTGGAATGATAGGGTAAAGATTAAAGTGAAGGAAAAGAAAATGGCATGGAAAGCATGGAAAACATCTAAGACTGAAGAAAGTAGAAGAAAATATGTGGAGGCAAAGAATTTGGCCAAGAACGTATTGGAGGAAGAAAAGAGGAAAAGCTGGGCCTTATTCACACAGAAATTGAGAGATGATATGCAGGGCAACAAGAAATTACTGTATGGTATCTTAAGAAACAAAAAGAGAGATCAAGTAAACACCAGATTTGTGAAGGATGAAGGTCGCATAATATTAACAAAGCCAGAAGAAATAAGAAATAGATGGAGAGAATATTTGCAGAAGCTGCTGAACACAAGAACTGATGTCAGTCATTCAATGGATGACCAAAAAGACAATTAGTTGAAGAAATGGATAAGGAAATTACAATGAATGAAATTGAAATGGCAGTAAGAAAGATGAAGAATGGAAAAACTGCTGGAATAGATGAAATTTCAGTGGAGTTGATAAAGGCAGCTGGAGCTGTAGGCCTGCAGTGGACATATCGGGTTCACAGGAATGTCTGGGAGAATAAGGAGGTCCCTGAGGATTGGCAAAAAGGAATAATCATCCCAATTTTCAAGAAAGGAGATAAGAAAGTTTTGAAGAACTACAGGGGAATTACTCTAATATCCCATGTTGCAAAGATAATGGAAAGGATACTGGAAAGTAGAATAAGGTTAAGGGTTGAGAATCAGATACAGGAAAATTAGTTTGGTTTCAGAAGTGGAAGGTCAATAATAGCGCCCAATTTCATTATGAGACAACTAATGGAAAAGCAATGGGAGTACGGGAATGATACGGTGATGACTTTCATCGACATTGAAAAGGCATATGACAGTGTCCCCAGGACTAAAGTTTGGGACAGTCTGGTGCAAAAAGGAATTGGACAGGGATTAATAAAAATGATCATGGTATTGTAGAAGGAGTGTTGTAGTTGCGTGCAAACACAAGTTGGCAGGACAAGTTGGGGAGACAGCTCGAAACATACAGCTTATAAGCCTGAACTTGGATTTACGACACCGCTTTACGCGACAAAAACATACGATCAATTTTCGAATGTTACAGCATTTAATTCTCAACACTCAACTTACCTAAATTATTCTCAATCTCTAGCTGTTGTTTATAACTATTGGACATTGTTTTCGTATCAAGTTCAGATACAGAATTCTTGGGATTATTATACCCAAAGAGGATTACAATCTTTATCATGCCTGTTACTAGCCCAAGACCTGCAAAGTCATGATCTTCATTAAAATATTCTTTCAGTTTTCATTTACATTTTTAAAATTTATTTCCCATGAGTACAGACACTATTTATTCTCAATACTCTTAGTTTGTAATAGACATTTTTCTATATTATAATCGTAGCATGTTAACTTAAGACGATTTTAAAGTGTAACGTATTTTCAGTGTATTCCTTGTATGATTGGTTAATGATTCAGACTTTTGACCTTACGGTTACCTACAGGGTGATGATGCCCTTAACAAGGGGCGAAACATGTTCCTATGAAGTGTACATAGTATTATGTAAATTTCACCCACGTAGCACGTGGCATGTGTTGAATAGGTGGTACGATAGAATAAATTATTTTGTGATAATTGGCTTGTAAGCTGCATATTTCGAGCTGTCAGTGGAGAGATGGCGTGGAATGACATTTGTAGTGGTGTTTTTAAAAGTAGGAAAGATCAAAGTTGGACTTCACGAGGACAAACTGAGACAAATATTACTTTGTAGGAAGAGGAGTTAGGCACTGGAATTATTTACCAAGGGAGATGTTTGATAAATTTCCAAATTCTTTGTAATTATTTAAGAAAAGAAAAGGTAAACAACAGACAGGGAGACTGCCATCTGGGCAACTGCCCTATATGCAGATCGATGGCAATTGATTGATTAACTTCAAAGACTGTATCTGTTATTTTGCCAGCGTTTCAATGTTGCACTAACATATCAAATGTTTAGTAACAAGGATGGGAAAGGGCTACAACTGGAAAGGTAGCGGCCATGGCCTCAATTAACTATTTGCCTGTTGTGAATATGGGAAACCACGGAAACCATCTTCAGATATGCTGATGGTGGGATTTGAACCCACCATCTCCCAAATGCAAGCTGTCAGCTACAGGACCCTAACCACACACAGAGCTTATCTATGAGGACCTGGAAGCTAGGCACCATATTGTGAATAATCCTAGAGATGTCCTAGAACTGAAACATGCAACTGATTAAATACAGTATTGCATTCAGCACCTATTGTGGCTGATTATTGCAGTTCTTAAGAACATAAATCTGTAATCAGACAGGCAGCATGTTTTTCTATCCATTAATTCTACATAACTACTATTTACAGTACAACTGAAGTTCAGTTGCAGTTCAGTTTTCTATTCGACACAGTTTTTACTCTTGATAGTAACACATCAAACTCACTCACTCAGGCTATCATGCTGCACATCAGCACATTGAACTCTTGGTTCCCAATACAGTTTCTAACAGTGCAGTGTTAAGAACAGTTCCCAACAGCAAGCCTCAGTGAGCTCAACGTAGTCGCCTGATTAACTCTCTTCAGATGAATGACACATCCCAGACTTTTTTTTTGCTATTTGCTTTATGTCACACCGACACAGATAGGTCTTATGGCAACGATGGAATAGGAAAGGCCTAGGAATGGGAAGGAAGCGGCCGTGGCCTTAATTAAGGTACAGCCCCAGCATTTGCGTGGTGTGTTAATGGGAAACCATGGAAAACCATCTTCAGGGCTGCTGACAGTGGGGTTTGAACCCACTATCTCCCAGATGCATGCTCACAGCTGCGGCCCCTAACCACACGGACAACTCGCTTGGTCCATCCCAGACTCACGACTGTCTCGTACAGCTTACTTTCGCTTGCTATAGACCCACTCACTTAAGACACATTCCAGACTGACTGACTTGCAAAAGTTGCGTGCTTTATAAAGGCCTGTAGAAGATTCTAGTAGTTTCTAACTCAAAATCATTCTGGGTGCCTGATCCACTGTTAATCAGCTTCCAGCCACTTGTAGGTGCTCCTTACCTCAAACCTCAACAATATGCTGGCACTGTTGTTCTGCTCGTTGCCCGCCCCATCGACACATTGTCGCAACTGAGGTCTCTCGCGGCATTACTGCCGGCCACCTTGCACACTTGCTTTATTGCGCAACCCCACCCTCCCTTCTCTACAACTGTTGCACTGCATTCCTATAGTCTGCATGCCTTTTCCTAAGATGTTGCATCTTCACACCTCGCAGTCAGTTGTTATCGGAGATTGCTAGGTTTACTGCTCTCTAGCAGACAATGTTGGCACTGACAGCTCGGCAGCAACGAACAGCCCTATGGGAGCCTGTGACGCATAACGCATGTGGAGGTGAGGCTATAGTGTCGAACCTTCAGAACAAACAGCAGTGCTCAGCTTCCGCTGTGCTGTGAGTAAACTGCTCATCGAGACAGCAGACCTAAGGTCACAGGCTAATATCATCTTTGCTTTTAATGGTACTTGTTTATCCCACAGCAGTTGTCTTACTTGATGGTAAACTTGAATTGCCTTGCTAATTTGAATGTCTACCTCGTACTTCGCAAGGTTCCAAATGGGAAAATTTATAATAATAATAATAATAATAATAATAATAATAATAATAATAATAATAATAATAATAATAATAATAATAATAATAACAACAACAATAATAACAACAACAACCATAAAAAATATTGGTTTAAAGCTCCACTAAATAATAATCTGGAATAACATTTAGAAAATAAAAAGTGTAAAACAACATTTCTAGAATTTCTTCGGAAAAATTCATCAAAGTGGGTCGAGTGGTTAAAAACAAAACTAGATGCTGCAAAAGAAACTGAGAAAATTATGAGGTACTATTTATTCAGAGTGTTTCAACCTAGCTGTCATTTTGAAATGTAGTAAGCAAGAATCCTCTACATGCCAGATTAAAAAGCAGCACAAAAATATTCCTATATTGTGATTATGAACTTACTATTATTCAGGAGTGTTGAACTACAGCAGAGTTATACTCTTCCCCATCATGAAATTTAAAATCTTGTTTCTAAGTAACAAGAATGGCTTTTTAAATATGAGGTAAAATGATTATTGAAATAAATCTAAATAAACTATGGTACCACTGAGAGATTTCAGGAAAGTAATCAATAATTATCTGGAAGTCTTCATATTAAATACCAATGAAATGTGCAATGACTATATCCTAAAATCCTAACCCAATTCATCTGCAATGAAAACTACACAGAACATCAACAGCTCATACTAAATGGAAATACAATTACACAGAAATTCTTAGGGGGAAAAAATCAAGATATTAGAACTGCTACTCTGCATTAAAAAAAAAAAAAAAACTTTATGATGAAGTATATCAATTAACTACTGACCTTATTTGAAGGTTCATCCTTGTTCTTTCTTTTCTCTTCATTAGAGCTATCACTGGAGTGATTGTGCAAGGCTCTAAGAGTCGGTGAAACCCCAACCGAGTTTTCTGAAGTTGTTGACGTTGGAGTACAACCCGTATCATTACTGTTGTTGCTATCTGTTGTCGCCGATGAAGGAAGGCCAACCTAAAAAACAACTCAAATTATGTCAGTCCCGAAGATAAATTAAAAATAATTACCGCAATGGTCATTTCAACAATACATACATCCAAATAAGAGAACCAAAGGTGTATAAAATGGACAAAAATACTTGTTTATTAATCCCATGAAAACAAAGAGGATTCAGAAAAGTATGCTTCCATGTGATGCATTTAATAACAGGATGCTATTTTTTTTTTTTTTTTTTTTTTGCTATTTGCTTGACGTCGCACCGACACAGATAGGTCTTATGGCGACAATGGGATAGGATAGGCATAGGAATTGGAAGAAAGCAGCCATGGCCTTAATTAGGGTACAGCCCCAGCATTTGCCTGGTGTGAAAATGGGAAACCACGGAAAACCATCTTCAGGGCTGCCGACAGTGGGGCTCGAACCCACTATCTCCCGATTACTGGATACTGGCCGCACTTAAGCGACTGCAGCTATCGAGCTCGGTAATAAGAGGATGAGGACACCAAAGCCCTCAAGGACAAGTTGCAGTAACTGACATGTAGCAATATGACAACAAACTTATCACTTGATGGCAAATACCATTCTTTCACTTTCATTCCTTGAAAATTAAATATGGAAAGAAAGAGCAGATTAAATATGGTAAAAAACAATGAATACAAGGAATTATAACATGGAATAAGAATATCTTGTGAATACCTGCTTCTCGTGTATTGTTCTATAAGGAATTATAACAACATGGAATAAGAATATCTTGTGCATACCTGCTTCTTGTGTACTGTTCTAACAACTCCAGAAACAAGACAGATCACAAGAACAGATCAGTGCAAAAGAGTTCCCCTATCTATCCACATGACAGGACCCCTTCTTGAACATGTTAAGATTCCAAAGAAAGGAAATTTAGCAATGTTCAACAGCTACTTCATACTGATTGAGACCTATGGTATCTAAACAAGCACCCTAACGAAGTGAGACTTAACAAGTCTGCAGGCACCAGAGATGAAGTTCCTGAGACCCACTATCCAGAAGACCACGCTGGAGAAGTTATGAAATAAGGAAGTGAGGCAGAACGCTGAGATTAAGACATCCCTACTACACAGAAAGGGTACCTCTAGACAGTGGTGACTTGGACATAGAATGAGGATGGAGCCCGCGAGAACAGCCCAAGTGACCGAGCGAGTTGGCTGTGGGTTCGAACCCAACTGTTGACAGCCCAGAGGTTGGTTTTCCATGGTTTCCCATTTTCACACCAGGCAAATGCTGGGGCTGTACCTTAGTTAAGGCCACGGCTGCTTCCATCCTACTCTTGGCCCTTTCCTCTCCCATTGCCGCCATATGACATATCTGTATCGATGCGACGCAAAGAAAAATTGTAACCAACAGCCCAAGTGCACTTGGAAAGAGCGGTACAAGGAATATGCCAGGTTGGAAGACCTAGAACCCACTGGACTGATAGAATCAAGACTGATATTGCAGATAGGGGAAGAATAATGGACGATGTATGACGAACAGGACATAACATTTATGAAGGGGAGAATGGAAGAGGCTTATAAAGAGTACTTAAGAAAGAGGAACTGTAAAACAATGATCATGATGATGAAGAAAGGAAAAAATAAATTACTAAGCAAACAGAAAATCTCACCATACAAAGAGAATACATTACAAACAACAGCATTCTAGAACTCAGATATGATACTTCAGAATGGCAAAACACCATTTAAGAAATAAATAATTCCAAACACACAATTCCTGAGCAAAAGCAAAACACAGGCTTTTTTAAGTCAGTAAATCTTCTTGCATCTACACAAGATAAATTAATAAAACAAAATGTACAAAATAACACAGGCTTAAAAGAATTGTAAAAGCCTAACACAGGAAAGCGTAGGCATGAAATATTGACAACTGAATTTTCACATCAGCCAATTCCATGCAAGTAAGTAATTCTCTGATCAGTCCTACACATCACTGCACAGGAAGTAATGAAAGGGCTACGATGACCCGAACAAAGAGGGTAGGATCATGTATCACAAGATCTGAAAATAGTCAATCTACAGCTAGATAAGGCAAGTTGACTGTGTTAGGTAGTGTAACGAGATTTGGAAAACAGACTCTCTACCAATGGAAAAATTAAAAGTAGTAGTAGACAATGAGACGGCATATAACACTAATGACATAATTAAGCAAACACGAGAACATACCTGTTGCAGAAACATTAGACAGATTGAAACTTAACACAAATCATCAACATTCTAAACTTCACCACAAAGCAACATTACATCATCTTTGACAACAACCACTGGACTTCCTATGGGTTTACTTATTTCAAGCAATCTTGCAGAAAAATTTCTACAATACAATGAACAAAAAGCTTATATAATAACAACAAACAACTACGATTATCAGAAAACATACTGGTACCCATTTGGCATTATTCTCCTATACAAATGGAAACATCAGAAAATGTGAACAACTACGTAACAGATGTTTAGTCTACAGTTGACAACAGAATATGAATACAACACATCAAACAACTTCCTAGAATTAATTATCACATAGGACAAAGAGTAACAGCATAAATTCAAGACATAACAAAAAAAACTCACTATGCCCAACACCCTACACTGATACTTCAAACCACCCAACATAAATACTCAGCATTACACCTGCACACTCATTAACAGTTTTCTATACAAAATACAGTACATAACAAGATACACAAAACACCCTAAAATCAAAACAACAAGACATATGACACACTCATATTAAATAAAAAACACATAGGCCATTTCAGATAATTAGGTTAAAAGACAGTATTCAGAACAAAAGCAGAATTCAGTCCAGAAACAATATGTAGTACATAGGTATGTGTAACTTACCATACCATAGGGCAACATCGATATAATGAGGCATTATTGATCATTCAGTATTTCTTCTGAAACCTGAGCCGTCCCATGAATGTGACAGCAATGAATCCACTACGAGGCATATAAATAAAGGGAACATTATAGGCCAATTGAATACGTGCTAAGAATATGTGCAGATTAATCTGTTTGATGGTACCTGTTGTTTACTGGCTCAAATGAAGTTAAAACCTCACTTTCCACACTGAACAAATTGGTAAACATTTCAAAATGAGGTAAACAAAACACACCAGAACACTCAAACATAATGCAGAATCCATATTAACCCATTGCTTACTAGACATAGCTCATGAATGAACAGACCTCAACACAAGTGTGAAGATTCTCCACATCACCCTGAAGGATATATTTTTAACATGCTGGAACATTATGAAATATAAGCGCTAATATTTTAAATGAATAGACAATTAGAATCATAAGCACTACACAACCACAAATCGCCTTTTTTTTTTTGCTTCACGTCGCACCGACACAGATATGTCTTACAGCGACGATGGGATAGGAAAGGCCTAGAAATTGGAAGGAAGCGGCTGTGGCCTTAATTAAGGTACAGCCCCGGCATTTGCCTGGTGTGAAAATGGGAAACCGCGGAAAACCATCTTCAGGGCTGCCGGCAGTGGGGCTCGAACCCACTATCTCCCGATTACTGGATACTGGCCGCACTTAAGCGACTGCAGCTATCGAGCTCGGTAAATTACCTTTCTACACACAGTGCTGGTAATGGACATAAGACATCTAGTGTTCCTATCCAGGCAGTATGTTGCACAGAACTGTCTTTCTAAAAGTGACTGAAGCCACTCCTATGAGGTAATTATTCACTTAACGGGGGGGGAAGGAAATAAAGTCAGTACTGTTACATGATAATGCGACTGCCAGCCCAATTGAAACCCCTGCCTCAGGTATTTCCTGAAAGGGATGAGAGAAACATGTAATGGCCTATGCTTCTTCTGTGCTTTTCGTCTGTTGTCTCAGTGGATTTTATGGAAGGTGAAACTAGAACATTCCTATTCTGGCTGCACACTGAAGATACTAGAATATCACCACCTGGTATATAAAAGCAGGCTCATCGTGAACATGTAGTAGTAGAAATGTAGAAATCCTAACAATTTCAACAGGGACACTGGCTATCAAGTAATACCTGGTTGCCAGTCATTAACGATTTATGTAGGCAGTTCCCTTCACTGTCCCTCACTATTGTTATTTCGTTTCGCTGTTTTCCAAATTCGTATGTTCCTCATCTCCAGATGTTTCATTCTAGGCTTGTGTCAATGTCATACCTTCATATGTGCGTACACCTGTTATGTTATGTGACCTTCTCAGACTGATTCTGATGGTTCTGCCAGCTTCCGCTTTGAACACTAGCGTTGTACCGCGTCCGGGGAACCATCTGGTGATGAATGAACGTACCATTTCCACTTCTACTGTAACGTCTAAATTCAAGCCTCATTGTCTGAGAAGCCTTTCTCGTGGACAGTCAAGGTTTTCTTCTGATGACGCAGAGCAAAGTTCTCTGCGAACGTAAAGAATTTCACCTTATTTTCTTGACACAGCATAAGCCCAAAAGCCTATATCATGTCTATAAGTACAAGTCATGAAAGCATCAAAGGCAATGTAGTAGTAGTGTTGTTGGTGGTGAGCTGTGTTGTCAAGTGATGTGTGTCGCGTAGTTCAGTATGTGGAACAGTCACGTGAGTTGAATGCGTGAGTTATCGGTCTTTTCTGGAATCGAGCCAAGTTAATAACAATCGTGTGTTGTGATAACCAACAGACTTACGTTCAAACCTGGATGCATGAATCTGCTGTGTGAAGCGACTGGTGCGTATGAAGCAAAGTCAAAGGTGAGACCTGTCAATCAAAATTACGAGGGATCGTTGTTTCAGGTAAAGATTGCTAGCTTTAGACCTACTGTAAGCTGTAAGCTTTAGACTTTTAAAAAAGGCCACTAATTAGTGAAGCATTGTCATTCAATGTCAAGTATAATTTGTCATCCCAGATTAAATTAGTTCAACGAAACACCTGTTATATGGTGTCAGAAGACAGAAAAGAACCCATGAGTGACATCATTGTGATCAACGTGAATCAGCAAACCAAATACTGCAAGTTTCGACCACTGTTAGGAACATTCCAGAACATCTGTGCATATTTAGTTCACACACACACATAAATCGTTAGGTTTCCTCTTCGGGCAATTCTTGCACGCCTATTACAATTAAGGCCAGAAACCACACGAAAATGACGGGTCAGTTAAATGCACTCTTCTACATGATCATGAAGAAGATAGAAGATGTTAAATATATTACAGATTTCACATACCCCTAAACAGAAGATGATGTTAGAAAGCGAGAAGATGATGATGTAGGTGGAAGATGGCCAGAAAAAGCTGAAAGAAGGCTAAAGATGATGAAGATGGAAGATCAGGAGAAGGACAGAAAAAGACAGAAGAGGGTCACGACAAGACAAATCATATTCTGCAGATTAAAACTGTATCCTGAAGACACTGTCCAGAAGAAAGCAAATTCTGCTCCACAGGGGAGGACGGACATGAAGTACCCTGCTGAAGGACCACCGTGGAGTTCACGGGAAACTGGAGCTGTGATGCCTGGATGGAAGCGGAGAGAGACTGGGATCATTATCTTCTCTATTCTTCACTGCATTCTGGTCTGTAATACATGAGGCCACGGGTCAAACACCAGCAAGGACACTCTTTGGAGATGTACACCTTACAGTGGATTTAGTGTTTAGCCGACCTGAGGACCATCATGTCCTGGCCAACCAGTACCATCTGGATGTGGCAAGGAAACTGGAGGATGTAAATGCCACTGTTTGGAAGAGATTAACAATAGAAAGAAACTGAATTAAGGCATGATATGGCCGAATGGACACCACCAGGTATTCTGAGAACAGCCTAGTTTGGCTCTATAATCCCATAAGGAAGAAAAGCTTCCCCCAGGCTCCAGAAGGCACAGGAAAGCTCTAACCACATTTTGAAGAGAATAAATGACATCACTTATAGCATACAACAGAGCTCAAGATGCAAGATGAAGAGCGTCTGGACTGACTGGCGCATTACAGAGGAATAGCTAAAGAGGATAACTGATCAGGACAATCTGCTCTCGATAGGGATCAAATGTTACATGGTCATATGGCTGTCAGCCCTCTGGAAGCTCCTTCTGGTATTTGCTGGAAGGGATGAATGAGTCAAGCTGGGGTGCTCCCAGCTGGGCTTCTATTACGCTTTTCGTCTGGTGTTTCTGTGGACTGTCTGGAAGGTGAAACTAGAATGTTCCTATTCTGGTCACACCCCAAAGATACTAGAACATTATCACCAGGTAAATAAAAGCAGGCTTGCTGAGAATGGTTCATGGTGTGGGTTACTGTAGTCACGTCCTAGTTCGTGAACCATGGGCAACGGCTGAATGGCCTGATAAGTGGTCCTGAGAGTCGGGATACCAGTTGCTATGGAAAGGGAGTGGGCATCTCGGACATATTCTGAGTCATGGCCCTCCTTGTGCTCAGGTGGCTAGGACTATACAATTCACCGGTGGTCCATAACCCGTTGGAGGAGAGATCCTCACTTGGACTATGTGCAAGTAGGGTAGCATCCTGCTTCATGAATTTACTGAGCTCAGAACATTTTAAGCAAGCCTCGGACCTATGGGAGTAACGGAGTCCCACTCCCATTTGACAGGCGAGGGACTCCTTGGAAACAACTTGGCGCACGAAAAGGAATCCGATGGGGAGCTATCAACATTAATGGGGCTTATGGAAGAAAGAAAGTAGAACTGGCTGAGTCAGCAAAGAGGATGCATCTGGATGTGCTAGGAGTAAGTGATATTCGGGTAAGGGGAGATAACGAGGAAGAGATAGGAGATTATAAAGTGTACTTGACGGGTGTTAGAAAGGGACAAGCAGAGTCTGGGGTAGGGCTCTTTATCAGGAATACCATTGCACGCAACATAGTTTCTGTTAGGCACGTAAATGAGCGAATGATGTCGGTAGATTTGGCAGTTGGAGGAATTAGGACTAGAATTGTCTCCGTGTATTCACCATGTGAGGGTGCAGATGAGGATGAATTTGACAAGTTTTATGAATCATTGAGTGACATCGTGGTCAGGGTCAACAGCAAGGATAGAATAGTGCTAATGGGCGATTTCAATGCGAGAGTTGGGAATAGAACTGAAGGATACGAAAGGGTGATTGGTAAATGTGGGGAAGATATGGAATCTAACGGGAATGGGAAGCGTTTGCTGGACTTCTGTGCTAGTATGGGTTTAGCAGTTACGAATACATTCTTCAAGCATAAGGCTATTCACCGCTACACATGGGAGGCTAGAGGTACCAGATCCATAACAGACTATATGTTAACCGACTTCGAATTCAGGAAATCTGTTAGGAATGTACGAGTTTTCCGGGGATTTTTCGATGATACAAACCACTATCTGATCTGTAGTGAACTAAGTATCTCTAGGCGTAGGGTAGAGAAAGTGAAATCTCTCTGCAAACGAATAAGGGTAGAAAATCTCCAGGGCGAGGAAATTAGACAGAAGTACATGGATATGATTAGTGAGAAATTTCGAACAGTGGACAGTAAGCAGGTTCAGGATATAGAAAGTGAATAGGTGGCATACAGGGATGCTGTAGTAGAAACACCAAGGGAATGCCTAGGAACAACTGTGTGTAAAGATGGGAAAAGGCGAACATCTTGGTGGAATGATGAAGTGAGAGCAGCTTGTAAACGTAAAAAGAAGGCTTATCAGAAATGGCTCCAAACAAGGGCCGAGGCAGACAGGGATTTATACGTAGATGAAATAAACAGAGTGAAACAAATAGTTGTTGAATCCAAAAAGAAGTTGTGGGAAGATTTTGGTAATAACCTGGAAAGGCTAGGTCAAGCAGCAGGGAAACCTTTCTGGACAGTAATAAAGAATCTTAGGAAGGGAGGGAAAAAGGAAATGAATAGTGTTTTGAGTAATTCAGGTGAACTCATAATAGATCCCAAGGAATTACTGGAGAGGTGGAGGGAATATTTTGAACATCATCTCAATGTAAAAGGAAATCATCCTGGTGGTGTTGCGAACAGCCAAGCTCATGGGGAGGAGAAAAATGATGTTGGTGAAATTACGCTTGAGGAAGTGGTAAGGTTGGTAAATAAACTCCATTGTCATAAAGCAGCAGGAATAGATGAAATTGGACCTGAAATGGTGAAGTATAGTGGGAATGCAGAGATGAAATGGCTTCATAGAGTAGTAAGATTAGCATGGAGTATTGGTAAGGTACCTTCAGATTGGACAAAAGCAGTAATTGCACCTATCTATAAGCAAGGGAATAGGAAGGATTGCAACAACTATCGAGGTATCTCATTGATTAGTATACCAGGCAAAGTATTCACTGGCATCTTGGAAGGGAGGCAGTTGTGTTTATGTTATGTAGATCTAGAGAAAGCATATGACAGGGTACCGAGGGAAAAGATGTTCGCTATACTGGGGGATTAGGGAATTAAAGGTAGATTATTAAAATCAATCAAAGGCATTTATGTTCACAACTGGGCTTCAGTGAGAATTGATGGTAGAATGAGTTCTTGGTTCAGGGTACTTACAGGGGTTAGACAAGGCTGCAATCTTTCACCTTTGCTGTTCATAATTTACAGGGATCATCTGCTGAAAGATATAAAATGGCAGGGAGGGATTCAGTTAGGTGGAAATGTAGTACGCAGTCTGGCCTATGCTGACGACTTGGTCTTAATTTCAGATTGTGCCGAAAGCCTACAGTCTAGTATCTTGGATTTTGGAAAGAAGTGCAATGAGTATTGTATGAAAATTAGCCTCTCGAAGACTAAATTGATGACAGTAGGTAAGAAATTCAACAGAAATGAATGTCAGATTGGTGATACAAAGCTAGAACAGGTCGATAATTTCAAGTATTTAGGTTGTGTGTTCTCCCAGGATGGTAATATAGTAAGTGAGATTGAATCAAGGTGTCGTAAAGCTAATGCAGTGAGCTCACAGCTGCGATCAACAGTATTCTGTAAGAAGGAAGTCAGCTCCCAGACGAAACTATCTTTACATCGGTCTGTTTTCAGACCAACTTTGCTTTACGGGAGCGAAAGCTGGGTGGACTCAGGATATCTTATTCATAAGTTAGAAGTAACAGATATGAAAGTAGCGAGAATGATGGCTGGTACAAACAGGTGGGAACAATGGCAGGAGGGTACTTGGAATGAGGAGATAAAGGCTCATTTAGGAATGAACTCGATGGATGAAGCTGTACGCATAAACCGACTTTGATGGTGGGGTCATGTGAGACGAATGGAGGAGGATAGGTTACCTAGGAGAATAATGGACTGTTATGGAGGGTAAGAGAAGTAGAGGTAGACCAAGACGACGATGGTTAGACTCGGTTTCTAACGATTTAAAGATAAGAGGTATAGAACTAAATGAGACCACAACACCAGTTGCAAATTGAGGATTGTGGCGACGTTTAGTAAATTCACAGAGGCTTGCAGACTGAACGCTGAAAGGCATGACAGTCTATAATGATAATGTATGTATGCAGCTGAGAATAAGTCATCGTATTGGGTAGTTGAGTTGTTGGTGATGACTTGTGTTGTCTTGTCAAGTGATACATGTTGAGTAGTTCAGTATGTGGTGCAGTCAGATGAATGGATTGTGCAAGTTATCAGTCTTGTCTGGAGTTGAACTAAGTGAACAGCACAATTAGAATTAAAGAAGGTTCAACCTATTCAATACAAAGTGTGTTGTACAAGGTGTTCACATGTTATTTATTATTACTAGTACCGGTTTCGACGCTTAATGGCGTCATCATCAGCTAGAAATCACAAAGTGGGCAGGGTACATAACATAAAATTGTATACATGATACATGCATTGCAAAGTACAAATGATTGACAGGTTTTACATTAAGAGCTAGATGAATAATGAGTAAAATATGATGGCATAATATAACGCATAGAGGCGTTGTAGTCTAATGAGGTAGGTAGGTATTGTACAATAAAATTGGTCTGATGAATGAAAGTAAAAGTCTTAGTATAATAATAAAACAATGCGGTGAAATTGTCCACTCTTCTGTTGTTATCAATGGAAATATATAAGTCCAGGTCCAGTGTTGTGTGTGGTTGGCAAGACCATCAAATATTTGTTTAAGGCCGGTACGTGTGACGTTGAGTGGTTGAACACAACCAGGACGCTGAACAATCTTCATCACCTATATTGAGCTGAGACGACCTCAAAATTCAACCTTATTCAACCACTCAACGTCAGGCGTACCGGCCTTAAACAAATATTTGATGGTCTTGCCAACCACACACAACAATGGACCTGGACTTATATATCTCCATTGATAATAACTGAAGAGTGGACAATTTTACCGCATCGTTTTATTATTATACTAAGACTTTTACTTTCATTCATCAGACCAATTTTATTGTACAATACCTACCTACCTCAGACTATAACGCCTCTATGCGTTATATTATGCCATCATATTTTACTCATTATTCATCTAGCTCTTAATGTAAAAACTGTCAATCATTTGTACTTTGCAATGCATGTATCATGTATACAATGATATGTTATGTACCCTGCCCACTTTGTGATTTCTAGCTGATGATGACGCCATTAAGCGTCGAAACCGGTACTAGTAATAATAAATAACATGTTGTGAACACTTTGTATTGAATAGGTTGAACCATCTTTAATTCTAATTGTGAATCTCAGTTCAATACAGGAAAATGAAGTTCTTAACTTATAATAAGTGAACAGCAGTCGTGTGTTGTGATAACCAGCAGATATACATCCAAACCTGGCTAGATGAAGCTGCTGTGAGAAGTGACAAGTGCATGTGAAGCAAAGCTAAAGGCAGGACCTATCAATCATGATTATGAGGGATCACTGTTTCAGATAAAGACTGCCAGCTTGAGACCCGCTGCGAGGACAAGATACTTTTGCAAACAGCCACTAATTAGTGAAGTGTTGTCATTTACTGTCAAGTATAATTGTGTGTGTCCGCCTCTGTGGTGTAGTGGTTAGCGTGATTAGCTGCCACCCCAGGAGGCCCGGGTTCGATTCCCGGCTCTGCCACGAAATTTGAAAAGTGGTATGAGGGCTGGAACGGGGTCCACTCAGCCTCGGGAGGTCAACTGAGTAGAGGTGGGTTCGATTCCCACCTCAGCCATCCTGGAAGTGGTTTTCCGTGGTTTCCCACTTCTCCTCCAGGCGAATGCCAGGATGGTACCTAACATAAGGCCACGGCCGCTTCCTTCCCTCTTCCTTGCCTATCCCTTCCAATCTTCCCATCCCTCCACAAGGCCCCTGTTCAGCATAGCAGGTGATGCCGCCTGGGCGAGGTACTGATCATTCTCCCCAGTTGTATCCCCGACCAAGAGTCTGAAGCTCCAGGACACTGCCCAGCGGTAGAGGTGGAATCCCTCGCTGTGTCCGAGGGAAAAGCCGACCCTGGACCCTGATGATGATGATGATGATAATTGTGTGTACACTGATTGGGTCATCCTTGATTAAATTAGTCATAACAGTGTAATTTCCTGCAACTGTCATCATTACTTATGGTAACAGCATGTGGTGACCCACTTTAGAGGCAGCCCTATCTCCGGGCGTTGTGCCCCTGCCTATGCGAGTCCCAGGGCATACAAATCTGGTGTGTGCTATCAGGTATGGGACCCAGCTCGGGCTAACGAGTGAAGAACTTGACAGCATCGAAGGCGGAGAAGGTGGGCTTCAGATTGCCAGAGATGGTGGATGTGGCAACCCACCCACTGTCCTCCAGTGGAGCAGCTACAGAAGGCGTCTGTTTTCACGTTAGGAACGGCCTGCAAGATCACAGGCAGTAGCTCTATAATGCCTCTGGAAGTGGTGATCCCATTGTAGTAACAGCCCACACGTAAAGATCACCGATTTCAATGAGAAAGAGCAATGTAGCGATGATGGGACTGAGCGAAGTAAACTGGACGGGGAAAGAAAGAAAGAAAATGGAGAAGGAATACATAGTACTCATATACCAAGCAAGGGTAAAGAAATGAAGTGGGGGTGATAAAGGAACCCTTGAAATAGAAATAGTGGATTCCATAAGAGACAGGATAAGTGAAGTTCAGATGAGGATGCAAAATGGAATGAAGGACTTTGTGCAAGTTTATGCACCCCAGACTGGAAACACAGTAGAAGATAGTGAAAAATTCCTGGAGAAAATGGAATGAGTAATCATGTGGAGCTGATAGTGATGGGTAACACGAATGCACACGTGGGAATTGAAAAAGTAGGGAAGGAAGAATTAATTTGATCTTATGGACATGGGAAAAGGAATGATGGACTAAATCTGGCAGATTTGTGCGAAAGAAATGGTTTGATTGTAGGCGATGGGTGTTTTAGAAAGAAAAATAGTAGGGAGATCACAAGATATGGTTGGAATGAGATAAGGAAAAAGACAGTTTGGAAAGAAGGAAAAAAAAAAACATGAATTATTGGACACAACTCTTCTTCCAAGAAGATTTTGTTGGAGACCATCAAGTAGTGGTAGCAAGGATGGAAGCAGGAAAAATGAAAAGAATAAAGGAGACAAAAGAAAAGAGAATAAAAATGTGGAAATAAAAAGATAAAAGTACAGGAGCATTTTCAGGAGATCCTGAAACATAACATTCGAGGCACAGAATTGGGATGTGTGGAAGAGGAATGGTCTAAGTTTAAAAAGGCATTTGTAAGTTGTGAAGACAACATCTGTGGCAGTACATCTGCAAGAATGAAAGAACAGGAAACACTACAGTGGAAGGAGAAGATGAAGGAAGGAGTGGGAGAAAGGAAGAAAACACAACAAGAATGGAACAGAGAGCAAGAAATTAAAAAATAAAAAATAAAATAGAAGATAGCGAATGGAAATACCAGTAAAGTAGAAGAAGATTTTAATAAAAGTGGTAGCTGAAGAAAAATTGTGAGGAACTCACATGACAGATGGAAGATCATGTTAATGAGGATAAAGTGATGCTGTATCGAGTTACAAGAAGTCAGACTACACAACATGCTGGAGGAACAGGCTGGTGGAGAGTTATTAACACACCCAGAAGAGATATGGAGAAGATGGAAAAAGTATTTTGACGAACTATTAAATGTGGAAAATCATCCAGAAAAGACAAGTACAGGGTGTGGGTCCTTGAAGAAGCAGACATTACAACATTAGAAGTGTTAACACAATAACTATCGAGGAATTACACTCACATCACAAGTTGCAAAAATAATAGAAAAGTGATTAAGAGGAAGATGGACAGACAGTTAGAAGAGGAGCAATATGGATGTAGAAATGGCAGATCAATGGGTGTACCACATCTTTAGTATGAGATAGTTGATGGAAGGACATTGGGAGTAGTTGCTAGTGGTTTAAAATTTCAGTAAGACATCAACTGTTCATCGGTGACAAGGATAGGACAGGGCTAGGATTAGGAAGGTAGTGGCCATACATTTAATTAAAGTACAGCTCCAGCATTTGCTTGGTGTGAAAATGGGGAGCCATGGAAAACCATCTCCAGTGTTGCCAACAGTGAGTTTTGAACACACCATCTCCTGAACGCAAGCTCACTATAGCTATGTGACCATAACTACATGGCCAACTTACTCGGTATGGCAAAAATCTCAAAGATGGTAAATATCTCAATACAGTAAAAGCGAATGATGGTGTATCCAGGGAAGAGGTATGGGAAACAATGGTAAGAAAAGGAGCTGGCAAACAATGGAAATTCTACATAGAATGTATGGCACTTACCAGTGTCCAGACCCAAGTTAGGACAGGATTGTTTAGGAATGTTACTGGGCTGAGACAGGGATGCGTGCTGTCACCACTATTATTTATAAAGGTAATGGATGAAATTATGAAGAAGCCACGGGAAGCATTTTGTTAAAGAGAAATGATGATGGCATTGTAGTGTGAACAGTCACTAGTGAAGTACAATAACAACTGGGCATACTGATTGAGAAAACTGTGAATTACGGTATTTCAAATGGAGAAGAGCAAGATGATGGAGATAACAAGAGGTGACAGAATGGGGAAAGGAAACATAAATACTGGAGTTCAAAACCTTGAACATGTGAACAGTTTTGAATACCTAGGAAGCAAACTAATGCAAAATTAGCAAACGGGTGCAACAGGTGTATTAATTCTATCAGAATGTGCAGCATCTAATTTGAAAGGAGGTGTACTAAAAAAGTGTAAGGAAATAATGTACTATACACCCATACTGATTTTTCTTGTGCTAGTAGTTTAACATCGCACGTTGGTTTTCGGTGACAGAAGGATGGGAGAGAGATAGGATTGGGAAGGTAGCAGTTGTGGCCTTAATTATGGTACAGCTCCAGCATTTACCTGGTGTGAGAATGTGAACCCACGAAATCCATTTTCAGGGTTACCAACAGAGGGATTCAAACAGACCATCTCCTGAATGCAAGCTCACAGGTATGTGACCATAACCACACGACCAAACTCACTCGATACACCTATACTGATGTACCCAGCAGAGATCTGGGCAGTGACAAGAAGAAAAGTGAGTGAAATTCATGACAGTGAAATGAAATGCATTACAAGTGTGACAGGAAAGACAAGGAAAGGTAGAGAGAGAGGAATGAAACTAAAAGGAAGGACAGTGGAGTAGGAAAGTTGACTGAAAGAATTGAAAAGAACAGACTAAGACATAAAAGGAATGGAAGAGGAAAAGATGCAAAACAGATGATGGAAGCTAAGTTTGAGGGAAAGACAGCAAGAGGGAGATGCAGGATCAACTTGATCAACACTAGCATATGAAGAACAGTTGAGAAGTGCCATCAACGCCCCAACCCAGCCGAATAAGGAGAAACGATGATGCCATTATTACCACATAGTAGATGTCCGACTCACTGGCTGAATGGTCAGCGTACTAGCCTTCGTTCAGAGGGTCCCAGGTTCGATTCCCAGCCGGATCGAGGATTTTAACCTTAATTGGTTCATTCCAATGGCCCGGGGGCTGGGTGTTTATGCTGTCCCTAACATCCCTGCAACTCACACACCACACATAACACTATCCTCCACCACAATAACATGCCGTTACCTGCACATGGCAGATGCCGCCCACCCTCATTGGAGGGTCTGCTTCGCAAGGGCTGCACTGGGCTAGAAATAGCCACACAAAATTATTATTATACCAGACATCAAGACTGAAAAAAAGAAGATTAAGTTTACATTTAGTATAAACTATATTCCACCAACAAGATAAATGGTGCAAAAACTTCCATTTCGGATCCATGGACAAGTTACTTACTAAATAATATCATGAAAAATGCATAATCATGGTCAACATCTATTTCATTTGCTCCGCTCCCACTGGGTTGGTATGTTTATAGCAGCTTTCCATCTTTCTCTAACCAGCACCACTGTTCCTCCTTAATTGTGTTCCAATCCAGGTTTCTTTTAATTATACTATTCTTGATCGTTTTCAACCACCTTAGTCTGGGTCCTCCTCTTGGCCTTCCTCTTTCCATCTACATCACCATCGTCCACTTCGGCATCCTTCCGATGCCCATCCTCTTGGCCTGTCCAAACCGTCTAAGTTAATCCCTCTCCATTCTGTACTAAAGCTTTTCCACTCAGATTTCCTTCTTGATGCCCTCATTTCTTACTCTGTAATTTCTTGCCTTCCCTATCATAATTCTAAAAATTTAATTTCACTGGCCTGGATTTTATTCTCCTGTCCTGTATGTCAGTAATGGGAAGTAGTACATCTTATACAACACCTCTACACTTCAATGGTACTTTCATCCTCCAGAAAAGGTTTCTCACAGTCTGGTAAAATGCATTTCCCCGTTCAATACTTTTGCCGACCACGTGGTGTTGGGGTAGTGTGCCTCCTCTTACACGGAGGCCCCGAGTTCGATTCCTGGCCAGGTCAGATTTCTTTTTACCAGCATCTGACAGTTGGTTCGAGGCCCACTCAGCCTACATGATTAAAACTGAGAAGCTATCTGACAAAGAGATAGAGGCCCTGGTCTAGAAAGCCAAGAATACTGGCTGAGAGGATTCGTCACGGCAACCACACTACACCTTGTAATCTGTAGGCCTTCGGGCTGAGCAGTGGTCAATTGGTAGGCCAAGGCCCTTTGGGGCCGTTCCGCCAGGGTGTTTGGTTGTTAGTTTGTTGTTGAAACCTTTTACTGATTTCCATATCCAGCACTGCATCCTGCATCAGTTTGCTACCAAGTACATTCTCCATAATTTTGAAATTTTGCCCCTCTATTTTATAATTCCTATCCTTTCCCTTCCACCTCTTTTTTACAAGTTGCTTTACATCGCACTGACACAGATAGGTCTTATGGCGACGATGGGAGAGGACAGAGCTAGGAGAGGGAAGGAAGAATCCGTGGCCTTAATTAAGGTACAGCCCCAGCATTTGCCTGGTGAGAAAATTAGAAACCATGGAAAACCATATTCAGGGCTGCCGACAGAGGGGTTCAAACTCACTATCTCCCGAATACTGAATACTGGTGGCACTTAAGCGACTGCAGCTATCGATCCTTTCTTCTCTAGTCAATACCGTTGTCTTACTCTTTTCCATGCTGATCTTCATTTAAAATATAGGACTTTTATCCACCTTATTCAATACACAATGTTGTGAACTCTAAAATTAACACACTGAATAGTTTAAAGCATAGACAAGTTCCAATCCTTTGGATCATAGTAAGTACACAAAAATGCTATAAAACAATTAAAAATATAAGGAAATTGGTGCGAGAAGTTTCTTTTAAGAGTTATGTCCTCTCACTGGGATCTTCTTTTGTGGAAAAGTTCTTGCGTACTTCTTCTCATTATGGTAAATATTGTTATAAAGTTCTTAGTTTTTGTAGATACTGTATGTAATAGAATTTTGTTGACTTATGTGTCTGTTGATTTTAGTATAGTTAAATCTGATGAAGGTTGATGTTGTAGATGTTAATCTTCTAAGAGCTAAAAAATTGTGGTTTCGTGGAATGGAATCTATAAGAAGGAGAAAAATCTATTAGAAGTCGTGGCGAATTTAGGTATTGACTTCAAGCTGCAAAACAGAGAGGAGGTTGTCTCACCTTGCGTTCCATAGAGTGGTGTGTGTGTGTGATGTGGCTGGTAGTAGACCCGCTACTGAACAAGGTATTGGAATGGACGGCTGCTCCTAGTGTGGAGTTGTGAGGGGCAGAACAGGGAAGGCAGGAGGCGGGGTAAGAGGGCGGAGTTTGGTCGTAAGGAAGATCGGGTGAAGAGGAGTAGCTTAAGGGAAACATGGTTTGAAATTATGTTTGAATAATTCTTGTAATAAAATATTAATTTTTTGTGATATTTCGTTCAAATTATATGTAGGATTGTCTCTTTGGTCTAAAATACCTTGAGAGTCTATACACTGACATAGACCCAATCCTACATATAGTTTGAATGAAATATCACAAAAAACACCCACGAGGACCGTTGCCAGAGATGGAGATTGTGGTGATTATGGTTAAAAGAGGAAGTACAATTAGGCAATAATCCTATATTAATATTAATGAGACGGAAAAATGGAAGGTGTCTGACACTTCAAAAACAAAAGGTGTCCACCAGAGGAAGACAAAGGCCACGAAGGGCATGAAAATGAAAGACGTCCTAAGCCTTGCAAAGCTAATACTGTTGGGGTTGGAAAAGAATAAGACTAGGCCAAGGGGGGTCAGATAGGAAACATGAAAAAAGGCGCCTGGCACAAGTAAGTGGAAGCAATGGCAAACTCATCTAGGGGAACCGTGGATGCCAACCCATGCTACCAAGCTGAAAGACCTTCGTCCCCTTGCCAGAGATCTCCAAGTGTCTGAGGGTACAGTCTGCACTGTGGTGCATGAGAATATTCTATATAAATGGTATTTTAAGAAAAAAATAAAGTTAATGTTGGAGCGCAGAGAAAAACAATGGCTCCTCTAAGCAAAGCAGCTACAGAACAAGTTGAAACATATGACAGAAACTGGACTGCCCTGTCTTTTCAATGGAAAATAATTTCAACCAGTAGGAGAAGATGAGCAAGTGATATGATAGATGGTTATGTAAGGAATATATAAATAGTGCATTAGTAAAGACAGGAAAGTATTCCTGGAGAACACATTACGTATTTTCAAATATACATTTAGGTCTGGCATGAGTACCAGGTTAATTCCTGGGGGCAAAGTTGGCCGGGCGTAGAACTAACCACTCTACCCCACCAAGTGCTGAGGTTACACATTGCGGAAGGCTTTACCTTCCACCCCTCCAAAGGCCTTCATGGGCACTACGGAGATGACTTTGCAACTATCTGAACACTGGTGAAGCAAAACTGGTGAAAATCAAAACTTCTACAATTTGGTTGTAAAATCTGAAAGGAAGAATAGGAAAAATTAAATTTTAAAAAATGAAGAGGTAACAACAAATGAGCAAAATATTTGTGACTAGTTGTGAAAAAGAGGAGGAAGTCTTAAAGCTTTTACAACTAACCATGTGACTGTGGCAATATTGGAGGAAGGTCATAGTTGTTAATAATAATAATAATAATAATAATAATAATAATAATAATAATAATAATAATAATAATAATAATAATAATAATAATAATAATAATAATAATAGCTTTACATCCCTACATCCCACGAACTACTTTTACAGTTTTCGGAGATGCCAAAGGCCGACGTATTTGAGCACCTTCAAATACCACCGAACTGAGCCAGGATCGAACCTGCCAGGTTGGGGTCAGAAGGCCAGTGCCTCAACCGTCAGAGTCACTCAGCCCGGCAAGGTCATAGTTGATAAAGATGTTGATTCTAATAGGGAACCTGAAATATTTGTTCCGAATGAGTAAATTTATAATACCAATATAGTTGGTCTGTTATTGGACATTATAAATTTTCCAGCCAACTCATTCCCGGTTGCCAGCGTTTTGCTCCAGTGTGCTAAGCTGGGCTCATCAGCTGGTAAATAGCACAGCCACCAAGATGCATGGCTAGTGCATACCGTGGAGGCCACGGTGTAGGCTACTTGGAGCCACTGGCAATACCAATGCACTTGAGAGACTGTCACATTTTCAAAAATTGATACCTGTCTGGCCATCAGATGATAAAGGTGTTGATTCCCATAAGGAACCTGAAATATTTGTTCCGAATGAGTAAATTTATAATACCAATGTAGTTGGTCCATTATTGGACATTATAAATTTTCCAGCTAACACATTCCTGGTTGCCACCGTTTCGCTCCAGTGTGCTAAGTTGGTCTCGTCGATGGCTCCAAGTAGCCAACGCAGTGGCCTCCACGGTATGCACTAGCCATGCATCTTGGTGGGTGTGCTATTTACCGACCGATAAACCCACCTTAGCACACTGGGGCGAAACTCTGGCAACCAGGAATGAGTTAGCTGGAAAATTTACAATGTCCAATAATGGACCAACCATATTGGTATTAACGTCATAGTTTACACAAGATCAGGTCGTCTCAGTAGTTGCCTAGGGTCAAAGCGAACAATATAGGAAAGTGTGGGATAGTAAGCAGCAACAATCTGGTCTTTAACTATGTTAACAGAGGCGGCACATCTGGAGATAGATACATAGTATATTCGTTACTCTTATACTAAGGCAGGCCTCCATGCTGTGACGAGTTTACCAGGTCAACTGCAACATAATATTTGTTTTGCCTATAATGAGGCAAGCCTAAATGCTCTGATGAGTTTACTAGGTCAACTGCAACACAGTATAAACTCACACACTTGATATATGAAACTACTGTGCTTAACATGAGAGCTCTGTTCTTGTACCACACTGTCCTCTACATACCTGCCAACTTTACAAAACCAAAAATCATGAGATTTTGATGTGAACATCAGGAAAAATGAGGAGATAAAATTGGTAAAAGATGCTTACTCTACATGTCTTGCGCATAACAGTACTATGATGTATTTATTACACTTATTGTCTCAAAGCACGACCGTTGCTATATAAGCCTACAAGGCTAAAAATTACACATTTTTATTCCCTCACAAGAAGTATGTGAGTGCGATGATTGGTCTCTGGTAAGCCTTCTGAAAATAGTATGAACTCGTGCTCTAACATATGAATCAGTCGTGCACTTAGATGCCATTACTTAGTGTAACTGCTACTACAGAGGTTACACTAAACCAAACGCTAAACACAATAAAGGGAGGAAAGTAAGAGCAAATACACAATACCAAAAACCACAACACACTCAGTGGAACATCAGCGGAAACTACGCGGATCTCCGCCGGTAACAACTTTCATAAAAATCAGCAGGGCCAACTAGTGGACAATAAACCAGGAAGGTGGGAAGGAGCTGGTACCTACTGAGGGCATGGACATGGCTTAGATTGCAGTTTCAGAAATAATCAACCGTGATCCTTAATTTGAAAAATATTATTTACAAACGGATTTTACAAATAAATTCCGAACAAAATCTGCCATGCAGAAGGTACCAACACACAACTTACGAATAAATGTTCTGTGATACACACAACTTAGTGATTCTTTGATAACACTAGCCAATATGATTTTGCGGTAAAATAGACAATATGTAATTCTTATGGAAATCGCTGTCCTGATTCCGAAAATGATGCTATTTTTTTCCTATCACGTCTAGTTTTGATGCAATTCGGTGCTTTAGTATCTGCATGAATTCATAAGATGTAATGTTGAGAGATGTTCTCGCGCAACTTTTTTAGAATACAATTACGTGATTTGATTTGTTATTGTTTGCATTTTATTATAGGTTTATTGCTGTCTAAATTTTCATTTTGTAGTTGTGTATGTCCTGGTAAATTCATAACAAACTCCCCCAGATACGCAATAGACCGCGAGGTATGTAGGATTGAAGATAAGACAGTTGAGAGTTTGTCTTTCATCTTAGACCACTTGAATAAACAAACGTGTTAAAAGCCCCAGCCCTTATACAATGTTTATGATGGACTGATAAAGCAGTTTCCTTTCAAAGATAACAGTCTGAAAGTATTATACTCAAGAAGATGAACTTGTATTTTGTACGGATGTTTCAAATCTTCTATGTTGATTGGGAGAGAAAGAGTATGATCCTAGTAACTGGCGTGTTTTTACTGACTCTTCCAAAATAAGTTTAAAGGCTGTTTTGCCTCATAATACAAATGTTCTGGCATCCGTCCACTTGCACACTCCACAAAAATGTCTGAAACATACGAGACCTTGAAGTTGGTGCTAGAAAAAATTAAATATCATGAGCATGAGTGCCAAATTTGCGGTGATTTGAAGATGATTGTTGCTGGGACAACAAAAAGCCTATACAAAATTTCCCTGTTTCCTATGCGAATGGGACAGCAGGGCATGGGATGAACATTGGGATACAGTGAATTGGACAGAAAGGAAACAACTACAACCAGAATCCAAAAATGTCTTGAATGTAAGTCTTATTGACCGTGAAAAACTTCTACTTCCACCCTTGCACATCAAATTTGGATTGACGAAACTGTATGTCGAGGCATTAGATAAAAGTAGCCTATGCTTCCAATATTTATCCACTAAATTTCCCTCATTATTAGATGCAAAAATCAAAGAAGGCGTATTTGATGGACCACAGATTCGTAAATAGATGAAGAATAAATTTTTCACAGACACGATGACCAAAATTGAGAAAGAGGCATGGAACGCATTCAAAGATGTAGTGACTAAATTACTTGGCAACATTAAGGACCCTGAATACAAAGAAATTGTAAAGAAAATGTTGGTAAAGTTTAAGGAACTCTGTTGTAATATGAGCCTTAAGCATCATTTCTTAGCTTCGCATCTGGATTATTTCCCTCTAAATTTAGGAGCTGGATGTGAAGAACAGGGTGAAAGGTTTCACCAGGATCTCAAAGACGCAGAACGATGCTATTAGGGACGTTGGGATGTGAATATGATGGCCGATTACTGTTGGTCGACTGCACGAGACGACCCTTCTAGAGATCATTCAAAAACTTCAAAAACCCGGAAATTCCACGGAAAACGGGAAAAGACGGAGGTGTGAATCTAACCTGCATATAATGTAAGTAACAAAACTATGTATGTTTAACCATGTCATTTTTATTCAAGGTACAGTTATATTAATTTAAAAGCAACTGTACAGTCGAAACTAAATAGGTGCTTTATGCTTCAGTTTCACGAATTTCAATATACATTAAAAATATAATACATACTATCTACTTGCTTACAAAGCAGCATTTATGTGTATTCAAAATATGATTACGTTTTGCAAGCTGAAATTTACATCAATACATCAAACTTAATCAATACTAAGTATCAACAATTTTACGTAAGAACAAAATAATATTTTGAAAAATTGCAACCAAACCAGCCGTGATTCGCCAAAACTATTTTTTTCCTCGAATTCTGCATTAAGAAATTCATAAAACCCACCTAGTTTTGTTTTTACCGCACAAAAACAGTTTTATTTTGCAAGCTAGTGTAATAGCTTCCTACCAGTTCAAAAATTCAAACCAACTATACATCTAGTTACAAATCCAGTTGTACAATGCACTTTAGTAGTTTAAAAGAAACGTACTACGCTATTAGAATCTACAGTGAAGTTAAATGTACTTCTCAAAAACTCTGACATACATCAAGTGACACTGAACTACCAGAGGCAAAACCCCAAGGTAAATATATTAAACTACAATTTACATATTTAGTGAAACAAGGAAAGGGGAAAGCCTCGAAAACAACCAGGCAAGCCCAGCTGAAAAGCTAAGGCGTCATACATAATTAATTTGGCGAATCTAGGTGAGGTTAGGGCAGACTCCTATAGGAATAAGCAAGCGAACATTACAGGAAATTTAAGCAGGAATGGAAATCAAGAGTGCTTACCCGAAGGTGGCCCATCCCGGTAGCGAGGCGACGTCAAAACTTCGGACAACCAGATAGACTGCTGACAGACCACAGACAGACCGAGACAGACCCCGAAATGCTGCCTCGCTCTCTGGCCTTGGAGTAGCCAATCAGAACGCATGAGCCCGCCTATTGTCACCCAGATTCACCAATCACAATTCCTACTTCAATCACGAACTTTAACATACTTTCTCGAATACACACGATCCCGAATCTTCCATTTCCAGAATAGTCAGAACATACTTTCTAGAATACACTTAGTAAATACATAGATTAATATATTGCATCAAGCGCCTGCACGATTATGCGAAGTGTAATGCTATTTTTATCAAATAACTAGCTGGTGTACCTGCGCTTCGCTACGGAATTCTCAGAAAGACTGTCCTTATAGTTTTCCCAACTGAAGTCAACTTAGGCCATTACAATGGCGTCAGTACGAATGTTGCCATTAAAAGCAATGTTCTCATATGAAATATTAAATAAAATGGAAAGAAAAACACCCTCTCACTTTTAACGAAAAGTACTACGGTGTCGATCCGACAGTTCAAATTTCTAGAGCTAGAATGACCAGGCTGCAGACAGCTGTGATCACTCCTGTGCAGTGAAGTGCACTGAATCCCCTCTACCCCAACACTGCTGGGGTAAATAACTTTGTATTAACATTTTCTTATTATTTCTTACAACGCTTTTTATAAAGTTTAGAAAACTGCGAACATCTTAGCCAAGCCAAGCCAAGCCAAGCCAAGCCAAACCAAGCCAAGCCAAGCACAGCTGTCTTGACAATCTGCTCACACTACAGCAGTTCAGCATCTCCAGCGAGCTGGGTTTCCTTGCTGGTGCGAAAGAGAGCTACCCCAACGAAATTTTAGCTGCTTGGTTGACGCATGCACTTGAAACTCCCTTATCCTGGGAGCGGGGCAGGGCTGTGGGCCTTCCCCCAAAAGCAATTTACGCCAACAGGAGAGCTAGCTTAGGTAAGAGATGTTAGTTTTAACACTTGACACTCAAAAGTGTTCAGCGCCACACACTAGAGACAAGAAAAATATCTGTATGTTAACAGTATAGCCACTTGCACATCATCTTGCTAATAAAAATAGAGAAAGTTAATGAAAGACAATTTCTTATTTTCGGATTTCTGCATGTACAATTTTTTAGAGCAATTCACTGATGGCACGTGTAGAGTATGCTTTCCGATGGCCGCAGACAAATATCTAGGTTGCCCAGCATGAACAAAGAGCTATGCGCAAAGTAAAAGAATTTGTATTTGGTTGTCTGTGATGGTGGTATATAGTGAATTTTTGTATGTTCCTCTTGGATTTAAGGATTTCTTGATGGATGGAGTACTTTTGTATCCATCTCTTGGCACAGCCCAGAGCAAAGTGTAGCTTCCACTGAAGTCCCAGTCTCATCCATGGCTGTGACCATATGGAAGCTGCTGGGGTATGGGTGGTGCTGAGTAATGACATTCGGAGCACAAATAGTGTCCGAGTGTTATGAAAGGTGTTGCTCATAGGGCCAGTCGTGCTGCAGTGGCACATTCTGGTCCAGTGAGGAGAGCAATGGCAAACTACCTCACTCCTCATCTTGCCTAGTACGCCTCATTTGGGCTTTGCCATTGGTTTTTGCGGTTTCCCTATAACTGCATAGCCTTTGGTGGTGCTATTTGAGGATCCAACCAGCCTCTGGGCTGATGACCTAACAGCCATGGCATTCTTCATGAATATAATGTGTGTTATACGTCATGACGAATATTTTCCCTCGTTTGTTGTTGATGCATGTACACTCAGTAAGCGAGTGAAACTATAAATCTTCAGCGATGGTAAAATACCACTTAAATGCTGCTTCCGTTTAGGTTAGGCTTTTTAAGTTAAGAACAAACAGTCCCAGGGTATTCTGTGAAAACCATGACCGAACCACCACGAAGCGTCACCAGATGAAACTGAAAGTACATTGTTTAAAATCTGCTATAGATTAAGTTATAATGGTGCCATCACTGCCGTGAATATTTGGAAATATGTGCGAGTGTGTGGTTGAAAATATTCTTGAAAGACCTTCCTCAGGTTGACCTTTCCACGAAAAATGCAGCCTTATAAAATGGTAAGGTTGACTTTATAGAGTGTAGTGGGGCTACAATTGCTTATATTTCAAAATATATTTTTTTTGCACCCGGGGTAACGAATGTGTTCACTGCACGCCACTGCTCCTGTGTCATTATTCTGTTTAAGTATGCACACTGCTCATTCCAATCACTGTCTCAGAGCAGGGATCGAATACCTGGAATACTAGGATGATCCAGTGTGTTACGTACCTGTAGTATCAGAAAATTTATGAACCAGAGGAATGACATGCTACTTCACGCCAATATTCAGGCAGGCTGGTATACTCGGTACGCAGCAGTAATCCCATCTATCAGAGATGAATGGCAGCAGAAGACACAAAGCACATCACAACAAACAATGGTCAATGTAATGTTATTTCTGATCAATTTTTTTAATATTGTAGGCCTTCACATTTAGTTTCCTTCAAACTCTGTGATTTTAGAGCATCTAATGTAAAGAGAGTCCTTTCTTTCATGACTCCCTCTTGTGTTGTTATTCAAGTGATCATTCCTTCATGACTGTTTTCTCATTCTTATAACAATTTAATCACCATCACCACCAATATTATTATAGTCGGTACGGTAAAACTGAATAAGACATTAATAATCGGAAATTGTATCCTCTATAACTTTTGTTATGTAGTACATTTCGATATGACCAATAAGATAGGAAATTAAAAATGTCATTTTTGACACCTTCCCCTAAGCTACCATTTTGAACAGGGTGAGTAAAATTATTCATAGCGTAGACTGTAGTTAACTTATTCCCCGACTTTACATACCGATTTTCATTAAATTCTGTTCACCCATGTACTCGTACCTTGGCGCTGATATGGACTTAGCAAACAAAAATCCAAATTCATGAATATCTCTGTTATCACAGCTGGTACGATAAAAATGTATAAGACATAAATGATACAAACTTTAATAATAGTAGAACCTCAATAATTCGAAACCGGTAAATTCAAAATCTTGCCTAATTCGAAGCAGCTCTCGTTCCCGGAAACATGACGTACTGTTTAGCATGTTATTTAAATCGCTTAATTCGAAATACGGATAATTCGCAAATCGAAGAACAATGCCGGTCCCGTTACCGAAATTCAGACTTTTAATTCGAAACTGCCTTTATATTTTGAAAAAAAAAATAGTATTTTACAGAGTACCGGTAATTTAATTTCAAAATTTCTCCGCGTCATGAAAGAATGCATCTTCCGGAACGTGAAGGGGTAACTTTGCAGACTTTCACCTACTTCGGCGTGTCAACAGTGTACTTCCTATTTGCTATGTTCGAGCAGAATAGTAATCATTTTGTATTCGGCGTTTTAAGGAACGCCACAATATCACGTAGCTGGCAGCGGGCGGAGAGGTAGAATCTGCGAATACTAGCGATGCCGACAGTTGGCAAAAAAGCGTGGCTTATAGTCTATAATCAATTCGTATGCACGAAACAATATTGTCAATGCTAATGAAACTGCATTGTTTGTTTTATTTTTTTAACTGCTGAGGCCAGACAGACTTAGGGTTTTAAAGTTGAGAATTGCCAGCTGGGAAATATACTGTGCTGCTATGCAGTGCACACGGAAGTGAAAGACTTCCTTCCCCTGTCATAGGAAAGTCCGAAAATAAACGATGTTTTAAGGGCGTCTGGCAGTTTCAATGCCAGTACAAGGCATTTAAAAATGTAGACAGTACAGTAATCCAAAAGATAAAGCATTTGCACGGGGGAGCTAGCATAATTTTTCCTCGTCTGATTCGTGTTTTTCTTCCTATTGTTGTGTGAGGTTATGTCTGTCACTGTTTTATACAAGTGCATTATTTTAATAATGTAAATGCACTTTGGATAAATTTCTGAAATAGAGTTTTCCATGGCATCTGAAAAGTTTAAACTAAGAATCAAGGTGATTGCATGCATTAATGGGTCTTAAAAGCGTCATGGCATTAAATCGCACAAGTATAGTCACTGTACTCTTTTTGTAATGTGGACGGAAGTGAGAGACTTTCTCCCCTCGTCATAGGAAAGTTCGATAAGCCGCCATTTTTTAAGGGCATTGGGTACTTTACGTGCAAGCACAAGGCATCTAAAATGCGTACAGTACAGTACAGTACAGTAATCCAATGAATAAAGCACTTGCACAGGGGAGCCAGTATAGATTTCTCCTCGTCTTTGAATGATGTTTTCTTTCTTTTGATTTCATTACGTGAGGTTATGTTTGCCGGTGAGTTATCCAAATGCATTATTTGAATACTGTAAATGCACCTTGTTGGATATATTTTGGAAATAGTTTTTTTTCATGGCATTTGAGAGCTTTAAACAGTGAATCAAGGTTAATTGCATGCAGTAACGGGTCTTAGAATATATTGTGACGCCACAAGGGTTGGCATTTCCGAAGTACATGTTGGCGGTTAATTCGAAATCACGTAATTCAAAGTCCGATTTTTGCGCCCCAACGACTTTGAATTAACGAGGTTTTACTGTATATCACTTTAGTTATGTAGTATTTAATGATAGGGCCAATAATAACATAACTATTTGAGAATTAAATTTTAGGCCTTCCCCTAAACTACCATTTCACTCAGTGTGAAAAAAAATATTTATGGCTGAGATTGTAGGGACTTATTCGACTTTACATACATAGCGATTTTCATTAAATTCTCTTCAGCTGTTTTCTCGTGATGCGTGAAAATACATACAGACGGACAATACAGAAAATTAAAACGTGTATTTCCCTTTGTTACTGTGGTCACGACTGGTGCAGAAATATCATTTTTAAATTCTGAACAATGTTCAGACAAAACTCTTATTTTATTTATTTTGAGATAAATTAAAATTAGACAATATTGTCTCCAAAGGGCTCCTAAAATCTCTAGAAAAGTCGGTAGTCGTTATCATTAAAATCCTGTCACTAAATTACTAAAAAAGACTCCATATCTAGCGAATAGTCTCTAGAATCACCGGGCGAGTTGGGCATGCGGTTAGGGGCACGCAGCTGTGAACTTGCATCCGGGAGATAGTGGGTTCGTGTCCCACCGTCGGCAGTCCTGAAGATGGTCTTCCGTGGTTTCCCATTTTCACAGCGGGTAAATGCTGGAGCTGTACTTTAATTAAGGCAATGGTTGCCTCCTTCCCACTCCTAGGCCTTTCCTATCCCACCGTTGCCATAAGACCTATCTGTGTCGATGCGACTTAAAGCAAATTTTCTTTTTTAAAATTTCCTTTAGGTTTCTAGAATCGACTAGACTAATGTGAACGACCATGAACATAGCACGCGAGAACAAGAGATTGACAATCAATATACGCATTGCGATATACAGGTTTCAATAAACATCACACATTCGAGCACATTTTTCGCATTAATAAACATCGATATTTCGTTCGAAAGCGGCCAATGAGCGAAGGACTTACGGCCACTGGTGTAAAAAAGCTGAAATGGCGGGATTTGAAAACAAATATTTGTAGTTCACCAAAAAAATAAGCTAAAATCGGGAGAAATGCCGTATTTACTCGTGTATTAGACCTCCCTGGCGTTTCGAGATGAAGAAAATTTTAAAAATAAATCTTGCATATAAGACCCCCCAACGTAATTTGTCAGAGAAGTACAACGATTCCGCTTCGAAGCGGGTACAAGTCTTATTGCAGTTCTGATAAAATCGCACAAATTTGTGAATAGTTTCGTCCGTACGACCTATGGCAATGAAAACGCGTCAAATCCATTCGGCACATCTGTGTTTCGTAGTTAAGAAATGTCCGCCTCCGTAGCATAGGTCTACTGCAGCTATGATGACGTCGCACAAATAGGTGAATAGGCCTAGCTTTGTGTCCGACACGCGCATTGCAAGCATGCATCAGTCATGCTATATGTCTGTGGTTTGTAGTTAATAATGTTTGCCAGCGTAATGGTTAGCACAATTAGTTGCTGTTCTCGGGATACTTTTGATTCCCAGTACCGTACTGCCAGAGATTTACGAATGGCCGGAAGGTTGATATGCAGTAAAAGAGGTACATGTTACCCCTCCAATGGGGATGTGTCTAAAAAGAGCTGTACCACCTTGGGATGAGGAAATGAGATTACTTTAGTTGAAAAATATTCATGGTTGTTGCTATTTATACAGCAGGCGAGATCATTAACAAAGTGGTCGTTTAATATCTCGTAACTTGGGCCAATGTAGGTATATATTTGGAGAGAAGTATGTTTAAAACGTGATAAAAGCTATCCAATTAAAATGATTGTTTTACTTGCCAATGTACCTAATAATAATAATAATAATAATAATAATAATAATAATAATAATAATAATAATTTTATGTTCCCACATATTTTAAACGATTTTTGGAGACGCCAAATAAAACATACTAGGGTATGCGTTAATAAAGAAAGAGACAACGAACGTACGGAATTAACCATTATGATAATAAAACACATTACCGCCACACTTATAGATATCCATAAACGCGGTATATTATCCTGTTATTTATTACTATTCTTTCTGTCGAGGAACTTTTGGCACTATCAGGGCGATAATATACCTAACCTAAACAATGTGGCCTGTCTTATCTCATGGACAGCTGTTTATGTAAATCCTGATGTGATAAATGTAGAGAACAAGCATGAAATGTACTTAAAAGTAAGGATCTGTGTTTCAACAGCCACAGTTGTCAAAAGAATGTTTCCAGTTACCATGTATTACATTCGGACGGAAGTACAACTCGTAACATACGCTAGTTATCAGCTGATGATTTGGCATGCCTTCAACAGCTCGGCTTTATTCGGAAGGAGTAGCTTCTGCTACATATACACCAATTGGGAATATCAGAGACAATCTCCAGAAACCATTTGGGAATAGATTCACACTGTTAGACTCTATAGACGGGAGATAAATTATTTTTGAAAGGTTCAAAGACGGGACTTCGTATGTTATCGATTGCAGTGCATGGCTCAAAGAGAATGAAGCACGGTTGACGCGAATGACAAGATGGAAGCGAAGATGACATCACTTGGAATGCCGATACGCCGAAACAGGGCAGGAAATTTGGCGGCGCAAGGCTATAATTCAAATGAAAGCAGTGATCAAGTTTACTGTGTATTAGGCCTACTGGCTGAACTGACAGATACAAATGACTGGCCATTAAGTTCTCTTGTATCAATATTTAATTATATGATAACACGATACCCTTATCCCTTTTTTCTACGAGGTCGAGTATGAAGTGAGACGAAATTTCGTAGCGAGTTTTTACGGCCGTATGCCCCTCCTGACGTCAACCTCACCAGAGGAATTAATGTGATGTAACATATGACATGATATGAATAACTAAAACAGACTTTTAAATGTACCGTAGGCCTAAAACTCGTGTTCACCATGTCTTTTTACGTAAAACTCGTGTTCACCATGTCTTTTTACGTTAACGAATGACGTGATATGAGTAACTAAAACGGACTTGCCTAAAAGTCGTGTTCACCATTTATTGTCTTTTTACGTTTAGAAATACTGCCTTCCGACGAAAATAGCTAGTATAACTTAAATACATTCTAAGTCTGTTAAATAATAGTGTAGAATGTTTACACATACACTTTATAGCCCAGAAGTCATGTGTTCGCAGCACAAAATTTTGAGGTTATCGCATATTGGACCACCTTTACTATTTTTGGCGGTAAAAGTGGGGAAAAAAGGGGTCTAATATGCGAGTAAATATGGTAACATAATAACGGGGAGGCGGGGAAAAACAGTCCTCAGTTTTCAACCGAGGAGAATTTTTCTGTAGAACTGAGCAACTGTATACATAAATATACCGAGAATGCTACCATGTATGCAAACTTAACGGTTACTGCAAATATCTACAGACCGCAGATCTTACTGTTACACAAGCTCTCAACATTTGGCAAAACTTATACTTACACCCGAGAGTTCAACCTCATCGAGACCGATGATGTCATCATATATATATTCATTCTCTTCAAAATCAGGTTCCTGTGACGACTCTATGTAATACTCAATATCATCTTTTATCCTCCTTATCTGAAAATTAAAAGACATCAACAGTTCACAATACAATTTCAAACTCATACACAATACTTTCAAAGATATTTATCTACTTCAGTAACTACGGTAGATAGCCAAGAAGGTAAATGGTGTTTACCAACATTTCTTGACAAAAAAGTGATTGGCTTGAAATTGGGGAGTACGAAAGTAAAAGAAAAAACAAACATATCATCACAGAGATTTCTTGGCTAGTTATTACATAAGAGGTTGATGTACACACTGTAAAAGTAACAAAAAAATCTATGCTCCTAGAACAACTTTCAATGATGATATATGCTACCAATTTCCCTAAATGCTGTTTTTCACTTTCCAAACATAACAGAAGTACACAAGTTTATTGGCAAAGTATATAATGAACACACATTTATTGTAGAGTAAGACAGAAATAATGTATTACAAAAGACCAAAGAACAGGACAAGGTTATGAAGTTTCACAATGATCTTTTCATACAAGAGTTAGATAAGTTTTTGTAGCAAGAAAAGTGCATATACAATGTAGTGAAAGCAACATCTGATGAAATACATCACTAACACTTTAGGCAATCCAGAAATCAGGATCTAGGATGCTACACGAGCGTGCCAATTCATATAAACAAGGTGTTCTGAAGGGTTGTGGCAAAACTTTAGAATCATACAGGACTTCTGGGTAGTGATACATATAGTTCAAAGTTATCCTGAGTCAGACTAGATCGTTGAAGGTGGAAGAGTTAGATACAATTCCACTGCAATAACCATACTCTGCTATATTCCTTGGTATGTAAGGCCATACACTAAGGGTGCAACATTACCCTTTTTCCCCTGTAATGTTAAGGTAGTAATTTATAATTACTTTTCTTGCTGTTGTGTATTTTGCAGTTATTTTTCTGTGTCGGTAACCATACTGTTTAGGGACCCTACTTGCCGATACGTCGTCTTACATTTACTGTTAATCTGGCAAGTTGGTAACGTTCCAGCCTGAATTACGTATTGCCACTGCATTACTGTTAAAGTCACTAGTGATACATTTGCGAGTATATTTAAAGCATATTTTCTTTTTTTGTTGGATTGTAAATCTATTTGGCTAATACCAGGTAAGTAGAATTGTGGCATGTTCGGGTAATGCATTTAATAACATAGTTTGTGTAAAATAATGAACACATCATTTTATTAATTACGTTCCTATTTCGTACCATACTTGCGTACAGAATTCGATTGGGATGTCTAAGAAGGAAGAAAAATCTGCAAGAACTCCCCCGAAAAGGAAAGCAACGTTACATCCTTTACAAAGATCAGGTCAAGAAATGCTTATACATTGCTATGAGCAAATGAAACACAAAGAAGACAAAGAAGGTATCAGTCGTAATGATACGGACCTAATAACAAGAGTTTAAAAATTAACTGGGGTGTTTGTTTTTATCTTGGTTTCTATGATAAGTTTCTGACATAATGACAATCAGTTGAAATGGAGCAGTATTTCATTCTGAACCTAACATAACCTAATCATGTATACCATGTCTTGTGTCGACTTTGATACGGTTTGTAGACTTAACCTTCGTGTATTCATATTGACTTACGGCATATGTGTTTGTAATATATTTCCTTGTGTGTATTCTTACAGAGTGGTTTTGGTTTAGTCCGAGAAGTAATATGAAATTTCAAGAAGGGAGTTGAATTTTCTACCCCACGTAAACGCCGGAAGCGTGAACATCCAGTGACTGGCATAGACACTTTTTCTAAGGAAACAATAGCAAGGTTTATTTATGATAAATTACATAACAGTAAGGTAACTTCACAAGGAACCTATTGCAACATTATTTATAGAAATTGGCACGCAGGTGATATAACCTCCCAGAAATGTTTTATGCATGTATTGACATAAAGCTTTTTGAGCCCCTTGTAACTTTTCTGCCCAAAGGAGAAGATGTAACTGTAAGAAAGGTTTTCGACCACATGAAAGCAAATTATGACGCTTATTTGTACAAGGGATCAGAAACATCATTAAGAAGAATTTTGAAGGCCATGGGATTTGTGTAGAGTAAAGGGGATCCCAATGAGTATGTTAGAGAAAATGAAGACATTTGTTTTAAGAGATCCTGTTTTCTGAGGGAATACATGCATAATAAGGACAGTGAGAAACCAAAAACCTGTTGTTTTCTTGGATGAGACTTGGATTTTTATGAAGTGTAAATATTTATGTTATATAAAAATCATAGAATAATTTATCTCCATCATGTGTCTTTGGTTTCAAATATGCATTTCTCTTTCAGGGTCACACACATACTCCTAGAATAAACCACACAAATCTGGACATGATGTTCAAGGAGTAATTTGTCGATCTGTGTCTGAGGGATGAAGACTGGTTATTGCTCATGCTGGAACAAAAGCTGGCTTTGTACCTGGTATGTTCTTACTTTATTTTACTTCATTTTATTATAGTGAGCTGATCTCTCTTTACACAGTTATGAGGGTATTTAGGGTTTGTAGTACGGATGTAAAGGGGAGGGCACATAAGTCTCTGGTAAGACCCTAACTCTAGTATAGTTCCTGTGTATGGGACCCTGACTTGGATTTCTTGATTTGAGAACAGGAAAAGTTCAAAAGAAAGAAGCACGAGATGTTGTGGGGGATTTCTGACAAAAGAGTAGTGTTACAAAAATTTTGTCGAATTTGGGCTGGGAACACTTGGGAGAAAGGAGACTAAGTGGAATGTTCCGAGCTGTCGGTGGAGAGGTGGTGTGTAATGACACTGATAGACGAATAAGTTTCAGTGGTATTTTAAAAGCAGGTAAGTACAATGATAAAGTTAAGGATGAAAATTGGGGCAAATATGTGTTTTTTAAGAAGGGAGTTAGGGATTGGAATAACTTACCAAGGGAGATGTTCAATAAATTTCCAAATTCTTTGCAATTATTGAAGAAAAGACTAGGTAAACTACACGTGACACCTGGGCGATTGTCCTAAGTGCAGATGAATGGTAACCGATTGATTGAAATTGACTGACACTAGATCAGAAGTGGCATTATAACTTGGGTCTATAGTGGTTCTTGATTTTGACTTCTCCACTGTTAAGGGATCTCTTGGTTATTAAAAAAGACTTGCAGGTATTCACTTTAGGCCAATGATTAACTTTAGAGAGGTACTTCAATCAAAACTTCCCCAGTGTATTTTCATATAATATTACTGGATATTTGTATAAGTAAATTACTTGTATTGCAGGCCTATTTATTCCATTTATTCTGCATTCGACAATCTCCACCTGAATCAGTGCATGATACCTCACTGTTGAACACCTTCCAAGCTTCTTATTTCTTACTACCTGATATAGGTTCAGTGTTTGCAACAATTACATTTGTTCTAAGGTATTAAAATGGGTGATTATACTCATATCATTAATGCAAGTGATTGTGGACTTCTAATCCAGATATAGGCCTACTAATGGAAATACATTCATGAGAGATGTTAGGATAAAGTAGTGTATGTAGTAATTCATTGACTTCATCATCAGGTGACTTTGCTACATAGTAGTTGGTTTCACTTAAAATCAGACATTTTTTGTATCATTCAACAGAAATCATAATTTTTGTCAATTAATAAGCCTATCCCTGAAGAGGGTGATCTCATATTTTTAGGGAATACTTTCTTTAGAAGAAATAACTTCCTTCTAAAACTTAAAATTCTTACAGGTGCTATGAACAGTGAGAAATTTCAGATGTGGGTGGAAACACAATTAGTCGTAGGATTAAGAAATATAGGACCCTGTGTTATTGTAATGGATAATGCAGCATATCACTGTAAGCTTGTTGATCAACCAACAAAGAAATGGAGGAAGGATCAGTTAGTTGTAATTATACTACAATAAATATTCCTTCTACTGAATGATATTTAATGATGTTACAGAAACAGGTAGCAGGTAGGGACCCTCTTCGGAGGCAGCCCTTCCCAGGGAGTAGCGCCCCTGCCTATGTGAGTCCCAGGGCACACTGACCCGGTGTGTAACATCTGGTATGGGTCCCAGCTCAGGGTTACGAGTGAAGACCTCAACGGCATCTACGGCGGAGAAGGTGGACTTCGGTACGGCGGAGATGGCGGAAGGGGCATACCCTCTACGTCTGTACTCCAGAGGAGCGGCTACGAAAGGCGTCTGTCTCCATGTTAGGGGCGGACTAATTTTGAACCTGGCAGTAGGTATAAAACGCCTTTGGGTGTGGCGAGCCCATCGTAACAATAGCCTATATGGACAAAGCAGATATGGTGCCTCGGAAAAGGTTAGGGCGTCCCCTGCTAAAAGCGACGCGCAGCTCTTCAGGTGCTGGGGGAACTGTGAAAAATGGGCAACCAGCACCAAACTACATCAAAATTGCAACAGTTAATGTACTGACACTGACGGGAAAGACAGAACTGGTTGACTTCATGATAGAAAAAGATATAGCCATACTTGGACTGTGCGAGACCAAGAAGAGGGGTACAGGGGAGATCCCTCTGAGAGAAGGATACAGGCTGTATTACAGCGGAAGACCTGAAGCAAAAAATGGAGTGGCCATCATACTTAGAAGAGAAATCCAAGAATATCTGGAATATACAAAGTACGTCAGCGATAGGATGATGATGATGAGACTCCAGTTTGAAAATGGCGTGAAAGATCTATTTCAGTTGTATGCCCCACAAACTGGTTGCATAGATGAACATCTAGAGGACTTCTTAGAGGAAGTGGAGAGACAGATAGAAGATAAGGAAGTACTATTGATGGGAGATCTAAATGCACAAGTTGGAATGGAAAGACAATGAAAGGAAGATGTTGTAGGACCCTTTGGATATAGAAATGTAAATCCAGAAGGCGAGTTGTTGGTGGATTTTTGCATGAGGAATCAAATGATTGTTGGAAACACCTGGTTTAGGAAGAACAGTCAGAAGATTACAAGGTATGGCTGGGGAGACAGACGAACAAAGACCATGATTGATTATATAATCATAGAGAAAGAACACCGGAAGAACCTTGTAGATGTAACAGCCATGCCTGAAGAAGCCTTTGGTGGAGATCATAGAGTTGTGATAGGAAAATTGAAAGTTGGAAAGATTGAAAAACCCCAATTAAGAAGAGAGAAAAGAATTAAAGTATGGAAGTTGAAGGAGAAAAGCATACAAGAAGAATTTCAAAGGGAAATAATACCCTTGGTACCCAGGACAGAGGTGGGGAATGTTGAAGAGGAATGGAAAATATTTAAGGAAGCACTGGTTGGATGTGCAGAAAAGGTGTGTGGTAGAACATCAGGAAATGTGAAAGACAAAGAAACACACTGGTGGAATGATAGGGTAAAGATTAAAGTGAAGGAAAAGAAAATGGCATGGAAAGCATGGAAAACATCTAAGACTGAAGAAAGTAGAAGAAAATATGTGGAGGCAAAGAATTTGGCCAAGAAAGTAGTGGAGGAAGAAAAGAGGAAAAGCTGGGCCTTATTCACACAGAAATTGAGAGTTGATACGCAGGGCAGCAAGAAATTACTGTATGGTATCTTAAGAAACAAAAAGAGAGATCAAGTAAACACCAGATTTGGGAAGGATGAAGGTGGCATAATTTTAACAAAGCCAGAAGAAATAAGAAATAGATGGAGAGAGTATTTTCAGAAGCTGCTGAACATAAGAACGGATGACAGTCATTCAATGGATGACCAAGAAAGGCAATTAGTTGACGAAGAAATGGATAACGAAATTACAATGAATGAAATTGAAATGGCAGTAAGAAAGATGAAGAATGGAAAAACTGCTGGAATAGATGAAATTTCAGTGGAGATGATAAAGGCAGCTGGAGCTGTAGGCCTGCAGTGGACATATCGGGTTCACAGGAATGTCTGGGAGAATAAGGAGGTCCCTGAGGATTGGCAAAAAGGAATAATCATCCCAATTTTCAAGAAAGGTGATAAGAAAGTTTTGAAGAACTACACGGGAATTACTCTAATATCCCATGTTGCTAAGATAATGGAAAGGATACTGGAAAGTAGAATAAGGTTGAGGGTTGAGAAGCAGATACAGGAAAATCAGTTTGGTTTCAGAAGTGGAAGGTCAACAATAGAGCCCATTTTCATTATGAGACAACTAATGGAAAAGCATTGGGAGTACGGGAATGACATGGTGATGACATTCATTGATATTGAAAAGGCATACGACAGTGTCCCTAGGACGAAAGTTTGGGACAGTCTGGTGCAAAAAGGAATTGGACAGGGATTAATAAAAATGATCATGGCATTGTATAAGGAATGTTGTAGTTGCATGCAAACACAAGTTGGCAGGACAAGTTGGTTCAAAATAACTAGTGGGCTGAGACAGGGAAGTGTTCTATCACCGATCCTGTTTACAATAGTAATGGATGACATCATGAGAACAGCAAAAGCAGCATATGGAGGAAGAGAAATGAACATGATGTTATTTGCAGATGATATTGTGATTTGGGGAGAAGACGACAGGAAGGTTCAAGAACAATTGAATGTGGTGAATGGGAAGATTGAAGAATGTGGATTGAAAATAAGTGTAGAAAAGAGTAAAACTCTTGTTATGACTAGAGGGGAGAAAGAAGGGAAAGGTCAGATTAGACTTGCAGACAAGCCCCTGGAAGTAGTGGAAACGTTTAAATACCTGGGGAGTGAATTAATGGAGAATGCTCGACTGGATGCTGAGATTAGTAAAAGGATTCAAGCTGGAAGTTGTTTCTATCATAGTGTAAGAAATATGTTATGGGACAAAGATGTGCCAATGGAAGCAAAGGATACTATGTACAAGATGTATTACGTACCTATAACAACTTACGGAGCAGAAACTTGGACAATGACAAAGAAGGATGAGAGACGAATACAGGCAGCCGAAATGAAATTCTTGAGGAGTATGATACAGAAGAGTAGACGAGACAAAATAAGGAATGAGAAAATCCGGGAAGAAATTGGAGTGGAAAAAATGAATGATAGAATAGAGAAGAGCCGACTAAGATGGTTTGGGCATATAAAGCGAATGAGCGATGAATGAATGCCAAAAAAGGTGATGGAAATGCAAATCCAAGGAAGGAGAGGCCGTGGACGACCACGATTGAGATGGAAGGATACCATCCAACGCAGCATTATAGAAAGAAACCTGGACTGGGACACAGTGTTGGAGGAGGAGTGGTGGAAAGACCGAAGAAAGTGGAGAGGAACCATATTTGCCCCTACCCGGCTACAGCTGGATAAAGGGAAATGATGATGATGATGATGATGATACAGAAATTAATTTTCATTTTTCCTTTAATTTATAGTCATGTTTAAGGCAGAATGGAGTTTCTCCACCAGAAAATGCTACAAAAGATGAGCTGCAAAGGTTGTGTCATATGAATCAAAGTCACTTAAAGACGTACATAAGCATCTAAACACAAGTTTAGATAATGTTTACTTTCATGTATGCATAATAATATTTCTCTGTTTCTTTAAAACCAAGTACATTGTTGACGAGATGCTGCACAATGAAGGCCATACTGTCCTATGACTTCCTCCATACCACTCATTTTTCAATGCCATCAAATTTGTATGGTCTGTGGCAAAACAGTATTATAAAAAAACAGTGGCTTCAAGACCTGGTCATGGATTGGACAGAGCTACAGCTGTGCGGAAAGAATCTTTTGATTAGGTAGGCCAAGTGGAAATGGTATTTATTGGATATAGGCAAGTGGAGTTTATCATATACTTGTCAGGATGTGATACTTCAACATATCCTACAGGTGACAGCAGAGATGTGGAGAAATGAAGTTAAAGACACTGAGAAGAAGATTGTTGAGTTCTACAATAATGAGGTGAGAGGTGTTCCTGAAGTGGAGGAACTAGTCATTCGTCATGGAAGCAGTGAATCAGAGGAGCAAGAAGAAGAAAAAGAAGAGGAGGAGCTGAGGAGTTAGCTGTACCCTTGCAAGAGCCATTCCATAAGATTAAGGATTTTATAACTTTGCTGGGAAATAATACATTTCTTATTGCCCTGTCCTTTCTGATATAACTAAGTTACATTTGAAAATTGCGGGGAAATGCTACCTTTTTTCTAAACATAGCTATTTTATGCTGGTACTGCAGACTAGGTGTACTAACGAGGGACCATCAATCCATGTTAAGAAAACTTCAAACCAATTTATACACCACCTGAAAGAGCACACTGAAATATGTAAAACCCTTCAGTATTACATCCTATCCTGAATGTATCTACGAGTTACAGGGCGGTATAGATGTGCAGGTGGGGATCAGTGTCCAATCAGAGTGAAATTATCTTGAACTGCTGTGGCGCGATGTGAGGAGAGGCGGGCGAGGGAGAGAGAGAGAGAGAGAGAGCGGGAGACAGCACTGTGACAGCAATACACCATGTAAACATTTAATATAAACATTGTACGCCTGTTAAACTATGTATGACCTAGCTCGATAGCTGCAGTCGCTTAAGTGCGGCCAGTATCCAGTATTCGGGAGATAGTAGGTTCGAACCCCACTGTCGGCAGCCCTGAAAATGGTTTTCCGTGGTTTCCCATTTTCACACCAGGCAAATGCTGGGGCTGTACCTTAATTAAGGCCATGACCGCTTCCTTCCCCACTCCTAGCCCTTCCCTGTCCCATCGTCGCCATAAGACCTATCTGTGTCGGTGCGACGTAAAGCAACTAGCAAAAACTATGTATGCATTTCTTTTAAATCATAACACAGTAATCAAAAAAATTGGAATTAATTTATACTTCTTTTGTCTTGTATTTATTTACACCATATATATTTGCATCTTACATGAATTTAACTTACCGGTTATAAGTTCCTGACTCAGAGTCATCAATCCTATTGCACCTGTGTACTGATAAGACGGCAGCAACATCATTCAATGCTTGCTGCTGCCATCTGGTCATCTTTCTATGAACTGCTTTCCTATGCATCATCTAACTTTCAGATTCAGTACTATACTTGCCTATTCTGAAAGTCACAACTATATATATACACACACACACACACACACACACACACACACACACACACACACACACAAGAAGTAGCCCACATAATAAAAATAAATCAAATAATTTGCTTTACGTCGCATCGATACAGATAGGTCTTATGGCGACGAAGAGAATAGAAGAGATAGGAAAGGGCTAGAAGTGGGAAGCGGCCGTTGCCTTAATTAAGGTACAGCACAAGCATGTGTCTGGTGTGAAAATGGGAAACCACCGAAAACCATCTTAATGGCTGCCGACGGTAAGATTCGAACCCACCATTCCCTGAATGCAAGCTCATAGCTACGCGACCCTAAACGCATGGTCAACTATCTCGGTCATCTTTGAAAATGTCTTTTTCTAATAGCAGAGGGTTTTTTTTAATCGTCATATTTCGTATAGGCTACATGAGATGTACAGGAGCCCACTGGTTTTCTGATTAAACATCTTTTTATTTAAGCTACTGCATCAGTCTGCTTACATACTCACTGTCCACGTACGCCAGTGACCTCATGATTCGATTATCGAATTATTGTGTAATGATGCAACATACGAACTGAGAGAATACCGAGCAGTCCTTCCCTATATAAAACAGACAATTTCGAGTGGTCATGAGCATGACTCATAGCCATAGGGTAGGCTAAATAATAATGTTTAATGTTATTGGCTTTATGTCCCACTAACAACTTTCATGGTTTTTGGAGACGCTGAGGTGCTGGAATTTGGTCCCACAGGAGCTCTTTTACGTGCCAGTAAATCTACTGACACGAGGCCGAGCATCTTCAAATATCATCGCACTGATCCAGGATCAAACCTGCCAAGTTGGGTTCACAAGGCCAGCGCCTCAACCGCCTGAGCCACTCAGCCAGGCGTAGAGGCTAGAGAGATGAGTTTAAGTAATTGTCAAACTTCAACTGATTGATTAAACTAATACGGTAATTAGAATAACCTAATAGCCTACCTACTTATAAGCTGGGTACTTTGGAATTATGTTTTGACTATCTCTTTAACTCTGCAAATAAATCCATCTATTATTTAAAACTCCCTGTAAGAAGAGGACAGTGAATGTGAGTGGGTTTTATTTTCAAATGAGCTGAGCTCGAGAGTCCATTATAGCGTGCGATTCTTTCACTGTACCATGACTCCGAGCTGTCAGCGGAGAAATGGCGTGGAATGACATTAGTAGACGAATAAGTTTGAGTGGCGTCTTTAAAAGTAGGAAAGATCACAATATGTAGATAAAGTTGGAATACAAGAGGACAAATTGGGGCAAATATTCATTTATAGGAAGGGGAGTTAGGGATTGGAATAACTTACCAAAGGAGATGTTCAATAAATTTTCAATGTCATTGAAATCATTTAAGAAAAGGCTAGGAAAACAACAAATAGGGAATCTACCACCTGGGCAACTGCCCTAAATGCAGATCAGTATTGATTGATTGTGATTGACTCTGTATGTATTGCTTCAGAGGAAGTTCGACTCCCTGCCAATGTACAGTGTACCGATAATGAACTGTGTGTGTGTGTGTGTGTTGTGTCTCAACGATCCGTGACTGCGTACGATTCTTTCAGTGTGCCACGATTAACTGTGTCTCGCTGCAGCGGAAGCTCGGCTCCCCGCCAGTGTCTAGTGTGCCGATAAGGAGGAGTGTGTGTCGTGTGGTTCACTGAGAAGTGATTGCGCATGATTAGTGTGCCGTGAGCTCGCCGTTCCTGTGAAACGATTCACTCGGACACTTGAATGAATCGATACACTGCTTCGAATCATGCACTCAGTAGCCAACACTAGTACAGATACATAGTACATTACCACTGAGACAGATAGCATTGCAAAATAATTCGTCTTTACCATGAAATACATCGTCGTCATACATGACTGAATTACTACCAACATATCTTAGAGAAACTATAATGTATATGAAACCAAAATTATTAGATTCATTTCCAGGATACATTCCTCCTATAAACAGGAGACCATGTAGTTTATCCACCTTCATTTCAGCCACATAAATATTCAGTAAAAATTTCAAAATCACATTAGAGGACAAATACAATTTTTTTTAGAAGAAATAGTCCGGAATATAGATTAGTGAGGTTGGACATCCTGCCCGTCATCATTCATGAGTCGCTGTTGAACATACTGTGCTTGTGAAAACTAGTAAGTTGGTATTTTACACAATAGTGAAATGTTGATGAAGAGAACACATACACTCAGCCGCCGTGCCAGAGAAATTAACCAACGGTGGTTAAAATTCCCTACCCTGTCGGGAATTGAACCCGGGACCCTGTGACCAAAGGCCAGCACACTAACCATTTAGCCATGGGGCCGGACAATAATAGTGAAAAACCATGTTCACTGCAGCTATTGTTGACTGGATATTTCTTCTCCTTAAAGAACAGTGAGTACCATGAATTAATATCCTGTTTTGTTGATTCCTGTAAGCTTTGTATGTACGGTATTGGTTCGCCAGTTCGTGGCGTATCTACTGGATGAAAACTTTGTACACCAATTGATTCAGTTTAATGTTTATTGCGTTCAGTCGTCACAACAGCGCTTTCAATGACAACAGTCAGTCAAGTAGAAATCCTGTAGAACCTAACCTAACCCTGCGACAATCAGTGGTTTAAACTGTATATAGGATAATACCTTTTGTTTATTTCCACCTATTCAATACATTACAAGAAGTTGGCATTTACTTTAAAACATTATTCAGATGAGACATGTTTCGCCTCTCACTGTGAGGCATCTTCAGTCATTATCAAAAACCTTATTATTTTACCAGGCATCTGGTTAAAGATATTCAAAAATGTGTTTGATGATTATAAGAGAGGTAAGATTTACGTTAGTTATAAACATGTTCATGAAGTAACTAAAAATCTAATATATTGATAAAAACATATGTAGTTCTTTGTTGAATAGGACTTGTTTGATTGTACTATAGTAAAAGAAGGTGGCTTGAAGCCGTAGTCATTAATAGATGTCTAATACATAGTGGAAGGCATAAAATATCAGTTCTATGAGAATATACATTACATTCAAATGATACTAAAAACTAGTGGATTCAAAGGTAGTACATATAAAATGTTCGATGAAATAACTATAGATCTAATAAAATGATAAACACATATGTAGTTCTTTGTTAATTAGGACGTCGTATGATTGTACGGCTTAAAGCCGTAGTCATTAATAGATGTCTAATACAAAGTGGAAGGCATATGAAATCAGTTCAATGAGAATATATAATATAAACAATTGATACATAAAAACTGGTAGATTCATAAGAGGTACATTTAAAAATGAAGGTGTCATGTGACTATAAAAGACAGTTGATGGCTTAAAGCCGTAGTCAAAGTTTGAAATGTAGGTCAAATAACTGCTAAATATATGGTAAAAAGATATAAGTCAAAATATACAGCTTAGTATAAAAAATATGAAGGAAAAACATTCCAATTTTAAAAAAGAAATAAATACAATAAAAGAAATAGCCACTTTTAATGGATATAATCCCTCTATCATAGACAAACTAATTAATAAAGTTAAATTGAAACTATCGACAAACCTCTCCCCAATAAAAAAATGAAAAATCAAAGTTAGCAACCTTTACATACACCAACCCAATCATACACCAAGTAACCAACACCTTAAAAAATCAAGAGATCAAAATAGCTTTCAAAACTCAAAATTCAAACCAAAAAAATGTTCTTCAACCATAATACAATAAATTCAGAAAATAATAAATACTCAGGCTCCGGTATCTATAGATTAAAATGTAATGAGTGCCTCAGCTCATACATAGGACAAACAGGAAGAAGCTTCATAACTAGGTACACAGAACATTTCAATGCTCAGAAACATAATAAACACTCAGCAATGAGCAATCACATGAAAGAAACGGGGCACAACTTTACCACAATTGAACAGGACCTTCAAATTTTAAAAACATGAGTAAACTTCTCTGTCTCATAGTATCTGTCGGACCTTCTTTACATTGGGAAGATGGCTATTTTTGGACATAACTCGATCATTCATTTCTATGCCTAGATCTTGAAAACAAATTGTATGTTCTTGTTCCAAGTTCCTATTTGCATTAATGTAGCCGTTATTTGCAAGCGATAATTTATTACAGATGTTAATATGCTGTAGTTTGGCTTCCCAAGTGGCGCGAAACAAACCGAGGCCTTTATACTTCCTTTCGGTGTATACCATGTGATCCAGAACGTCTGCTGGTAGTTGTAATAATTCTTTAGTTCCACTCTTTAATATTTTATCCGCATCTGATAGAAAAGTTTGAGGTATCTTGTTTATGGAGGTAACTTGGAGTGGGTAAATAAGAGTAGGTGATATTGAACTATTTAAAATTGAAAATTTCTGGTCAGATTGCAGCAATGGTGAGCTAACAAGGATGTCAATCTTGTTTCGCGTCTTGTCGAGTACGGCTTGTGGATCCAGTTTAAGTTCATTGATGAAATTCACACCTAAGTAACGAATCGCACTTCCGTTGCACTGTGATTTAATTTCACAGTCGTCATTAATGATATTCTCCTCTGTTAGCCGACCTTTCTTGATAGAAAGGCAAGCTGATTTTGAAGCGCTGATGTCCAGGCCGAGTTCCTTAAATCTTTCTATGGCGATCCGGGCTAGTTTGGCAGCAGATTCAGTGTTTTTCCCAAATATTTCCGTATCGTCGGCGAAACACATTATAGTGAGGTTAGGCTTCTTGTTTGCAATCGAGTAACCGTAATTCCTTACTAAAGAATCTTCAGATAGTTCTTCCACAATATGATTGGTAGCGATGGTAAATAATGCCGGTGACAAAGGGGAGCCTTGAAGCACACCGCGATTAATTTTGATGGGTTTTGTTCCCTGTTTTCGTGTCTGTATCTGTGTTAAGTTTCCCTCTTGTAGAGCAATTATCAGTCTCGTCAGTTTTTCGGGCACTCCGACCGACTCCAGTGTGCTCTGGAGATGCGCATGTCCGATGTTATCAAAAGCTTTGTGAACATCAAGAAATATAATGCATGCATCATTCTTTTCTTGCCTAGTGTGCTGTAAAGCGGCTTCCAAAATTGAAGTATTTATGTAAGTACCAGGTGTATTGGTGAAACCCCTTTGATTGTCATGAAACACAATGTAGTTCCGAAGCTGTTTATCAAGAACTTTCTCGATGACTCGTCTAATAACTGAGCATATAGTAACTGGACGCCAGTTACTGGGATCATTTATGTCACCTCCTTTACGAACCAGAATTGTACGGGCTTTCTTGAAAGTCAATGGTACTAACACTGTTGTTAGCATTCTAGTTGCGATGATTGCGATTAACTCTGAAATCGTGCTGTTTTTAATAGCTCGGGCGATTACGTGGTCAGGACTGCTTGCGGTGTCTATCTTGATTTTCTGTGTTGCCTGAATAATGTCTTCTTTAGATATGACCGGACTGTATAGGTCCTTAGTCTCCATGATTTCACTCTCAGTGCCTTTTTGAGGGTATTCTGGTCTTTTGTGGTTGTTCGGTCTAGAAAATATGTCCGAAAAGAATGTGTGCAATACATCTTCTTTCAGGCTGCAAATTGGTTGTTCGTCTGTAAACACCTTGTGTATGGCTTTTCGATGCTGATTGTAATAGTAGAACTGAGTGGATTCATACATGTACTTCCTTCTTCTCTTCTCTCTTCCCCTTTTCGTTGATCTTTCAGGGTTTGAAGAGGTCCTATATGAAAGTTGGGCAGAATTAAGTTGCCCTTTTCTTCTCAGTTCGTAATATTTCTGGGCAGGGTGTTTCGGCCTGGGGAAGAATATGTGGTACTGAAGCTAAGAATTGGACAAAGTCATTAACAGCCTCGTCCAAGTGGTCGTCTGTTAGGTTTTCGGAAAACTTTGACTTCCATTTAAACAGATCGCGGTTGTACTCTTCTATATTCGGCGCTGGAGTAATAGCGGTATTGGTTGTGGTTTCATTGGCATAGCTGCCAACTTTTAGAAATCAAAAATAGGAAGATTTTTTAATTCTTGGATTTCATCACACATATAGCGCCACGGTCTAAGTGAAAAAAGGACAGGATAAAAAGCATGCATACCTACAGTTACAATGTGATTTGATCATTAAATTTAAAATCTTAAACTAAAAAAAACATTAAAATGGTTACAAGAAAATGTACCTAATCACTCTCATTTATGACACATACATACGAATAATAATACAGTCGAACCTCGATATCTCGAAACTCCATTACTCGAATTTTCAGTATCTCGAACTAACTTATATTTTCCGGCCGTTTGTCCTATTCTTCACGTGTATTTATTTCTCTATTCTCGAAATTTGGTTATACGAATTTCTCGATTTCTCGAAGCAAACATTTCCTCCCTTGAAGCAGAAATACTCTAACTCGAATTTTGTGCAATATTAACTGTGCAATACGGTATTTGCAGTTTGTGAGGAACAGTTAACAAGTAGGAAGGGGTTCCAGTGAAGCTGGAAAGTAATATGACGGGAACCGAAAAACTCGAACTTCTAGTGATCAGCATCGGCAAAGCCTCGCCGTTTCTCGGGTGTCAATTACCGGTCACGTACGACAGCAAGCCCAGAAGTCACGGATGACAAGCTCCATTTACGAAACTCGGCTGCGTGGTATTGACGCAAAATTTCAACGTGAAGGGAGGAAAGGTTGACCGCAACAAACAGAAGAGACGAACGGATTTTTTTCCACACGTGTTAACGGAGCTATGTTTTTTATTTCACTACTGTATGTACTGTATCCTGTCTTCTAAAAAATTACTATAATAAGGGTTATAATTAAAGTGTTGCCGAAAAATAGAGTTTCTTTCTATAGTTTTAAGTACCGGTACCGTTAAACATAATGTATTCCTTTAAAGCCCGTAGATGCATATAATTCAATTATGTGCTATACACACTCAAAAACAGTATTCTCTATATCTCGAATTTTCGATACGTCGAAATAAAATTTATCTCCCGAGGCGATTCGCATAATAGTTTCCTTTATTAGTCTGTAAAATGAACAAAAATTTAATTTTACAGGTATCTCTGAACACTTTGAGATAACGTTATGTTTTTTGGCCATAACGTGAAGAGAAAATACCAGTAACTGTCACCGACACAACTCCCTGAAATACATTCAACTTATTAAAATTATGAAGTAAGAATAAACAAAAATGCAGTGAAATACGCGAAATTAGCACATACAAAACAGATAAGTATGTCTCATACAATATTAACATACGACTTTGACATGGGGAAAAGCACAGAAGCGCTAGAAAAAACACATGGCATACAACTCCAACGAAATTACGCACATAAACGATGTTAATAGCGCGCGAACCACACAATAAGAAACTCATTCTTTCGTTCCAATTAACTGAGTCGCTAGCGCTCCTAGCCTCTATCGCTTGTAGAACGATTGCCGTCCCGAATCCCCAGCTGCGAAGCACACATTCTGCTGTAGCAAGCAGGAAATGCGATACACGAAGGTGACGGATGATACACTCGCGAAATAAAGCATCTAATAAAAACGCTTGAAAATGAGGTTGGGTAAATTACACAAGCACATAAGAGTTTATCCTTTATCCTAGGGAAAGAGTGTTGACTGTACTGGAGGTTATATTGGTCAAAAATAGGAAGAATTAAAAATAAATCGGAAAATCGGAAGACGAGTTAAAAAACGGAAAGTTTCCGGGTAAATCGGAAGGGTTGGCAGGTATGCATTGGACTGACGATTCTCTGGGGAATTTCGTAAAATGCTGATTTTACTCAGCTTCTTGACCAGGGTATCTCTGTGTACTGCAGGGTGAGCTCTGCTAACGTGTATGCTTACGCCCCTATCGGATCGATAATATTTTCCACAGTGCGTGCATTGTACACAGTGTGATTGTTGTTTGTCGGAAAGATTATTAGCCACATTGTGAACATGTATGTGACCATATAACTTACGACTGAAATATTCTTGTCATACGCTGTTATCCAGAAAAGAATTTAAAACAAGCCATGTGATCTAACATCACTGCCATGTCGACTTGATTTTCTGAATGAGGCAACGGAATACTAAAATATATGACAATCACATAACAGGCGACATGTATAAAAGTTAACCATACTAAACTTTTCACCTATCAATAATTAAAAAATTAAATACTATATACACTTCTAGTCCTCTCGGGTAAAGGATGTACTCCACAAGCAAGAAACCGTGAAAAGATGTAAGTTTAAAGTAATAAATGTCTTCCTTTATGATTGTCTCCATAAAAATGGGTCACGTTTTACGTATACCTTCCGCCAGGTTTGAGTGAAATATAGATCATATACTATGTAACACCAAACGAAGAGTGCAGGCTGTCCTTTGTCCAGTAGAAGGGCTCCTCTCCAGTATGTATCTTTACGTGTAGCCGGAGGTCACTTTGCCTAGCGAATAGTTTGTTGCAATCCTGACACAGAGAGCCTTTCCCCTTTATGAAGAAGCAAGTGGGTGCGAAGATTATGAAGTAGACAAAACATCTTACTGCATTTCATGCAGGGGTTCGGCTTTTCTCCAGTATGTACGACTTCGTGTTGTCGGAGGCTACCCTTAGTTTCAAACGCTTTATTGCATTATTTACAATAGAAAGGCCTTGCTCCAGTATGCATGATGATGTGTTGCTTGAGAGACGGGCTTGACTAAACGTTTAATTGTATTCCTGACATTGAGATGGTGTTTCTCCATTATGAAAAAAACGGGTGCTTTTGTAGATTACCTCGCTGGGTAGGCTTTTCATTGCATTTCCGGCACTGGAATGGTCTCAATCCAGTATGTGTGTGTTCGGAGTTTGCTGTTAGTTGTAGACGGCTTGTTGCATTCTTAACAGCGGATTGGACTGTCTTTAGTATGAAGCGTCATGTGTTTTCGGAAGCTAGATCTTTTATTCTTTCAAATGCATTGTTACAATCCTGGCATTGGGAGGACCTTTCGCCATTATGAACAGGCAGAAGGGTTTTGAGCTGAAAGTCTACAGAAATGGAAATTTTAAATTCACTCACACATTTGAAGAGTCAGGGAACAGAGCTGGCCTATCCAAAAGTCTGTTTTTTGGAAAAACATAAAAGATTTGATATTGCTGACATGCACATATATAGTATTATAGTCGATTGTGAAACTAACTAAAAAAAACACACACACACACACACACACACACACACACACACACACACACACACACACACACACACACACACACACACACACACACACACACACACACACACACACACACACACACACACACACACACACACACACACACACACACACACACACACACACACACACACACACACACACACACACACACACACACACACACACACACACACACACACACACACACACACACACACACACACACAAAAAAAAAACCAAAAACCTACTGATGAACTAATGATAAATAGTCTGGGATTTAATACAATACTGACCTGGAAAATAAAAGACAAACTTAGTAATAAATATTCTCACCTGACTAACTTCTACAGACATGTTATCCAGCATACGAAGAAGGGTTTCCAATTTGCGGATGTGGTATCGATGTTTCTCCACCTTCACTTTCAAATCTTCCACTCTGTCTTGCTTGTCTTTATCTAACCTCTTCTTCTTCCCTGCCAGCAAGGACTCAATTTCACACTCAAATTGGTCCAACTGCAGATACAAACAAAAGAATAGGGATATTATAAACATCAATCAACTTCAGTCCGTTTCAATAAAGGTTAAAAAGGAAATGTCATAATGAAATCTACGTGAAAAGTGATCTCTAAAAGAAAAACCAACGTTCTTGAAGTTTCTCTACATAAGGACAAATGATTTAGCAAATAAAAATTAAAGTCTATGCAAATGTGGAATAATTCCCATGGAATGATGAACAGCATAGAATACATGAATACCGAGCTCGATAGCTGCAGTCGCTTAAGTGCGGCCAGTATCCAGTATTCGGGAGATAGTAGGTTCGAATCCCACTGTCGGCAGCCCTGAAAATGGTTTTCCGTGGTTTCCCATTTTCACACCAGGCAAATGCTGGGGCTGTACCTTAATTAAGGCCACGGCCGCTTCCTTCCCACTCCTAGCCTTTCCTGTCCCATCGTCGCCAAAAGACCTATCTGTGTCGGTGCAATGTAAAGCAACTAGCAAAAAAAAGAACACATGAAAACCAGGAACGGTTTCAGATAATATTCTAGACATTACAGTAAAAAAAAAAAGGTTATGAAGTTCTGAAACATTCAGTCTTGAGTCTTACTGTGAAACGAGATAATTGAATATTCCCAGTAGAGCTAACGTGCGAGTAAAATGTTAATATACGAAGGTCATATGAAGTCTAATGAGCAATGTCTTTTCCCCCCGCTTTTCCCCACACCCTGGCGAGATCACAGATGCAAAATATGTTTCATACAAGGACTCTGCTCAGTTTTACGTCCAGATACCCTTCCTCCCTCAGCCCTAAGTGGAGGATGTATTCAACTATTATGTGTCACTGTAGTGGTTATTAGAGTAGTATAGTGTCTGTATTTGAAGAGGTGTGTATTAAGAATACCGTGGACCAGAGAAATTAACCAGATACTACTAAAATCCGTACCACGCCCAGGAACTGATCCAAGGACATTCTGAGCCAAAGGCTACTATCGCTGACCATTCACGCAAGAAGCCAGACTGGAGAAAATTCAGCTTATTCTAGGCATTTCTGAGATCACCGGAGCCATCCTGGCTCATTTTGGTTTTCGTTGGCATGATTTTTCAGGCAAAAATTGCAATCAGAATCAACCTGGTAGAAAGCAAGCATGTTCATTTATTCTGTTTGTACTCTTTACTACCACCCAACCAACCAGAGAGGAAAAGAACGGGGTGTACTGCATTAGAGCAAACCAGTTGTTTCAATCCTGGGTAGGACAGGAGTTCCTGTCCTGACCAAGGCTAAATGCGATCCCTTAGTACTGTTGTTTTGGGTAGTATAGCACAGCCTTGCGCTAAGTGTGATGTGCTGCTCACGAAAATAAAGAAAATGATCTGTTGCTTGCACTGTCATTATTAAATCAATATTGCATGTATTCAGAGCTTTTTGAAGTAAAAATAAAATGTCCTTTCCATTTATTTAAAAAATTATTATAATAAAATACACTGCGACCACACACGACACAATAAACCAAAGTGTCCAAGTATTATCTTCTCACAAGGAGCATATCTGAGCATATCCATATTTTTTTTGTTTTTAAAATACCTCCAATACAGGAAAATTTATCGCATGGTCGACCAACATGAGCATCAGTAAAGATGTCTTTCTTGATTACAATAAATTTTCCTGATTCTAGTGTCTCCTTTACTTCCTTAATCTTGTACATTGGATTCTGTCCACATTCACAACCCACTGATTACTCGTTGAGTGAATTTGTTTTCTACTTACAAAGTAGAGCAGTTAAAAGCAGGAGTACCAAGACTTCATGGAACTGCCTGGTATGATAAGTGGTCAGGGAAGTTGTGGCTATAAATATCATTGCCTCCCTTCTAAGTAGGAGTTAAGGTGTCTTCTGGTTGCCAAGGGAGGAGGTAAGCAAGAGTAAGGCAAAAATGTAAACTCCTGGTAGAAAGTTTACAGCCAAACCACTATGCTAATCAAACTCACCACTGAATTTAATGAGCAACCATTTCAAATAGTCAGGATTCACCAATTTAGTAAATTCTAAAGCATTAATGTGATGTACAGACTTTACACAAAGTGCTGAGGCATTGCAACATAATTAGCATTGACTGAATCAGCAATGGCAGTTGATACAAAATAGCTGACAGAGATATTTCTTTTCAACAAAGAACTGTCAGTGAATTACATGTTGAAAACATAATTCCTGTTGCTGAAATTCACCACAGACTTCAGAGTTCTTAAGGAAATATGTTCATGGATGCTAGCAGTGTTAGGAGATGGGGGAAACATTTCAAAGTTGAAAACATGAATGTACACAGTACTGCCATAAGTTCTGTCAGTACCGGGAGAGTTGGCCGTGCGGTTATAGGCGTGAAGCTGTGAGCTTGCATCCAGGAGATAGTGGGTTCAAGAAAAAAAGTTCCGTCAGTAAAATCTCAACGCACTGTAATGTGGTAATTGTGAATGAAGCGTAGCAACAACGTCTATAGTCATCCACAAGGTCGCCTTCACGACTCCGCCAGTAACCGGCTTGCAGTGTGCCAAAAGCGGGCAGCAGTGAAAGATGGAGTGGGGAGTGTATGAGTATCGTATCGCTGTATTGGCATTATTTTGTTGCGGAAGGAGAGATAAGGAAATTATCCTGAAACCTCTCGGTATCAATGAACGATTTGTGTTTCAGACAACAGTACAGTTTAAACAAATGGGTGCAACTGTTGATCGGGTCAGATTGGGCCGTGCTAGGTGTGTATGCAGAAAAGTAGCTGTGGATGCTGTTCGTGCAAAGATTCGACGCAATCCTTTACGCAAACAAACAAATTTGTTTCATGAAATGAATATCTCTCCATAAACTATGTCGCGTAATTTGAAGGATGATATACATTTTGGTGCACATAAAAGATATATGTGGCATTTACTAACTGAAAAATTTAAGGAGATAAGCCGGCTTTAATCCCAGGCTTTTTAACGATGTAAGGGGAGTATCGCGACATCCTATTCACAGATGAAAACACATTCAGTGTGGAAGAGTTGTTTAACAATCAAAACATTCATGTTCGCACGGTCCTCCAAGAAAGCAAGACAGAGAGTTCCATGTGTGCAGCGCGGACACCCTGCTTCTGTCATGGTATGGGGCGGGCGGTTTCCTGGCGGGAAGCATCAGAGGCACACTTTTGTGAAGGTGGAGTAAAGACTTTTGCAGCTGTCTATCAGACAATGTTGAAAATGGTGATACCACATATCAATTCGAAGTTGGTTTGAAGGGAAATTGTGGACTTTTCAGCAGGATAGCGCTCCTGCACACAAAGCAAAAACGACGCAGCAAAAACGACGCAACAGTGGTTGGGAACCAATGTCCCACAGTTCATCGCAGTTGCTGACTGGCCTAGTGGAAGTCCGGACCTCAATCCATTGTAGAATTCTCCGTGGCAGAAGCTTGAGGCGATAACACGTCAAAATCGGCACTGCAATATTGATATGTTAAAAAAAATCGCGTGAGCTGTCAAAAAAAGTTCCACTAAACAGGATTCGTGCAGCTATTGATGAGTATTTGCCGCTGTGTTGCTGCACATTTCCAAATAACGGCATGTTCATTCTGTAGCCTTTTCTTGTTTGTTTTTTTTTTTTTTCAGAATACTTGTATATTAATGGGTTTGTATAGTTTTATTTAGTACTGACAGAACTTATGGCAGTACTGTGTACAAAGTCAATTTCAACCAGTCATCGAACTGTCTCCAATGAACACAACACTGGAAGAATTGATAACAGAATTAAGGAAGTTAAGACATCCTACTGTAGACACAATGGCATTAAAAAACTAGCAGTAGAACAGAGTACAGAGCAGGAAATAATATTGGAAGTTAAAGATATCAAGAAGCCTGTAACTCCGTCGTGCATTGTGTGATAAACACTCTGGAAAAGATGGCCACCCTGTAACATCAATGCTCTCGTTTTTCTCAGTTCATTCAATGGGGAAATGTGGGAAAATGTTGTGGGAAATTATGCCTTACCCAGCCTAGAGTTCCAACATAGCATCTTCTGGCTATCATATTTCGGAACTGTGAAGGAGATGCGAGACCAACTCTATACGACAAATGGAGAACAAAATGAAAGCAGTGTGTCAGTGTGTGCTGCCTATTGGACTCGAATTGTACTGCAAGGGATCTTCAAGCTAGAAGAAAAGTGGCACAAATGTGTGCGAAGAAACCGAGATTAAATTGAAAAGAGAAGAAAAGTATGTAGATTAACCCTACACTGCGCAGTGGGTCTCACGAGACCCATACTACTTTTTGCATCCCTGAGTAACTGAATAACCGATCTTTCACATGAGGATGGTGTTCCTTGTGAGGCCTAGACTATTCAGACATTTTAGTTCAAAAGTCATCCACCATAGACCAACAAAGGGATCACCTACAAAGAAATTTTATAGAGTTTCCATGACAACAGCCATTACTCCAAATACCTGTGTTTCTCTTGTTGATAGGAAGTGCATAGAGTGACAAATTTCAGTTGTTAAAATAATTTCTGTGTAATTGAGGGCTTTTAGGATAATATACACATGTTTTTTTTGTGGAATTATGTTTCTTTACAGCAGAAAATTTAGTGAAAACTGTTGTTTCTTGTGAGACCCACTGCGCAGTCATGAATATTTTTATGGAGACCATGTTAGAGGTTATATGATTTCGTTAGTATTGACTTGGTTTTGTTCAGGGACCGAAATGGAGTGTTTTTAAATTGCTTGACAGTGTTTCAATGTGTGTTTATGCCTTAATAATATTTGTATTGTATTAAAAATGTCATATAATGACAAACTAACTGATAAACAATTGTTTGCTGCACTGGAAGAAATTCTTGCAGTAGCTGAAAATAGTGAAGATGGACTGGATTATTCAGATGATAGTGATGAAGAGTTCAGGATGGAAAATATACCCTTTTCTGAGGACATAACCCCTAAGGCTTTCTCCAGACAACCACCAATTGGCCCTGAGCCTAACCAATCAACATTTGGTAACGAACAACAACCACCTACTGAGCCTTATTCCAATGAGCCACAAACATCTGTCAGTGTAGAGTCTGTCTCAGATGGTGCAAAACAGAGAGGTCCTAAGCGTATTTCTACCTTAGCAAAGCCATCAACAGAAAGTGAAATATAGAAATGTTATATGGAAAAGAGGATGTATGCAATGGGCTGACGAAGATCTCAAATTTTCTGGCACAACAGTGCTACCAGATGAAATATGTGAGCTGGATCTGTTAGTCATAAATGCTTGGCTTTTGTCTAAGAGATGCCTTACTGAAAAAGGGATACAGCCTATTATGACACTTGCTGAATTCCTTGCTGATCTTGGTGTAATACTCTGCAAGTTTTGAAAACCCATTACTCCCTCACGGGGAAGGCTTAGATTTGAAGTTGAAGTGCTGCTACAGCTAAAGGAGAGGAAAGGCCCTACTACACCAGCACCACCACAAGATGTTCGGAGTGATTAACTTTCTCATTTGTCAGTATTTACCGAGAATCAGCAGCGCATTAAATTGCCTGGTTGTAGTGCCAAAACACATTCTAAGTGCATAAAGTGTGCAGTATATTTGTGCCTACACAATAAGAAAAACTGTTTTCACAGTTATCACACTAATTGAAATTGAGTAGACACGATATTTCCCACTGAAAGGAAAAAATAAATTTTATTTTCAAACTGATCCTTGCTGCAGATTTTCTTTTACTTCTTATAAAATGCTATTTGTTCGGGGCGTTGATCCATGTGGATCTTTTGCCCCTACTGGCACCATATTGAATGAACCTGCGTGTAATTGGAATGGCGGTAATGTGAAATGTTGTATGTGAGTAAAAGAAAATTAAGGACGTCACAAACGCCCAGTCTCCAGGCCAGGGATATTAATCATTACAATTAAAAGCCCCTGACCCGGCCGGGAATCGAACCCGGGGCCGCCGGGTGACAGGCGGACGCGTTGCCCCATACACCGCGGGGCCGGACATGTAATAGCCTACTATCTGTGTGATAATTAGGCTTATAAAAGGAAATCAAACATACATGCTAAATTTACCTGATTGTGCAATGCATTATTCATAATTAGCGTGAATGTTCATTTATCATATTAGTTTTTTTATTTTTCAAACAATGTGTTTTGTACATGCTGTATATATGTGCCCTTTAGTTTCTCGTGCTTTTTGCTTTGGAAGGTTAATTTTTTAATTACATCTTTAAGAAAAACCCTGCAATAAAGTATTTATGTGTTCTAAGAGTTCTCAAACATTATTTTACCCTCAGTGCGCAGTGTTCCTCCTGAGACCCAAACCCCTTTTTAAGCCATAATCTTCACATTTTGTAAATATAATTTTTTTTACTATTTTTCCACAAATTAGTACATTATAAGTAATAAAATATTTTTTTTCCATCAAAATTTGAAAAATTGCGCAGTGAAGGGCTAAGATGGTGTATTTTGTTCTTCAAAAAAACTAATTCTAGTTCATGTAAAATTGCTTGTAAAATTAAGTTTCAGTACAACACTCGTAGTAGGGAGTCTAACCATACGTACCTACTTCTAATAACATAAGTTGAAAAGTGATTTACACTACTTGATCAAAAGTTTATGTTCTTATTTTTACAATTTGCTTTAAATCACACTGGCACAGATTGGTCTTAAGGCAACGATCGAAAGTATACCGACACCTATCTGAAATTGCACTTCGATTTTATCCGTGTCATATTTACATATTGTTAGACATTAATAGGGGGTGAGTCCACCCTTCGCCTTGAACACTTTCAATGAGGTGTCTGAATGTCTGTGGAGGAATGGCAGCTCATTCTTCCTCAAGAGCTGAAACCGGAGAAGGTAGTGATGTTGGATGCTGGGGGTCTAGAGTGAAGTCGACATTCCAACTCATCCAAAAGGTGTTCCACTGGGTTCATGTCGGAACTCTGGACAGGCCAGTCCACTTCACGAATGTTATTGTCCACAAACCATAATCTCAGAGATGCAGCTTTATGACGGGATGCACTGTCATGCTGATACAATCATTATCTATGAAGTGGTCATGTACTGTACGTGGTACACAGTGGTTTAAAACGTGTTCATATCCCTCCACATTTAGATTTTTCTTAAGTGCAATGAGGGGCCACACCCTAACCACAAAAAACACCCCGATACCATACCACCACCTCCTCCGTACCTCACTAATGACACTACACATGATTGCAGGTAACGTTCTCCAGACATTCGCTACACCCAAACCCCCCCATTGGATTGAAACAGGCTATAGCGTGATTCATCATCATCATCATCATCATCATCATCGTATAGTTCCAGCTTCCTCGGTACTGTTAATGAGCCTCTTCCACTTCCTCCTGTCCATATACAACTTGTCATGGAGAACATCATCCACTGCGCACCATCTGGTAACTAGATCAACCATGATCATGTCCATCCATCGGGTTTTAAGTCTTGCTGCAGGTCTTTTTCCCTCCTGTCTTGCCAAATTTATTCTGGCTGTTCTTGTAGGCTCCATCCTCATCACATGCCTGTACCACTGTAGTCTGGATGTGCTGATTCGGTCTAATAGGGATGTCCTTATTCCGGCTTCTTTCCTCACCTCTTCATTTCTTAACTTGTCCATCTTGGTCTTCTGAACGTTGGATCTAAGAAATTACATCTCTGATGCTTGTAGTCTTGATGAATTTCTTTTCATGAAAGTGCACACCTCAATACCATAGGTCAATACTGGTGTGAAATAGCTGTTAAACATCATCAGTTTGGCCGGTTTTGGAATCTTGTCATCCGGTAAAAGAGTTCTTAATTGTAGGTAGAACTCTGATTCCTTTTGCACTCTGTTTGTAATTTCCTTTCTGACCAAATTATTACTTCCAAGGTAAGGAAAACTATCCACACACTCTAACTGGTGGTCTCCTAGTTTTACACTAGCTGGACACCCTTCTCTGTTGACTGCAATCACCACTGTCTTGGTCTTGCTGATGTTGAGGTTTTATTCCTGGAACTGGGATTTCGATACATTGAGTCTGGTCTGTGCTTCCTCTTCTGTTTCACCCCAAATCATGATTTCATCACCATAGGCCACAGCATTCAGTTCACCTAGAGTTTCCTTGACGTTCATTATATTGTCCATAACGGTGATGAACAGTAGTGGGGACAGTGCATTCCTTGTTGAACTCCACTCTTGGTCTCAAACCATGATGATCGACCTTCCCCAATTTGTACACAGCTAGTACAGTCTTTGTACAACATCTGAATTTTTCTTACCAGTCCTTCAGACACATTTCTTTTCCTCAGACACTCCCAGATCTTCTTATAACACTATCATAGGCCTTTTCTATATCCAGGAATACGATGACCAGGTTCTTGCCTTTTTCCCAATGCTTTTCTATCAGCATGTGCGTGCTAAAAATGAGATCCATAGTTGATCTGTTACTTCTGAATCCACATTGCTCCTCCTCTAACTGTGGTTCAATGATGGTTCTCAATATCCTTTCTATGATCCTCTCTAGAATTTTTAGCCCATGAGACAGCAGGGTTATTCCTCTATAGTTGGTGGGTTTCAGTCTGCTGCTTTTCTTAAACAGGGGAATTATAACGCCCTTGCTCCAATCTGCAGGTATTTTGTTGTCTGTCCATATGGCATTTAGTACTCTGTGCAGCCTTTGTATACCCTGGATGCCTGCTGCTTTTATCACATCTGCATTTACTTTATCTGCACCTGAAGATTTTCCTTTAGGCATAGATTTTAAGGCTGTCTCAGTTCCTGTCCAGGTGATGGGGGGTGGTTCATTGTAGGCTTGGATTTCCAGTTCTGTATTTTTTTCTTGAACTGGTCTATTCAGTAGGTGGTCGAAATGGTTCTTCAGATTTCCATTTTCATCTTCAAGTGCCTTTATGATATTCATTGGTTTCCTTTTACCTCTGATAACACTATACAGAAGTAGTTCCTTATTGCCTCTGCTGTCTTCCTCCAGTTCTTGAGTGAATATATTCCATGCCATGGTCTTTTCTTCTGTTCTTTTAACGTCCAGTTTCTTGTTTCGGTATAATTGTTCAAAGTTTCTGATCTTTGCCTCGTCTCTAGTAAGATCCGGTTTATTTTTCTCCCAATCCCTTTCTTTCTGCAAGAGATTTCTTTTCCTGATTGCTGCTTTCACTCTTTCATTCCACCAAGGTGTTTCCTTCTCCCTTATTTTCGTATTTGTCTTTCAACAAACTTCAGTTGCTTCCTTAACCAATGTGTCCCTTAGTCTGGTCCATTCTGCCTCTCTATTTTTCCTTTCATCTCTTGGGAACAGGATTTTTATCCTGTCCTGATAGTCAGTTCTCTTGTCTGTTTTCTGGAGTTCCCATGCTTTGATTTTAGGCATTTTCCTGTTCTGTACTTTTCGCACACAGAAGTTTCTCAGGTTCACTACTAATAGACGGTGGTCACTGTCAAGGCTCTCGCTGGGTATTACTCTGCCATCTGTAACCATTCTGCTTCTTTCTTCATCTGAGATGACATAATCAATTAAAGTCTTTTGTAGTCCATTCCAAGGGGGGGGGGGGGGGGGGTATCATGTTATCTTATGGCTCTGTCTCTTTTTGAAGCAACTAGTTTTCAACACCAACCCATTCCTCATACAGAAGTCAAAGAGATATTCACCTTCCATATTTCATCCACCATATCCACGAGGTCCCAATACGTTATCATATCCTGTTCTATCCGTCCCAATCTGTGCATTCAGATCTCCTATGATGATTACTCTCTCTTAACTAATAACTTTTCCAAATCATAAAGAAACTGGTTCTTATCCTCTGGACAACATCCAGTTTGAGGTGCACACACCTGTATTAAAGTTAGTTTTTCTTTCCCTAAATGCACAGTCACCTGTATTATTCTTTCACTAACATACTGAATGTCAGCGACTCCTCCTAGATCTTTACTCATGATTAAACAAACACCACTCCTAATCTCATTGTCATTTCCATGCCAATACAGTATATACTGTTTTTATAATTTCTTCATTCCTTTCCCTCTCCATCTGGTTTCACTCAGCCCCAGTATCATTAATTTCCTCCTTTCCATGAGGTCCACTAGTTCTTCACATTTTACTGTGAGAATAAGTTGATGGTCTCAATCCGTGTTAGACTCCTCCGGGATTTTTGCATTTTTCAGGCCTGACATGAGTCTGCTGATGCTGGCGTCTTAATTTAGTTGATAAATGCATTCCAAGGCTCTTAAGTGTTTTGAAAGCAACTACAAATAAGCTCTTTTACTGGTGTGCTAGACCTAACATAATTGAGGATTTTCTTCTGGAGATTACTCCTTAAGCCTTTGAGGATCCCTCATCATCCCACAAGGCAGTGGGTTCCATCTGTACTACCCCCAGAGGAATGGGTTGCCTCCTCCGCCGAATCATATTCTCTGCTTTTGCTGCCGTTGAGGTCTTCACTCATCACACTGAGCTGGGACCCTTTACCAGATGTTTCACACCGGGTCAGCGTGCTCTGGGACTCACATAGGCAGGGGCGCCAGTCCCTGGGCAGGGCTGCCTCTAAGAGGGTCTCTACCTGTCACCACGTGATTCATCACTACAAATCACTCGTTTCCAGCCATTCACTGTCAAGTGGTGTCGCTCTTTACACCACCTCATGCGATGCTTAGTCGTGACTACACAAATGCTTGGCTTATGAGCAGCAGCTTGAACGTTGTACCCCATTCTTTTAACTCCTAACGAACAGTCATTGTGCTGGCTAGACTGCTGGTAACACTTTGGAACTCAGGGTGATTCCTTCCATTGATTTTTTTTACAACCACACTCCACAAAGCTCGACGCTCCCTGTCGTCATTAAATGATGTTTGCATGGTCTTTGTTTAGCTATGGTTGTTCCTTCACGTTTCCATTCCACAATCGCATCACCAACATTTGATTTGGGCAACTTTAGAAGGGTAGAAATGTTTGTGATGTATTTGTTACTCAGGTGACATCAGACTACTAGTCCACATTCAATGTCACCGAGTTCTCCTGACCGACCAACTCTGCTGTTACCACTTCTCTACTGACAACATAATATTCCTAGCCTATTTTTAAACTGGCAGGTCCGCCTCTCGTGATATCTAGGGTTCATTTCTGCATTACACAGGGGTGTCCAGATACTTTTGATATACTTTAATAAAACAAGTAAGTAATCATAATATTTAAAACTTTATGAAGTAATTAAAATTTTACTGACATAAAACCCCTCCAAAATCAAGTGGTCCTCGAAGTCTATGTGCTCCTCCAAGACTGAAGATGTATTTGGTAAAACCAAGCATTTGTCTGCGAGACACAGAAAAATATCACTATAGTTGAGAACAACAAAATAACAGGATACACATTGCAAAAGTTTTCTTTCATAATGTATGTTCCAACAATGCCATTGCAGGTGGGACCTAGTCTTTACAGTGCACTATGTCTTCTGGTATAGGCTAGAGCAATTTTGTTACTTTCATTGACCTGTCTCTGTCTTATCCTTGGCTTTGACAATGTGAAAGCGACAAAGGTATGAGCGATGCTAGTAATGCCATTCCTTATGCAGCCAGTCCCTGCTATAAATGGTGAGAAAATGTTGCTTATAGGGTCGGTTGATGCATGCATTTCAGTGGGCTTAGCAGACTGATATGTAATAGCAACTTCTGGCTCGGTGAGGAAAGGAACGGGGAACTATGTCACTCCTCATTTCCCTAGTACGCCTCTACAGCGATGCCTAGGCCATCTATGACAGCTGATGGGAAACCTGTTGAGGATCCGACCAGCCTTAGGGCTGAGACTGAACATACATATGTTCCAACACTGTTTATGGCTTTATATTATTTGGAAATTTAATGCAACTTGCATGGAATGTCTCCGAGTGTTGACATTTTATTAAGTTTATGACACTCCCTACTCTATTCGCGCTTTCAAAGAAAGGGAATTACTGTTCTGTTGCAACAGTTCCTTACATGTTAAGTTTTTATTATTCTCTCTTTACTCATTGACAAACAATTTGTTATTGGTGCATTGCAAATATTTTATATTTATTACAATTTACTCTTTTTTTAATTTGAGCCCTAACGTGAAACAAAAAATATTGAACTATCCAAAATTCGAATTGATAGAAACATGCAACAGTGTTAAAGAAAAGCAGTTAAGCAAAATTACCAACATATGCACAAAATAATTAACATGCAGTGGACCTTACCTCAATCTGCAGTGCTTCGTGCATGGCCGTTATATTGCAAGGTGAAAAAAATTCCTCTAGCAATTAAAAGCTACTGGTAAATGGAAAACATATTTAAATACTATACTACATGTAAAACCTCGTCTGCGAACCATGTGACCTTGCCGCGGTGGGGAAGCTTGCGTGTCCCAATGATGCAGATAGCCGAGCCGCACGTGCAACCATATCGGATGGGTATCTGTTGAGAGACCAGACTAACGAATGGTTTATCGAAAAGGGTGTAGCAGCCTCTCGGTAGTTGCAAGGGCGGCAGTCTAGATGATTGACTCATACGGCCTTAGCTGTGTTGATACTGCTACACGGCTGAAAGCAACGGGAAACTACAGACGTAACTACCTCCCGAGGACGTGTAGCTCTCCCTGTATCAATGGTGTACTGATGATAGCTTCCTCCCGGGTAAAATATTCCGGAGGTAAACTAGTCCCCAATTCGGATTTCCGGGTGTGGACTACACGAGAGAGGGCGATCATTAGGAAGATGGATACCGACATTCTGCAAGTCGGAGCGTGGAACGTTAGAAGTTTGAATCGTTGTGGTAGGTTAGAGAATCTGAAAATGGAGATGGATAGACTAAAGTTAGATGTAGTTGGTATAAGTGAAGTACGTTGGCAGGAAGAAAACGATTTTTGGTCAGGTGACTACCGAATTATCAACACAAAATCAAACAAGGGAAATGCAGGAGTTGGTCTAATAATGAATAAGAAAAAAGGGCAGGAGGTAAGCTACTACGACCAGCATAGTGAAAGAATTATTGTCGTCAAGATAGACACCAAACCAATGCCCACCACAATAGTGCAGGTCTATATGCCTACTAGTTCAGCGGATGAAGAAGAAATAGAAAGAATATATGAGGAGATAGAAGATTTAATACAATATGTAAAAGGTGACGAGAATCTAATTGTGATGGGAGACTGGAATGCAGTGGAAGGACAATGAAGAGAAGGTAGTACAGTAGGAGAATTTGGATTGGGACAAAGGAACGAAAGAGGAAGTCGGCTGGTTGAATTCTGCACTGATCATAATTTAGTTCTTGCCACTACTTGGTTCAAACACCACAAACGATGGCTGTATACGTGGACAAGACCTGGAGACACGGGAAGGTATCAAATAGACTTCATTATGATTAGGCAGAGATTCAGAAACCAGGTGTTTGATTGCAAAACTTTCCCAGGAGCAGACGTGGACTCTGACCACAACTTGTTGGTCATGAAATGCCATCTGAAGTTGAAGAAATTGAAGAAAGGAAAGAATGCAAAAAGATGGGACCTAGACACGTTGAAAGAAAAGAGTGTGAGGGGTTGTTTGAAGGAACGAGTTGCACAAGGACTAAATGAAAAGGCTGAAGGAAACACTATAGAGGAAGAGTGAAGAGTCATGAAAAATGAAGTCAGTAGGGCTGCTGAAGAAATGTTAGGAAGGAAGAAAAGATCAACTAAGAATCAGTGGATAACTCAGGAGATACTAGACCTGATTGATGAACTACGAAAATACAAGAATGCTAGAAATGAAGAGGGCCGAAAAGAATACAGGCGATTAAGGAATCAAGTGGATAGAAAGTGCAAGGTAGCTAAGGAAGAATGGCTGAAGCAGAAGTGCAAGGATGTCAAAGGCTGTATGGTCCCGGGAAAGGTAGATGTTGCATACAGGAAAATCAAGGAACCTTTGGAGAAAGGAAATCTAGGTCTATGAATATTAAGAACTCAGACGGAAAGCCACTTCTAGGGAAAGAAGAAAAAGCAGAAAGATGGCAGGAGTATATCCAACAGTTGTATCAAGGTAAAGATGTAGATAATTTGGTTCTGGAACATGAAGAGGCTGTTGATGCTGATGAAATGGGGGACCCAATTTTGAGGTCAGAGTTTGACAGAGCTGTGAGTGACCTAAATAGGAACAAGGCACCTGGAATTGATGACATTCCCTCTGAATTACTGACTGCCTTAGGAGAAACCAGCATGGCAAGGTTATTTCATTTAGTGTGCAAGATGTACGAGACAGGAGAAGTCTCATCCGATTTTCGGCCGATACCTATTCCCAAAAAAGCCGGTGCCGACAGGTGTGAAAACTACCGCACAATTAGTTTAGTATCTCATGCCTGCAAAATTTTAACACTTATTATTTACAGAAGAATGGAAAAACAATGTAGGAACACGTGAAGCAATCCTGACTTTACGCCTGATCTTAGAGGATCGAATCAAGAAGGACAAGCCCACGTACATGGCATTCGTAGATCTAGAAAAGGCATTCGATGATGTTGATTGGACCAAACTACTTATGATTTTGAAGATGATAGGATCAGATACCGAGAACGAAGAATTATCTACAATCTGTATAAAAATCAGTCTGCAGTGATAAGAATCCAGGGCTTTGAAAAAGAAGCAGCAATCCAGAAAGGAGCGAGGCAAGGCTACAGTTTGTCCCCTCTCTTTTTCAATGTTTACATAGAACAGGCAGTAAAGGAAATCAAAGAAATTTGGAAAGGGAATCACAGTCCAAGGAGAGGAAATCAAAACCTTGAGATTTGCCGATGATATTGTTATTTTATCTGAGAATGCAGAAGATCGAGAAGTTGCTGAATGGTATGGAGGAAGTCTTGGGTAAGGGGTACAAGATGAAAATAAATGGTAAGGGGTACAAGATGAAAATAAATAAGTCCAAAACAAAAGTAATGGAGTGCAGTCGAATGAAGGCAGGTGATGCAGGAAACATTAGATTAGGAAATGAAGTCTTAAAGGAAGTAGATGAATATTGTTACTTGGGTAGTAAAATAACTAACGATGGCAGAAGTAAGGAGGATATAATGCAGACTAGCACAAGCAAGGAAGAGCTTTCTTAAGAAAAGAAATTTGCTCACTTCAAACATTGATATCGGAATCAGAAAGATGTTTTTGAAGACTTTCGTGTGGAGCGTGGCATTGTATGGAAGTGAAACATGGACAATAACTAGCTCAGAAAGAAAGAGAATAGAAGCTTTTGAAATGTGGTGTTACAGAAGAATGTTGAAGGTGAGATGGATAGATCGAATCACAAATGAAGAGATACTGAATCGAATTGGTGAGAGGAGATCGATTTGGCTAAATTTGACGAGAAGAAAACTGGCTACGAACCAGGATACTGAAAAGAAAGGAATATGATGACACACTTCATGTCGGCAGTGCTAACAGATCAAAAGTTCTGAATGAAACCGATATTAATACCAGCAGAGTTTAGTACCATTACAGAAATCTTAGTGATAGCTGTTCAAAGGAAAGATATTTTCAAAAATAGTCTACAATTATTTGGAATATGGATTTACTCGGTGTGGCAATGAAGGTGAACCAAATCCTAAGTCTAGAAATTTTCCATAGGAATAAGAGCACGAAAAGCGCGAAATTGGAACACCACTTGGAAAGAAGGGTAAACCCATCTATTTGTTTTCATTAACATGCAGGAAAAACTCAAGAAAGTAATCAAAGTTGTTTCTAATGCAGGTCAGACAACAAAAAGGCCCTATAAACTTCATACACCATTAGTCTTCATATCACAAAGAGCATGAAATCAGATTCTACAGTCAAGGCCTTAATACTTCCAACAGCAAAAGATACACCTAAAACAATGTTTTGCAAACATTTATCCAAGGACATTGATTTAATACCTCTCTCAGATGATGGAGTTACTTGCCAAATTAATGACATGACTAAAAATGTGGAATCTCAAGGTATTAGTAGAATGACAGAATGTAAATTTTATTCACTTCAGAGAGACAAAACAGATGTTTCAAACAAAGCACAATTGCTTCATTACGACAGATACAACTTTAATAGTGACATTCAGGAGGATGTGTTATTTTCCAAGACTGCCAACTTGTCTAACTGGAAAAACTTTTTTCCTTATTCCTCAATGAGTATATGCAGGAGCATGAAACTGCTTGGAAAAGATGTGTGGGATATAGTTTGGATGGTGCTCGTGCACTTGCCGGTAGGCAGTGGTGTTGTAGTTGAAGTTGTTCATTTACTTGGTTATACATGTTGGTGTTACTCACTGTGCAAGTTGTACCTTAAAGTGTGGATTTTGACTTGAAATCAAAGTGGGGGCCATGATAACCAAGTGGCACTGCCACTGTCTTCTAACCCAGATGGCTGTGTTTCCAATCCCTGCATTCAGGAATTTTGAAATGGAAAGTCACATCCTTGTGGTCTGCAATAGTTTCAGAACATTAATAATAATAATAATAATAATAATAATAATAATAATAATAATAATAATAATAATGTTATTGGCTTTATGTCCCACTAACTACTTTTACGGTCTTCGGAGATGCCGAGGTGCTGGAATTTAGTCCCGCAGGAGTTCTTTTAGTGCCAGTAAATCTACCGACACGAGGCTGTCATATTTGAGCACCTTCAAATACCACCGGACTGAGCCAGGATCGAACCTGCCAAGTTGGGGTTAGAAGGCCAGCGCCTTAACCGTCTGAGCCACTCAGCCCGGCAGTTTCAGAACATTAAACTCTTTCAGACAGTTTAGCATCACCAGGAATGACAACAGTTGCACCAACTGGCTGGTGTCTTCTTGATCTGTTAATGTTGACTCATTAGTTCTTTTTCAGCTGTTGAATACAATAATGTTACAAGAAAATGAATTGTTGTTGTTGTTGTTGTTATGATCATAATCAGGTTTTAGCAGATAGTCATTCAACAAGGAATATAATTTTAAACATGAGTAAGCATGCTGTTTAAGAACTGGTTCGATAGAAGGCAGTTTGGGTTTAGGCAGTGGCGTGCAATGAACCCCATCTACCCCAGCGCTGCTTGGGTAAATAACTTTGTATTTATATTTTCTTATTATTCCTTAGAATGCTTTTCATAAAGTTTTAAAAACTGCTAATATCTAAGCCAAGTACAGCTCTCTTGACGATCCGCTCGCACTACCGCAGTTCAGCTTCTCCAACGAGCTGGGTTTCCTTGCCGGCACGAAAGAGAGCTACCCAAGCGAAATTTAAGTCGCTCGGATGACGCATGCACTAGCATGCACTTGAAGCTTCCTTGTCCTTGAAGCTGTGGCCCCTCCCCAGACAGCAATTTACAGTGACAGGCCAGCTAGCTTAGGTAGGGCCTGTTAGTTTTAATATGTGACACTCAAAGTCTTCAGCGCCACACACTAGAGGCTACAATAAAAATATCAACAAGTTAACAATATAGCCACTTACACATCACCTTGCTAATAAAAATAGAGCCTGTTTATGAAATCAATTGTAATATAAAAGAATATATTTTATTTTTGGATTTCGGCATGTATAAAGTTTTTTCGAGCAATTCGTTGATGGCATGTGTACAGTATGTTTTCCGATAGTCGCAGAAAAACATTTAGGATGCCCAGCAAGAACACAGAGCTAAGCGAATGTTGTATTTGGTTATCTGTAATGGTGGTATATAGTGAATTTTTGTAGTGTTCCCCGTGGATTACAGCTAAAGTTTTCGCGAGTTCTGTGCCATCATTCATGAATATAACGTGTGCTATGCATCGTTATGCTGTAGATTAAGTTACGATGGTGTCGTCACTGCCCTGAATATCAATTTGGAAACAGGGCGAGTGTGTAGTGGAAAATATTCTTGAAAGGCCTTTCTCAGGTAGACCTTTCCAAGAAAAATGCAGTCTTATAAAGGAAGGTAAGCCAACTCCAGATTTACCAAGCTTAACAAACCAAGTAAAAGGTTTCACTAGGCACTTCACTGCTTCATCATACGAAGAATTTTATTTGGTTGACAGGATGCACCAAAGTGAATGCTCTGTTCTGTTGGTCTTTCCTTCTTTTTGGTAAAGACAGAAATACAAGCTGAACTAAAACGGGGTATATTTATCTGGAAAATTTTACCAATGCAGATGTTTCTCACGAAGAGTCTATAGGACACAACAGAGCATCTTATCTCTTAGCATCGTTTGATAAAGTTAGGGTGGACACACAACTAGATGACCAGCTCAAACAGGGAATCACATTTCATAACGAAGACAGGAAACTCTTGAAGCGTTTCGTTAATGTTGTGTACTTATTTTGTAAACAAGAACTTTCTTTCTGAGGGCATGAAAAGCTTGAAACCTCAGTTAATAGGGGTAACTACATCGAGCTGTTAAAATACACTGCTGAATATGACCTTCTCTTGGAAACCCACTTGGAGACATCCACAGTTTTTAGGGGTGTATCAAACAGAATTCAGAATGATTTAATTGATGCAGTGGCAAATTCGTTGCTGGAAGAATAAAATCTTAATTAAAAGAAGCCAAGTTTGATTCATTTTTAATGGACGAGACGACTGATATTTCCAACACTGCACAACTCTCCGTTGTTCTACGTTATGTTTACAATAGGCAAACAAAGGAAAGATTTGTCGCGTACAGTGACGTCAGTGAAAACAGAACAGCTTTAGGCATTTCAGAAATTGTAAGACAATATTTGACTGAGTTTGACTGTAATAACAAGTTAATTGCGCAGTCTTACGATGGAGCTGCTTCAATGGCCGGGCATATGAATGGAGTGCAAGCTTTAATTAAAAGAACACACCCTCAAGCTTTATTAATTCATTGCTATGCGCACTGCTTAAATCTAGTTTTTTCCCATACTGTGAACAAGTTCTCTGAATGCAAAAAAATTTTTAGCTCTCTTAATGGTATTGCTGCTTTCTTTTCATGTTCACCTGAATGAGCTAGATTTCTGGATAGATTTCTGGAAGAGTATTTGCAGAGAAGACTTCCTACTGTTTCACCTACTAGGTGGAGGTATACAAACAGGTTAGTGAGCACCGTGTTCATTCACAGAAGTGATTGGTGTGAAGTTTTTAACTCGATGCTACACAATTCCCTTATAATTGAGAATGGAATTTTAGCTCCAATGAAAGGTTACCTCCTCATGCTGAATAATTTCACATTTTGTTTTCTCTTTAGGACATTTGACAAAATGTTTGCTTTCAGTGATGTTCTCTACAATATCCTCCAGACCACAACTTTTGACATCATTTTCTGCCGGAGGAAGTTGATGAAATTCGGAAGGCCATTTATTCGTTAAGGGGCGAATTTGAGTCCATCTATGCAGAAACAGCACAAGAAATAGGTGAGGCAACAAAAAGAAACAGTTGCCATTGATGCTTTCACGGCCCATACTTATAGACATGATACTGTATAGGCTTTTGGGCTTACACCACGTCATGAAATTATTTACGTTTCGCAGAACACAGTATCATGTCTAAAAAGGAACAGTCCTAATTACAAACAAATTTACTGTGAAATATTTGATAATGCTGACACTCACCTCAAAATGCATTTTCAGGATTATAGGAATTTGAACTTCTTAGGACTAATATCTGCAGAGAAAGGAAAGTATGAAATTTATCAGAAAAATATACCTCAAGCTGAAATTTCTAGTCTTCTAAATTCATACCCTGGCCATTTTTATGAAATAAGGTTGAGAAACGAACTAACGGTATTCTACAGTAGCGAGGAGTTTAATGAAAAGAGTTCATTTGAATTAATGAGCCTCTTTTTAGTACGATCATTAATTTGTTGTTTCCCACAACATTTTAAGTTAATTGCGATCATTTGTACCATACCAGCGTCTACTGCGTCGGTGGATAGGACCTTCTCAGCTTTAAAAAGAATAAAAACCTACTCAAGGAACAGAACGGGAGAAAAAAACTCTCAAGCTTGGCACTGCTTTCCATTGAAGCAGCATTACTGGAAGACGTTCGCCAGAAAGATTCATTTTTTGAAAGAACCGTTCGCTACTTTGCTATGCAGGAGAAAAGAATGGAGTTCACCTTTAAATGAGGATGTCAACGTTGTCGACATGATTCAGGACTGACCACTCTGTCACTAAGCAACATGAAATTAATAATCTCGTTATTTAGTGCTCACTGCGTTAGTGGGCAAAACGGTTGGCAGAATGGCAAAATATCATCTCAGAGGAATTCTTCAAATTACAAATCTCGACTGGATTTGAACCCCCTTCCCGACTACAGAGTACCAGCTCCTCGGCAATTACGCAGCTGAGTTCACCTCCAAAAATCATTCATGTGAGTTATAATTTCAAAAGTTCTTTAATACCTAAAATATCTTTATTTATTGTTTGGTCTATTTGCTTGTTATATTTCCACTTAATTATCAAGTGAATTCATAAAATAGCAATGTTGACTTTAGAGAGTGTAGTGGGCTAAGATTGCTTACATTTAAAAAAACATTTTTGCATCAGGGGTAACGAATATGATCACTGCATGCCACTGAGTTTAGGAAAGGTTATTCCACTGAAGCTCAACTTGTAGTATTCCAGCAAGATATAGCAGAAATCTTATATTTAGGAGGTCAAATGGGCTGTATAACGATTGACCTGTCTAAAGCATTTGATACGGTGGATCATGGGAGACTACTAGCAAAAATGAGTGGAATTGATGATGATGATGATACTTGTTTAAAGGGGCCTAACATCAAGGTCATCGGTCCCTAATGGCACGAAATGAGACAAAATGTTATGACAAATTAAAAGTCCAAAATCCTCCACTGACCCGAATTCAAAGCATGAGGATGAAGAATGAATGGATGGATATGAATTTAAAACGATCAGTGGAACCGACCCACAGTGCCTCACATGCACAGAAGCTGGCACAAAATAATATTACTGACCAAGGGACTGCTTCTATAGCACGATGCTGAATCGATTATGTTTGTAGTCGAAACAGGTCTAAAATCCAGGTCATCGGTCCCTCACAATGGTACTTATCGCTAGGAAAGTAGAACCATACTATTTGTCATTTGGCGGTAATAATCAAAAGTCGCATAGACTTGCGGTATTCCATACATTATAGTACTATTCACAGGTAGTGTAATGCGCACATGTAACACAGACCTATGGTATTTCACACATTGTGGCGCTATTTACAGGCAACGGAAAACTTTTTATTTGCTATGTGCTTTACATTGCACCGACACAGATAGGTCTTATGGTGACGAGACAGGAAAGGCTTAGGAATGGGAAGGAAGCGGCCATGGCCTTAATTAAGGTACAACCCCAGCATTTGACTGGTGTGAAAATGGGAAACCACGGAAAACCATCTTCAGGACTGCCGACAGTGAGGTTTGAACCCACTCTCTCCCGGATGCGAGCTCACAGCTGCGCGCCCCTGACCGCACAAACCTATAACGGCAACGCTAACCTATGGCGCTCCTCACGTAAGTGGACTATCCACAGGGACCCCGAACTATCCCGTGGTATTCCTCACATAGTGGGAACTAAGCATAGGCAAGGCAGAACCATGGTGTTGCTCATCTCATGGTGTTGCTCATATAGGGGTACGAATCACAGGTACTGTAAGACCCTCATCCTGATTCACACACTCAACTTGTGAAAATTTGAATTTATAATTCCACCTTTGAAAATACAGGCTCTTATGAAATTTATAACGTGCAATGATTCACACACTGTCGCTACTAATCACAAATTTAATGCGTACCTAACATAGTGGTACTACACGCAAGTAAATGCGACCCATGGTGTTCCCTGCGTGATGGTACTAATTACAAGTAGTCCCATGGTTCTAATTTGATCATCCCTTTGTCACCTCTTACAACAGGCAGGGATCACCGCAGATGTATTCTACATGTGCGTCCCCCACCCGCAGGGGGTAGTGTGTTTGGTCCGTGAAAGGTATTTTATTTCCCTCAAGTCCGCCGGCAAGCCGGTTTGGACCCCACTATCCGCCAACTGGGACGCGCCACGTGGGAGCATCACCTCTCCCCCTGCTACACCAGTGCAGTAGGTTCTTGGCCAGTAAATCTAGCACAACAGATGTCTCACGTATGCATGTTGGTTGATCCATGGTATCTCTAGTTACAAGTACAAACCATTTTCTCTCTGACAAAGAGATTATAACATACTTATTGTCTATGTCTTTGCGAAGCTGGCACGTGATGGCTATGTCACGTGCTCCACGAACATTACATGGCAAGTGTTTGGCACGAGGTATTATTTACATAGTATTTTTGTGTATTATACTGCAAATTATGTAGGGTAAGATGGCAAAATATATTTTTGAACACTTGTGTGATCAAGACATTCAGACTACATTGTCAGAAGTTACAGCGAGAGTGATATTTCTTCTAGTGAAGATGAAAACAGCGAGATAGACAGTGACAGTTCACGTGACACAGATATGGGCCTAGTAGTGTTATCCCTCCCCAACCTACTACTACCACTACTGATGACAAAAGTGAAGATGACAGTGATATTAGTTAGTAATGTTTTATTTTACCAGGCAAGATTAAGGTTCTCTTCCATCTGACCAGACCCTGAAATATATATATATTACATTGTATTACTTTACAATAATTTATATTAATAGAACTGCTGAGATTCAAATCAACATGATGAACCTAATCAAAATTTTCAATTCCAAAAACTGAAAAACTTCCAACATTTACAGACAAGACAGTTTAGTGATTCTAACAGTGACATTATCATTTATGTGAAATAATTATTACTATGCCAAGATCAAATTTGAAACCCAGGCAAAAATATAACTTGCTCGAAACTCTCCTCCATTGTCATCGCTCCAAGTAGCTCGAGCTTGCACCTCTCCTGTACTTCTGGAGAGGGTGTGTTTTCGATAGGAGGCGAATGAGACAATATTCACTTAAGGAGAGTACAAACTGACAAATTTGTTCAGTCAGCACTTAGCCCTTGTAGGGGAAGGTTCCACTAATAAAGCAATAAATCATGACAAATCACGCCTCGCCTGGCCCATCTGGACAAAGGGACGATCTGCCAAAATTCTAAGCTGATTTTGTTTCTCCTTCGCAGCACTGATTTCTCTCTTACTACATAGAACAGCCCTCCTGTCCGGATTTTAGATGAAATTGTCAGATGTTACAACTGAAAAGCCAACCAGTGGCACCAATCTGCAACCCGCAAGCTTGTACATGGTAACGAACACTCGAGGTAGAGAATCTAGAAATGAAATGCACGGTAAAAAGTAAGAATAGTTTAATTACTAACTTCTTTTAAACTTGTAATGATAATACAGTATACAGTCGATAGCAGTCACTATTCAACATCAATGAGTGATATATGAAGATGATGTGCAGGAATAATCTAACAAAAAACCCTAAATGTGATGAAGTGTTTCGTAAGGTGATTGCAGAATGTCTACAGATTGCAAATGGCTTAGACATCGGGACACATCCTAATACAAACATGACCAATTTTTTTGCTGAACAATTAAGTTTAAAATTAGTGAATTTCATCAAAGTGACTGACTGTTTTTCAATTTCTATGGACGAGTCTATGGATAGGTTTTCTGAAGAACTTTTCATTTCATATGTTACATACGTTAATGAACAGAATGACGCTCGCTGCTGTTTCTACAAGCTAGTACCTGCACAAAATGCTGATGACAAGTCTCTGGAAGAGGAAATTGTCCAAGCGTTTTCAGAAGATTACATAGATGTAGAAATGTTCAAAGATAAATTTCTCGGGTTTGGTTCGGACAGCGCTGAAGTGGTAACTGGCCGAAATGATGATGTTGCTGTTAGAATCAAAAGAAGGATATCTCTGCAGTTGATCAGTGTTCATTGTACGACTCATAGAATAGACATTGTTTTGAAAGAAGTTTTTAGTATTGTGAATGCTCTTCATAATTCTGAATGCTCACTAGACAAACTTAATAAACTGTTCAGTAGACCTGAGACTTACTGCAGCAGTCACAGGTGTTTCACAGGGTTCTTGAAAGTCAAAAGGCTCTTCCATGTTCACTGGATTTCAACTGAGAATGACTGTTTATTGGCAAATTTTCAAAGATTTCCCTTGTATCACGTGGTACCTAATCTGCGAATCTGAAAATAGTGACGTATTGAGTAAAGATCATTGTAAATTTGCTGGGTTGTACAGAAAGCTGTCGCAGAGAGAAAAAAAAGACTATTGCTGGGTTTTCTGTTAGATGTATGGTGTGTACTGTCCCTTGTAATTACAACAATGCAAATGCAATCAGTTTCTTAAGCTCTAATCGAAAACAAGCTTAATTCTGCAATACAGTCCCTTGAAGAAATGCATGTAAAAGACTATGTTTATTTGACTCCTTCCAAGGAAAATTATTTAACGTATTGCCAATGCAATTCTGAGGAAGATGAAAAGAGAGAGTTTGACAAAGTAAAGAGGACAAATAATTCTGTGTTAAGTAGACGAAGCAGAAAGAAGATTTCCTTCAAGTGAAGTACTGAAGTACTTTTCAGTGTTTGAAAAAGAAACAAGTAATAATATGAGTCGTTTGTATGGTAATTCTGATGTAGACAATGCAGCTGAGTTGTTTGGTTTGGATGAGTGTCACAATGGAGAAAGTATAAGATGGGCTGTATATCCCTAAATGATTTGGTTCATTTGAAAGAATTAATAAGAAAAATATGTTCAGTGCCTATGCCAACCAGCACTTGTGAACGAGGTTTCAGCATTGCTCAGAACATCAAAACAACTGAAAGAAATTGCTAGTTGGTAAACACTTTGCAGTCTCCGGTGACTAAGGCTCGGAAGTTAAGGAAAAATATTATTTCTTTCTTGAGCTTATTTTACAAAAATCTGAAAAATAGGTGCGAATGACGGGTCCTTGACCCCGTGTAAAGCAATTTTATGTTGCATATAAATGCATATTTTGGCCATTTTGATTGTTTTGGTCACAATTTGCTCATTTTAGTGATAAAAAGGATATATTCGGTTATAATTTCAGTATTTTTATTTATAGTGAGGGGTCGTTAACATGGTATGTGTTATCTGCATCGAGTTTCAAACACAGGATTTCCAAATATATTTAAAAAAAATTTTTTTTTTTTCTTTTCGTGGAACAGACATGTAGTTGGTCTAAGAAGCCTGCTGTACAGATGTCAATTTGCACATCTTTCTGGACAGGTTAGACCAGGGCTGTCCAACGTTCGTTTCTACGCGAGCACATTCACATGATAACTAAGAGTATGCGGGCGCCAGGTACGATTCCACTAATTCAACTACTGTCACCGGTACTATAATAATAATAATAATAATAATAATAATAATAATAATAATAATAATAATAATAATAATAATAATAATAATAATAATAATAATAATAACAATAATAATAAATCTAGAATTAAAAATTATATGAAAATATATTTACTCACATAATTAATGTGAAATCTGACATGCATGCTCGCTGCAAGTTGAGGAAAGTCTGGTGTGTAACTGGAACAGGCTGCTCTTAACGCGTCATCCAGGTGCGAGTCTGTCAGGCAGGATCGGTATTTGTTTTTTATTATGTTCATAGTCGAAAACGCGACTTCACAAAGATAGGTTGAACCAAAACAAGATTGCATCTTCAGAGCAACACTGCAGGCAATGGGATATTTTTTACCGTCCACCAGAGTCCAGAAATTGCCACATGTTGCGTAGGAGGATTTCAAAGAAAGGTCTGACTGAAGGCTTAAAATTTCCATTTCTAATTCTTCAGGACTATAATTTTCGAATATTTCACACACCCTCCCTCCAAGTTCACAAACGTCAACAGAAGCGAAGGGATTATTGACAAACATGATCACTGGTTCAAGCATTGAAAAGTGGCTAAATCTGCTACCAAATTCGGACCCAAGAGTTTCAAGATGTTTAGCAAGAGATGAAAAATCACGCTTGCCGCCATTTACTGTATCTGCCATAGATTTCAAATTTGGAAAATGTGAAAGGGAATTTCTATTTAAATGGACAATCCATACCTTAAGTTTCTTTTAAATGCATTGACAATACTTATCATACCTGAAATATTATGATCTTTTCCTTGCAATTCGAGATTTAACTCATTTAATTTTGAGGTGATGTCTGCCAAGAATGCTAGTTCGATTAGCCAAGATAAATCATCAAGTTCATGATAATATTTCCCAGGAGATGATTTCATGAAGTCTCGTATCCCATCCAACAGGCAGCAAAACCGTTCAAGTGTTTTTCCCCTACTAAGCCACCTTACGTCTGCATGAAGGATGACGTCACCATATTCCGAATCTGACATACTTAAAATATTTCGGAATAATCGATGACGAGTAGATGACGATCTTATATAATTCACGACATGAGTTATAATTTACATGACATGATCGAACTTTAAAACCTTTGCGCATAAGGCTTCTTGTTGAATAATACAATGATAAGAAAGAAATTTTGGAAATGATTCATCCTTAGCGCAAAGAGAAAGAAATCCATTATCTCTACCAGTCATAGACGGTGCCCCATCTGTTGTCATAGCGACAACCTTTGACAGTGGTAAGTTACTCTCTTTGGTGAATTTAATGAAAGCATTAAATATGTCTTCTCTCCTAGTACGTCCATGAAGTGGCAATAGCTTGACAAATTCTTCCTTTACTGTAAAATCATTAAAAACCATTCTAGCAAATACACACAACTCAGCAGTGTCAGACATATCAGCACTTTCATCAAACTGGAGTGAAAAATGTTCACACGATTTCAAATCCTGATATAACTGAGATTCCATATTATTAGAAATCTCTTCAACCCGCCTAGCAGCAGTTTGGTGAGACAACTGAAGTCCTTTGATTGAAGATATCAATTCAGATTTATCTTTGGGAGATTCAAACAGAGATTCAGCGGCATTTAGCATAGCTTCTTTCACTACTTCTCCATCACTGAAAGCTTTTTTCCTTTTAGCTAGGACGTAACAAACTTTGTAAGAAGCTATTGTCATGTTACGCGTTTGCTGAACTGGCTTCTTAAATGGACATTGTTGCAATACTAATTCACTTTTTTAGGTCATTCACTTTGTGTTTTCTTAGTTCAGAATTAACAGGAAATTCACTGTCAAATTTTTTGTGATTAGTCAAAAAATGTCGCTGTACATTATTTCTTTTAGGAACAGACACGCTACCATTACACAATAAACACACAGACTTTCCCTTGTTTTCAATAAAGCAATATTGGCCCTCCCATTCACTATTAAAGTTATAATTTCTTTGCCTTTTAGCCATGTTAAGAAGAGTTATGTTTAATGAAATATAACCGATTATAAACTGAATAATTTTGTTTTGTTTTTTTCTATTGGCTTTACGTCACACTGACACAGATATGTCTTATGGCGACGATGGACAGGAAAGGGCTAGGACTGGGAAGGAAGCGGCCGTGGCCTTAATTAAGGTACAGCCTGGTGTGAAAATGGGAAACCACGGAAAACCATCTTCAGGGCTGCCGACAGTGGGATTCGAACCTACTATCTCCCGAATACTGGAGACTGGCCGCACTTAAGCGACTGCAGCTATCGAGCTCGGTACTGAATAATTTAAAGTTTAAATATTAATGAAAAAAAAAAAAAAAAAAAGCACACGGAACATGTTGAATGTACAACTTATCACAACACAAGGCACTCAAAACGTATTCCATAAGCTCTTCATAAGCTCACAAGTAATACTGAATGTTCGCCTGAAAGCTAGCATCTGGGAACATTCCAATTGCAAGACTTTCATAAATCGTCTGTTCATTGTTTACGGCACAGCTTTGTTGGGATTAAAGTTACTTTGTGGGCAAATTGGGTGTCCCATTGTCGTCCTGGTGAAACTCTGTCATGGTAGGTAGTTTATGGCATTGCAATCAAGTGAATCATAAGGCAGAATAAATATGCGGCTATATTTGGCTCCGTGAGTAGAGAGGGCCTTATACCTGGCGCTAGCCCCCCATAGTGAGAGGTTTGTGGAGGATTTCCCTTTGTCGCAACTACTTACATGTCGAATAGCTCTCTTTCTGAACCTTTCTTCTACCTCTTCACTAATTGCGGACACGAGTCAGTTAGGCCTAGATCACATTTATGGCTTACTCAAAGCTCTTTGTGTATTTGGAGGTACGGATATAACAAATTTCCTGACTTTGAGGACGGTATTTTTAAGAGAAAAGTAAGAATATTTATTGAAATGCAAAAGTATTGTTTTCAAATATTAAGTAAAATTTAATTTGGAAATTAATTGCGAAGGGCGCCATAAAAGGGCACCTTGGGCGCCATGGACAGGGCTGGGTTAGACTGTGACAATACACATGAACTCACCGAATGTGAAGAAAGTGTGTTTCAGCCTTTGAAACACTCCAGTAGATATCATTAGTTCAGAAGCAATTAACAAACAAGTAAATTCCACATTATCTCTCGCCCAGTTCTTCCTTGAAGAGTCCATTTACAGCTCCCTTCCCCTTCATTAACAAACCAATTGCAACAGACTGGCCTCAATAAACTTCCTGTTAGGCAGTGTCTTCTACCTTATGCCGACAGATACCATAAGGCATGCTAATAATTGGTTTCTTGGATTTATTGACGAAAACCAAGAGAGCTGCACTTCAAGGCTATGATACAGAATGAAGGTTGAACGTTTTAATGTACTGAAGTTCTCTGTCAGTTTGTATGATTAAATGTGTCTGGTGTATTATAGCTTATCTAGCTTATCACGTTTTGTTACTTAGTATGTTTAATGCTAGTAATACTTGCTACCTATCCCTAAAATAAGTCACATTTTATTGTATTTTAGGTCATATTTAGCTAGATTTTAGGGCATATTTACATGCATATTTTTTACTTCTTTAGGTCATGAACTTCCGAACCCGTCTGATGACTATTATACTCAATAGACCCCATTTGAAACTGTGGGATGCAGTTACTATCACTAAAAATGGGTCACCTTTGGACAGCACTTGGCAGATCAACGTTACTCATTGAAGAACAGCAAGGAGACATACCTCAGAACATTTCTTTGAGGTGAGTTTAGTTTAGTTTTATTATCTTGTAACAGTTTCCTTTTGTTTAATATGAATCTGCATTTTAATTTTTTAAATTTAAAATGACTTAAGATTTTCCAAAGTGCCTCCATGGCGCGGCTGGTATAACGTCAACCTCCCACCATTCCTCCAGTGGTTGAAACACTGATCACTCCATGCGAGATTAGTGCTGGACAAAGTGGAGTTGGAACAGGTTTATTCTGTTTCTTCTGTCATCTTTCATCCCAGCAACACTTTCCATAATCTCTTCATTTGTCATTCATTAATCATTGTCCAGAGGAGCGCAACAGGCCTCACCAGCTGGCCCATTTTCCTTACTCAGTGCTAGTTACACACTTCATTCATTCAGTTTTCTTATTTTTTCACTCATGATTTTCCAAATTAGTGTACTAGTAGTTACCATGCTTTCTTTCACAAAAAATATTTTGGGGGCACATTTTGCTTCTTGGGGACAGAGTATAAAGATAGAACAAAAATTATGGAATCCACAATATTCAGTACACTTTATATCAATAGATTATCTTTTTTTTTTTTTTCCAGTTAGCTTTAATTCACAATGACAAATAGATATGAGGGGGGATCAAATATAAACAGTATTTTAATATATATTTAAATTCATTTATTGAAAAGCACATGACAATTACTATTTATTTTTCCACATTGCTTCCTGCTTTGGAAATGCATTTGTCCCAGTGTATAGGCAGCTTTTTGATGCCCTCATCGTAACAAGAACAGGGATGTGTCAGCAGCCAGTTGCGCACAAAGTTTTCCACACTCTCGTCATCTTCAAATGGTTGCCCTCATACAGCTTCTTTAAGCGGTCCGAACAAATCGAAATCGCAGGGCGATAAGTCCAGGCTGTAAGGAAGATGATCAAGTGTAGTCCAGTGCATTTCCTGTAGCTTGGAGACAGAGCTGCAGTACGGGGCCGTGCACTGTCGTGGAGGAGGATGACTTGTCAAATCGGTTTGTCTCATCTTTTGCGGCGATATGCAACCCTCGCCTTGTTGAACAGCTCACAGTACTAAGCAGCACTGACTGTGCGTCGCTCATGCCTGTTGATCGTCGTCAATAATGTCTTTAACCACACTAATGTTTTCGTATGTAATGCTGGTTCAAGGACGGCGATCGTGTTGCTGATTTTCTACACGTTCTCGTCCTTCCTTGAACTTTTTATGCCGGAAAACACACGCGTAGTTGACAATATTTGATCACCGAACTGTGCAGTCAATCTCTGGCAAATTTCCGCCTCTGTAACTCCTTCACGATAAAGAAATTTTATAATTATGCATTGCGCAGTGGAGGGGTGCACCTGTTGCCCCGACATCATGAGCGTTACTGGCGAAACGGTGGGAAATATCTAACAGCACGCTCTCCCACTCCTAACAGTCCTGCCTAAGCATAGCAGAAGCGCGGGTCCAGTCCTACCAACTGTTGGTGAGGAACAAATAATCCCATTTATATTTGATCAACCTTCGTGCTATGGCGACGGTGGGATAGGAAAGGACTAGGAGTAGGAAGGATGCGGCTGTGGCCTTAATCTACAGCCCCAGCATTTGACTGGTGTGAAAATGGAAAACCACAGGAAATGATCTTCAGGGCTGACAACGGTGCGGTTCAAACCCACTATCTCTTGAATGCAAGCTCACAGCTGCGTGTCCCTAACCACACGGCCAACTCACTCGGTATATAAATGATCTTTTCATCATCATCTGGAGCAGTTTCCAAGCACAAGCTGGATCTGGTTGGAACATAAGCCTCTCCATCTTTTTCTGTCCATCCACCACTTCTCTTCTCTCACTCTAGTCCAGTTCCCTCCTCTTGCCTCGATGCTCTTCTTTACATCTTTCAGCCATCTGTCTCTCGGTCTTCCTCCTCTTCATCTCCATTTCTAACATCTTTCTTGGTATCCTTTTTTCTCCCATCCTCTTAACACGTGCATACCACTTCAGCTTTGATTTTTCTATCTTTTCCTATCTCCCGAACTCCCTCACTTGACACCTTTGAAACTTCATTTCCACTGCTTGTATTCTACTTTTATCCACCTCCATCACCCATGTTTCTGATCCATATGCCAGAATTGGCACAAACTAAGTCTTGTAGATAACACCTTTACATCTCTGTGGTACATCCAATCCTCCCACACTCGTAAAGAATCCATTTGCACACCTTCCTCTTTCATTGATTTCCATCCTGTTTCCTCCATTTTCTTCAATTACACTTCCCAGGTATTTAAAGCTGTTGACTCTTTTCAACTGCTCCCCTCCTAATGTCATGCCATTATACACTCGGTTCTTGTTTTGTGCCGTTACCAGCACTTCACTCCATTGTTCTGAGAACCTCATTCCATAAGATGACACAACTTCCTCCCATACACTGAGCTGTTCCTGCACTTCACTTTCATGCTTTCCCCATATTAACAGATCATCTGCGAACAGCACCACTTTCATTCTTCTCTCTCCAATGATCTGTGCTACCTTCTCTATTATATTATCCATCACCACTATAAATAGTAGAGGTGAGAGGGCACTTCCTTGTTTTACACCATTTGTTAAACTATCCAGTTCTTTTGGTTCCAACTGTAACACAGCTTTTGCTTCAATCATACATATTTTTCACCCTTGTCACTATTTGATCATTTACTGCTTTTACTCTCATAGCTTCTCAGATCTTGTTTCTATGGACACTGTCATATGCCTTCTCTATGTCCATGAAGGCCATCACTAAATCTTCCCCATACTTATAGTGCCGTTGTTGTAGCTGCCTCACTGTGATTATGAGGTCAATAGTTGACCTTCCTTGTCTAAAGCCATACTGTTCTTCTCTGAATTCTTTTTCCACTGACTTCCTTATTTACATTTCTATTACTTTTTCATTTATCTTGGCACACTGACACATCAGGGTAATACCACGGTAGTTCTGACATTTTCTTTTGTCTCCTTTCTTATGGATGGGTACTATTACACCTTTCTTCCAATCTTCCTGTACTTTTTTCTCATTCCACACTATCCGCATCATCCTGTATAGCCACTGTGTACCTATTTCCCCTGCAGCTCTTATCATCTCCACACTTAACTCATCCACTAATGGTGCTTTTCCCAGTTTCATCCCCTTCACACCTTCCTTCACTTCTGCACAAGTTAACTCCTCCATTTTCTCCTCACACCTGTCATCAGTTTCCTCAATATGATCTTCTTCACTTAATCCAACCATATTCAGGAGGTCCTCAAAGTATACCTTCCAGATTAGTTTAAGTTCCTCCTTTTTCTCCACTAAGTTACCATTTTCATCCTCTATTCTGTCCACTTCACTGCCTACTCTTTCTTTTATTTCTCACCATTCCATACAATATTTTCCGATTGCCATTGCTATCTTCCTCCATCATCTGTGTCCACTTCCCCATCTACTTCCTCCTCTCCTCTGCAACCACTTTTTTTGCTTCCATCCATTTGTATAGTCTTCTCTTGTCTCTGGTGTTCTTTGTCGGAACCACACACGAAAGGTCTTGTTTTTCTTCCCTACTGCTTCTTTCACTCTGTCATTCCACCATTGTGTCTCCTTCCATTTCTTCCTTCCGCAGATCCTTCCACATGTTGTTTCAGCAGCTTTTACCAAAGTACTTTTAAATCTTTCCCATTCCTCCTCTCCTGTCCTTGGTTCGTCTGTTGGCAACTTCTTCCTTATTAGTTCTTGATACTCTTCCTTGGTTTCCTTCTCTTTCAATTTCCATCCTTTTTTTTTTCTTTCCTGGTCTTCTGTATTTTTTCTTTCTTTCAGTATTTGTAGATTCATTACCAACAGCCAGTGCTCACGTTCTAAGGCCACTGATGGTATTACCTTCATATCTGTGATGTTCCTTCTTATCTCACAGTCGAACATACAGTCCACAACTGATTTCAGTGACTAATCCCTGTTATACCGTGCTATCTTGTGGCTTTCCTTCTTCTTAAACCATGGGTTTCCTACCATCAACCCATTCCTCTTGCAAAACTCCAGCAATTTCTCTCCATCATTCCTCTTCCCCCAACTTTCTGGTCCCAGCACATTCTCGTAGCCCCTCCTGTCCATACCTACGTGGACATTTAAATCTCCCACGACTATAACGTGCTGGTCATTTAGCTGTTTCTGCAATTGATCCTCAAAATCTTCCTTCTCTTGCAGAATGCAGCCTCCCTGAGGGACATACACTTGAAGTACTTCTAAGCTCTTTCCCTTTATAAATAATTTTATTTTCATAATTCAGTCACTTATCCCTTTAACTTCCACTTTCAGTCCCTTTCTCACTACTATTCCCACTCCACTATCCCTTCCTTCCTCCTTTCCACTCCAGTACAGTCAGAAACCATTCCTCAGTTCTTTAGTACTCTTCTCCACCTTGTCTCTGACAAGCCTAGTATATCTATTTTCCTTTCCTCCATCACATCCACAATTTCCTCCACTTTGTTTGTTAATGTTGTAATGTTCAGTGTTCCAAATCTTAGTCCATTGGCTAGTCTTCTGATATATCCATCCGGCTTAATGTTCCTTTTCTTAAAAGCAACTTCTAATCCATCACCGGCTTGCTGGGCCTGTTGTGACTTCATGTTCCCATCAGTTACTCCACATATTTAAAATAAACAACAGCACCAGCAGCACAGTCCGTCAGTTACTGCACATATTTAAAATAAACAATAACACCAGTATTAAAGTCCATCAGTTACTTATATTTAGTTTAATTTTTTTGTATAAGGTTCTACTCCCTTTGTCACTACAGGATTCCATGGTCACAATGCGGGCAACAATTCAGCATCTGTTGCACATAAATTATTGCTCAACATTGCAACTCATCAGGCTTGCCATCAGACGTGTTCAAGGGGGAAATTAATGCTCAACATTGCAACTCATAAGGCCGGCTACCAGTTATGCTGAAGGGGGGGGGGGGGGGGGGGCGCACAGGGAGAAGGGGGGGGGAGAGTGTGTGCCTAGACTTCTGAGATTCACATTGAATTTTTCCACCGAATACGCCTAGGGATTCAGTGAAACTGTGCCTAGTTCGAAGTGCCTACTGATTACTAATATTCGTATTGAACTCTGTAGTGACTGACGAATAAAATATAATTGTCTGCAAAGGAATAATCTTCCAATGTTTATCATTTTTGTTATAACAAGAGAATTCAAATAAAAAGATTTAAAATTTACATATTTCTGCAGGAGGGGGTAATTTACTTACAGGGGAATTATATACACCCTTCCCCACGAAGTACTGCCTGAAATCAACACTAGTAGTTAAGCTCAATGATTCTTCTCCCGTGCAACCATTTTTTTCTAATTTTGCACCCTGGTACTACAGCACTTTAACTTGGCAGGGAAAAGGTTAAGAGGGAAGTAAGAGGTAACAATTGCCGCCCTATATGGGGCTAATAAAATTAATAGTTGATACTGAGAAGCAAACTTTGGGAGTGGTGACCCCATCGTACTAATAGCCTATATCTGCTTCATTCATTACATCCCTGACCCGGTCATCGACTGGAAAACAGGTTGTAGATTTTCATTTTCATTCATTTTCACTGAGAAGCAAGTCTTTTTTCAGTGGCAAATGATGCTTTGTTGTTTAAAAGGGCCTGACACGAAGGTCATCGGCCATTTAGCGGCAAATGATCTCAGCTTAAAAAAACTATGCAACGATGCAGTGTTCTCCCTAGGACCTTTTTGCAGACCGCCCGGCTAACATAAACTTGAATGTGCTAGTTACATAATATTGATACACATTTGAGACGTTGGGTGCTCCAAATTAAAATGTAGCCTAAATACCCTAAAACTGATAATTTAAATGATACATCTCCAATACTCTCAGCATAATTGCATCAAATGCAACGTTTTTTAGATATTTACGTTGACTTATCAGGTAGTGTCGTGGGCGAGCAGTGTCTGGATTGGCGTGGAATGGCAAGCGAGCTCTTAATTTCTCATGACGTCACAAACCCATAGGGCAATCCACAGCAACAGAGTGGTAAGCCCCGGTGCTATGCGATTATGAATAAGCAGTAGAACTCTAGAAGTTCAAAATACAGTACTCTCTTATGCCTTGTTCGGGGTAATAACACTAAAATAGTTCCATTTTATTGTTAATATTTATCTGTCCGATATTGTTGTTAATGTCCTGAGGTAATAAATTAAAACTGTATCGTATTCATCCTTTACGTAGTATTCGCCTCCGGTTACTCATACCTGCAACCCGGCTGGCGAAAATTTCTGGGGAGAACACTGCGATGTATGTTCTTGAAACTCTGCCGTCACAGTTTGAACATTATTTTCCAGCTAGTTTATAGGATGAATTTTTCCTTGCTGGGATGGGCAGCTCAGGCAGTAGAGCACTGACCTTCTGAGCTCAAATTGGTGGGTTTGATCCAGACGTAATCTGGTGGTGCGTGAAGGTGCTAAAATATATCAGCCTTGTATACATAGATTTACTAGCATGTTAAAGAACTCCTGCAGGACAACATTCTGGCACCTCAGATCTCCGAAAACTACGAAAGTAGTCAGTGGGATGTAAAACATACATCATTATTATACGGATGACTATTCACGGATTTTCATTCCTTTCCACTGTGATATTATTAATAAGAAACTTTCATTAAATTGAAGAGAATAATACACTGAACTCTTGAATAATACCAGACTTATAACAAAGTTTGAGGGAAAAGGTATCGTTAATTTCTGGTAGTTATTGCCAACCACGGCCTTAATTACAGTACAGCTTCAGCATTTACCTGGTGATAAAATGGAAAACCATCTTCAGAATCGCTCAGTGGGAAGTATCTACAAATTGGGAGAGCAGCTTTATCAAAGTTTTATTTAGTTCTTCCAGGTTGAACCATGGTGTTATTTTCTGCACATTCTGTACAGTTTGTCAACGTTTCGAATACACTGTAGTATTCTTTGTCAAGGCGAATGAAATTACCCTACTTGATCCGAGGTAATCAGTCTCCCAGGCAGCAATCAAGTTTTTAGCTATATCGAGATTTTGTCACTGTTTTAACAGGTATCTGCTACAGTAATAAAGCTGACTATACATCAACTTTACACCATGTGTCAAGCATCTGAAAGTAGCTGAACTTCCTAACAAAGCACAATTGCTTTCATTGGAGGAGTCCCACTAGATAGAACCCCTCCACCCCATGGTGCAACAGCCCCGAAGACCCATGGCCTACCGAGTGACCGTTCCTCAGCCCGAAGGCCTGCAGATTATGAGGTGTCATGTGGTCAGCATGACGAATCCTTCTGACCATTATTCTTGGCTTTTTAGACCGCGGCCACCATCTCACGTCAGATCGCTCCTCAACTGCAATCATATAAGGCTGAGTGGACCTCGAACCAGCCCTCAGAACCATGTAGAAATCCCTGACCTAGCTGGGAGTCGAATCTGGGGCCTACGGGTAAGAGGTAGGCATGCTACCCCTACACCGTGGGGCCAGCTCCACTAGAGAGAATGATGGAGAAAAGGAGACCAAAAATGCATCAATTCTCCTGTCTGAAAGCAGTTGCAGAAGTCTTTCTCTACATAGGTAATACATTTCATATTAATCTGTTTTGAAGAGCAATACAGTGTAAAACAAAAGCTAAAGGTTTCTACCTATTCAATACTATTTGTTGTAACATTTAAAAAATTTACATATATTTGTTGAAACTCGTATCGGTCTTACTAGAGACCATCATCAGTCAAAAATCAAAGTTAAGGAAAGATATGAATATAGATAGATCATTCTGTTCACACTTGTTAAAGCTGAGCTGAGTTCTAGAAGATTTCTCATGTGCTGGTATTTTAAGTGTTTCACCTGGTCTTCTGTGAGGTGCATTCTTCAAATCGGAGGAAGGCTGAGAGCATGCACAGGAGATGTGATTGTGATATATGTTTTTCAAATCTTCACTTGTCCTGCATTGAATTTCATGCTCGCTTAATAAATTTTACCTATATTCATGTTTTGCCTTAACTATGATTTTGACTGATGATGGTCTCTAGTAAGATCGAAATGAGTTTCAACAAATACATGTAACTTTTCTTTTTTTTTGCTAGTTGCTTTACGTCGCACCGACACAGATAGGTCTTATGGCGACGATGGGACAGGAAAGGGCTAGGAGTGGGAAGGAAGCGGCCGTGGCCTTAATTAAGGTACAGCCCCAGCATTCGCCTGGTGTGAAAATGGGAAACCACGGAAAACCATTTTCAGGGCTGCCGATAGTGGGGTTCGAACCTACTATCTCCCGAATACTGGATACTGGCCGCACTTAAGCGACTGCAGCTATCGAGCTCGGTGTAACTTTTCTTAAGGTTACAACAAATAGTATTTGAATAGGTGGAAACCTTTAGGTTTTGTTTTACACTATCTTTCTCTATATTCGGACACCCTTACCAGGCATACAATAGCTATGGAAGTGAAAACCCCATTGTAATAATGAAAATGGTGACAAAAATACCACTCCGAAGATTGCAAGGTGCTCCCTGCAAGCAACACTCAGTTCTCTGAATATTGGAGCAGCTGTATGAAGTAGGCAAGCAATATTATGCCTCATCCATAGGGACTTCATTAAATTGGGAACATTCAACAGCCCGATAATAACAAGTAAGCCTGATGAAATGGTTAAATTCATTAAGGAGCAGGACAAATCCAGTCTTGGACCAAGTATAAATAAAGGGAAGAAAAGTACTATGAAGAATGGATATAGACTGTTTTACAGCATAAGACTAGAAGCAAGGAATGGGGTAGGTATGACTGTGAAAAAAATTTCAGAAACATGTGCAAGAAGATAGTATTAGTGTACATCCAAACCACAGTAACAAGATTTTTCTTTTTTTATAATTGTACATGCACTGGCCGTAACTATCATTGGTAAGAATCTTGTGACATTGCGACTTGGTTATCAACCCTCAGGGTGATATGAAAGCATAACTGGGGAGAGAGAAGTAAGGAAGGGAACTTTGGACCTAATATGGATGCGGTAGCGAGAATCGAGAAGGGGATATGTGTAAAGACTTCTGCAACTGCTCCGAAACAGGAGAATTGATGCTGAACCATTTCTGTGCTATCTTTGGCAATTAAACCAACTGCTCATATCAAACATATTGTTCAGGAAGAAAAATAGTATGAAGATTACCAGGCATGAAAGGAACACAAAAAAGCTAAAGCACTGCTCAATTACATTTTAATGGAAAAGAGAAATTATTGCATTACAAGATATTAGAATCATTCCGTATTGACGGTTTTCACTTTACAAAGGAAAAAATGAAATTTATCCTTTTCCTTTGTAAAGTGTAAGACAAATTGTCGAGAACTGATGAAGGTTATGACCATGGCAACTCACAGTGAAGAAAGAAAACGTCAGGAAAGGTAAGGCAGAAAGAGACACCATAATGGAATAAGATACTGAAAAAAAAAAAGTTCAGGAAAAGAAGAAATAGAGGACAGAATGAAAAACGAAGACTGAAGGAAGCAGGAAGTACTCTGAGAGATATAGCAATTGCAAATGAAGTAAAGCTGGGAATTGTTCTCTCAGAAAATAAAAGAGATGTACCCTGTTGTTTTTTGGTAAATGTGTGTGTAACATGGGAAATGTCCCATAGATACTCAGGAAATGATAAGCGTTTGAGCTCTGTGTGTATGGCACTTCAGATTTTACTTCACCTAAAATGCTTCCAAAAAACAATTCAAAGTTAACAGACATGCCATATACATTTCTTTCCCATTTAGATCTTCACTCTTAGAATTTCAAATTCAAATATGTAGGATTCGATAAATTCTAAACCTATACATAATTAATTTCTTATTGCACACATAATACACACGTTCAAATATAGGCTTCAAGAAGTAAGCAAACTTCATTATTACATAGTTCTAATATTTCCTTACCTGAAGGTTAAGAGCATCAATAGAAGTGGCTAACCATCCAGCAGTCTCATCTCTTTCTTTCTGTGCTGGATCCAATTTCTGAGCAGCACCCAGACCTTCCTTAGAGTATGCTTTGGTTTTCGTTTCCCGTTCAACTACCTTGAATCTTTCCATTTGCTGAAAAACGAACAAATCATACGTAATCTTCTGAGTGCTCATGAAAGAAGTCTCTGCTACTTTTAAAAATTTAAGCAATGGACAGAAACCACACACAACTATAAATACCTCCGATGACCTCCCATCCTTATTGTGAAGAAAAAAGGATTTGTGCCCATACTGTGGATAGATATCTGAACACTCTGAAGTAGCCAAGATAAACATCCAACTTTCACAGGAAACTGAACTGTTCAAATTATTAAAATTGCATTACCTTTGGACCTGGTACAGTGGCTCCAGGTGCAATATCACATGAAGGTTATTTTTACAATCAGCTTAACGCCGCACTGACACAGATAGCTTTAATGGCGATGCTGGAACAGGAAAGGGCTAGGAGTGGGAAGAAAGCAGTCGTGGCGTTAATTAAGCATTTACCCGGTGTGAAAATGGAAAACCATGGAAACCATCTTCAGGGCTGCCGACAGTGGCATTCGAACGCACTATCTCCCGGATGCAAGCTCACAGCTAAGAGCCCTTAAGCGTATGGTGAACACCCCCAGTCACATGATGTTATAGACAATGTAGATTTAGGTCAAAATCGAAGTGCTTGCTTACTTACCGTGGGTATTTTAACTTAGCGTATCTGCTGGCATAGGAGGGTGAAAAGCATCATTCTGGGAAGTAGTATGGTCAGTGTGGTGCAATGTTTCTGTTTCCCGAGTAAATGCAAGGAATGGTTTGAAGAAGGATGGATAGCACTGAGGGAACATTCTGGCTGTCTGACACGAACAAATACGAGAAAGAATAGCCATCCTCTAAAGACCATTCTGCTTAATTTGTTACATCAGCAAGGAATGAGGGAATAGTAACACAATAACTGATGTTTTCTGCAACAGTATACAATCAACTGTTTACAGCACAACTTGCATACTTGTCTCCAAAAGCTAGTATTGGCAAGCCACTACCAGGTTGCAATGGTCACTGCATGTCATTAATGGAAAGAGGAATGGCAAAACACTGTTGGATACGTCATGCTTCCGGTCCAGTGAACATTATGGGCAGATCCCTGTCCACCTACAAGCTGGTGAACATCATGATCAGGACTGAACCTACTGCACCATAGTCTGCAGAGCTTCCGGCCAAGACATCAAACCACCTCTTAATATACGTCCATATCACCATTGGTCATTATATCAATGACATTCTGAGATCAGTAAGGCTTCGGCTTTTGTAGGTCAAACCCAGGGTATGTCATGAGGGAAAAACAAACACACAAAAATTAAATATGAACTGGTGGAAATGTACTGAAGAACACCTAGAAAGAGTTTTACAACACAAACTGTTCATATTTAGAGAGCACTCTGATCCTATGTGGAAGGGCACTACTATCCTACACTGGTCTGCAGCAATTAGACCAAGTGTCCTGTTGCAGATTGCCTGACAACACAAGTGCACTTGGCAGTGAGATTCCATTACATGTGTATCACACAGTGTATCTGCAATACCTGGAAGACTATAGTAAGCACCAATTTTGAACAGTAAAGTAATCGAGTGTAGTAGTATTGTGGTACTTGGAGAGGATCACTGGACATACTTGGGGTGCGACTCCTCCATGGTCCATTGGTGATGAAAAAGATGGGAAACAGAGGGTTCTCGCAGCTGTCTATTCTGCCGTCATCAAGATGTACATACATTATCATTATAGACTGTTATGCCTTTCAGCGTTCAGTCTGCGAGCCTCTGTGAATTTACTAAATGTCGCCACAATCCTCTATTTGCAACTAGTGCTGTGGCCTCATTTAGTTCTATACCTCTTATCTTTAAATCGTTAGAAACTGAGTCTAACCATCGTCATCTTGGTCTCCCTCTACTGCTCTTACCCTCCATTACAGAGTCAATCATTCTCCTAGGTAACCTATCTTTCGCATCCATGTGTACTGAATTTATGAACATCTCCGGCTCAGTTGACCTTTGAATGGAAAACAGCATCTTTAAACAGCCAGCCTATATTGATATCCTTGACCAGCAATTTAAGGATCTCTTTCTTAAATAACTTTTTTAATGTTGGACGGCGCACTGGATTTTTATATATCTCTATCATAGAGCTACTTTTTAACATAGTGCAGCGCATCTCTCGAATTCTTATCTTACATGGTATGTACATTTTTAAGACCTTTGTGTCTTTACGTTGTTTAATTTCGATACATTTGTGTTTGATCTGCTTTAGGCTAATAATGACCTACTGTTAAGTCAAAACTAGTCCATGAAAGTATATGTAATTTAAAACATTGTACAATTTGTATTGAAAAGGTGGACATGAACAACACATTATTTAAAAACTATTGTAATCACATGACCCCACCACCGAAGCCAGTTTATGAGTACAGCTTCATCCACCGAGTTCATTCCTAAATTAGCCTTTATCTCCTCATTCCAAGTACCCTCCTGCCATTGTTCCCACCTGTTTGTACCAGCCATCACTCTCGCTACTTTCATATCTGTTACTTCTAACTTAAGAATAAGATATCCTGAGTCCACCCAGCTTGGACTCCCGTAAAGCAAAGTTGGTCTGAAAACAGACTGATGTAAAGATAGTTTCGTCTGGGAGCTGACTTCCTTCTTATAGAATACTGTTAATCGCAACAGCGAGCTCACTGCATTAACTTTACTACACCTTGATTCAATCTCACCTAATATATATTACCGCCCTGGGAGAACACACAACCTAAATACTTGAAATTATCAACCTGTTCTAGTTTTGTATACCAATCTGATGTTCAATTCTTTCAGATTTCTTACCGACTGACATCAATTTAGTCTTCGAAAGGCTAATTTTCATACCATACTCACTGTACCTATTTTCAAGTTCCAAGATATTAGACTGCAGGCTTTCAGCACAATCTGCCATTAAGACCAAGTCGTCAGAATAGGCCAGACTGTTTACTACATTTCCACCAAACTGAATCCCTTCCTGCCATTTTATACCTTTCAGCAGATGATCTATGTAAACTACGAACAGCAAAGGTGAAATATTACAGCCTTGTCTAACCACTGTAAGCACCCATGAACCAAGAACTCATTCTACCATCAATTCTCACTGCAGCCCAATTGTCAACATAAATGCCTGTGATTGATTTTAATGATCTACCTTTAATTCCATAGTCCCCCAGTATGGCGAACATCTTTTCCCCTCGGTACACTGTTATATGCTTTCTCCAGATCTACGAAACATAAACACAACTGCCTATTCCTCTCGTTGCATTTAGCAATTATCTGGCGCATACTGAAAATCTGATACTGACAGCCCCACTGTGGTCTAAAACCACACTGGATTTCATCCAACTTCCTCTCAAAGACTGATCGCAAATTCCCTTCCAAGATGCCAGTGAATACTTTGCCTGGTATAATAATCAATGAGATACCTCGATAGTTGTTGCAATCCTTCCTGTTCCCTAGCTTATAGATAGGTGCAATTACTGCTTTTGTCCAATCCACTCCATGCTAATTTTACTACTCCACGAAGCCATTTTATCCCTGTCTTCCCACTATACTTCACCATTTCAGGTCCAATTTCATCTATTCCTGCTGCTTTATGACAATTGAGTCTATTTACCATCCTTTCCACTTCCTCAAGTGTAATTTCACCAACATCATTTTCCTCCTCCCCATGAGCTTGATTGCTCGTAACACCACCAGGATGATTTCCTTTAACATTGAGAAGATGTTCAAAATATTCCCTCCACCTCTCCAGTGATTCCCTGGGATCTATTATGAGTTCAGCTGAATTACTCAAAACATTGTTCATTTCCTTTTTCCCTCCCTTCCTAAGATTCTTTATTACTGTCCAGAAAGGTTTCCCTGCTGCCTGACCTAGCCTTTCCAGGTTATTACGAAAATCTTCCCACGACTTCTTTTTGGATTCAACAACTATTTGTTTCGCTCCGTTTATTTCATCTACGTACAAATAACTGCCTGCCTCGGCCCTTGTTCGGAGCCATTTCTGATAAGCCTTCTTTTTAAGTTTACAAGCTGCTCTCACTTCATCATTCCACCAGGATGTTTGCCTTTTCCCATCTTTACACACAGTTGTTGCTAAGCATTCCCTTGCTGTTTCTACTACAGCATCCCTGTATGCCACCCATTCACTTTCTACATCCTGAACCTGCTTACTGTCCACTGTTCGAAATTTCTCACTAATCATATCCATGTACTTCTAATTTCCTCGTCCTGGAGATTTTCTACCCTTATTCATTTGCAGACAGATTTCACTTTCTCTACCCTACGCCTAGAGATACTTAATTCACTACAGATCAGATAGTGGTCTGTATCATCGAAAAAACCCTGGATAACTCGTACATTCCTAACAGATTTCCTGAATTCGAAATCGGTTAAGATATAGTCTTTTATGGATCTGGTACGCCTAGCCTCCCATGTGTAGCGGTGAATAGCCTTATACTTGAAGAATGTATTCGTAACTGCTAAACCCATACTAGCACAGAAGTCCAGCAAACACTTCTCATTCCCATTAGCTTCTATATCTTCCCCACATTGACCAACCACCCTTTCATATTCTTCTGTTCTATTCCCAACTCTCGCATTGAAATCGCCCATTAGCACTATTCTATCCTTGCTGTTGACCCTGACCACTATGTTACTCAATGCTTCATAAAACTTGTCTTCATCCTCATCTGCACCCTCACATGGTGAATACACGGAGACAATTCTAGTCCTAATTCCTCCAACTGCCAAATCTACCCACATCATTCGCTCATTTACGTGCCTAACAGAAACTATGTTGCGTGCAATGGTACTCCTGATAAGGAGCCCTACCCCAGACTCTGCCCTTCCCTTTCTAACACCCGTCAAGTACACTTTATAATCTCCTATCTCTTCCTCGTTATCTCCCCTTACCCGAATATCACTTACTCCTAGCACATCCGGATGCATCCTCTTTGCTGATTTGGCCAGTTCTACTTTCTTTCTTCCATAAGCCCCATTAATATTGATATCAATCAATACTGATCTGCATTTAGGGCAGTCGCCCAGGTGGCAGATTCCCTATCTGTTGCTTTCCTAGCCTTTTCTGAAATGATTTCAAAGAAATTGGAAATTTATTGAACATCTCCCTTGGTAAGTTATTCCAATCCCTAACTCCCCTTCCTATAAATGAATATTTGCCCCAGTTTGTCCTCTTGAATTCCAACTTTATCTTCATATTGTGATCTTTCCTACTTTTATAAACGCCATTCAAACCTATTCGTCTACTAATGTCATTCCACGCCATCTCTCCGCTGACAGCTCGGAACATACCACTTAGTCGAGTAGCTCTTCTTCTTTCTCTCAATTCTTCCCAACCCAAACATTGCAACATTTTTGTAACGCTACTCTTTTGTCGGAAATCACCCAGAACAAATCGAGCTGCTTTTCTTTGGATTTTTTCCAGTTCTTGAATCAGGTAATCCTGGTGAGGGTCCCATACACTGGAACCATACTCTAGTTGGGGTCTTACCAGAGACTTATATGCACTCTCCTTTACATCCTTACTACAACCCCTAAACACCCTCATAACCATGTGTAGAGATCGGTACCCTTTATTTACAATCCCATTTATGTGATTACCCCAGTGAAGATCTTTCCTTATATTAACACCTAGATACTTACAATGATCCCCAAAAGGAACTTTCACCCCATCAACGCAGTAATTAAAACTGAGAGGACTTTTCCTATTTGTGAAACTTACAACCTGACTTTTAGCCCCGTTTATCAACATACCATTGCCTGCTGTCCATCTCACAACATTTTCGAGGTCACGTTGCAGTTGCTCACAATCTTGTAACTTATTTATCACTCTATAGAGAATAACATCATCCGCAAAAAGCCTTACCTCCGATTCCACTCCTTTACTCATATCATTTATATATATAAGAAAACATAAAGGTCCGATAACACTGCCCTGAGGAACTCCCCTCTCAACTATTACAGGGTCAGACAAAGCTTCACCTACTCTAACTCTCTGAGACCTATTTTCTAGAAATATAGCAACCCATTCAGTCACTCTTTTGTCTAGTCCAATTGCACTCATTTTTGCCAGTAGTCTCCCATGATCCACCCTATCAAATGCTTTAGACATGTCAATCGCGATACAGTCCATTTGACCTCCAGAATCCAAGATATCTGCTATATCTTGCTGGAATCCTACAAGTTGAGCTTCAGTGGAATAACCTTTCCTAAAACTGAATTGCCTTCTATCGAACCAGTTATTAATTTCACAAACATGTCTAATATAATCAGAAAGAATGCCTTCCCAAAGCTTACATACAATGCATGTCAAACTTACTGGCCTGTAATTTTCAGCTTTATGTCTATCACCCTTTCCTTTCGAATTCCATTTTGCTCACCAAGTTGCTTCCAAGGAGTCCCTCGCCTGTCAATGGGAGTGGGACTCCGTTACTCCCATAGGTCTGAGGCTTGCTTAAAAATGTTCTGACCAGGCAAGTTGGCCGTGCGCGTAGAGGCGCGCGGCTGTGAGCTTGCATCCGGGAGATAGTAGGTTCGAATCCCACTATCGGCAGCCCTGAAGATGGTTTTCCGTGGTTTCCCATTTTCACGCCAGGCAAATGCTGGGGCTGTACCTTAATTAAGGCCATGGCCGCTTCCTTCCAACTCCTAGGCCTTTCCTATCCCTTCGTCGCCATAAGACCTATCTGCGTCGGTGCGACATAAAGCCCCTAGCAAAAAAAAAAAAAAAAAAAAAAAATGTTCTGAGCTTGGTAACTTCATGAAGCAGGATGCTACCCTACTTGCACATAGTCCAAGTGAGGATCTCTCCTCTAACGGGTTATGGACCACCAGTGAATTGTATAGTCCTAGCCGCCTGTACATACCTGTATTTTAAAAAAATCCAATTATAAGGAGAATGACTTGTTTCATTCTATAACGACATCCACAGTTTCTATTAAATCCCTTTTAACCATGCGTATATTTGTACAATATTGTTTATGTTGTATAAACATATCAATTATTTTGAATTGGTGATATAACGAACAAGCAGTAGTTGGAAGAAATAACAGACATGAAACTTACTTAAAATAAGTACAGAAAACATTCTTCAATTTACTAATAGACTTCTACATTCATAATCTCACATGTTATATGGGTTAATGGAGAAATGCCGACAGATTGGAAATGTGGGTTGCTGGTGAAGTTGCCAAAGAAGGGCGATAAGTCTAACTGTAATAACTGGAGGGGCATTACGCTTCTTTCAATCCCTAGCAAAGTCTTCACCAGGGTTCTGCTGAACAGAATTAAGGAGTATATCAACTTGAGGCTCCGACGGGAACATGCAGGCTTTCGACCAAATCGAGGATAATTCTGGAGCAGTGTTCATCGACTTCGAAAAAGCTTTTGATTCGATCAACAAAGAAGCTCTGTGGAAGGAAGTGAAGCGGTATGGAGTGCCATCACAAATTACCATCCTTATTCAGGAAACATACCGTGATTATTCATGCAGAGTCATTCATGAGGGCCGTGTATCTGAGCCTATATCTGTACGTTCAGGAGTACGTCAAGGTTGTATCCTCTCGCCAACAATGTTCCTGGGGGTGATTGATGCGGTAATGCGGAATGTAACGCGAAATGTGAAATGTGGTATCCAGTGGGGGTTGGCTGATAGGTTAAAAGACCTAGACTTCGCTGACAATGTGTGTCTCCTGTCTGTGGCACATGGTGAAATGCAATCAAAGATTGAAGACTTGGTAAAAGAAGGAAAAAAAGGTGGGGCTAATGATCAACTCAAAGAAGACAAAGGCTCTAAGGATGAACACCAACAAACTAGACCCATTTGTCTTCAGTGATGAACCTATAGATGATGTGGATAGTTTCACCTACTTGGGCAATGTAGTTACCAAAGACGGAGGAGCAGTACAGGATGTTCCTCAATGTATACAAAAAGCAAATGGTGCCTTTGTTTGGCTCTATCCGTTATGGAAGAATAACAAAATGTCTATCAGGACCAAACTTCGCATTTTCCGAAGTAATGTCAAGGCTGTTCTACTATATGGGTCCGAGACCTGGAAAGTGACTAAAGTGATTACCTCCAAGTTGCAGACCTTTGTCAACTGCTGTTTAAGAAAAATTCAAAACATCTACTGGCCAGAAGTAATCTCCAATCATGAACTATGGAGGACGGGTGAAACCGAGATGGCCACACAGATAAAGCGGCGGATATGGAAATGGATAGTGCATACGCTGAGGAAAGGGAATGAAGCCATTGAGAGAGAGGCACTGGATTGGAACCCGCAGGTCAAAAGGAGGAGAGGAAGGCCCAAACAAACATGGCGGAGGTCTGTACACATGGAGGCAATGGAAGAAGGCACGACCTGGAGAGAGGTGAAGAGGTTGGCTGGCAACAGGATCAGATAGAGATGCTTTGTTGATGCCCTATGTTCCACAAGGAACAACAGGAATTAGTCAAGTAAGTCAATCTCACATGTTCACAGTATCACCAATTCTCAATCATTGACGAGTTTATGCAACGTAAACAATACTGTACATATATACACATGGTTAAAAGTGATTTGACAGAATCTGAGGATGTTCTTGTGAAACGAAACCTGCCGTACTGCTTGTTCAACTTTTTTTTTTTTTTTTTTTACATAATCTGCTTTAGGTTGCACCAACACAGATAGGTCTTATGGCGACGATGGGATAGGAAAGGGCTACGAGTGGGAAGGAAATGATCGCAACCAGGTGTGAAAATGGGAAAACGCAGAGAAACATTTTCTGGGGTGCCAACAATGGGGTTCAAACCCACTATCTCCCAAATGCAAGCTGACAGCTACATGACTCAAACCACACAGCCATTTGCTCAGTGTATCCAAATTTTACAGGTATGTTATACTGTTCATGTTTCAACAGACTGAAGAACTTAAAACATGATAAATTTTCCAGTTAACTCATTCTTGGTTGCCAGCGTTTCGCCCCAGTGTGCTAAAGTCGGGCTCATCAGTTAGTAAATAGCACACCCACCAAGACGCATGGCTAGTGCATGGCTTCCTTCTGAACAAACAATAATAATAATAATAATGAGACAAGACGGATGTTAACAATTACAGAGGAATATTTTTACTACCAGATACATTTAAGATCTTTTCAAAGGCACTGCTACACAAAGCAGAAAAAACAATTGGAGCAACAAATTGGCGAGTATCAAGGTTTTAGAAAGGGCAGGTCATGTGCAGAACAGATCCTGAACCTAAAATTGATCACTGCATAACAGAAACAGAGAAACAAATTTGTGCTCACATTTGTGAACTTCAAAAAGACCTACAATTCCGTAGTAAGGTAAAAAATTATTCATATCCTAGAAGAAATGGGTCTAGATAGGAAGACATGAGAACTTGTTAAATAGACAGTGACTGGCACAACGTTGAATGTCAAGTTCAGAGAGATGTTATCGGAATCTTTTGGGATTCAAACAGGGGTCAGACAGGGAGCTGGACTATCTCTATTCAGTTGTGTTCTTGACAAAGTGAGTAGAGAGTAGTGCTGCAAAACACAAGGAATATGTGCTATATGAATAGGATGCAAGAACAAAGGAATCTGAACTGACTGTTTAACCTTTGTGTATGACACTGTGTTCTGTCAGAGTCAATAGAGCAGGCATGGAACCAAATTGCCCAACTCCAGGAAGAAGCAAGTACAGTAGGCCTATGGATCTCCTTCGAGAAGATACAATACATGACCAACCTCAAAACACACAGATGGATGACAGCTGAGAGAGAAAGGATTCAGAATGTTGAGAAATTCAAATATCTGGGACAGTGGATAGACAATAACCTGTCAGAAAGACAGGCACTGTTATCGAGAATCAACAAGATGAACTTTGCATATTAACTATGAACACTTACAACAAGAAGAATATCTCGATCAATGCAAAATGCAAACACTACCAGACAGTGATCCGCCCCGAGACTTTATGTGCAGCTGAATGTTTGAACCTGATAAAAACAGGATTGGTAAGGAGTTGGAGCTGGTGGAGAGAAAGATTCTCAGGAAGATACTGTGACCCCAAAGAGAACAGAGGATGGATCATACAGAAACAAAGGAAACCAAGAATTATCTCTCAAGATGGAAAAGATCTCAGATACCATCTGGAAGAGGAGAGCCATGTTCTTCGGACATATCTATACAATGAACCCGGGAAGACCGACCAATTAGATAATATTTTGGGACCAGGAAAACTGTGATGCACTGGTATAAGGAGATGAAGGACCTGGAAGAAATGAGGATACATGGAATGGAAATCAGCAACAGGGATGCTTACAACCTGAGAATCAAGGCCACGAAGAAGTTTCAAGAAAAAGTTACGTCCCGTACCCAAGCGCCATGGCCAGAAGAAAGGAGGAGTTTACAGATAGAAAGGATAAAGGAGTACAGGATGAGGATTAAAGCCCATAAACAGATGAAGCTGAATTCGAATTAACACGGTCCATAGGCAGCCAAAACAAAATAATAATAATAATAATAATAATAATAATAATAGTAATAATAATAATAATAGTAATAATAATAATAATAATAATAATAATAATAATAATAATAATAATACGAAGGCCATCCGGAAAGTGGTACCCGTTTGCGCAATAAAGACACAGGAGTAAATATTAACATATGTACACATTGTTATTGGAAAGAGCATACTTTACACTACTTGTCCACATAATCTCCAAGCAAATTTAGGCATTAAGCTTCGTAAAGAGATGAAAATCCGAAGGGGCCAAGTCCGGGCTATACGGGGATGGTCGAAGGTTTCCCACTTGAATTGCTGCAAAAGTTGTTGTGTTATCGCAGCTGCATGAGGCCTGGCATTGTCATGAAGGAGAATGACACCTGTAGACAACAGACCTCGCCGTCGATTTTGTATTGCCCGCCGTAATTTCTTTAATGTTTCACAATACGCATTAGCATTAATTGTGTCTCAACGGGCCATAAAATCCCAGAAAACAGTTACCATGAGTTTCCTGGTTGACAGAACTGTCTTGAATTTTTTTGGTTTGGTTGGTGAATGAGCATTGAGCATTGACTCCATTGACTGTCGTTTAGTCTCAGGTGATGCATATCAAACCCATGTTTCGTCTCCAGTAATGATGCGAGTCAGGAAAGAGTCTCCTTCATCGGAATAACGTCCCAGAGACCTCACTGCTGCAGCCATACGCTTGGTTTTGTGCTCCTCTGTAAGCATGTGAGGGACCCACCTTGCACAGATTTTTGAATAATGCAGATGGTCTTTGACAATTTCATGAACAATTGTTCGAGACACATTAGGAAAATGTTCACAGAGTTCATCAATTGTGACGCACCGATCGTTCCTCACACATTCGTCTACTGTGCTCACCAGTTGGTCTGTAATGACAGATGGTCTCAATGAATGCTCCTCGTCGTGTGTATTCCCCCTCACCAAGTTGAAGTTGCGACACCAGCGCCGAACAGACGACTCGTCCATCACACTGTCTCCATACACCTCCGTTAATTGGTGATGAATATTACAAGATCAAACGTTTCGTGCATCAAGATATTTTATCATGGCCCTCACTTCACAACTGGCGGGATTCTCATTTTGTTTAAACATTTTAAACGATCACAGACACAACACAGGCAATGCTAGCGTCACGCAACCTCGCACAGAGCAGACAGACAAGCCACTGACGCGGTCTGACCTTGCCCAGCGGCTACCTAAGTTGCCAGCGCTTCATGCGGCGCTAACAGGTATTACTTTCCGGATGTCCATCGTAAATCCATTAATAAGTACAGATACGATACAGTACCTGTTCCTGGTCTGTGTAGGCACCTCTTGTTGTAATATATGTGTTGTTAATATCTGTGCTTATCTGAATAAAGTAAAGTAAATGTAAGTATTTATTTCTGTCATTTCTAAACGAGCAGTAATTAAGTAGAGGATTTGGAAACTTTGTATTCTCAAGACTCAGCAGCACTATACAAAGGGATAAGATTTCAAACTACCGGGCAAGTTGGCCGTGCGGTTAGGAGTGCCAACTGTGAGCTCGCGTCCGGGTGATAGTGGGTTTGAACCCCACTGTCGGCAGCCCTGAAGATGGTTTTCTGTGGTTTCCCACTTCACACAAGGCAAATGCTAGGGCTGTACCTTAATTAAGGCCATGGCCACTTCCTTTCCATTCTTAGGTCTTTCCTGTCCCATCCTTGCCATAAGACCTATCCGTGTCAGTGGGGCGCAAAGCAACCAGAAAAAAAAAAAACAGTTTTCAGACTGTGGTGTCAGACAAGGTCATCTTGTTTTGTCTGCTACTATACACGTGCTTGTAAAATTTATGTCTCTTTCATTAGCACACAATCTGATAGAAACAGCTTTCCCTGATTGTTCTCTGTAGTATCATTAATTAGGAATTATTCGGTGTGATCCAGATATTGGTACCTGCTAGTATTTAATTAGGCACCACCAATGATAAGTTTTCAGCGACACTGGTATGGGATGGGAAATGTCTAGGACTAGGAAGGAAAAACCTGTAGCTTCAATTAAAGTATGGCCCCAGCATTTCTCAGGTGTGAACAATGGAAAACCACGCAAAACCATCTTCAGGGTTGCTGATAGTGAGATATGAACCCACCCTCTCCTGAATGCAAACTTACAATTAAATAACAAGAGCTGTAATACATACCCAACTTGTTTAAAGGACTCACAAAGATAATTTTAGGAATTTAAGCACTGGTCAATGATAATACTGACCATGTAGATAATACTGCCCATGTATTCTACAGTTGGCTCTCTCTAAAAGCATCATAAGAATTATTACTACTAAATTCTTCTTTCCCAACTCACAATGAATCTAATTCCCACAAGGCCCTTCTTTTGTTATACAAGGAAAAGCCTCCACGGAGTAGACTTAAATTGTCTTCCTTATTTGTAATCCAGTTCCGAAGTGTTTACTACAAAACACTGCCTGAAGATAATTTCAGATGAACAATTTATCACATAGGCCTAGAGCAAGTGTACAGCCAGAGGTTTAAAATATTGTACTATGGAAATGCCATTTGCATAACTATAAGAAAGTGAGAAGCTATGGAAATGCCATTTGCATAACTATACGAAAGTGAGAAGCTATGGAGGAGAGCAGAACTAGTATGAAGAAAATGGAATTAGTACAGAATTTGTCAATTACATCTTGATGTTGAGTGTGATTATGCTGAGCCAAATCATCACATTTTGAGGCATAAAAATGAAGGAAATAATAGCTGCAGCTGCCAGACTTGGAGAGACCAACAAAATTTGAAAACTGTGATAATGAATCAATTTTCTCCCTAGGACCTCTTCAATGGACTAGAATAATCTAGATATGAGCTAGTTACATAATATTAACTTACATTTGAGCCACTGGGTATTCCGAATTTAAATACTGTGAAACTGTATATTTAAATGACAAATCTTCATTATTTTCAGCATAATAGCATCAATGACATCGGAGTTTTAATCTTTATTTCTATCATCATGCGGTCCTGCGTGAGCAGTGCCTGGATTAGCGCGGAATTGCATGCGAGCAATCAATTTCACACAACGTTACAAATCCGTATTACTTTCCGCAGCAATCGAGTGGTTAAGTCCTGGTGTTACATGAGTAAAGGCTCACCAGTATATCAAGGCTGCCTGAACTGTGAGAGCGCTGAGCAGGTGGCATGATCGGGGAGGTGGAAGGGAATAGGCACACGCGCAGTCAGACGTCTTGCTGGTCAGCTACTTCGTTGGCAGGAATAGCCAATGTTTTGCTGCCCAGAATTTGAACATTGCATATTCCATTCAAAATTCCTCTAGATTTAAATGAGAGTTTGGTGTCTGGATTAAAATTAAATTCCAAAACAGCTGAAAATATTCAGTTAGCATGGCACAAAATGGGACAAAGCCCCAATCTATCTCTTTCCAAGCGTTTATCCCAAAGTATGGGGTCCGCTGTTTTGCTATATCTCCTCCATTTCATCTTATTGTTGACATCTTCAGCTTTTAAACCATTGTCGTGCATGTCGACCTTGATATTGTCAGTCCACCGCTGTAAAGGCCTTCCACGTGGTCGCATTCCTCCCGGATCAACTTGGAGAGCTGTTTTAGCAACCGTGGAGACTCGCTTCTCTCACTTTCTCCACAATTGGAGCGATGCCAAGTCTTTATCGAACATCTTCATTTCTTACATGGTCACATCGAGTCAGTCCAAGAGTCCATCGAAGCATCTTCATTCCTATTGTATGAATAGTCTGCTCATGGGTTTTTTTTTTTTTTTTTTTTTTTTTTTTTTTTTTTTTTTTTTGTCATTGGATGATATTCTGCCCCATAAATAGTTGCTGCGTGTACCACGGTCTTGTAAATTTTTGCCTCTAGATGGTGAGGCATCTTTTTATCGTAGAGGACTCTGGTGATTTGTCTCCACTTGAGCCAAGCTCCATTTACCCCGCTTGGGTATCAAAAGTGGCATCACAGTTCAAACTGACCCTAGGTATTTAAAATGCATGGTTTTCTGTAAGTCTTCATAATTGATCCTTATGGTCCTGCTAGTTTGGGGGCCACATTCTAGGTATTCGGTTTTCTGGGTGTTGAGGCGCAGACCATTCTCGGCTAATTTGTCGCACCAAGTTTGTGTCTGGCGTTGGGAGTTCAAGGCGTGTTTATTGGGCAAGAACCACATCATCCGCATAAAGAAGAGTCCAGGGATGTGATGTCTGTATGTCAGCTGTTGCTGCATCCAAGCAGAGGATAAATAATAATGGTAATAGAGCTAAGCTCTCATGTACACCCACGGTGATATCAAAAGGCGGGGAGATTCCGGATGGACCCTGGACCACACTAGATGTATTGTGATATATAAGTTATACCAAGCTTACATAGGCTTGCGGGGCTTCATGACTACGAAGAGCTCGCCAGATGAGGTCATGTGGGACTTGGTCAAATGGTTTTTCTAGGACTAGAAATGCCATGTGTACACTTCTGCCTCTCCCTATGTTTTTCTATCAATGAACATGTGGCATGGATGGTATCGATGGTACTGCAGCTCTTAACAAATCAAAACTGGTCGGATGTTACAGTGACAATGTTTCTGAGCCTGTTGCCCAGCACTCGTTTGAACATCATCTGTGTATGGCAAAGGAGTTGAATAGGGCGGTAAGTAGAGCAGTCGCTCACGTCTCCTTTACCTTTCCAGATTGGGACTGTCATGCTAGTTGTCCATGCGCGGGGAAGTTTGTTCTTGATGATGATCTGGTTGAAGAGTGTGGCAAGGAATTCTGCAGCGGGCTTGCCGCCAAGAATTTTCCAGATTTCTGCTGGTATGTCATCTGGGCCAGTTGTTTTTCCATTCTTCATCTTCTTTATGGCAACCAACCTCTGCCATAACCAAAGGCACAGGTCCATAGATGGGATCAGAGCGTGCAATCTGTGGAAGATCAATTTCTTTGTTGCTGATATCTGCAAAATAGTCGGACCATTGTTGAAGGATGGCTTGTTAGTCTCATAGTAATTTGTTGTCAGCTCCTTTGATATGCATGACATATCCAATGTCCTGGGTTGATCGGTTGTGGGACTTCGCAAGACGATAAACATTATTTTCTCCTGCTGATGTGTCAAGCTGGTCGTACAGATCCGGGTACGAACGATCTTTTGCAGTAGCCACGGCTCTTTTCGCTGCCGATTTCAGCACTTTATATCTCTGAAGGTCAGTATCCAGACGGGTCTTCCCGCAAGCCTTAAAGGCTACCTTTTTCTCCTTGATAGCTTGTTGGACTTCATCATTCCACCACCAGATCTGTTTATCAATATATTTTTGCCTGGGTTTTGGTTTTCCCAGAGTTACTGTTGTTGCCTGATGTATCTGTTCTGCAGCATCTTCCCCCATGTCCTCAACTGACTAGGCAGGCTTCACTACGAAGTTGGTTAAAGCTGTCTTCATTTCGTTCTTGTGGACATTCATTTTCCACCACTTGATACGCTCAGGTCCAGTTTTAGATGTCTTACGAAATTTGACAGTTTACAAGTTACAACTCCCATATTTGTTCCGTAATGATGTTGACCATATATCAAAAATATTTAATAAGTCCACCTATTCAATACATACCAAGATTCTTATGGTTAAACTTTTACATAATATTATAGTCATATTAGGTACATATTTCACTCTCAGTCTTGGATAAGAGGTATTCACTGTAACGTTAGAATAATTAATGTTGCGAAAATTGTGTCAAAGTGTCTGTCAAGCAGGCAATACCAGAACAGTTAGGCACGTCCAACATGGTATGAACGAATAATTTTTCAGCCACATCTAAGGCTAAGAACCAAAACACAACTGGGCCAATTGTCCTTACAAGACCGTCGTTAAGAACGATTAAGCAACAGTTCCAACATTCTACACTCCACATAAGTAAGAATGATCATGTTCTAAATTTTAATTTTAAAAAAGTGTATTTTATCACTAGTTTCCTCCATTAACCATCATTTGTTCTGTCCATATATTTTAGATGTTTTTTAGTGTGTTAATTTTAAGATGTCACAATGTTAAAAAAGGTTATTATTTGTAAACTTTATATCTTACATGGATTGTTAAGTTCCAAGACCAGAGACTTCAAGGCTGAGTTACGGCTGATGATGCCCCTAAAAGAGGGTGAAACGTGTACCTAATAAGACACTATAATATATGCAAAAGTTTAACCATAAGATTCTTGGTATGTTTGACAGTTTTCCGAATATCCAGAACAAGTAAACAGTGTTGGGGGGTAATACAGTTATATGGGATCATTTTGGTATCTATTACCATCTTCAGATCTTGTTGTCGAACCATCCAGTAATCGATCTGAATAGCATGATCTCCACTGGTATATGTAGCTACATGTGTTATCCTTTTCTTGAAATATGTGTTGGTCACAACTAAAATGAGCCTCTGCACAATCAAGTATACGACATCAGTCATCGTTTCACGTGCCAAGACCATATCCTTCATGGCATCGCCCATATCTATCCTGTTGAGATCACACGTCCATTTAAGTCTCCCCCACAAGAAAAATGAACTTATCTGGAGGAATTGTTCCAAGATCGGCATCAAGATTGTTCCAGAACTCATCATTCTCATCTTCCATGCATCCAGTTTGAGGTGCATAGCAAGGTATGATATGGGCAGTTTGTTAAGTCAATCCTGACAGACATGAGCCTATTTGACACTCTGACGACACTTGTGATGTTGCGGTAGCGTAGGCCAACCACTATTGCACTATTGCCACTTTGATGTTGTGCTGGTGCCATGATAGATGAGTTTGTAGTCATCTCCAATTTCTTTCGCCTTGGAACCTCTCCACTTGGTCTCCTGTATGAAGGCAATATCAACATGTCTGTTCAACATTTCTGCTAGCTCATGATGTCGGTCAACGTTCCAATATTTAGGGTGGCGTGCACCATCTTGGAGTAAATTACTACAGAAGTAGCATTTACTAAAGAAGTCCATACTACAGAAGTAAATTACTACGGGAGTTATTTACTCCGGAAGTAACATCGGAGAGTTGAAGTACAATTTACTCTTTTAGTTACTACTATAAAAGTAGCGTTCGTTACTTGCGGAGTAGTGTTGTGTTCGTGTATCTTCTTTAAAGAAATGTAAATGGATAAGGTTATGGTGCGATAGGAAACGGGGGAAAAACGTAAGCGAAAAAGATAAATGCTTGTTAATAGAGATAATGACTGTCTACGCAAAGGATATAGGGTGTAAGAAACACAACATAAAGATGCTGGATAAGAAAAGAAGTTCATGGAAAGCCGTGACAGAAGAATTCAATGCTTCGAGTGACGGAAAATGCAGTGAAGAGCAAGTTAAGATTCTGTGGAAGTGGGAAGGACTTAAAAGCGAAGGCGGAAGCAAAGCAGAAAGTCATGGACACTCAGGAAAAATTAAGACTGATGGTGGTTTCTTCATACAGATCGCCACAGCAAAATTTTCCCATTTTTCATACCAGGCAAATGCTGGGTCCGTAATTTAAGGCCCCGGCCGCTTTCCAATCTCTAGGACTTTCCTACCCTATCGTTGCCATAAGACCTATCTGTGCCGGTGCGACGCTAAGCAATTTGAAAAAAAAAATATAAACACCTCTTCCGATTTCTAAAAAGTTCACCGTTGTCACCGAGAGGGCAAAATATGGGAATAGGCGTGCAGTCACAGTCAGTTGCACCCACGGTGTGTGGAAACCTGCCAACGTGAAGAATATCCTTTTATTTTCCAAACAATAATCATCATTTGCAAGCGTACCTCCCTCTCAGCCTCAACTACTGCTTTAACCATGCGATGAAATATACGGCCAGCAGTTGTACGGTAAACGTTAATTAGATCACCGGCAACTGTACTGAAATGTTCCGGTACAAAACACTAGTAGGGCACACAGCAACTGTAATTTGAGAGATACAACAAGATTAAGACAGGAATTCAGCTGTAAGTGATCTCCAAGTAGATTTAGAAGGGAAGTAAAGGATTCCTTCCTAAGACCAAAAATGTTCCTGAAACTCTCCGTGTGCACATTATGCACTGTAGGCCTATGCACTATTACATTTCCCGTCGTTTTCTGCGTCAAGATCGTCAATATAATCTAAGTAATCCATAAATACGTTTGAAACGTCTTTCCTCTCATATACGGCACGATATTATCATTAGTCAACAAGTCTAAACTTAGCTTACTCCATCCACGACGTGAGAGTAAATTCTAACCTATATCCGTGCGTTATTTACGTCTTTAGTAATATACTACAAGATGGTGCTCTCAACATTTTACTCTTGTAGTAATTTAGTCCAGGAGTATCTGAAAGCACTAAAATACTTCAGAACTAATTTACTCTCGTATGGAAGTCGCCGAATGCTGACTTCAGGAGTACTTTACTACAGAAATAGAACTTACTCTTGGTTGGTGCACGCCACCCTTAGTGTGGCAAATCTTACTCTTAATTGCTCTTGCCAGACTAACTTCTTTAATCTACCCCGCCCATGGGAAGGTAACCCCTGTACATTTCTCGCGTCACTCGGGCGCAAGTGGTGCACATTGCTATGGGGGAACGCCCATGTTCCGAATTTCGAGAAGACGTAGCTATAGATGAGACGAAGACTACCTCAACCAGCTGATTGCTTAATTAGGTCCTAATTCCTTGAAGTACGGAAATTGTTTAGATTTGGAAATAGTGGAGATGAAGCTGGACAGAGCTCTACTCCCTCGAATTGACTGAACAACATTCCATAAAACATATCCATTTTCTTTCAAGAGCCATCAATTTCCAATTCGCTAGGCATTTTGTATCACGATCCTCAAGGGACGTGATGGTCTATTTACCTAAGCCAGTTAAATATTGCAATGTCAAGAGAGCGATATTTTAAAGTTTCAATAATGCCAAAAAGGTGATGACAGGCTATCACTCGCTGACTAGTATGATTGTCTTCCTCAGATGTTACTGGTGAGTCTGTGAGTACTTAGGGGACTGTGGAGGCCAATCCTCGAGCCACAAATTCTTCCACAGTGGTGGCAAACTTTGTATTAGTGATGGGTCAAACTAGCTCTTTCGAGGGAGTTAGCTCATCCGCTCCCGCTCCCAGCTGAGAGTCGTTAGAGTCAACTCTTGGGAGCGGGAGGGTTGGAGCGAGCCAAGGAAGTCAGGCCGCTCTCCGCCTCCAGGTTTGTTCGTTCATTCATTCATCCGGTTTAAGGCAGATGGCTCTTCATGACTTCCGGTCGCTCCTCAAGACTTCAGGCCGCTCTTAATGACTTCCAGGAACGAACGAGATAGCACAAATAGTTTACATTTCCCACAACAGATGGCAACACAATGTCCAGTTTGGCATGCTAAATTAATATATGCACCACTGGCAACATTGGCAATCAATCCAATGGTAAAGCTTTACATACAGTAACGAAGAAACTATAACAAATATACAGTATTAATGGATGACATCTAATATTCCATTCTTCTTAAAATGATGTCTTTCAAGTCTGAATGCACCATATGAGACGTATGTTCGAGTAGTGGCACTACTTCTGTTCGGTCGTGTTACTGTACTCAGCGATTATTACGTTGTTCGATAAGCGAATCAATAAGTGCGCGCATGCTCATTACTGACTTCGGCACTGTGTGCTAAGGCTGCTTCTGAGTAGCCGTGATTTGTCTTGTAGCCGGCCTCCAAGATGGTTGTATAGTCGCGTGTGCTTTGGAAAACATTTTGGTGTAATTGGAGAGTCTGGAGAATGGAATTAGACACTCTAGGCTAGGATGTTGGAGAACTAAGGCTGTGCCTTTAGATTTTTATTTATTGTGTGCTCCAAGTTATCTTTAGATTATTATATTAAAAAATCTTATGTGAGTGTTGACCGTTACCTGCATGCCTAGCTTGTAAGTGTGGCGTAAGTTGTGAAATCTGATATTCTACCACAAAGAAGTAAGTACTGGTAACTCTTAATATTTTGGAAGCTCTCCCAAGGCCGTGGATTATTTGAAGTAAAAAACTTTGTCGTGAATTTGGCCTATATATTAATGGATCTTTTCGGCAACGGTTTGTTTATTTAACTGAACTGTTTTCACTTCTGCAGGTGAAATTTTCTTAAAAAGGACAATATCATCATCAAGATTTTTAAAATGTAACTAGCTCTAAATGTTAGACCATGGTCTTAAGATTTCAAGATCTAATGGTACGGTAATTAAATTGTGAGGTAATTTGGAATCGCTAGATATGTGTCTACGAGGCTGTGTGTTGTTCTATTTGTTTAAATTTATTTAGGTTATCGTTTGTGCTGGACCTTCTGATGATTTTTTTCGGCACGGGTTTCTTCATTCATTTCATTAAATTTTGGGTCAGTGTATTCCTTTCTAATTTCCATCGTTCTTGATATTTGATTTCTAATTGTGCTGTAATTGTGTGTGTTGCCCAAAGTTTTGGTATGGGATGGTTATTTAAGTTTTTCTGGGGTCTAAATTATATGATACCTCATACACGCATCAGGCCATGTCCAAGGCTTCCTCTATTTAAATCTGTTAACAAAGATTTTGGCCAACAGTTTAGTGAAATGTAAATATAATTTCATACAGTCATCTATGATAGTAATATTACTATTCATCTTCTAAAACGTCGAGCCTGTGGAGAATTGAAATTTGTTTGTCGCGTTTTATTTTTATAAATCTCATTCGGTTAACGTTCTCAGGTCTCATTCTTCTCCTTGTTTACTGTCTTATCCTTTATTATTTGTTGCATCACCCCTTACCTTGTCTTGTGGGTACACATAGATTTTGTGGGCTTTGGCTACTTTTAATGAATTATAGCTTGGCTTGCTACTAGCTTCGGTTTGTGTGTGTCGTCGTTCCGTTTTTAATTGTGGAATATTTATATTATTTTTCCCTTGTGAAATCCTACTTGGATGAGAAAATTTTCTGTCAATTATTTATTGACATTTAAATTTGATTTATTTATCCGTGTAATTTTATTTGGTGTTGGAACCACTTTTTTTGTGTGCGTGTGTCCGTGTTCTTGTCATTGCTTAATTATTGATGTGGGAATGTACAACACATTTCAATCTTAAACAGGTTTATAGTTAGTTGCGGGCCTGTATCTTATTTATCAAGTAGGAATTAGTTTAAGATAGATGATCATCTATTTAATGGTATCGATCTATGAATTTTCTTTATGGTCCAAGTAATTATAATTTATTTAATAGGTTGCAACCTTTTCAGTGTTCTAATTTTTCAAGGTTAGATGTAAATATTAATTATTACATAATTAATTATTAATTTAAGATGTCAGTTTTTTTTTTAATTTGACTAATATTTAAATTTATTGAAATAATCTATGAAGGTATCAACTCTTTAGTATTCTCAGTTTTAAAACAAAATGGTTCAATTTAATCATTTTGTAATTTATTAAGTGGTATCTGCTTCTCAAGTTTTATTTCTCATTGATTTTATTATTTTTTTTAAAAAGATAATTCAATTGTAAATATTAATGAATTTTAAATCTTTATTCTTTAAGTAAATATTGTGACTTAACCTTTAATTTCGTCTCTTATTTGGTAGTCTTAGTTGCTTTGACCTGGCAACCCCTAAAGTGTTCATTTAAGATCCTGGCCTTTAGTCCCCTTATTTTGGGTCCTCTTCCACGTGTCATATTTGATGCTACTGCCCCAAGGTAAGTAATTTTGTGCTTCATGTTGATTTTGTCATTTCTGTGCATTCATTGTTGTATAGCATCTCTTACTACGTACTGTATTTTTTCATTTTTCACATACAGTATAATTATTTGAAAATATACTGCAGTATACACTTTGGCACGAGTCATTTAACCCATATTTTAAAGCCGAACCTAGCGTTAATTTATATTTTCCTTAATTCGATTTAAAACTATGGTATATCATTTTATCCACTATACCGTAAAACCAAATAATGTTGGCAATATGTTGATTCATAACTATATCCGCATTTAAGAAATAGGTGAGGATTTGTCAGAGTATTTCTTAATTATTTCAGACAGTAAAACTACGCTCTTTCTACTTGCCAGGTGGTACATTCAATATTCTGGATAGTGACTGTTGTTCGTGCTTAGTTTAGGATAGTTAACCCGAACTTGGTGTCGTTTATTTGCTCTTAACCTACTGGATCTACAGTACACTCTTCATAGATTATGATTGCATGCAGGAAGTGAACTGGTAAGTATTGCTCAATGACATGTTGTTTATTTCTTTTTATTGTTTCGTTAGATAGCAGGTTGCCAGAACTATGGCACAAATAACGTACATGGCAGACAGACCACAACCACTGGTGCACTGAGTACGGGAAGAGGCTAAACTGGGTACCTAGTCTATAAAAAAGAAAGCGGCATCTGTATGTCACATGATTATCTGAAGCATCGTATTGGCTACAGTTGCGTTTTTATGAGTTTCGACTTGACACTTAACCAGAAGTCAGACATTGGTGTCAAATTGTTACGAATACAAACAGCTGATCCATGACACATGAACGGAAATATATATACTCGAATGTAAGTCCAGAATCAATTTATTATTCCTGGTAGCAACTTGCGTAACTCACATAAAATTAACAATAACACACCACATATTTAGGATAAAGCTATGAGATAAAAATAGATCAATGCTCGAACAGATAAAACGCGAGAAAATGAAATTATATTACTCACCAACTAGAAGAGCTCGCGTTGCTAATCAATTCAATTTCTCCGAAGGAAAGAAAATGCCTACAAAGGGAATACACCCTTCATTTCCGAGTCACTATCGGCATTGTCATTGTCTGTTGAGGTTTTACTCTCACTTGACCATAACGAGATAACGTCTTCAAGATTATCGTCTGTGATACTTTCCTACTCCCAAGTTTCATCAGATACACTATAGGTTTCACTTATGTCTGATTGTGTCTCACAACCTTGATTCAGTCTTCTGCACTTACATGGCCTACGGCTTCCCAAAGAAGTCGTTCAACTTCCAAAACTGTGAAGAGTCGCAAATCAGTTCTACGGCATTAAAATGGCAATGGTATTTTGGAACGCAAACAACTTTACGGCCATGCCTCCTGGCTATTTCACCCACTAAGTAAACTGGGTACCAGGCCTTGTTTTGTTTCACAAGATGCATGAGATCCCCCCTTCCTTATGCCACCACAAACTGAAATAGAGTCCTCCTTCAACCACTCAACTCATTATTGCTAACTCTCGCTGTTGGTGCTTTGTCAAGAATGATCGAGTGAACGGACAAAGACCGCGGAAAGAATTGAGCACAATACAATACACAGCTGACAGCATGTGGTTTCAGTGAACAACTTATCGACAACATTGGTAACCGGAACTAGAGTCTATCACACTCTATCGGAGCGATCGGCTGCTTATGATTGGCTGTTTATTCATTCACTTAGCCTCCGCCCATAGGCAACATTCAAATGTCAAGTCGAAACTCATAAAAACTGAACTATAGAAATGAACGAGAATCGATGTGACGAGCTAGCTCTTTCTTGGAGTCGCAGCTGATAACAGAGTCTGCTCGTAAATGAACGACTAGCTCGCAAGGAGGGAGCTAGCTCATACAAGAGTAGACTTGTAATTGAACGACTAGCTCTCAATGAGGAGCTACCTCTCTCCAATGAGTCATTCAAAACAGTCAGTTCGTTCATGAACGACCCATCATTAGTCAGCGTTGAGATCCAGTTGTTGAGAGTTATTCATCCTGAGAAGCGCCTGCTCTTTCCGAGCAATTCTCTTCTCAGTTTCAAATCTCCGGCGTTGCTGTTCGAAGTTCTTATGACCTTTGTGATAAGACGACACCATACCAGGCGGTTAGCTGCTTTTGTTTCCCAGTTAGTGCTGTTGATGTGGCATTTCTTCATGCCAGAATTTAGTACGTCCCCGAATCCTTTTTGTTGTCCATCGTGGTGTCGATGGCCACTCTTCAGTTCAGCATACATAATTTGCTTTGGGAGGCAAAAATCAAGCATACAAATAACATGACCTGTCCAACGAAGTCGATATTTCTTGATCATAGCCTCAATGCTGATGGTACAGGCTTCTTCCAAGATACTGATGTTAGTTCAGTGATCTTGCCATTTAACCCTAAGGATCCTCCTCAGAGAGTGCTGATGATATTTCTCCAGGCACTTTACGTGCCTCCCGTAAGTGGTCCAAGTTTCACACCCATAAAGGGGTATTGGTATTACAATAGCCTGGTACACATCAAGTTTTGTCCGAGTACTGATGTTCCGGTTATCAAAGATCCTTTGTCGTAGACGACTGAATGCTGCACTAGCACAATTCAGACGATATTGAATTTCAGCATCTATATTAGCATTTGGTGAGAGGTGACTGCCAAGGTAAGCAAAGTTTTGAATGTTCTGCAAGATCTCGGACATGGACTGTAATGGTAGGAGCAGAAGAATTGCCTTTGGGTGCGGACTGATGCAATATCTGCGTCTTTTGGATGATAAGATTTAGACCAATGCTCTTGTATGCTTTTGTGAAAGCATTTAGGACGGTCTGTAGGTCTTCTTCTGAACTGGCCAGAACAACATTGTCATCTGCATACCGGAGTTCCACAACTCAGGCAGTAGAAATCTTGGTCTTGGCACGCAGTCTGCTAAGGTTGAAAAAACCACCTTCAAACCTGTGCACTATTTCTATGCCCTGTGGTAGTTCACCTTTAACAAGGTGAAGTATGGTTCCAACAAAAATTGAGAATAGTGCAGGAGGAATTACACATCCTTGTTTTACAACAGTAGGGATCTCAAATCGTTCTCCAGGTCCATTATTTGTAAGGATGATACCATACATGTTGTCATGGGGGGCTCAAAATATCTTAATGAATTTTGGAGGACAGCCAAATAGAGCTAAGGTTTTCCAGAGAGCATCTCCGTTAACCGTGTCAAAGGCCTTGACAAGACCTATGAATGCCGTATATTGTTGGCAATTTTGTTCCCAGGACTGTGTCTAGCACGGAAGATCGTGTCAACAATACCACGATTGGGTCTAAAGCCACATTGTGTCTCTGGTAAAAACTCTTCTGCAAGTGGTGCTAGACGATTGGATAGATTTCTGGCAAGAATTTTGCCAGCAACAGAGAGCAAGGATATTCCACGATAATTACCACATTGGGTTGTATCCTCGTTTTTAAACATGGTCACTATTAGTGCATATCTGAGGTCCGCAGGCATGGTTTCTGAGTTCCAGACTTTGACGAGTTTATGTAAATGCTCAGTGAGGACTAGGCCACCTTCCTTGTAGAATTCAGCAGGGATTCCATCTGGTCCAGCAGCTTATTTGTTCTCTAACAGTTTAATGGCATCTTCAACTTCTTGAAGAGAAGGAGTTTCGCCAATATGCTGCTGCATGGGTCGTTGAGGGATTTTAGTAAATATTTCTTTCTGCACATATGTTTGTTCAGAAGTCCATGGAAATGCTTCTTCCAATGGGCGTTTATGGGAGCAGCTGTCTTTAAGTAGTTCAGAACTACCTTTTGATGTTAGTGGATTTATACCCTGAGTAGATGGACCGTATGTAGCATTGGTGGCACCAAAAAAAGCCCGGATTTTTTTGTTGTGCCTGCCAGATGTTGGATCTCTTTGGACTTTACAACCCATCATTGATTTTTAAGGACAAGTGGCTCTTTGCACAGCTTTTTTGGCTTCTTGATACGGATGTTTCTTGGGAGCTGAGCTGTCATGTTGTGTGTGCTTTCCTCTTTGTATGTATGAGGCTCCTAATTTCTTCATCATTGGTTTCAAACCAATCTTGATGATTTTTATCGATGTAACCAACTGATTCTTCGCAGGATTATACCACCACATACCTGAATGTTGACCAATGTTCTTTGACGCTGTCAGGATATGTACCGGGAAGATTTTCTCTTAGTTCGAGGAATTTGGTTTTAGTATCACTGTTATTCAGACAATCAGCGTTCAGCATGCGCCTAGCGAGCTTTTTCTGTTTTTTTTTTTTTTTTTTTTTTTTTTTTTTTCCCCCCCCGTCGTTCATGAACATGCAGAGCCATCACAGATTGTATCAGTCAGTGGTCTGTCCAACAGTCATCAGCACCAGTCAGGGCCCTTGTGATTAAGACATCACGTTGATCTCTGGCATTCACAATGACTGACGATTAGATGCCAGTGTTTTGACCTGGGGTGCTGCCTAGATGTCTTAAATTCATCTTTCTGTCAGAATATTTTGCAAGTTGCTTTACGTCGTACCGACACAGATAGGTCTTGTGGCGACGATGGGACAGGAAAGGGCTACGAGTGGGAAGGAAGCGGCCGTGGCCTTAATTAAGGTACAGCCTGGTGTGAAAATGGGAAACCACGTAAACCCAGGGTTGCCGACCGTGGGGTTCGAACCTACTATCTCCCGAATACTGGATACTGGCCACACTTAAGCGACTGCAGCTATCGAGCTCGGTTTTCTGTCGGAATAAGGTGTTGGTGATAACTAGATCGGGTTCCGAGCACTTGGTGAGTAGGAGAGTTCCATTTTCCTACATCATCCTTGCCAATTACAACAGGCCACAGTGCTGATTCCTTACCAACTTTGGCATTGAAGCCTCCCAAGAGAATGATTTCTTTTTTTTTTTTGCTAGGGGCTTTACGTCGCACCGACACAGATAGGTCTTATGGCGACGATGGGATAGGAAAGGCCTAGGAGTTGGAAGGAAGCGGCCGTGGCCTTAATTAAGGTACAGCCCCAGCATTTGCCTGGTGTGAAAATGGGAAACCACGGAAAACCATTTTCAGGGCTGCCGATAGTGGGATTCGAACCTACTATCTCCCGGATGCAAGCTCACAGCCGCGCGCCTCTACGCGCACGGCCAACTCGCCCGGTGAGAATGATTTCATCAGCCTTGGGTACTTTGCTTAGAAGCATGTCAAGCTGGGAATAAAATGCTTCTTTCTGGTCTTCATGAGAGGCGAGAGTTGGAGCGTAAACACTAATTAGAGTGGCTCGCTGATTATTTGTGAGCTTTAGATGCAGGGTCATTAGTCTTTCATTTATGCCCAAAAGTATTACACCAAGTGTAGGAACAAGTTCATTCTTGATGGCAAAACCAACTCCGTGAATGTGGGGATCATTAACATCTTTCCCTATCCAAAAGAAAGTATAACCACCGCCACGCTCGCTGATCTGTCCTTCATTTGCCCACCTAGTTTCACATAGTGCTGCAATGTCTATGTTACATCTTCTATGATAATGGGATACAATTGCAGTTTGTCTTTCTGGATGATTATCTGTGTCACTGTCCATTAGAGTGTGGATGTTCCAAGTTCCAAAATTTATATGTAACTTCTTTCGACTGCATATGGTGTTCGCTCTGGGCGCAGATTCCCAGTAGGGTTGCGTTTAGGCTGAATATGTTTAGGGCTGGTGCTCCCCTCCCCATTTGGGGTGAGCAGAGTGGATCCTGAATGGGGCTACTCAGTCACAAATGCAGCACACAAATTGCTTTACAGCCTTTCCTCAAGCAAGACTGCGATCACACACCCGTCACCTCCGTGTTGGTTTGTCACTAGGCCTAGGAGCTTCCAGACTACACAATCCTGCCCCCGATGCAACTCCCTGACTGCCGCAGAACTTGTTACATTGGTACCGAATTTCGGAAGACGCCTGTGCGTGATATCATTTAACATGGGAATGCTGCTGCACATCAACAATCACACGATCCTTGAGAGACTCACATCCTTTACCCGGTGGCATGGATACTACGACAACTAGATAATCCAAGTCTGCTGCAGCCTTCATCCGCCTTCCTGGCCATTAGAGTTATTATTGAGTGCTCATATGCCCGGTCCGCAGTTTAGGACCTTCTACGCCATTGAACATAAGTGGTTCATCCACTTTTAGGGGTAGTTTCCCACCCCAAGGGGAAGGAAGTGCCCCAACCTCTACTAGCTCCTCCGCCTCTCTAGAGAGCCGTTGTTGTGATAGAGGGGGACTCCTTATCCCGGGAGTCATTCGGCCGCCAGAGCCTCATCAGTCTAAAGCAGGGTGCAACACGAGCAGGTGAGGTTGACATTTAAGTAGCACCCCTTACACCCCAAAAGGTAATTGTACAACGAATACAACGAGCACGTGGCCTTGTGGTTTTGGTCACGTAGCTATCAGCTTCCATTCGGAAGAGAATTGATTTGGACGCTACTGTCGGCAGACCTGAAGATGAATTTTCGTGGTTTCCCCATTTTAATGACAGGCAAATGATGGGGCTGTACCTTAATTAAGGCTTACTGCCCATTTATAGCCATTTCCTAACCCACTGTCACCGGAGGACCTACCTTTGTCAGTATGACGTAAAGAAAATAGTAAAAAAAAATATTTAAAAAAAGTACAAGGAATGTTCCACTTAAGGAAATCCTTCAATAAATATTTACCCCACTGAGAGTCGTGTCTTGATGGGTTTTGGCTAGTTTGTTTATATATTACCTGTACTTGACTGGCGTGTGCAGTATGTAACGCACATTTTATGTGGCAAAAAGATTATCCATTTGTCTGGCTTCTTGGCTGAATTGTCAGCATTGAAGCCTTCGGTTCAGAGGGTCCCAGGTTTGATTCCTGGCTGGGCCAGAAAGTTTAGCCTTGTCTAGTTAATTCCTTTGAATAAGGGACTACATTTATGTCTCAAAATACTTTTCATATATACACAATACAACCAACCACCAAAGAAACATGCAACAGTGAAAAAAGCACCACTACTTTGTTTAACAGTGTTGTTTTTACAGGTACATTATAGTGTTGCAAGCGTTACATTTGGTGTTCGACAGACTGAAAAGCTTTAAAGTTACATTAACTGAGCATGCATTGAAAAGGATGGCTTCCCTCCTAATAAATTGCCTTCACAATGTTTAACGCAGTTGACAAAGCATGACTGTAAGAGAGTCCACACTTCTCAAGTGATGCCTGTGAAGAAATGAAATTTTAGTAATTTTTTTATAGCGGATGGTTCGATGGTATCTGAAATGGTAGTTGAGGAACTAAAAGCCCCTTGCCTTATTCATGTATTGCAGGCTTTGTCAGCGTTGTTGTTGTTGTTGTTTGAGTCATCAGTCCATAGACATGTTTGATGCAGCCCTCCACGCCACCCTATCATGTGCTAACCTTTTCATCTCTACGTAACTACTGCATCCTACATCTGCTCTAATCTGCTTGTCATATTCAAACCTTGGTCTACCCCTACTGTTCTTACCACCTACACTTCCTTCAAAAAACAACTGCACAAGTCCTGGGTGTCTGAAGATGTGTCCTATCATTCTATCTTTTCTTCTTGTCAAATTTAGCCAAATCGATCTCTTGTCAAATTTAGCCAAATCGATCTCCTCTCACCAATTCGATTCAGTATCTCTTCATTCGTGATTCGATCTATCCATCTCACCTTCAGCATTCTTCTGTAACACCACATTTCAAAAGCTTCTATTCTCTTTCTTTCTGAGCTAGTTATCGTCCATGTTTCACTTCCATACAATGCCACGCTCCACACGAAAGTCTTCAAAAACATTTTTCTAATTCCTATATCAATGTTTGAAGTGAGTAAATTTCTTTTCTTAAGAAAGCTCTTCCTTGCTTGTGCTAGTCTGCTTCTTATGTCCTCCTTACTTCTGCCATTGTTAGTTATTTTACTACCCAAGTAACAATGTTCATCTACTTCCTTTAAGACTTCATTTCCTAATCTAATATTTCCTACATCACCTGCCTTCGTTCGACTGCACTCCATTACTTTTGTTTTGGACATTTATTTTCATCTTGTACTCCTTACCCAAGACTTCATCCATACCATTCCGCAGCTTCTCGAGGTCCTCTGCAGTCTCAGATAAAATAACAATATCATCGGCAAATCTCAAGGTTTTGATTTCCTCTCCTTGGATTGTGATTCCCTTTCCAAATTCCTCTTTGATTTCCTTTACTGCCTGTTCTATGTAAACATTGAAGAGGAGGGGGGACAAACTGCAGCCCTGCCTCACTCCTCTCTGGATTGCTGCTTCTTTTTCAAAGCCCTCGATTCTTATCACTGCAGACTGATTTTTATACAGATTGTAGATAATTCTTCGTTCTCGGTTACATAGTCTGTAGACATGATACAAGAATATTCTTGACACGGCACAAGCCCAACAGCCTATACAATTCTTGTCACGGTATAAGCCCAAAAGACTACACAGTGTCATGTCCACAAATATGGGCCGTGAAAGCATCAATGGCTACGTAGTCTGTGTTTGACACCTGGGGTACCTGGTGATCATATCACAGTATAATAGATGATTCTGGATTTTTTAGTAGTGTGGATTGTCAGGAATGAGTATTGGCATTTATTGATATTAGCCTTTCAACTAAAAAATAATTACAGTGTTAAGTTGTCTGTCATTACTTTCATTTCAATGCACATGTGGCAATTGTGGTACTGATGTCATTGCCACTTTGGACTGTGGTTCAGTTGGTTGTGGACTTAATGGAAAGTCAATATGAAGAAAGAAAGAAAACAGACTGTTCTTTCCAAAGGAGGGAGCAGCTGAAGAAGGTATAGCCTAACTGTAGAAATAGGCAAAGCTAAAATTGGCATATGAAGTATAGCTGATGTTGTAGAGTGCAATTTAAAGATGAAGCAGATTTAAGATACTGGTACATGATTCTACAAATATTTTTCTTTGTGTCATTTAAAAAAAAAAATTGTGGTGTTTGTGTGATCATAAGTTACACTATCGTATATATTTGCTAGGCAGAAAGTTACAAATATTAGCAAACATTGATGGTCATATAAGCACTGAAATTGTAATGCTTTTTTTAAAAATGGAAATCTACAAGTAAATTACAAGTATAAAATTCCTAATCATGACTCCAGTACTGATACATGCACTTAAAGCTCTGAATGGGCAGAGGGAAATTCTAAGTAAACTTCTTAGATATTTATACAGAAAGCAGTACTGTAATAAGCATTTAGCAGAATCCATCTGAGAGATTGTACAGTACGTGATACTTCGGCTCCCTAGTGCTGAATCGGTAGACCTCGGTTATCTTCAAGATTCGTATTGGCAACCTCTGACACAAAAAATATGAAACCATTATGCATCGCCGTGAGACATCTGGCGGTAATATTGCAACACTTCGAATACTGTTGTTATTTACACAGCAATGTCAAAATATAGGTTAAGCTTGAACAGGAGTGATGGAAATCAAGGAACATACAGGAACAACCTAGAACTCCTAAGCAGAAACAACGGTCTCGAAAATTCATATTGATCAATCATACTATCGATTCAATTCAGATTTCATTTCCATTCAATTGGCAGTATTACCGGAACCGGGGTAGCTCTCTCCGTATCCCTCACCCTCGTAAAACGAACTATCACTAAATGTTTCGCAGACTGTAGTTGGATCATTCTGATCATTGTTATTTTTTCAAGTTTGCTCGTGTTCAATTCCTTGTTAGTTATACTTAGCAGGTAAGCTTGATATAAGTGTACATATATAATTTCTGGCAGAGGGTAATTAATGTTTTTGCTGCATTTGCCAAATAGTTCAGGATTTACAGGATCTGTTTATCAACTCAAAAAATGAACATTTCCTTTCCTCTCAGAACAGAGGAGAGGCCATTTATCTCCATATTTACTTCAGAAAGAAACTTTGAACAGGTTAAGCAAAGAGAAAAAAGAATTAAAATGGTGGAGGGCAAGAGCAGAAAAATTAGAAGCAAAGACAAAATCACTTACATGACAATTCCTTCAGCAGTGACAAAAATTCTGGATGGCCCAATAAAATAAGGTCATCAGGAATAATAAATTAATTCACATCTTTGTTCTCGAGGATGACCTAAGGTAATTCAAATTTGGTAAAACTTTTCAACGGTTGGTCCCAGCAAGGTAACACGACTGTGTTTACAGCCTGTCGGTTGTCAGTCACTGTAATTCTGAAAATGGAATCCATACACATACCTAAAAAAAAATGCCTATACCTCCATATATACTATAAGCAGATCAATAATCTGTTACTTGTCAGAACCTAACCAATATAGACCAATACCAAGAAATTAATACACACACACCTAAACAAAATCCAACTCCCTACGCCTTGCTTCATTTGGAATATTAGTAACCAGACCAAAAATATCATTATCCTACATGAATAAGTAGACCTACCCACTGGCCCCCAATCTGCAAGAGTTCTGCCCCTGAATTCATTGCACACAGAGTATTTTCATGAAAACTAAATAATTCTGCCAACGAGAAAGTGTGATTAAACACAATGCTAAAGAAAAAAGTGATTACCAGTTCTTCATTGATTCCTTCATAGTCTTGACAGAAAGAATGAAGATTCACTGTAATTTTGTACATTATCTTTCCCCAATAAGAAATTTTGACTTCTCATTTCAATATGGTAACAGAATGTTTGTCAACACACACTCGAAGAGACACTAAGGCACCGTGTATACTCCAGTATAGTCAATATAAGAATGCATGGTGCTACTTATCACGTCAAACTAAGCTCTGATATTACAAGTCAGTGTCAAATGGGAAGCGTTTTGGCCTCAAGAGGCTACTCAGAATTGACTTTCCAAATGCCTGCAACGCTGTCACATTATTCCACCAGTTAACACATTGGTCTCCACAGAAGAATTCACTGTGTTAAATGTGACTTGCACCAAGCTAAAATATTTTTACTTCATAGAAATCACTGCAAAAGAAACAGCTTCCCATTTCATAGAGACTAATACATCCACACTTAAAAGTATACATGCAATACAAACCGAATAATAACTTACAGTTTCTATCAACTTCCTGTAATCGAGAAGGGTGCTCTTATCTTTAATTTCTCCCGAGGCAATCCAACTCTTAATTTGGTCACGTAACCGCTGCAGCTTTTTAATTTCTTTCTTAAGATCTGCTTCATACTTCTCCTTCTGGTTACTATTAGTTGCATTATGAACTTTTTGCCAGATGTCTTCAAATGTATCCACACCTTCTGTCACTTTCTTAAGACACCTATCTATTTCTCCTGAAACACACACATCACATATTTCTGAAATACATACTATTTTTTTTTAAATTTCAGCGAAAACTAGGACCCAAGGTAGACTACTAGCCCTGTGTCTGCTCATTTTTTGCTATAGCCACACGCAAACACACCAATGAGTTTAAAATTCCTCTATTCGGACATAACCCTATTCTCACAGCTGTAGTTGAGCACTGCACCAATCTGTTTACAAAATATTACCAGTGGAAAAATAGCATGTTGATACAGAATGTCCACACCATCTTATATAAATTACGTAATTCTTGGCTTCCTAAGTAAATAAAAATATACCTGTTGAAAGCAAACATCTAGATTTAACGCATAATAAAGAATTACATTCGCTGAGCTTTAGTAAACAGGTCGGTAGATCAGCAATTCAGTATTTAATTACGAGAAATTTCATACCTTGCAACTTTCTTGTAGCAGCCATGGCTATGTAAACATGTGGAACAATAATTCGTGCATAGTCCAGACGTGCAAACTTGTCACACAACTTGAACACCGAGAACTAAAAAACTTCATAAATATTTCACACGTACAAAATCTGTTCACATGGAATATGGCCACCTTCCAATAGTCGCATAGGAGTGTAATACTATATTCATCCGCCTCTGTATTATGGGCAGAGATTGAGCAGAGAGGTAAATTAATATCAATACCACAAGTTTCTAGACAGTTTGAAAATTTCATCGCTTCACAATCACAATAACCACAAAGTAAGTTCACCCTTTGTCATTCAACATAATGCCCATATTGCCAACAGAAAAACGAAGTTGTACACCTACGCTTAATACCAAAACTGCGCAAACTCCCTAAACCTGCAAAAACAGATAAAAGACAATCGTAAAATCAGCTGATAGAAACAGTAGAATAATTCTACTTTAAGCAAATATGCTCGGCAATGCAATGTGATTTCTACTCTCGTTAAATTTTATAGGAGTTAAAAAATTGCTATACATATCGAAATTTCACGTCGCAATTGCATAATATTAGTGTAATAGCCCAATAACTCCTCTAATCATCATGCGTAAAATGACTTTTTGAACGATTGTAGTGCTTCTAGCTAATTATTTTATTTAATGTACAGCATTGTTTTTTAGCTGAACAATATACCCAGTCAATTATGATCACTATGTTGTATTATAGAACACGCAACTTTGAAATTCGCGCGGAAACTCTATAATCGCTAGCTTTTGTCTATTCTTTAGTTCCCTTTTCCATCACAATCAGCGCCTAACAACATGTAAACAATATGGTGAACAAAAGAGTACATGTCAATACCTGCCAGTGTGCTTTAATTATTTTGAAAGATGTTTTTGCATACTGAGATTGATCGATTTGTATGTAGGAAATTCTGTGCATATTTTCACTCAGTTGCTTAGGTTTGTACAACTACCCTACTCCTGTGTACCACTGTTAAGAGTATTTGCTATTCCATAACTGTATAAGTGATCGAAGAAAGGCACCGCTGTTGCATTGTTGGTGCTTGGTGCTTGATGCTTGTTGTTTTAAGGGGCCTAACGTCGAAGGTCATCGGCCTCTCTTTCGGAGTTGATATTTTCCATGGATCTTTGTTTTCTAAAAACCAAACTTGTTCATGGAGCCATGTCATTAAAATAGGGGCTAATGCATTATACGCTTAGTAAAGAATGGTTTAAATTCAAAGTGGTTTTGAATCCAGTTTGTGTAAGAAGAAACAAAACATTTTTTTTTTGTCTCTCCTGTAAAATGACATTTTTGGTGCTTACAACACACCGGCTTTCTAGGGGCGATATAAAGATTATACTATATACACTACCAACCACCACGGAAACACACAATAGTGAGAAAAAAAAAAAAAAGAAGCCTTGCGCAGTGAATAATTGAATATGGTACTATCCCTTCTGTGGTAGGAAGATAAACAATTTTGTGTTATAACAGGCTGCATTTCTGAAGAAGATGTTGCTGACGACATTAATTCACTCTCCTTGATCTTTCTTGTCTGTGTTTTGCACCCTCTCTTACACTGCTATTGCCTTTGTCAGTGTGCTAACAGTTACTGGGAGAGAGTTAAGTACCGGTACTCTAGTTAATAATCATTTGGAAGTGTTCTAAGCTGGTCAATGTGAAACTTTGAGCATAGACTGGTAGCACTACATTTCAAGGGTCTCTGTTTGCATACATGCTGTTTCTGTTGAAGTTCAAATTTCAACAACATAATGTGTTAATATACTGGAGAGACTTAGAGACTACTACTACTACTACTACTACTACTACTCCACACCCTGGTGTGGTTGTGGGTGCAAATTGTGGACTTGGCCAAGTTTTGTAGCAGAATGCCGCTCCTGTATTTGTCCTTTGAACTGCATGGATTATTTTTTCATCTTGAACATATTCTGTAGGCAGCTCACTATTGTCAACTTCAGTCCAGTTGATCAAGTATTCAAGAGTGACATCACAACCAAGAGCACTATGTGCAGGTTCAATATCACTTGCAGAGGATCTAACATCAGGGCCCTTTACATCGGTGACATTTTCCGTTTCTTCAGTAGAACATTTCTTCCAACAGTTCTGAATGGTAGCTGTGGTAACGCTTCTCCATGCGAGGCCCACTGAATACGCCACGGTCTTAAGATTGTCAGATTGCACATAGATGTCCCTTTCGTTATCACTGAGCAGTTCACGGCGATAGTGTGCTTTAAACCAGGCATGTTCATTTCTCCCATCTATACTGCTTACTATTGCTTGACCAGCCAGGCAGGAAAAGAGTGGGGAATACTGCATTAGAACAAGCAAGTTGTTTCAAGCCTGGGCAGGACGGGAATTCCTGTCCTAGCCAAGACGAAATGTGATCGCTTAGTACTGTAGTTGATATAGCGGAGCCTGTAGGCGAGTGTGATTTTAATTACTTGTGCTATCATTATTAAAACAATGTAACGAGTGTGCTCCACTCTTTGAAGTAGCATAAAACATCGTGGCTATTTATTTTTAATAACAATTATTATATTAAAATATATTGTGATGTGATGATTGCAACATAAGTATCTATACAAAGTAACTGAGAAGATCTCATAACTACTATATTATTACATCAATTTTCTAAATAATCAAGACTGGGAATACTGTTTATTATTCTCTACGTACAAACCGTTTTTGTCTATGCTATACTGTATGTAATATTCACTATTATTAAACAATAATAATGTTCTTCTATAGAAAAATTAATCACGACTCATTTAATTTTTTACTTATTATTATATCAAAATACATTGAAATGTTATGACGATGCAAGTATCTGCAGTATACAAAGTAACTGAAGAGATCTCCTAACTATATTTTAAAGGAGCATAATATTATATTTCAAAGGAACAAATATTGTTCTTCATGTACAAACCAGTACGTCTCTGTATAGTATTAATACATCAGTGAATGAACGCAGTGTAGAGGTAGCGTGCCTGCCTCTTACCCGGAGGCTCTGGGTTTGATTACTGGACAGGTCAGGGATTTTAACTGGATCTGAGGACTGGTTCGAGGTCAACTCAGTCTGCGTGATTACATTCGAGGATCTAACTGACGGTGAGATACTGGTCCTGGTCTACAAAGCCTGAATTTAGCCGAGAGGATTTATCACGCTAAAGTAAACTCGTGTCCTCATCCTGAGGTGGTGCAGCTCTTTTCAGGCACACCCCCAATGGAGGTGAGCTGCGTGTACCATTTGGACCACAGACTAGCCCTCCTATCATTCTTAAATTTCTGACAGTACTGGAAATCGAACCCAGGCCCCCGAGGACGGCAGCTAATAACACTAACCGTTATGCTGCGGAGGCGGACATTTATCACGCTGACCACGCGTCATCTCATCTGCTGATCAGAAGTTGGTTGGCAGGCCAAGGCTCACCAGGGCTGTTGTGCCTTGGGGGGTGGTGGGGTAGTGAACAAACAATAATTGGTCTACATTGGTGAAGTAATTATATACTACTTGTTTAAACAATTAAATATGTATGCAAACTAAATTTATGAATGTAAACATAGATAACAAAATATAAGTAATGCCAGTTTTCAATTATATGTTTTCGTTAATAACCACACGGTCATTAACCCTCTCTGGACCTAGGTTAAACTGTTTATCTCTTACTAAGATCCCCGTCCAGCCAGAAACTCTCTTACTTGGGACACTTGTAGTTGCTTTGCTATGTTTGTTAAATGTGGAAATGCATCTCTGCTGTTTCCCCACCAGTGAAGTAAATTATTATTGTCAACCTGTGGATCGTCTGACTCGTTGGCTGAATGGTCAGCATACTGGTCTTCGGTTCAGGGTGTCCCGGGTTCGATTCCCAGTCCGGTCGGGGATTTTAACCTTCATTAGTTAATTCCAGTGGCCCGGGGGCTGGTTGTTTGTGCTGTCTCCAGCAACTCACAAACCACACATAACAATATCCTCCACCACAATAACATGCAGTTCCAGTACACATGGCAGATGCCGCCCTCCCGCATCGGAGGGTCTGCCTTACAAGGGCTGCACTCAGCTAGAAATAGCCACACAAAATTAAATTACCTGCGGATCTATATTTATGTATCAGTCAAGTTCATTATGAGCTCATAGGTCTCTTGCCCAGTCCGCAAACTGTCTCTCTTTTCTTATTGTTACAGTTTCCCTCGATGTGGTTCCCGACACTGAAAATAATTATTAATATGCTACATGAGAGATCACACTAAACATTAAATGTGTAAAGATAACATTGGTCTTCTTAGAGACAGGCTCAAGTATAAGGCCAACCTTTTGTACACATTTCATGCACAGTTATCTATATGGAGTTCATTATGCCTTTCATCTTGGGGCAACTTATTCGGGGAAGAGTTACTAGACACTAAAATTGCTGCTCCTTTATGAAGAATATAAACTTTAAACTTCTCATTTAGAAACAGGTCGCCAGTTTATTTCAGAAGTTCTGTTATCTGAAAAGTTATTGTGACTTTTTATACCATATTAATTACACTAGCCAACATGATTTTGCGGTAAAATAGAAAATATGTCATTCTTATGGAAATCACTTCCCTGATTCCGAAAATGATGCTATTGTTTTCCTATCACATCTAGTTTTGACGCGATTCGGTGTTTTAGTATCTGCATGAATTCGTAAGATGTAATGTTGAGAGATGTTCTCGTGCAACATTTTTTAGAATACAACTATGTGATTTAATTTGTTATTGTTTGCATTTTATTATAGGTTTATTGCTGTCTAAATTTTCATTTTATAGTTGGAGGCTTCCTGGTAAATTCATAACAAACTCCCCCAGATACGCAATAGACCGCGAGGTATGTAGGATGATGTGATAAGGAACTTAGAGCTAACCAAAGAAAAAAGTGAATTACTTGGTTTAAGATTGCTCGAAAAGAATATGTGGCACATGGTGTTACATTTTCCTGGTACCAAAATCGTGACGAAGAATTCCGAAAGTATTATACTCAAGAAGATGAACTTGTCCTTTGTACGGATGTTTCAAATCTTCTACGTCAATTGGGAGAGAAAGAGTATGATCCTAATAACTGGCGTTTTTTTATTGACTCTTCCAAAAGAAGTTTAAAGGTTGTTTTGCTCCATAATACAAATTTTATGGCATCCGTACCACTTGCACACTCCACATAAATGTCTGAAACATACGAGCCCTTAACGTTGGTGCTTGAAAAAATTAAATATCACAAGCATGGGTGGCAAATTTGCGGTGATTTGAAGATCATTGGATTGTTGCTGGGACAATAAAAAGGCTACACAAAATTTCCCTGTTTACTATGCGAATGGGATAGCAGGGCATGGGATAAACATTGGGATACAGTGAATTGGCCAGAAAGGAAACAACTACAACCAGGATCCAAAAATGTCTTGAATGTAAGTCTTATTGACCGTGAAAAAATTCTACTTCCACCCTTGCACATCAAATTAGGATTGATGAAACAGTATATCAAGGCATTAGATTAAAGTAGCCTATGCTTCCAATATTTATCCATTATATTTCCCTCATTATCAGATGCAAAAATCAAAAAAAGGCATATTTGATGAACCACAGATTCGTAAACTGATGAAGGATAAAAATTTCACCGACACGATGACAAAAATTGAGAAGGAGGCATGGAACGCATTCAAAGATGTAGTGACTTCCTTGGCAACATTAAGGCCCCTCAATACAAAGAAATTGTAAGGAAAATGTTGGTAAAGTTTAAGGAACTCAATTGTAATAGGAGCTTGATTGAAATAATAACATTAAGTTATTTATTAGACCACCTAATCAATACAAAATCGTCTTGGATGATTTACATAAATTTGTTAACTAATAGTGGTACATGTTTCGCCTTCCCTGAAGGCATCATCAGCCATAGTCTTAACCTTAAATTAAAAAGAAACGTCTAAATAACATGTAATAATTAAATGAATTTTAAAATCTTGAAGAGATTTGAAGTAAAATAACATTAAAAATAACAATGATGGTTTAAAAATACAATGTGATGAGATATAATAGTGGAAGTATTAACAAAATTAACATTAGAAGGCTGCTAAAATAAGTGCAATGGATAAAACATCAGATTGTTATACAACAAGTAGTAAGATTGCATAAAAATAAAGTTGATAGTCTGGCGGTTATAATTAGACGATGGCGAAAAATCGTATATGATCAAAGTAAAGAAGAGATAATAAAAGTCAAAGTTAGTCGAGAGATCCAAAGTTAATCATGATCTTGAAGATAAAAGACGAAAGTCAGAGGCATATGGTGAAGTTGTAGAACACGTTGAGATATGAAGTTGTAGAATAGAAGTTGAAGAACTGTTTTAATGTTATTTTACTTCAAATCTCTTCAAGATTTTAAAATTCATTTCATTATTACATGTTATTTAGACGTTTATTTTTAATTTAAGGTTAAGACTATGGCTGATGATGCCTTCAGGGAAGGCGAAACATGTACCACTATTAGCTAACAAATTTATGTAAATCATCCAAGACGATTTTGTATTGATTAGGTGGTCTAATAAATAACTTAATGTTATTATTTCAATCAAATATCATCAATACGGACCAAAAATGATATTTATTACATGTAATGTAATGTGAGCCTTAAGCTTCATTTCTTAGCTTCGCGTCTGGATAATTTCCCTCCAAATTTAGGAGCTGCCAGTGAAGAACAAGGTGAAAGGTTTCACCAGGATCTCAAAGATGCAGAACGACGCTATCAGGGACGTTGGGATGTGAATATGATGGCCGATTGCATGAGACGACCCTTCTAGAGATCATTCAAGAACTTCAAAAACCCAGAAATTCCTCGGAAAACGGAAAAAGATGGAGGTGTGAATCTAACGTGCACATAATGTAAGTAACGAAACTATGTATGTTTAACCATGTAATTTTTATTCAAGGTACGGTTATATTAATTTAAAAGCAACTGTACAGCCGAAACTAAATAGGTGCTTTATGCTTCAGTTTCATGAATTTCAATATATATTAAAAATATAATACAAACCATCTACTTGCTTACAAAGCAGCATTTATGTGTATTTAATGCTTTAAAAATATGATTATGTTTTGCAAGCTGAAATTTACATTAATATATCAAATTTAATCAGTACTAAGTATCAGCAATTTTACGTAAGAACAAAATAACATTTTGTAAAATTGCCCTAAACCAGACGTGATACACCAAAACAAATCTTTTTCTCGAATTCTGCATTTAGAAATTCATAAAAACCACCTATTTTCGTTTTTACTGCACAAAAAAAGGTTCTTTTTGCAGGCTAGTGTTATTTATGTATTTGTGTTATTGTTTATTTTTTGTGTCTGTCTTACAACGTAAATGCAACAGCTTATCATCCAAACATATTAACATTGAATGCAGCCCTGAAGATGGTTTTCCTTTTTTTCCCATTTTCACACCAGGCAAATGCTGGGGCTGTACCGTAATTAAGGCCACGGCCACTTCCTTCCAACTCCTAGGCCTTTCCTATCCCATCGTCGCCATAAGAACTACCTGTGTCGGTGCGACGTAAAGCCACTAGCAAAAAAAAAATTAACTTGGCATCTCCATCTTCAACATTCCTATGTGATATAGCATCCCTGAAAGGCTGCAGAAAGAAATAAGCTGAACAGCTATGTTTTGTTCATAGCCTGTTATTTTCTCCCTGGCATTTTTTGCATCTAGGATTGTTGTTATATCCTCTATTTGGGAGTGAACAGACTCCAGCAAGTACAACAGTATTGTTTCAATAAGGACTGAAATCGACTGCACAGGGTTCTTCTTTTGAAGTATGATACAATAGGTTAGGTGATCTGCAACACCTCATTTGTTTCAGGGATTTTATCTTTCTTGGGACAGTAAATCAGTAGTGCCCCATGCAGTACTAATTATCTTCTTACAAATATTGCACTGAACACATCAACAAATTTCTTTGAAGTTTCTTCAGTAATACAAGAAAATTTATCCCATGCTTGACTAATTTGGTCGCCATACAATAAATTCTTCTGATTCCAATTTTCCCTTTACTTCCTTAATCTTCCTGTTTTCTGCACACACTCGCAACCCACAAAATACTGATTGAATGTGTTTGTTTTCTACTTACCAAGTAAAACTTCCTTCTGTGTTACTCGAGCAGTTAAGAGCAGGACTACTGTCTGCACTGTCTGGCTTGAAGTGTGGTGAAGGTAGCTGCAGCGATAGGGAGTGAAGGTAACTGCTGGCTTCCAAGTGAGGGTAGGCAAGCGGAAGTCAAGTGAAAATATACATTCCTGCTTTAAACACCCAGATAATGCCCTGATCCAATGGTTGGATCTATGCTCTGGTGTTTTTATGGCAAGAAAATGTGTTTTATTTTCCCATCTCTTGACTGTAGAAGATCTGCAGACAGATGTGCTGGATAGTGATCTATGAGGATCACAACCTTCTCTACAAGTTTGAGTGACCATAGAAGTCTTTTCACTGGTGGAGCAAACTCTTCATTGAACCATTTAATGAAAGTCACTTGTCAACCAAGCAATTTTTTTTTTTTTTTTAATTGCTTTACGTCGCAAAGTTTTTTTTGAGTGCTCATATAAGATAGGTAATGATATCATGTTGACATTCTTAAAACATATCAGACTCGGACTTTTTCGTACATTAATAGTCGTTTAAGCTTATGGTTGCTTGATTTGCTTGTTTGACTCATGGTCCTCTCTTACACTTAACCTCACTTCTTTAACAGTGTATGTCTGAGAGAAATATTCATAACCTTATCTTACAAACTAGAAGTAACATGACACAAAATAACGTAACATAAGCACAATAAATATTCTTAGTCTTATTTTAGAAACTACCATTACAAACTAGAAGTAATATAATATAACATAGGCACAATAAATATTCCTAATCTTATCTTTAAAACTATGGTTAAAAACTAGAAGTAACATGACACAAAATAACATAAGCACAGTAAACATACATTCAAACACATTCACTCCAGAAGATTAATTCAATGTGGCAACACACATCGAAGAGATGCTTACGGAAGGATTACTAAAGGAATTTAATCTTTTTATGGCTTTAATGTTATGGGGGAGAGATTTCCATATTCTAGCTCCATTTGCAACAAAGGAACAGGTATATGCTGCTGACATGTTGAGAGAGATAGCAAGAGTGCTGGTGGAAAGAGAATAGGAAATTCAGTAATGAAGATAAGTAGTATGGGATATTCTCAATTAATAGTCAAAATATTAGTACCACTCATGGAGATTTCTATATTGTTCAAATATTAAAAGGGGAAATTTGATTATAATAAGGGGTAACATGAACATCATAGCATAAGGGAAAGATAAATGTAATACAAGAGTTCATACCACGTTTTAATTGGTTTAGTTGATCTCTCATGGCATCAGTTAGTACTACATCACAGTAGGAAAAGATAGGGAGGATAAGAGTATTTATAAGCCTAATCCTCGTGTTTAGTGGCAGCGTATTTTGATGATATTTTAGTGGGTGATAGGAGGTGTACACTTTTCTACAGACATAGGTAACGTGTTCTCCCCAGTTAAGACTCTCATTTATAATTACACCAGGAGTCCTTACTGAGTTTTTATACAGAATAATTTTACCAGATAATGTGAGTGGAGGAATGTTTTTGCTCTTTACTGCACTGATTTGTTTCACCTGCCTAACAATAATAGCTTTGGATTTTGATGGATTAATTAAAATATAGTTTTCGTTAGCGTATGCATAGATATTATTTATGTCAGGGTTCATATGACGTTTTGCTTAATTGATGTCAGAAATTTTGGAGTGACAGCAGATTTGTAGTTTGTCAGCATACAAGTGGTATTTACAGTGCCTTAGCCATGTCAATATATAATTGATATAGATAACAAGGAGAATTGGTCCAAGTAATGAGCCCTGTGGCACTCCTGAATAATTCATCACCCATGCAGCTGACCTAATCTGAAGAATTAAATGTTGTTTTTGTTCAGTAAGATATGAGAGAGAGATCCTAGAGCTGTCTGTCCAAGGTGAAGTGATTTCAGTTTAGCAACCAGTACTTCTATATTTACTGTATCAAAGGCATTGCTAAAATTGAAAAGTGCAAGTAATGTCACCTGTCTTTCGTCCATAACGTATTTCAGGTCATCTGTAAACTTCAGTAGGACAGTGACCGTACTGTGTCCCTATTTGAAACCCGACTGTAAAGTGTCAAATAGTGAGTATTTATTTAAGTAGTCGGTTAATTGCACGTGTACTATGCATTCAAGAGGCTTAGAGAGAGACAAAAGTATGCAAACAGGTCGATAATCTGTTACAAGTACAAGTGAGGAAGTTTTGCGAACAGGTTCTACAATAGTATTTTTCCACATTGTTGGAAAGAGGCAACTTATGAGGCAGGTGTTGTATATATGTGTAATGACAGGAAGAATAGGGTCAATAATGTGTTTCAATATGGATATGGGTATTTCATCAGGTCCTATAGCAGATAATGTGACTGATAGTAGCTTGTCTTTCATGTCCGTCTCTGTGACTTCGCAAAATTCAAAGAATGGCCTAATTGGTGGTAGTTGGTTCAGAAGAGAATTTATAATCTGAGAGATTGTTTGCATTTCAGATTTAATTTTTATTTCAGAAAAATGAGCATTTAATCTTTCCAGAGAGATGTCTGGATTATATGGCTGCAGCAAAGCTTTCTCAGTAACAATGGAACAAAGTTGTTTCCAAATGCTTGCTGCATTTAAGTTTCCAGCTAGGTGTTGGCAAAAAGAAACTTTCATATTTCTGATTATTACTTTAATTCTATTTTGAAGTGTCCGATATTGTTCAAGCACATTGGGAGAGAGTGTGCGTCTGTAGAGCTGGTGTAATGCACCACAGTAAGACATCATTTGTTTGTGTCATCGGTCAGTCATGTAGATGGAGGTCAGGAGACAGTGGCCGTGCTCTTAGGTGCGTGTTTATCAAGGAGGCCAAGTATAAGTAAACTGAAAGTTTCAATTTTGTCAATATCTTTGTCATCCCAAGGACTATTCAAGGTATCAAGTCTCAGATGGTCTAAGTTTATGTGTGTCCCTGAATGTGATGTATCTAGGTTTATACTTAGGTACTTTGAGCGAGTAAGACAAATATATAAAGTCGTGTGGATATGTTGGGAGTAGGGATCTGACCATGTGATGCTATTTTCTGTGGGTTGTTAGTGACTATTAAGTCAGTTAGTGTATGTGAAGATCAGGTATGGTTTGTCGGTTTTAGTGGAGGTATTGTCATGTTATTATGTGGAAAATACTTGGTTTTTATTGGGTTTTTTTTGTATCACTGGTCTGTTCCAGTAAATTGGTATTGAAATCTCAAAAAAATAAAATATGTTCATAAGCAGTCTCTGTAGAACGTCTTCAATGTCTGAGAGGTGACCTACCTGTGGGAGCCGATAAACAACTCTTATTAGGACTTTCACTGTTGTCACAGTGATCTCGGCAAGAATGAACTCAGTCTCGGGTCAGCTCAGTGGGCAGAAGTGCATATAATTTTACATTCAGTATCGTCTCTACAGAACAAGGTTACTACTCCACCTCTTTTATCTATTCGGTCATGCCTGTAAATATTATGGTCCTTTATGTATAGGAATAGTTGTGCAAAACCAGCTTTCACAAACACAAGCTACTTGTACGTTACTATTTTCAATAAGAGCTGTTAGCTCCTTGCGGTGAGGAGGTAGCAATTGAGATTTTAAGTGAATGCAGTTCAATGATCATGAGTTGGCCTGAAATACTTTCACTAATGACCTCTTGTACCGGGGTGTCTCTGGTCTCGGATAGGAGTGGTTATTGGGTAGGGGGGCAGTCAGGTCCACAGCTGGCAGTGGCTATAACGGTACTCATCACACAAAGCAGAATACAATTTTTCCTTTGTAAAAAGAATACAAAGTACAATGCATGCTTCTTACCTTCAAATCTCCTCCGATATTGCTCCAGCTTTTCATGCACTCAGTCATATTCACACTCAAAAATAAAACACTATAATACAAAATTAGGCTAATTGTCATCGTCTTTTACTGTCTACATCTTGCCACTTGAGTATGTCCAGCTCCATGGGTGTGTTTAAATAGTGTTTCTTCGCCTCATTTTCCATTATCACTACTCAACCATCCTGTGACCAGGCCTGTCTTCCCAGATGAGCCTTGTTGAGCTTTACTTTCCTAGAGACAGTGAGAGACCCTGTGACCAGATTATCCGTTCCTTTGAGGGCACGTTTAGCCAGCCAGACTGCATTACATTGATGGTAATGAGTAAATTTCACTATTATTGGCCACTTCCCTGTTGTCCATGGTAAGCTCCATGTTTAGCTTCTGCTTCACCATGTTGAGTACCTTAGCCACTACATCATCCTCTGAGGACTCGCTGATCCCGTGGATGAGGAGGCAGTTTCTTCTGGAGTATTGCCCCGCTTGGTCCAGTTTTTCCTCCTGCAATTTCACTGTTTGCCGCAGTGCGGCTAATTCCTCTTGTATGGAGACCAATTCAGCTCCAACAGTGGCTTGGAAATCTATGAAGTCTGAGTGAAGATCCTGGAGCATGTCATGGGAGGTGATAGCACTATTAGCAGCCACAGTCGCTTGGCCGAGACGGGCGTGAAATTCTTTCATCCGATTTTCAAATGAGGAAACCTTATTCTGCACAGCTTTATGGGTCATATTGAATTTTGTACACTTTTAACGGTACACTAATTAAACTGTTTTGATTACTCCCGACAACTAAATGAATCTTTAAATGAGGATTTGGCTAGGCTAACATGGAACAACTTCACAGACAAAGTTCACTACGTGCCATCTTGGTTGCATTTTTCACATCAAGAGTTCTGGTAGGAAGCAGCCAAAAATATGGGGCTGCTTCATCACATTTGTACATTTAATATTCATTGAGATTGCCTTCAATCATCACTTTGCATAATGCCTGTGGGAAAAGTGCACCAGATTCACTACCACATGACCATGCTTCCCTTTCGGTGTTCATCTGACTTACACTGTGACGTAGTTTCCACCATGAAAACCATGCATCAGATGCAGTCAAGTTATTGTTGCCGTGCGAATCATTATGAAATTTCATAGTTTTGTGTTTTAAGAATTGGTTCTGAAATTAGTACACCTCTCTTTGTTTTCGTAAGTAAGAAACTTCATTATAAAATAGTGTAAATTTTAGTTATTCTATTTCATTTTGTATTGAGAGGTGGGTAATTCTTCTCCTATACTCTGAGTGGCTCAGATGGTTTATCTTCAGATGGTTGAGACGCTGACCTTCTGACCCCAACTTGGCAGGTGCTATTTGGTGGTATTTGAAGGTGCTTAAATATGTCAACCTCATATTGGTAGATTTACTGGCTAGTAAAAGAATTCCTGTGAGACAAAATTTTGGCAACTCAGCATCTCCAAAAACCGTCAAACGTAAAAAGTTAACATTATTATTATTAATATTATTATTGTACCGGGAGGTACACCCGCCCCGTTCATTTAAATGAAGCACCTTGGAAAATGACATCTTAAAACTAAAACTCGCATCTACTAGCGCAAGAAGTTTGAACTTTTCTCTACAGAGGTCTCTACCAGAAAACTTATGTTATGCCCTCTGGTGTGAAGAGGGACTATTAAGATTGCAAATTAATTTTTGTTATTTTAAGGTTTACTAAACTGAATTGTTTATTCTTTGTTTTGTGTTTGTTAAAGTTTGCAACACTTCTATCTCTTCCTGCCAACTTTGGATGCTGTCCAATAGAAAATTTTGTATATTTATTTTTCAGCCAGTTACATCTATCTTATATCTATTTTATTACCCAATGGAAATTGGGGGTGTGTCGGGCCTTAGCCCAGAGTTTCTGGATCTTTCCTCTCTGGTATAAAAGTTGGCACATTTTTCGACCATGTTGTCTTATTCCAGTCTAGTGTGTGTGTTTATAAAGGAGGCGGGGAGCCTCGTCCTTCGCAGAGTAATCCATCAGCTCAAGGTAATGGCAGTCCTATCTAAGAGATAGTCTTTGAAAGCTAGCTCGAGGGCAAGGTTTCCAATCTTTACTAATGTAACTTTAATTTTCGAAACTGTAACGTTCAAAGAAGTCAATATAATTTAGCCGAAATCAGGGAATAGAGAGTGTGATACCCCCTTGCATTCCCTATCAACTTGATTTTGAGGTGACTATGATTTTGTAACCTGTTTCAGTTTGAAATCTTTGTAATTTAAATATTCTCTCCATCTAGTCACCTTGGTAGTATGGGCTTAGCCTCTGTAACTTCGGTCCAGAAGCCCAAATAGGGTTTTAATTTTTTAATTGCATATTTCAAGGAGTGCAAGTGTCCGCCTCCATATTATTTTGATTTCTGAACGTAAAAGGAAATCTTCATGGTGGTGTCGTGAACAACGGAGCTCATGGAGAGGAGGAAAGTGATGTTGGTGAAATTACGCTTGAGGAAGTGGAAAGGATAATAAATAAACTCCATTGTCATAAAGCAGCAGGAATAGATGAAATTAGACCTGAAATGGTGAATAATAGTGGATAGGCAGGGATGAAGTGGCTTCATAGAATAATAAGATTAGCATGGAGTGTTGGTAAGGTACCTCTGGATTGGACAAAAGCAGTAATTGCACTTATGTATAAGCAAGGGAACAGGAAGGTTTGCAAAAACTATCGAGGTATCTCATTGATTAGTTTACCAGGCAAAGTATTCACTGGCATCTTGTAAGGGAGGGTGTGATCAGTCGTTGAGAGGAAGTGGGATGAAAACCAGTGTGGTTTCAGACCACAGAGGGGCTGTCGGGGTCAAATTTTCAGTATGCAACAGGTAATTGAAAAATGCTACAAGAAGAATAGACAGTTGTGTTATGTGTCGTAAAAGCAAAGGTAAAGGCTTCCACCATTTGTAACCTCGGCACGTGATGGGGTAGAGTGGTTAGCTCTACGCCCAGCCGCCTTTGCCCCCACAAATTAACCTGGTACTCATTTTTGGTATAGGCTGAGTGGACCTCAGGGCCATATACACCTCCGGAAGTAGAAATCTCGTTTCTTAAATTTTATGACTTCCTGACAGGGATTCGAATCCACGTCTTTCAGGGTGTACCGAGCACGCCTTTACCGGTTCGGCCAGGCAGCCTCTGTTTATGTGTCGTAGATCTAGAGAAAGCATATGACAGTGTACTGAGGGAAAAGATGTTCACCATACTGGGGGACTATGGGATTTAGGTTAGATTATTAAAATCAATCAAAGGCATTTATGTTGACAATTGGGCTGCAGTGAGAATTGATGGTAGAATGAGTTCTTGGTTCAGGGTACTTACAGGGGTTAGACAAGGCTTTAATATTTCACCTTTGTTGTTCGTGGTTTACATGGATCATCTGCTGAAAGGTATAAAGTGGCAGGGAGGGATTCAGTAAGGTGGAAATGTAGTAAGCCGTCTGGTCTATGCTGATGACTTGGTCTTAATGGCAGATTTTGCCATGAGTGCAATGAGTATGGTATGAAAATAAGCCTTTCGAAGACTAAATTGATGTCAGTAGGTCAGAAATCTGAAAGAATTGAATGTTAGATTGGTGATACAAAGCTGCAACAGGTAGATCATTTCTAGTATTTAGGATGTGTGTTTTCCCAGGATGGTAATATAGTAAGTGAGATTGAATTAAGGTGCAGTAAAGGTAATGCAGTAAGCTCGCAGTTGCGAACAACAGTATTCTGTAAGAAGGAAGTTAGCTCCCGGACCAAATTATCTTTACATCGGTCTGTTTTCAGACCAACTTTGCTTTACGGGAGCAAAGGTATCTTATTCATAAGTTAGAAGTAACAGACTTGAAAGTAGTAAAATTGATTGCTGGTACAAACAGGTGGGAACAATGGCAGGAGGGTACTTGGAATGATGTAATAAAGGCTAAGTAAGAATTAACTCAGTGGATGAAGCTGTACACATAAACCAGCTTTGGTGGTGGGGTGATGTGAAGTGAAGTGAATGGAGGATTATAGGTTATGTAGGAGAATAATGGACTCTGTTATGGAAGGTAAGAGAAGTAGAGGGAGACCAAGACAACAATGGTTAGACTCGGTTTCTATTTTAAGATCAGAGGTGTAGAACTAAATGAGGCCACAGCACTAGTTGCAAATAGAAGATTGTGGTGATGTTTAGTAAATTCACAGAGGTTTGCAGACTGAACGCTGAACAACATAACAGTCTATAATGATGATGTATATATGTATGTACTTTAACTTGTTGTTTTACACAAAGGCCCGTTAGAATGGCTATTCGATATCCCTGGAAAATACAATTTCATTCTTTTATGTTAAGAGGTTAGACTGGTGAGCATCTAAGACAGTGAATACTGTTTGAATTGTAGGTTGTGCCTTTGATAGGCCTGGACCTTTCTGGAACTAGGTTTCCAAGTGTAAAATTTTAATAGAGCAAAGACGCTCCTTCCCTGTAATGGTTAAATGGTGCCTTCGGAAGGCCAGTGTGGTATAATGTTTGGAGAGTAGTCTCCTAGATAATATTGTGGAGCAAAAGGTGCTCTTGAAACATTGTATATTTTGAATACTATGTAAAAGAAATTGGACCGAGCTCGATAGCTGCAGTCGCTTAAGTGCGGCCAGTATCCAGTAATCGGAAGATAGTGAGTTCAAGCCCCACTGTCGGCATGCCTTAAGATGGTTCCCGTGGTTTCCCATTTTCACACCAGGCAAATGCCACGGCCGCTTCTTCCAATTCCTAGGCCTTTCCTATCCCATCGTTGCAAAAGACCTATCTGTGTCGGTGCAACGTTAAGCAAATAGCAAAAAGAAAATAAAGAAAAAAAATTGGGAGGTTCGTCTCCTTGACTGTGTTTTTTTTTTTTTTTTTTGAAAGGAGCTGCAGCGTTCATGGAGAATGTATAATTTGGGAGCTTCAAGCTCAAGGTGGTTGTTATGCGATATTCTAAAATTGTTAGCCTATCTTATGAACTTTTGTACCTGAATTATAAAGTTTGTCTTTGATAAAACCCAAATATAACTGAGAAAAGAATATAACACTAATTTTAAAGTTTTTAAACCACACCCGGTCGACTGAAGTGGGACATTGATGATGATGATGATGATGATGATGATGATGATGATGATGATGATTTAAAGTGTTTAATTAATCTTTTGACTGTCTTAGATAGACCCATTCATGCCTGCACCTTCTTTCATCCCTGTCCACCACGGTATCCCCGTAACAATTATCACTATCTTTGCCCACCTTTGTCGTCTTCCTTTCTAGCTGCACATCACCATCGATTGAATCTACAAAACTTAGAAGTTTCTGTTCTTTCTTCATCCACTCTGTAAGATTACTGAGCAGTTTTAAGCTATTTCACATTAGTCACTATGCACTGTAGTTAAACTGTTCTCTTTATCAAACTAGGTAAATTGAAAATACTGATACAAAATAATGTATTATTTGATCAACAGGATAATTAGGACAAATATTCCTTCAGAAAGGGTCATAACAGATTACAGAGTAAAATACTAACCTGTAATTCAAGTTATGAAAATCAGTGGACATTCAAATTGATGGTCAACATTGAAATTTTCCAATACTGAACATGTGCTCATTCATCTAACTAATTTGAAATTAGAGAAGAATGATCAACTGGCTGTCACCATTCAGTGCCATGTTCATTTACCAAGGTAACTACACTACTAGGTAGGCTACTCCGGCGGTTGAAGCTCCCATTGGCTGGAGCACTATGACATCACGCGATATGAACAATAGCGAGTAAGGTACACAGTCGCAGTATAGCAAGCCTATCAATACTTATTTACTGTATATATTAAACTACAGGACCGGTTTCGACCTCATATTCAAGGTCATCTTCAGCTGAACCATATATACATATTAATATAATGAAGCTTTGATTAAGATGTCACCCAAATTTACGGACGCCAATAAGAAAACATGAATTGGTTCTTATAAAAGGGCAACACACACAGCAGAGCTGAACGTATTTTACTTGAATTTCATCCATACATTTGGCACCCTTTTTAAATTGAAAGTGTTTTATCTCACATACGCACAGGAAGACAAAACTTTTATCCATGCAATTTTACAAACTCTAAGAATAGCAGCTGAAGTGTACAACTATGAATAAGACTTAAATACGGAAGTTAGTCGATGTATTGACCACCAAGCAAGAACGAATGTTCATGTACATGAAGTGTTTTTATGTATTGTTTTTATCTTGTACATATATATAAGTTAGTTTAGGAAAAGACGTGTTTTATACACTAGTTTTAAGACCTTCAACATTTTAGACATACAGTTGCAATATTGCACAGAATGACATATACGCCAGCTCACGCTAAGACGTGCCCCATTTGTATGTAACTAAATGTACACCATCATCATATGGCATTCCTTCAACACCACAATCTTAATCAAAGCTTCATTATATTAATATGTATATATGGTTCAGCTGAAGATGACCTTGAATATGAGGTCGAAACCGGTCCTGTAGTTTAATATATACAATAAATAAGTATTGATTGGTGGAAATCCTCTCCTATTTTTAATTGTGCAATTGTCAATACGGAAATGAAGATTATAGATTACGGTATAGCAAGCCTGTCAGTTCTCGTGTATGTGAAACATCTTCCCAATCTTCCATCAAATAATAGTCTGGTTTAGACCGATTCAATAAGTAACGGTACTTCCAATAGATTTAAAAACGTGAAAATGCGTTAAATTTCGTCACATGCTGAGCAGGTAGAACATTAGCTCTCAAATACATGACATATAATACGATAAGATATAAAATATTGCCATGCAACTCAAAATAATTAATTTATTCCTGATGAAGGAAATATTTATATCAAATGGCACAGGAAAATATGCATCATATTGACCTTTATGGAATTGTATTAAAGTATTAAAACGTACGTGTCAGGAGACTTAATTAGTTGATGAACCAGCCCAAAGCTTAGCCTTCTTATTGGCATATTTTCTCAGTGCTAGCTCTTTACTCTTTGCATTTAAATGCCATATCCTAATAAATGTCCTGGTCCTTACGTAGAGACAAATTATTTTGTCGTGGAATACTGGAAATTTTGACTTAATAATAGAAATAAGAGTTTTTATTACATTTTTACATCTGGATATAGTCTTACCGTGAAACACACCAAATGAAATTTTGCACTGGGCTATGTTTTTTAACCACTCATGACTGGGATGTGTGAGGCCTCCTGTTGAAATAACCGAGATCCAGTAACAGGTCTCTTCTCGCACAACATTTTTGTCTCTTTCTTTGTATTTACTGTATATCGGATCACGGATAATGTATTATTTCATGACCTTCAAAATATATTCAGAAATATAAGTTATCAGCACATAATAATGTTATTGGATTTTACATCCCACTAACTATGTATTTGAGCACCTTCACCACCAGACTGAGACTGGATCGAACTTGCCAAGTTGGGCTACGAAGGCCAGCGCTCTATCATTTGAGTTGCTATTCAGCCCAGCTATTAGCACATAACAATAATTATAGAAAATATGTTTTTCATTCAGTTGTTTATATCTGAAACCTTTTTACCGTACAAGCTGTAATAATGGAGATCTGAGATTGCTCTTGGTAAACTGTCAAAGTGTAGTAAATAAATAATTAAAATTCGGTACATTGATGGAATCTTATGAGACTGATGTGGTGATAGGAGTGGAATCGTGGTTGAAAGAAGGGGTGGGTAATAGAGAAGTATTTCCAGAAGGGTACACAGTCTATCGTAGAGACCGAGGAGATAAAAAAGGGGGGGGTGTTTATTCTGGTGAAGGAAACTTACTGTTCACGTGAATGGTTTACCGATGAAAGGGATGAAATATTAGGGATAAAATTAGTTTGTGATAATATGAAGGAGGTGGGAATTATAGGAACATACAGGCCTGGAAGAGAGGAAAGAGACATGGAAATCTTTGAGAACATAATAGATTATACTCGTAAAAACAATAATAATGATATGGTAATAATTGGGGGAGATCTAAATTTGACTGAAGTTGAATGGAATGGAGCTGCAAGTGAAGCCCATGAACAGAAACTGGCAAATAAGTTAATTTGGGAGGGAGAATTTACACAAGTAGTACAAGAACCGACTCGTCTCAATAACTTACTAGATATATTCTTGGTTAAACCATGGGAAATTGTTGATAAAACTGGGGTGATTGAAGGAATAGGAGACCATAAGGCTGTAATATGCCTTTGCTGGCAAGATGTAGTGTTTACAGTGCGCTATGTCTTCTGGTATGGGCTAGAATAAAATTGTTACTTTCATTGACCTGTCTCAGTCTCTTCCTTGGCTTTGACAATATGAAAGTGGCTGAGGTATGAGTGATGCTAGTAATGCCATTCCTTATGCAGCCAGTCCCTGCTATGAATAGTGTGAAAATGTCGCTCATAGGGTCGGTTGGTGCAGGCATTTCAGTGGGCTTGGCAGACTGATGTGCAATAGCAACTTCTGGCTCGGTGAGGAAAGCAACGGGAAACTACCTCACTCCTCATTTCCCTAGTACGCCTCTTCAGTGACACCTAGGCCATCTATGACAGCTAATGGTGAACCTGTTGAGGATCCAACCAGCCTTCGGGCTGAATACCCAACATACATACATACATACATACATACATACAAGGCTGTAATAATGGATGTAGGAATCGAACCAAAAAGGCTTAATAAGAGGGTTACACAAGACAAGAAATTGTACAGAAAAACTAAAATTGATGAATTTGGGACTTACCTTAAATCACAATTCAGTTGTTGGATAAGTGAAGGGAGTAACGTGGATACACTTTGGGCTAAATTTAAAGGAATCATTTGGGAAGGAGAGAAGAGATTTATACCTGTTAAGAAGGGTAAAACAACCTCAGACCCTGTTTATTATACAAGGGAAATAAGAAAATTAAAAAGAAAATGTAGAATAGTAAACAGGAAAATCAAAGAGGGTAGGGAGAGTAGAGAAACTAGAAAACAGCTAATGAGGGAACTGAATAGAGTGAAAAAGGAAGCAAAAGAGAATTATATGAATGGCATACTTCAAGAGGGTAGTGACCACAAAGGGAAATGGGAAAAGCTGTGTTCATATATCAGGAATCAAAAAGGAAAAGGAATCCAAATTCCTTCAATGGTGGGAGAAGGGGGTGAACACTATTTAACAGATACTGAGAAAGCAAACCTATTTAGTAGGGAATTTAGAGATTCAGTAGATGATTGTCAAGAGTTGGAAACCGAAACAGAAGATAGAAAGGGAGAGAGACAGAGGGAAACAAGAAGCTTCTCATTCACAAACAAAGATATTTTCAGAGAAATCCAACTGCTTCAGCAAGGAAAATCAGCAGGAAGTGATCAAATTACTGGGGAGGTATTAAAGACAATGGGGTGGTACATAGTGCCTTATTTAAAATTTCTCTTTGACTATGTCATAAATAATAGTGTAATACCAAAGGAATGGAAGGAATCTATAATAATACCAATTTATATTGGAAAGGGTGATAAAAGGAAACCAGAGAACTACAGACCAATCAGCCTGACCAGTATAGTTTGTAAAATACTGGAGAGTTTAATATCGAAGTACATCAGAGGGATATGTGATGATAAAAATTGGTTCATGAGGAGCCAGTATGGATTTAGAAAGAAATTTTCTTGTGAGGCACAACTGGTGGGATTTCAGCAGGACATATCAGATCAGTTGGATTCAGGAGGTCAGTTAGATTGCATAGCCATAGATCTTTCCAAAGCCTTTGATAGAGTGGAACATGGAATATTATTAAAGAAATTGGAGGGAATAGGATTGGACGTTGGATAAAAACATTTCTAAATTCAAGGGTTCAGAAAGTCAAAGTAGGAAATAATGTATCTCAGGAAGAGAAAGTTTGGAAGGGAATTGCACAGGGTAGTATAATCGGTCCGTTACTTTTCTTAATATACGCAAATGATTTAGGGAACAATATAACATCAAAAATAAGATTGTATGCAGATGACATAATTGTTTATAGGGAAATAAACAACATTAAGGATTGTTCAGAATTACAAAGGGACCTTGAAAGTATCCAACAATGGGTTGAAGAAAATAATATGAAGGTTAATGGAGGCAAATCAACTGTTACAACTTTTACAAACAGGAGCTTTAAAACTGAATTTGAATATACTTTGGATGAGGTAGTTATCCCAAAAGATGGCAAGTGCAAATACTTAGGTGTGAGATTTGAAAGTAATTTGCACTGGAAAGGTCATATTGATGACATTATTGGGAAAGCATACAGATCGTTACATGTCATAATGAGGCTACTTAAAGGATGCAACAAAGAATTAAAAGAAAAAAGTTACTTGAGTATGGTTCGTCCATTATTGGAATATGCAAACAGTGTTTGGGATCTTCACCAAGAATACCTAATAAAAGAAATAGATAGTGTGCAGAGGAAAGCAGCAAGATTTGTAACAGGGGATTTCAGGAGAAAGAGTAGTGTATCAGAAATGTTAAAGGAACTTGGGTGGGAAACTTTAAGTAAGAGAAGGGAGAAAACTAGACTTATAGGATTATATAGAGCCTATACAGGAGAAGAAGCATGGGGAGATATCCGTGAGAGGCTTCAGTTGGAAAATAATTATATCGGCAGGACTGACCACAAATATAAAATTAGAAGGAATTTTAGCAGAAGCGATTGGGGTAAATTTTCATTCATTGGAAGGGTGTGAAGGAGTGGAACAGTTTACCAGGGGTAGTGTTTGATCCTTTTCCAAAATCTGTACAGATATTCAAGAAGAGAATAAACAGCAACAGAGAAAATAAATGAAGTGTTAGAGGGCATTCGACCAGTGCAGGTTATTGTAAATAAAAAAAATGTGTGTGAATAAATTAATTCCATCCCCTGGTCTAAGGAGTTTGGACAGCCAAAGTAGGGGACTGCCTGTAGGGGTGAAGTACAGTGGGGACTTTGAGGGCCCTGGGACCGCTACGGTAGCTGTGAAGGCCCTTCAGGAACTCTGAAAAGTGGTGGCAAAAGGGGCTCTGGTTAAGACGCAGCAGGTCGTTATGCTACTTAGGATCCAGAACGGGTTAAAAAAAAAAATAGTAAATAAATAAATGCAATGTAAATATTAATCTTATACCAGTTGTATAGTATCATTTGAAGTAATTCCACATACTGTAGGCCTATATCAGTTGACTATATTTGTAAGTAGTACAGGAGATATTATAAGTAGAATTTTGTAAACAATATAAATTTATTAAGGATGAGCTGTGTGTTTAATAGAAACACTGTTCACGTAGTGAACCACTATAAAATTATGTGTGGATAGCCGGGCTGAGTAGCAACTCAGATGGTAGAGTGCTGGCCTTCTTAGCCCAACTTGGCAGGTTTGATCCTGTCTCAGTCCAGTAGTGAAGGTGCTCAAATTCATAGTTAGTGGGTCGTAAAACCAATAAAATTAAAATTATTATGTGCTAATAACTGAATATATTTCGAGGCTCATGAAATAATACAGTATCCATGATCCGATATACAGTAAATACGTAGAAAGAGACAAAAATGTTGGTCGAGTCGGTCACTTGCTTTTTGGCTTACGCTGCGTGTACCATCACAATAGACCCCAAGTGTAAGCATACAAATTGTAGAGCATAGAAACCTCTACAAAAAAGTCCGGGATGGTACATACCTATTTCCAACCGGCTGCCCTCTAGAAGCGATTTTATGCTATAGTCCACGTTAAAAAATTATAACTCCTTAAAATTAAATAAATATTTTGATATTATCCTCGAATTCCTCATCAAAATAAATGGCTTGGCTTCCTCCAGTATTTTATAAGGATTACAATAACCTTGTCAGGACATTATTTGCATGAATGGTTCAGAAGTTATAACCATTTTAGACTGTAGTGTTAATACGTGTCAGCAGGACGGGCGAGTGCTGTCTCGTGTCACATGACGTCACGCAGAAGGCGGCCAGGGAGAGAAACAAGTGAGCGCGATGCGGGAAGACACCCCCCTGCTCATTTACATCACCGGGTGAGTTCTCCATGCGGTTAGGAGCGCGCGACTGTGAGTTTGCATCCGGGAGATAGTGGGTTCGAATCCCACTGTTGGCAGCCCTGAAGATGGTTTTCCGTGGGTTCCCATTTTCACACCAGGCAAATGCTGGGGCTGTACATTAATTAAGGCCACGGCTGCTTCCTTCCAACCGGGCGAGTTGGCCGTGCGGTTAGGAGCGCGCAGCTGTGAGCTCGCACCCGGGAGAAAGTGGGTTCGTACCCCACTGTCAGCAGCCCTGAAGATGGTTTTCCGTGGTTTCCCATTTTCACACTAGGCAAATGCTGGGGCTGTACCTTAATTAAGGCCACGGCCGCTTTCTTCCCATTCCCAGACCTTTCCTATCCCATCGTTGCCATAAGACCTATCTGTGTCAGTGCGACGTATAGTAACTAGCAAAAACAAAAACAAAAAGCTTCCTTCCAACTCCTAGGCATTTCCTATCCCATCGTCGCTATAAGACCTATCTGTGTCGGTGCGATGTAAAGCTACAAAAAATCATTTACATCAAAAGACAATTGAAACAGATTAACATTCCATTAATTTCAGTCTCAAAGAAGGAGGCTATGCTTAAATGGTGTCTGGCTTCCATTCCTCCAGAACAGGCTACAGTTCGGCCCTGATGTAATTTCTTCTGAATTCTAGAGTGCGAGTGAATGCTACCTCCATCGATATGAAAGATGTTATTCTTTCTGACCACCAGACTGTTTTTACAAGGTTTGCTATAAGGCAGGTAAAACATCATACATGTATCAGAATGTGACCACAGTCTAATAGGGTGGAAGACAACATCTGTCTGTTTACACGATATATGTAATGTAGGTGTTAATGATGATGTTAATCGTTTTATATACCACGGACTACTTTTGCGGTTTTCAGAGATGTTGAATTGCTGAGAATTTTGTCGTGCAAGAGTTGTTTTATGTGCCGGTGAATCCTCCGATATGAGGTTCATGAATTTGAGCATCTTCAGATACCACCGGACTGGAGCCAGGATTGAACCCGCCACCTTGGATTCAGAAAGCCAGCACTCTACCATCCGAACCACCTAGCTCAGTTGTAATGTAGTTGTATGTTTGCTGAGTCCTCAACCCAAAGGCTGGTTAGATTCCCAACAGATCTCTCATCGGTTGTAATAGTAGCCTAGGCATCCCTGAAGATGCGTACTGAAGAAATGAGGAGTGATGTAGTTTCCTGTTGCTTTCCACACTGAGTCAGACATGCTCTTACATATCCTCCCAAGCCCACTGAAATGCATTGTTAGCATTGCTCATACCTCTGCTATATTTGTATTGTCAAAGCTAAGAGTAAGGTTTGGATAGATGAATAAAAGAAACAATTTTGATCTAAGCCATACTGAATGACATAGTGTGTTGTAAATACTCTATCTCACTATAGATGGATCTGGGTAAAGTAATGTACTTAAGACCACTAAATTATTTATGTATAATTATTACCTGATGCTAATAGTTGATCATTATCTCTCATGGTTTTGCTTTCAAATTGCTCTTGAATAACATCGAGGGGGGCCTGTGATAATGAACTTGCCATAAGTAGCAGCAAATCCAGATGAATGAACATTTGTATGTTAGCTGTAAGAAATGATAATTTTGTGTGGCTGTTTCTAGCCAGGTACAGCCCTTGTAAGGCAGACCCTCTGAGAAGGTTGGGCAGCATCTACTGTGTATCCAAAACTGCATGTTATTGTGGTGGTGGATAGTGTTGTGTGTGGTGTATGAGTTGCAGAGTTGTTGGGGACAGCACAAACACCCAGTCCCCAAGACAAGGGAATTAACCATTGAAGATTAAAATCTCTGAAAAGCCTGGAATCGAACTGGGGGCCCTCTGGATCAAAGAGCACTGCACTAATGATTCAGCCAAAGAGTTGGACAGGTGTAAGAGATGAGGAACTAGTATAAATTAGAGATGGGAGTTTAATATCATAATATGATAATGTATACTGTTCCATTACAGTACACTGTTTCAGAAACATTATGATCCACTGGAGACCCTAATACGAAAGTAACTGTCTCAGCAAAATAAAGAGAAGAGAATTCCTGATTGGCTGAAGTATATTAGGCTCCATAAGGAAACACTGATGCCCGCTTAATTGTACACTCCTGCACAGGTGCGGGTGATAATTTTGTAACAGTTTACAAGCAGTGCTGACATTCTTATTCTGTTACTTGTTAGTTACAGATATTCTTTAGTTATTTGAAGTGGGTTATAATAGGCTTACCTGTGGTAATACATACAGTAGGGTAGCATCTCGAAACATTTCTGTGTAGTCTTTTGACTTTGCATTTCATGTTTCATGCTGTATTGTGGACAATGCACAAAAGACCTGGTGCAATTTATATGGACAAAAACTCTGTTAAGGGGAAACGGTTTCTAATTTGAAGAGGCACGTTGAAGGAAGGCACTCAATAATAATAAGAAGAAGAAATAATTTTTTAAAACTCTAAAAATTCTGCCAGTGCATGTAGTTCTGATAGTGTTCATGGCATTTAAATATCAGGTCCTGACCTTCGCAAGTGCCATGACGTGCACCTGTCCCCCCTGAATTTTCGTCATTGACTGCAACCTGTGGGGCATTGCAGCCACAATTTCTCTCATCATTCTTACCAGTACAAAAGAAAATGAGTGATACATGTAAAAAGAAACTGGTCGAGCAACTTCCACAGTTATTTACCGGATCTTTCCACTCTATGGTGGAAGACTAAGATTTTGTAGCTTTGTAACTGCATTTACCGAGCAAGTTGGCTACGCAGTTTGCGTTGCATAGTTGTTAGCTTGCATTCGGGAGATGATTGGTTCAGACCCCACTGTCAGCATCCCTAAAGATGGTTTTCAGCAGTTTCCCATGTTCACACCAGGCAAAATTTTCTTATTTAAGGCCACGATCGCTTCTGTACTAGTCCTGATCCTATCCTATCGTCACCATAAGACTCGTCTGTGTTGGTGCAACATAAAAAATAAATAGGAACAAAGTACTGGATTAAACCCTGCTTACGTTTTGCCAGATAGAAGGATTGTTTCCTCATTCCTCATACAAACAGCATCCCAGTGTCTGTTTAACACAGATCCTTGACATCTAGGAATACACAGAGCTACCTAGCTATCAGGGTGCTTTTTATAATTGAAGATTTTGAAGTATTAATTCTAGGAGAGTAAATGGTCATTGCATAGAATTCTTGGAATAATTGTAGTTAATGTGGGGATGAGCAGGTGAACGGGAAGGTGGGAGGAAAGAAAGTGAGATGAATATATAGTACTGCTATTTATGAAAATGAAAACCCACAACCTGTTTTCCAGTCATTGACCGGGTCAGGGATGTAATGAACGAATCATATATAGGCTATTAGTACGATGGGGTCGCCACTCCCAAAGTGATTTATTAATGACTGATAGATGCTATGAAATGAGAATGGAGAGTGTTGCTGGAATGAAAGGTGACAGGGAAAAGCGGAGTACCCGGGGAAAAACCTGTCTCACCTCCGCTTTGTCCAGCACAAATCTCACATGGAGTGACTGGGATTTGAACCACGGCATGCAGCGGTGAGAGGTCAACGTGCTGCCACCTGAGATACGGAGGCTCTACACCTATTTATATATTTATTAATGTGAGACTAGGGCTGTAAAAGACAGCGGGTATAGCGACTGTTCCTCCCAAAAGTTGACTATAACTTGTATTATGTTACTTTTATATCCTAATACTCCAACCTAATACTGCAGTGTAACAGATACATAGGAATCTGATACTTGAAAGTAACCATTTGTCCCATCTGTATATTAAAGTTATATATTGTTCTTGTATTCATGTAAATAAGGGTTAATACATAAGTAATGAATATAACAGTGATACTTGAATCCAGTCTTGTTATTCAATATAAATACTTATGGTGCTAGTTTACTAAATAATTCTGTATGGATGGAGTTGGCGGTGGCTGATACTGCAGGAGATAGTGGGTTTGACCCCCACTGTTGGCAGCCCTGAAGATGGTTTTCTGTGGTTTCTCATTTTTACAGTAGGCAAATAGTAGGGCTGTTCCTTAATTAAGACCTCGGTCACTTCCTTCCCACATCAATCCCTTTCCTATCCCATCGTCGTCATAAGACCTGTCTGTTTTGGTATTAGGTAAAGAACATTGGTGGCCAGTGCTCGTATCTGTCTGTATCTTTTGCACCTGTTCTGTTTGTACAACTATGACGGTTCCATTAATGACTTAGAAGTCTATTCCTTGCATAGAATGTGTGGTCCCACATGTTGCATCTAATGTAAGGTGGAGTGCTTGGCTGGATTTGGCAAAGTTTTCGTCTTCCGCGACCCTCTGTTTCTTGTCTTTGATATACTTTTCAAATTATGCAACGCCAGCTGAGATGTTTGAGTGTCAGCGAGTGCGGTCTTCTGCCTGAGCATGCCAGGTATTCAGATTTGTGCCTGTGCTTATCATGGTCTTCCTGAGCATATCCTTTGGTGCTTCAGAGGAGCACCATGAAGCATTTGCCAGTGCTAAGTTCAATGTACAAGATTTGTCAAGGGAGACGGTTGTCATTTGTGTGTTAAATGTGACCAGTCCATCTGAACTGGTGGCAGATGATGGAGGTTTCTTTGCTGTTCATCTTTGTCTGACTCCTTAGATCCTCCCATTTAATGTACAAAACTGATTCTGCATTGATAAGAACCGAGGGCTATGGAAAAAAAGCAGCAATCCAGAAAGGAGTGAGATAAGCTGCAGTTTGTCCCCTCTTCTTTTCAATGTTTATGTAGAACAGGCAGTCAAGGAATCAAAACTGAGATTTTCCAATGTTATTTTATCCGCAGGAGAATGGAGAAATTGTTGAATGCTATTAATACAGTCGTGGAGAAGGAGTACATGATGAAAGTAAATAAATCCAAAACCAAAGTAGTGGAGTGCAGCTGAATGAAGTCATTTGATGCAGGAAGTATTAGATTAGGAAATTATTATTATTATTATTATTATTATTATTATTATTATTATTATTATTATTTTTTACAATTTGTTTTACGTCGCACCGATACAGATAGATCTTATGGCAACAGTGGTATAATAAAGGTCTAGGAGTAGGAAGGAAGTGGCTGTAGCCTTAATTAAGGTACAGCCCCAGCATTTGAATGGTGTGAAAATGGGAAACCACAGAAAACCATCTCCAGGGCTGCTGACAGTGGGACTTGAACCCACTATCTCGCGGATGCAAGCTCGCAGCTGCGCGCCCCTAACTTCATGGCCACCTCGCCTGGTGATTATGAAATGTAGTCTTAAAGGAACTTGGTGAATATTGTTATTGGTAGAGTAACTAACAATGGCAGAAGTAAAGAGGACTTAAAATGTAGACTAACTCAAGCATGAAAGGCCTTTCTTAACCTGGCGGTGGTCGCGCGCTTGTTTAGATATAAGTGGTCTGTGTGAGATTTTCCCTCATCTTCTCAAGTTCAAGCATTCTGTATAAATGTTTGTTTCAGCATTGACAGTAATAATTTAATTAGTTGTCCTGAAGTATCTTTTAAATGTCTGTGCAAAAAAAATTACCTTTTTTGGGAAAATCTGTACATTTCATTTAAGTACTGCATTTCAGTAAATATATGGGCAATATTATTGTCACATTAGTAGTCGCGGGTGAGATATTCTGTCGCCTTAATTGACTGCTTGTATTCAGAGTAATATTATCTAAGAATACAACACAAACATACCATCCAACGCAGCATTATAGAAAGAAACCTGGACTGGGACACAGTGTTGGAGGAGGAGTGGTGGAAAGACCGAAGAAAGTGGAGAGGAACCATATTTGCCCCTACCCGGCTACAGCTGGATAAAGGGAAATGATGATGATGATGATGATGATGACAACACAAAGATTCAACAATCATATAAAACACCTAACTGTAGTTGGGCCCATGAGAGTTGAAGTAACTATGAAGTACGCTGCGTTGTCATAGTTACCTCAGTCTGCGGCATATCACCCTTTCATACAGGCCTAATGTAATTCAATAAACTTTGACCCGTTCCTAAGCTCGTGCTAAAATAAATCCGGCGTTTAAGATAGAACACATCATTGCCGATAAATATGAGATTTTATATTCACTAAACTGACAACAGCCTCAACAAATGCACGTGTTAAATAGAGAATAGAACTGTACAACTAGCCACTGATTAACTTACAGAAAAGAAATTAACAATGAAATGAAATGTCATATGGCATTTTAGTGCCGGTAGATCCCAGAACGGGTTCGGCTCGCCAGGTGCAGGTCTTTTGATTTGACGCCCGTAGGTGACATGTGCGTCGTGATGAGGATGAAATGATGATGAAGACAACACGTACTCCCAGCCCCCATTCCAGGGAAATTAACCAATGATGGTTAAAATTCCCAACCCTGCCAGGAATCGAACCTGGGACCCTGTGACCAAAGGCCAGCATGCTAACCTTTTATCCATGGAGCCGGACAATTAACAATGAAAATAATATTCAGGAAACAAACACTTAAATTATTACATAAACCAGCAACAACTAACACAGTACTACTCTGAATAATATCACAAAAGCAACTGAGAGCAGGCCAACCCATGGGGCGACAGCATCCTTAAATGTGGCACCTCTGTTATCGTTGCCATAGCAACAGACCATTTTTGAGCAACTTTAGTCAACTTTTTCTTGCTGGTAGCACTAAACGTCAGACTTCAACTCTCATGGGCCCAACTATAGGTACATTTCAGTATTGCAATAATGTCTCAATCCAGTAGCTCATGTTTACCAGAAAACACACACAGTATTTCCAAATATTGAGCCCCATTTTCTTCTCTCCTACCAGCATTGATTTTCAAATTTGCTACTTTTCCTCTTCATGCAGTCTGCCCCTGCAGTACAGCACGGCTGAGATGTGTTCTTTGTAGATAGTTGCCGATCAGTCACCATACTGTAGTATGTTACAGTGAAGTGATTTTTCTTCTTTGTACAGAGGTACACTTCTGCCTTTCTCTTATTCTCTTTTCTTGATGTACTGCCTACTGATGGTACTCTCCTAATTCCCTCTGGATCCGAAGATGTGATGTAGTGTATAAGCCATCGGTAGAAATTGTCTTGGCGAGATGTGGTTTACAAATCTCAGATGCTAACATTTTCAGGTACTTTCCTTTTGTGCTCAGTTGGTGTTGAATCTCAATATGATATAACTGTTCAGCCCAGTGATATCTAACAGAGTATAAATAGATTCTCAGTGGCCATCTTTTGCTGTAGTTTTTTCTGGCAGCAGTATAAAGGCTTTTCAAGCCTTTCTTTTGTCATGTTGTAAAATGGTATGACTTCCAGTTTGCTGAAGTCTCTTGTTGTCTCATCAATGTTCTTACCTTGATGCATGACAGATAGCATTAGGACAACCTTCTGCTTCTTAGGTATATAGGATACAAGGTCCATATCCTTGCCATGAACAAACACGGTTGAATGCATTGGTCTCTTCGTGTCGAGGAATATGGACGGAATTTCGACCTTATTATTTCTAATTGTTTCCACTAACATTAGTCCCTTACTTTTTAGCAGGTGTAAGGCAAGAGGAACCGATATAAAATAATTATCAACTGTGATGTTCCATCCAGTATTTTCAATGGGTTCTGCATGTTGTTTCACTTCTGCTGGGGTGTTCACTGCTGAGAAAGGTCCTTCAGGTTGCCGTCCGACATAAACTTCCATCTTGTAGTAAGTGTGAGCATCGGCTAGGGAAAATATTTTTATGCCATACTAGGCAGGCTTGCTGGACATAAACTGATGGAATTAGTACCTTCCCCTGAAGGACTCCATCATTTTGTCAACTGTAACGTACTCATGAGGTCTGTAGGATGCATGGTATCTCATTACAAAATCCTCATACACTTTATGAATAGGAGCCATCTTATCCACATCCTTTCTCTGGTTCTGATCGTGATGTCATCAAAACAAAGAGCTTGGATGAGGAGGCGGGAATGACTTGGTGACATTACTAGAAATTATTTAAGAAAAGACTAGGTAAACAAAAGAAAGAGAATCTGCCACCTGGGTGACTGTCCTAAATGCAGATTAGTGGTGATGTTTGATGATTGATGTGACTGTAGGTATCTATAACTGGTGACTTTGTTCAGTTCATTTCCATCGATCATGAGCGAACCGCTGGTTTGGTCACCACATTTGAGATATTCCACTTTACTTACGTTGAGTCTCATTCCATACCTTTCGAGTTGTACATTCCCTTGTTGAACTAGGCATTCTAAGTTATTCCGAGTGTTGCTGGCTATCATGATGTCATCAGCAAACAGCAGTGTCCAAGGTGTAAAAAGGTCTCTAGTTACGGTTTCTATACATAAATCAAAAAGTACGTGAGAGGGCAGATCTCTGCGGAACACCAACATGGATCTACTAGCACAGTAGACAGAACTTGTAACATGATGGTACAGAAGCTTGATCCAGTTAATGTAGATTTAAGGCACATTGTGTAACCTTATTGATAGCCATGCAAGACCATGTGGGATCTGATCTAAAGATTTCCCCAGGTCTAGTAATGCCTAATGGATGGTCTTTCTCCTTTGATGATATTTCTGTGCTACTTGGCAAATAGCATGTAAGGCATCCCTTGTCCCACAGGTTTTGTGGCAAATGAAGGGCTTTGTGTGATCAGTAGATATACTTGGTTGAACAGTGCCTGCACACCATCCTTATCTATGAACATGAAAGCATTCCATTTGAATTACATAGAAAATCTCTATGTGTTTATATTTATTCATAAGTCTTGCATGTCAGTATGGAAGAGGAATAGTTAGATTGTTTTGCATATGAGTGGTATTATAATGTTATGGAAATATTCCTGTATCTCAAACTCTGTTTGTACTGTTTTCTTTACAAATTCAAGCTTCATATGTTTCAGTTATCTGTATTTTTCTGTTGAAATTCAACTTCCAGTGAAATTTATCATATCCTGTATTGTGAAATTATATAGGAAATAAGAATCAGAATGAAGAAAGGTGCCAAAATGTTGACCTACTGGAGTTCTTTTACATACCAGTAAATTTACGGACCTGAGGCTGTTTTATTTGAGCACTTTCAAATACCACCAGACTGAATCGGGATTGAACCCGCCAGCTTGAGCTCGGAAGGCTCTACCATCTGAACTACTCAGCTCAGCAGGAACAAGACGAAAAGCCTTATTCTTGCACATTGAAGAGGTATTTGATAATATACAGTGATAATCTTTTTACGAGTACTTAGCTGATTGGATTATATCGGGTGGTCCACCAGCCCCTTACGATCCAGTTTTATGCATCCCTTCACATTTAGGCCTACTACAATTCTGAAAGTCATCGGTCCCTCTGCCTAAACCGGGGCAATAGAACGAGATGTGTGTTTACGGGCTAGAAGACAGCAGGAATAATGAGTGCCAATATTAATTCATTATGGTTACTTCGAATGAACCCGTAAAACAGTACTGATACACAGAACATGTACTTTAAAACAGGAAGTGGATGCACAGACCAGGAGCACAGTACTGTATAGGCTGGGAAGTGGGCGCAGTAGGTCAAGTGTCGCAGTAGCTCACATGGCAAGCAGGCGGGAATATATGTGATAGTGGACAGTGCTTGAGGTAGGAGGTTCGAATCGCATATAAGAATTTTTTTTTAAACAGCCAATTGCCTGGGATGTGGTAAGGTTGCATACTTGATAGCTTCCAAGGACTGATTTGTTTATTTGACCCTGTAAAAGACCGTATGTATCATTGCATTGGGTATGTATGGTGCTGGGTTGGACAAAGATGTGGAGATGATGGTCTGTGGCCAGTATAGGGTGGGAAGTGGGCGCCGTAGGTCAAGTGTCACAGTAGCTCACATGGCTAGCTTACAGTGCTCGAGGGTTAGAAGGTTCAAGTCCCATGCAAGTACTTTTTTAAAGCCAGTTGCCTGGGATGTGGCAAGGTTGTATACTTCATACCAGTATTTTTCACAGGCTGATTTATTTATTTGGCCCTGAATAGGGTCGTTGGTATGGAGCTGGGTTGTTAGAGACTAGGAAACCTCTGACAGGATTTCAGTTATCCACGCAGCACCTGCTCGAACTGATGACCTCCATGGTCGATACAGAGCTGCACGCGATGTTGTAAGGACCGTCTGACCTTCTGCAACATCTCTGGCAAAATGGATCGGCATGCTTCGGTGATGATCTATCCAAGGTGACAAGGACTGGCCGGCTCCTGTGTACAGTACACACCAGTTGTTGTACATGGCCCCACAGAAAAAAATCCAGGGGCATAAGATTGAGTGATCTGGCACCCAGGAGACAGGTCCTCCCCTTCCTATACATTTATCAGGAAATGTTACATGGAGACGGTTCCGGACAACCACCGCCACATGCAGTGGAGCTCCAACATGTTGAAACCACATCCTACAGTGGTCAAGGAGTGGCACATGTCCCATAAATGGTGGTAGTTCATCTTGGAGAAACCGCAGATAGCATTGGCTTGTCAGATGTCCCTCAAAGAAATGGGGATCAATGAGGTGATCACCCATGTTTCAACACCATACATTCATGCCCCACTGTACATGAAAAGCTGTCTGTCTCACCCAGTGGGGATTATTCACACTCCAGTAATGCATATTACGGCAGTTAATGGTTCCATTGTTGTGGAATCGTGCTTCTTCTGTAAATAAGAGAGTTGCTAGAAAAGCAGGATCAGTGTCCACATGCTGTATAATCCATTGACAGAATGCCACCCGTGCATCAAAATCATGACCATGGTGCTTCTGGTGTAAGTGCAGTTGGTACGGGTGAAACGGTTGGGTATGCAATATCCGCATAACAGATTTTTGGCTGGTGTTCGTCTCTTGTGCAATGGCCCATGTGCTAGTCTGAGGGTTATGCCGGACAGCGTCAAACACGACCTCTTCATTGTCAGCAGACGTCACGATATGATCGCGAACAGGCTGTGTCTTACCCAGGGATGCAGTGTCCCGCAGGTGTCTTTCCACACTCCGAAATGTCATGCCCGTCGGTTGTCATCTATCGGGATAACGTTCTTGGTACAGGCATTATGCCTGCTATGCATTCTGTTTAGCTTCTCCATAGATAAGTAACATATCCACATACTCGTCGCTAGAATAAATCTCGAGGCAGTGAATAATCTTTGTGTTGTGAATTGCTTCGAAGGAGGGGAGTTCGCGTGGCTGCATACTTACCTGCCATCGCATGTTGTTATCGTTCCACTGGGGCATAATTTGAGCTACCGGTGGTCTACGAAGCTAGGAACATGTATGACGTAGCTAACTAGCCACAAGCCATCGTCTCCTCATCCTCGTCCAACCCAGCATCATACCCAATGCAATGATACATAGTCTTTTACAGGGTCAAATAAATAAATCAGTCCTTGGAAGCTATCAAATATGCAACCTTACACATCCCAGGCAACTGGCTGTTTAAAAAAATTCCTATGTGGGATTCGGACCTCCTACCCCGAGCACTGTCAACTATCACATATCTCCCCACCCGTTTGCCTTGTGAGCTACTGCGACACTTGACCTATGACGCCCACTTCCCAGCCTATACAGTACCATGCTCCCGGTCTATGCGTGCACCTCCTGTTTTAAAATACGTGTTCTACATATCTGTACTCGTTTTACGGGATCATTCGAGGTACCCATAATTCATGATTCCTGCTGTCTTCTAGCTCGTAAACACAAATCAACCAAGAATGAGTTAGCTGGAAAATTTATAATGTCCAATAACGGACCATTATATTGGTATCATCAGTTGGTACCTAGCACACCCACCAAGATGTATGGCTAGTGCATACCGTGGAGGCCACTGCGTAGGCTACTTGGAGCCACCGGCAGTGCCAATGCACTGTGAGAGACTTTGTCTCATTACCAAATTTTTTTTTTTTTTTTTTTTTTTTTTTTTTTTTTTTTTTTTTTTTTTGCTATGGGCTTTACGTCGCACCGACACAGATAGGTCTTATGGCGACGATGGGGTAGGAAAGGCCTAGGAGTTGGAAGGAAGCGGCCGTGGCCTTAATTAAGGTACAGCCCCAGCATTTGCCTGGTGTGAAAATGGGAAACCACGGAAAACCATTTTCAGGGCTGCCGATAGTGGGATTCGAACCTACTATCTCCCGGATGCAAGCTCACAGCCGCGCGCCTCTACGCGCACGGCCAACCCGCCCGGTTTACCAAAAATTAATGCCTGCTTGGCCTGTCATTGTTAATTTGCATTTGACAAATTTGTGCTTAATTATAATTCTAAAATTAAGTGTAAAATACATAAACATAAGAATTTGTGAACACATGGACAGTTTAACAATATGAATGACAATACTAAAATTGGAATATTTGTTCATTCTAATGACATTGACGTCCAAAACACAGTAATATCTTCATAATGATGAAAATTTGGCTAAATTTTTTTTCAAGTTCTAGTATATTAAAAACAATTGTTAATTGACTTCTTGTGTTAAAATTTGAGTTGTAATTTATGTAAAAATTTATTGTTGTCTGAAGATTAAAATCTTGGATGCGTTAGAATTCTGCTTCAGGTATTAATTTGAGGCTTGCTTTTGTAATATATTAGTTGTGAATGGTAAAATGCTAGGTAGTTTCATCGAACTAGTCTAGTTTTGACGATCAGATTTTACATTGGCAGTAGTACATTTTTATGATGGCTTAGTCAAAAGGGACGTCAATCCAGAAATCTTGAGGTGTTGATATGTTTTCTTATTTCACAATATTTGAATGATGGTGCATCCCTTTGACTGCTACTACAAAACCTCGTGGTACTTGTTACATTACGGTGTCTTATCTTTCGTGGTTCTACTCCTTGTGTTATACGTATGGAGAAGCTGTTGTGAAGGGCAGGTAGGGGACTTAGGGGAAGAAATATTAGGCGGGGTGTTAGACATGTCCCCATTTTGTATTCTATCTCGTCTTGTCTTTCCCTGTATGCTCCTCAAGAACCTCATTTCAGCTGCTTGTATCTTACTTTGGTTCCGCTTAGTCAATGTCCAGGCTGCTGAAGCATATGTCCGTATAGGTTTATAATAGGACGAGTATAAAACCTTCTTGCACTTCATTGGCACATCTTTGTTTCATACAATGTCTCTCACACACTGGTAGAAATTTGAAGACTGCTGCATTCTTAAATCAATATCTCCATCCAAATTTCCATTTTGTGACGTCATGCTGCCCAAATATTTAAACATTTTCACTCCTTCAAGAAGTTTATTTCCTTTATTTTTATAACCCCACTGGATTTTCTGTTACCTCTTGTCATTATCAAAGTCTTGCATTGTGCAGTACTAATCTTCATTCCAAAATTTCTTATCTCCTCATTCCATAAATTTACTTGTGTCTGTACTTCCCCTTCATTATCTCTCCAAACTACAATGTCATCAGCAAAGAGCATAGACTTTACTTGCTCGCCAATCATCTTCTCCTTGATATTATGTAGAATTCTATCCATGATTGTAGCGGTATAATTATGGATACTGTGTGGACTTACTGCTACACCAAAATCAGTTCGTGTGGAATTTTAAAAAAAAGTGAAAAGAAACTATTGTTTAACTTTGCCCAATGTAATGCGACTCTGCGATAGCTAATTGTTGTACATTTAGGGTTCTTATTGGTGTAAATTGTAAAATAACGGTGGGCTGATCCCTCACCATTGAATATACTGTGGAGCTTTGTCGTTATGAAGTTGGTACTGGTTGGCTCACCAACTGGCTGTTGACTGTTTTCTGCAGTGCGCTCTGGCGTAAGCTGCTATTACCGAGTTGTGAGCCAGCTTCGCTTAAGAAAAGATGTCTTGGGTGAGGACTCCTGTTACAATGGCCAGCAAACAGTCTGTATGTGTATTCAAACCACCCTAATATGTATTTTCGACGCAAGTTGAATTACTGTTGGTGGTGGGTGGTTGATACAAAATTATTCGTGTGCAGTTCTTATTTTAAAGTTTTAATGTGACCATTCCTTTCACCATCGAAGCATGCCATAATACATGAGAATTATGCCACAATTGTTGTAAGTTGTAAAATTTCTACATTGTGAAGAGGCCTCAAGCACCGTGGGTAAGTCCAACCTTGTATACCATACAAAATGTTTAGGCCATATTATTCTGTGACACTTCATCAGTATGCTGCTTTAAGCAATCCAGCATGTCTGCTCGCCATGTGACATTAATTATTTTTTTGGTGGACTGAAGATCCATTTGCACTTACGACCACGTTAAGGCATTGGAACTGAAGTTTCTTGTGGTTAACATTATTGAATTCTGCCAATTTAGATATGCCCAACCTGTTATGCTATATTTGGGCTAGTGAGTAATTTAAATTGAAAGGACATACTTCTACGTCACGAGAACCGTGTGGTTTTATAACGATCTGCTCTTTGAACAGGAGCTGTGACAAATAAAATTGTGAGTAGTCTGTTTGTATAATCAGCATCATAAAGGCGACTGAATATTTAAAATTAATATAATGTCCTCCTCTGCGAACCATGTGACCTTGCCGCGGTGGGGAGGCTTGCCTGTCCCAATGATGCAGATAGCCGAGCCGCAGGTGCAACCATATCGGATGGGTATCTGTTGAGAGACCAGACTAACGAATGGATCATCGAAAGGGGGCTAGCAGCCTTTCGGTAGTTGCAAGGGCGGCAGCCTAGATGATTGACTGATACGGCCTTGTAATAATACTCAACATGGCTTAGCTGTGTTGATACTGCTACACGGCTGAAAGCAACGGGAAACTACAGCCGTAACTACCTCCCGAGGACATGCAGCTCTCTCTGTATGAATGATGTACTGATGATGGCTTCCTCCCGGGTAAAATATTCCGGAAGTAAACTAGTCCCCCATTCGGATCTCCGGGTGGGGACTACATGAGAGGGGGCGATCATCAGGAAGATGGATACTGACATTCTGCGAGTCGGAGCGTGGAATGTTAGAAGTTTGAATCGTTGTGGTAGGTTAGAGAATCTGAAAAGGGAGATGGATAGGCTAAAGTTAGATGTAGTTGGTATAAGTGAAGTACGTTGGCAGGAAGAACAGGATTTTTGGTCAGGCGACTACAGAATTATCAACATGAAATCAAACAGGGGAAATGCAGGAGTTGGTTTAATAATGAATAAGAAAATAGGGCAGCGGGTAAGCTACTACGACCAGCATAATGAAAGAATTATTGTCGTCAAGATAGACACCAAACCAATGCCCACCACAATAGTGCAGGTCTATATGCCTACTAGTTCAGCGGATGATGAAGAAATTGAAAGAATATATGAGGAGATAGAAGATTTAATACAATATGTAAAAGGTGATGAGAATCTAATTGTGATGGGAGACTGGAATGCAGTGGCAGGCCAAGGAAGAGGAGGTCGTACAGTAGGAGAATTTGGATTGGGACAAAGGAACGAAAGAGGAAGTCGGCTGGTTGAATTCTGCACTGATCATAATTTAGTCCTTGCCAATACTTGGTTCAAACACCACAAACGACAGCTGTATACGTGGACTAGACCTGGAGACACTGGAAGGTATCAAATAGACTTCATTATGATTAGGCAGAGATTCACAAACCAGGTGTTGGATTGCAAAACTTTCCCAGGAGCAGACGTGGACTCTGACCACAACTTGTTGGTCATGAAATGCCATCTGAAGTTGAAGAAATTGAAGAAAGGAAAGAATGCAAAAAGATGGGATCTAGACAAGTTGAAAGAAAAGAGTGTGAGGGATTGTTTCAAGGAATATGTTGCACAAGGACTAAATAAAAAGGCTGAAGTAAACACTATAGAGGAAGAGTGGAGAGTCATGAAAAATGAAGTCAGTAGGGCTGCTGAAGAAATGTTCGGAAGGAAGAAAAGATCAACTAAGAATCAGTGGATAACTCAGGAGATACTAGACCTGATTGATGAACGACGAAAATACAAGAACGCTAGAAATGAAGAGGGCAGAAAAGAATACGGGCGATTAAAGAATCAAGTTTATAGAAAGTGCAAGGTAGCTAAGGAAGAATGGCTGAAGGAGAAGTGGAAGGATGTCGAAGGCTGTATGGTCCTTGGAAAGGTAGATGCTGCATACAGGAAAATCAAGGAAACCTTTGGAGAAAGGAAATCTAGGTGCATGAATATTAAGAGCTCAGATGGAAAGCCACTTCTAGGGAAAGAAGACAAAGCAGAAAGATGGCAGGAGCATATCCAACAGTTGTATCAAGGTGAAGATGTAGATAATTTGGTTCTGGAACATGGAGAGGCTGTTGATGCTGATGAAATGGGAGACCCAATTTTGAGGTCAGAGTTTGACAGAGCTGTGAGTGACCTAAATAGGAACAAGGCACCTGGAATTGATGATATTCCCTCTGAATTACTGACTGCCTTAGGAGAAACCAGCATGGCAAGGTTATTTCATTTAGTGTGCAAGATGTACGAGACAGGAGAAGTCCCATCCGATTTTCGGCAGAATGTTGTTTTACCTATTCCCAAGAAAGCCGGTGCTGACAGGTGTGAAAACTACCGCACCATTAGTTTAGTATCTCATGCCTGCAAAATTTTAACACGTATTATTTACAGAAGAATGGAAAAACAAGTTGAAGCTGAGTTGGGAGGAGATCAATTTGGCTTCAGAAGAAATGTAGGAACACGTGAAGCAATCCTGACTTTACGTCTGATCTTAGAGGATCGAATCAAGAAGGACAAACCCACGTACATGGCATTCATAGATCTAGAAAAGGCATTCGATAATGTTGATTGGACCAAGCTATTTATGATTCTGAAGATGATAGGGATCAGATACCGAGAACGAAGAATTATCTACAATCTGTATAAAAATCAGTCTGCAGTGATAAGAATCGAGGGCTTTGAAAAAGAAGCAGCAATCCAGAAAGGAGTGAGGCAAGGCTGCAGTTTGTCCCCTCTCCTTTTCAATGTTTACATAGAACAGGCAGTAAAGGAAATTAAAGAGAAATTTGGAAAGGGAATCACAGTCCAAGGAGAGGAAATCAAAACCTTGAGATTTGCCGATGATATTGTTATTTTATCTGAGACTGCAGAAGATCTCGAGAAGTTGCTGAATGGTATGGATGATGTCTTGGGTAAGGAGTACAAGATGAAAATAAATAAGTCCAAGACAAAAGTAATGGAGTGCAGTCGAACGAAGGCAGGTGATGTAGGAAATATTAGATTAGGAAATGAAGTCTTAAAGGAAGTAGATGAATATTGTTACTTGGGTAGTAAAATAACTAACGATGGCAGAAGTAAGGAGGACATAAAATGCAGACTAGCACATGCAAGGAAGAGCTTTCTTAAGAAAAGAAATTTGCTCACTTCAAACATTGATATCGGAATTAGAAAGATGTTTTTGAAGACTTTCGTGTGGAGCGTGGCATTGTATGGAAGAGAAACATGGACGATAACTAGCTCAGAAAGGAAGAGAATAGAAGCTTTTGAAATGTGGTGTTATAGAAGAATGCTGAAGGTGAGATGGATAGATCGAATCACGAATGAAGAGATACTGAATCGAATTGGTGAGAGGAGATCGATTTGGCTAAATTTGACGAGAAGAAGAGATAGAATGATAGGACACATCTTAAGACACCCAGGACTTGTTCAGTTTGTTTTTGAAGGAAGTGTAGGTGGTAAGAACGGTAGGGGTAGACCAAGGCATGAATATGACAAGCAGATTAGAGCAGATGTAGGATGGAATAGTTACGTAGAAATGAAAAGGTTAGCACATGATAGGGTGGCATGGAGGGCTGCATCAAACCAGTCTATGGACTGATGACTCAAACAACACAATATAATGTTTGCTTATTTTAAACCCAAGTGAATACTGAAGCATGCTTTGGGTTGAATTGAATTTTATTCCATCTTCTTTTTTTAAATTAATTTTTTCTTTTATTATTATTATTATTATTATTATTATTATTATTATTATTATTATTATTATTATTATTATTATTATTAAATTTTCCTTTCTTTAAATTTTAATTAATAGTTATTTTTCTAAAGCTGCCCTCCATTTTATTGCATTGTTGTGGTATGCTTCCATCTTTTTGTTAGCTTAATAACAGTTTCATTAGCGTGCATTGTCGCAGCATAAGTTAGTGTTGTAACTATACTTGAGGTGTGCTGACACTCGTTGTTGTGTGGTGTACTTATGCCGTTGGTGTGATGAACTGGGTCACGAGATGAGTTTTAATTGCTTCAATATTATTGTGTTACCTTATAATTGTTTTCTTTCACTCATTCATTGTTTTCTCTTGTGACGTGGGCTCTTTCTTAATTTAATTTTAGCCCACCTGATGTTACTTGAGGACATTATCGTTCTGTTGGGGGGGATGCGGGTAGATGTTTTCATTTGAAACGCTTCCGTGTTCACTGAGGTATCTCAAACTGTTGTATACAAGGAAGCAGTACAGAAAACACAACATAAATTTATTGTTACTTCAAGTTTTTACACAATATGTACATAAATGCAACTAAATTTCCTTGAAGTTGGATGCACTTGTAAGCAATTAATGAAAGTATTACTGTAGACTGAGGGTCTGTGAAAATATACACTTTATATACATGAGAGTCTATGTACACACGCATCTATCTCGCGGAGATAGTCTGTCAAGTAAGAGAGTTCAAGATAGTCGAAAACTATTTGCCTTGAAGAATTACAAGTGTAACTTGCAACGAAAGTTTGTACTAACAGAATGCTAGTAGTTGCCGTAGGCTTGTCAGGAGCTGACATAAATATTTACAATTAGCAGAATACTAATGTTAATGTCTGAGCCTAGTAGAATACTGGCATCGGGGCTTGATATGGCTACAGGAAGCGGGAGGTGAGGCAGTGTCTTGAGGTGAGACCTCACAACCAGAATTTCAGTCCACCTGGTCGATACACATGTTTAAGAGGGATAGCCTCCGTGCTCGACGTGCAGTGTAATCTGGCGTTAGACACTGTGGAGTCCTCGGAATGAAGCGTCCTTTTATAGCGCTGGCTGACGTCACAAGCAAGCGCACTGTAGTACCTCGTAGAGTCGAGAAAGATCCGGGCTGCGGCGTGTTGCGGAGCTATCAGGTGCAGAGCTGATATTGCGACGGGCACACAACACAAACCATGTAATTTTTTTATTGTATTATTGCCTGTTGGCTTTTAATTGTTTAATAACAATTCGGAAAATTGTAAATGGGTAAATTAAAAGGGGCGCGTGTACCCAGAATGTTGCACCTAAGGTATAAATGACATTTTTTTAAAAACATTATATCTTCTTTTAAAAGTGAAGAGGTTTGAACTCGAACACTAATTTGTTATGAACTTCAAGTTTAAGGGGAAAACTGAAGTTAACTTCTTCTAGAAATTATTATTGAACCTTTTAAAATAGTTGAGATTGTAGGTATTCTAGCTTCATGACCACGCTTGGTGGTAATTCTTTGAATATGAGCCTTGTCATTAGTTTCTTTTTAAATTTAATTGATTCATTTGTTTTATATATTTAAATTGCACCACCCACTGACTTATTGTTTTTCTTATATTGTATTAAATCTTGGTCCTTGAGTGTGACAGTGAATGTCATTTTAGTGAATTGCTCTATCCGTTTAACTCCTTCCACCCTCTGTTATGGTCGTTGACCTATTAGTTTGTCCAGATCCCATCGCTTCCCTATCCTGTGTTTGTGTTTTTATTGAGGCCCTTCCCTCCATAGCTGGCGTGATACCATGCTGGTAGGCACCTCTTATCTCTTTATTGGTAGCACTGACAGTCTAAGACTTGGGCTGCGATATTGTGACTTCAGTTGTTTGATTGCCCCCTTCTTTGATTGTTGGTGTGCCACATGATGATAATGAAGAGTAAGGAAGACAGTACACTTCCCTGGCTTAAGCCTGTCTCAACTCTGAACCATTCAGTTTGACCCACTTTGATTCTAACACAGCTTTTGCAATTTTCATACAATGCTATTACTAGGACAATGCATTTGATGATTTTGCGCTTTTTTATTTTTTTTAATTTTTTTTTTTGTATGAAGGCCGAAAGATGTATGTTCAGTCTTCAGCTCTAAGGCTGGTTGGATCCTCAACAGCTCCGCCATCAGCTGTCATAGATGGCCTAGGCATCACTGAAGAGGCGTACTAGGGAAATGAGGAGTGAGGTAGTTTCCCGTTGCTTTCCTCACCGAGCCAGAAGTTGCCATTACATATCAGTCTGCCAAGCCCACTGAAATGCATGCACCAACTGACCCTATGAGCAACATTTTCACACCATTCATAGCAGGGACTGGCTGCAGAAGGAATGGCATTGCTAGCATCGCTTTCACTTTCATATTGTCAAACTCAAGTATAAGACAGAGACAGATCAATGAAAGTAACAAAATTACTCTGGCCCATACCAGAAGACATAGTGGACTGTAAACACTAGGTCCTGCCAGGGCTCGAGTATATATACATGTATTTTTCATTCTTTTAGTGGCCCACTCAATCTCTGCCATGGACACCTCGTTTTCCTTATCTTTCATCTGCACTAAATCTGGTTCTTCGATTTCTCCTTGTACCGAGGTATTTTGCACATTGTAAAGCTGTTCGAAGTATTTTCCCCATCTCTGCAGTATATCCTGCTTCTGTGTCATCACTTCCTCCTGTTCATTTTTAATGCAGTTAGCACCTTCACCTGGGTTTTCCTTCTTTTTAACCCACTGGAATAAGATCCTTTTGCTTCCAGTTATATCTTCTTGCAGAGATTCAGTGAATTTTTGCCAGCATTTCTTTTTCTCTTTTTGAACCACCTTGGAGCACTCCTTCTTGCAGTGCCTGTATTCTGTTATGCAATCTGTTGTTCTGTTTCTCAGCCATCTTTTCCAAGCTTGTTTCTTCCTTTTAAGTATATCTTTTACCCTGTCATTCCACCAGGGCGTTTCTTGATCTTTCCTCCTTCTTGATACTCTTCCATAGGTCTTTTCTGCAGATTCCACCATGACTGTTTTAAAGTATGCCCATTCTTCTTCGACCCTTCTGATGTCTTCCTTAGGTATACTTGTTTTTTTTTATTTTTGCTAGTGGCTTCACGTCACACTGACGCAGACAGGTCTTATGCCGACGATGGTATAGGAAAGGGCTAGGAGTGGGAAGGAAGCGGCCATGCCTTAATTAAGGTACAGCCCCAGCATTTACCTGATGTGAAAATGGGAAACCGTGGAAAACCATCTTCAGGGCTGCCAACTGTGGGATTTGAACCTACTATCTCACGGATGCAAGCTCACAGCTATGCGCCTCTAACCGCACGGCCAACTCGCCCGGTGGTATACTTGTTTTAAGGTGTGTCTGGAACTCTTCATTTATTTCCTTCTCCTGCAATTTCCACACCCTTAGCTTTCTCTGCCTAATCTCAGTCATCTTTTGTATCTTTCCCATCTTTAACTTAGCTCTCACAACTCTGTGATCTCTTTCGAAAGATTCACTTGGGAGGCTGTTACATTTACCGACATTTTCCTGTTACCTTTCTCGACCAAAATGTAATCTATCAGAGTTTTGATTTTGTTATCCCAACTATATCTTATCTTCTGACTGTTTTTCTTTTGAAACCATGTATTACCAATGATCAGCTCATTTCTTCTACAAAAGTCTACCAAAATATCTCCAGCCTTGTTTCTCTTCCCATATCCAAGTGGACCTATAATCTCTTCATCTCTTTTCTTTCCTGACCTACTTGGGCATTCATGTCTCCTATGATCACAACTTGTTTGTCCTGTATATGGCTTTCCAGATATTCAAGGTATTCCTCTAGATCCGTATCTGTATTTCCTGTTTGTGGAGCATCTGTTACACAAGTTACAAGTCTCAATCTGACCTTAATCAACCTGTCATTTATGTTTTCCACCAATTCTAGGTATTCCTTTAGGTTTTTTCTAATTATGAGACCTACACAGTTTTTGGCTTCTCTTCCTCCACTATAGTACAAGGTGTATTCTTTCTTTAGTTTCCTCTCACCTTTTCCTTTTCATTTGGTCTCACTGATTCCCATCAATGCTATATCTTTGTCAACCATAAAATCTACAATTTTTTCCACTTTCCCTGTTAGTAGGCATATTTTTAAGCAATAATATGTTTGACATACTAAGTTTCCTTTTAGTATTTATTTCCATTGCTGTGGAAAAGAAAGTTTAACACACCCGATTTTTCTATGTTCAAAGGTGTATGTCCCCCCTTAATAGTAATTACTCAATAACAGGTCAGTGTGGGAAGAGGGAGCATTAGAAAGAGGATACAAGCACAAACATGAAAACACAAGAGGACAGGGACAGTCTTCACATCCTCAAACACTGCCACCCTCGCTGTACCTGTTTTTTCACGTCTATTTCTTTTCAGCCCCCAATGAGCTCGTTTCTGCTTCTAAGCCTCACCAGGAGAGAGGGTTTCAACACTCACTGAGGGGCCATCTTGTCATAGCTTCAGTCTTGGTATGTGATATGATGAGAGCCAGGAAAAAGGAAGATTAAAACAAGATAAAGATAAATACAGATGGTAAAAGACTTAAGATTATTCTAAAATTTCTTATCATCAATATAACATGAAAATTATACTAGAAGTGAGTCTTTATGTCATTTTTATTTATTTTTTATTTTATTTTAAAATATATTTATTAAGCAAACTTCAGTTTCCTGGGATACAGATCCAATACGTAACCATCTTTTCATTTCATCAGAACATTTCAAATGAATATGTCAGTTCTGTTTTAAAAGAGACAGTACAGTTTCTATCAGCAACAAGGGTACTTGTCTTGTTTTAAATTCTAGTTATGCAAGACAGACTACCGATTAAATTCCCCATTAAGATACCATATCTGCTGACTTTATTATGACAAAAACCTGATGGGGTGAGATTATCTTCTGTCACTGTTCCTCAGATACAAGCCTGTATCTCTAGGTGATAATCTGTGATATATATGGGACTGATGACCTTGATGTTTAGCCCATTAAAACTGCAATAATAATAATAATAATAATAATAATAATAATAATAATAATAATAATAATCTGATATATACAGTTGGTAGCACGTTTGCAATATCTTCTAATGATTATTTTAAATTTTTGTTTCAGCTTAATATGGATATACACACTTCCCAGTCTTCCAAAAAAGAAAACTTCAAAGTTGATCTAAGTTTGAGTGGTTCCCAGGTAGGTTTTCATTTCTTATCTAAAACATTTGTATATTATATAGGGCTACCTTTACAGAATAACATTATGGTGACTATAGAGCATTCCAACCTTAAATTGCAGTACAGTGTAGATGGAGCGCGCTGTTGCGAAATCGACTCGTGAAGATCACGCTCGAGTGTGACTCAAACAGGGCGTCACAGTTCCACATTTTTCGTTTGTAACTTTGTAATTTTAAGTTCATTCATTCATAAATTAATATTTGTAGGGTGGTAAAATAAATACAACATACCTTAATCACTGGCGTTGCTCTCAGACATTGGACGTACACCTTCTAACATTTCTGCAAGGCCTGATGTTCCCGCTTTGGATGAAACGAGTTCGGGAGATGAACTTGAGGATGATCCGGACGATGAAGAAAGTCGTATTAAAAACTTTTCATCGTCGACATCGTCCTGTAATTCGTCTGCTTTCCACAAAACTCTTTCATTTTTCTTTACTTCGTTCACGTAATTTGCCCAATTGTCTTATGTTTTCATGGCATAAAAATTTTAGTTCAGCATTTGGAACAAAACCATGTTCATTACCCGCGTGGACTAAGGCAAATCACGGTCCTCGGCTTTTCGGTGGCCTAAATCCCAAACTCGCCCCTTCAAAAGCGGCCTGCCGTGCACTTTTCACTGTCGTATCCTTCCATTCCTTTATCACTGTCTGCCCAATATTTACCCACGATTCATCTGTGTAAATTATAGCTTTATTTTGTGCCCTCAAACGTTTTATCTCCCTGAGATATCTGTGCCTCTAATTAATAATTTCATCGGTTTCAGTGAAAGCTGCTTTATTACCCCGTCTTAAATATCGGAAGCCTATATCATGTAAGAAGCGATACAACATAGTTTTGGAAAATCGTGGCAAAGAATCTTCTCCATTCACGCGACTCAAAATCACGTTCAATGTCGGTGGTATGTTAGCAAATAAAAGAGAGTGAACCACCCGACGCATCCACTTCTAACAATTTCATCATATTTAATTTTTCTGTCGTCCTTCTCTTTTTTTTTTTCTTTTTTCGAGAGTTCGCAAAGGACCATGTGTGTGTTCCTTCCTTATAGCATAGATTGTTCTTTCGGAACAACCTGTAGCTTTAGCTGTTTCACTAATTGCGCTGCTCATGTTCATAGTCTTTAAAAAATAATCCAGGACACTCATTATAATATTGCGTTCTTTTCCCCTGAGTTTACCTACGGAACATTTCTTTTTAATTTGACGATCCATTATACATCCTTCTGCACTTTTTCTTCGAACTAAGAACTATACATACGAGCACGAACTGACAACTACACAGACTACACAAACACAATCCACTTGTCCTCAAGAACTATACATTTATCACTGATCTTGTCCGGCTCCATGGCTAAATGGTTAGCGTACTGGCCTTTGGTCCAGAGGGCCGCGGGTTCGATTCCCTTCCGGGTCGGGGATTTTAACCTTCATTGGTTAATTCCAATGGCTCGGGGGCTGGGTGTGTGTGTGCCGTCTTCAGCATTAGAATTCATCACAGGTAGGGGCCCCATTCTTATAGACGCGCAGGTCGCCTATGCGGCGTCAACACTGGAAAGACCTGCACTCGGCCTCTTCGGAGGCCACACGCCATTAAATATTATATATATATATCACTGATCTTAATTTAATCAATCTTATAATACTGATTAAATGAACACCACTGCACACGGCTGCCAGTATATTTAAAAGCTCAGCTAGCCGAGTCACTCGTGAAACGTAAACAAACGAGACGTTCTCCCTGTCATAAATTAAGAGATAGCGAGATAGGGACTTGAGGTATGATTTAAAAATAACTTCCATATTCGAAGAGCGTTTGCTTTGCTTTAACCACGCCATGATCCTTCTGCACATTTTCTTCAAAATTAGATCCCCACGCACGAGCACGAACTCATGAACCACACAAACGAAATACACTTTCCCTCAAGAATTGTACATATGTCACTGATATGCATTTAATCACTATTATACATACTACTGACGAAATGAGCACTGCACTGCATGCGACTGTCTGGAAATGTTAAAAGCGCATGTTTGGGAGATCACCGGTACTTCAGCCAGCCTGCCAGACAGCCAGCCGAGTCACGCGCAAAACCAAAATTCAAGGAGATATTCTTCCTGTCACAAATTAATAACTAAGCAAGATAGGAACTTCAGGATTGTTTTAAAAATAACTTCCATATCTGAAGACCATTTGCCTCGCTTTGACCCCCCATGCAAATTCAATAGGAAAGACTTTTTCTTGCCTACACATAAAATTCCCTGAACATGACTGAAAATAAACGCATATACTGCATTTTGTTATCATTTAAATTTAAAAATAAACTTATCTACATCGAGCTGAAATGTTTATTTACCAGCAGTGAAAAAATTAGCAAAATAATTAATATAAAATAGGAGTTATGGCATGATAAGTTCTATGCAATGAAGATTTTGCATTTGGCGAAACTTTCCATTATATTACCATTTTCACACTAAATTACTTTTTTTTACATTTTTTTTTGTTAACAGCATCAAATGCGCCTTGAAATTCTGCACATAACACGATATTCACCCATTTTAACCGATAACATACTGATTCACGGATATTTGGCAAACCCGCTGCATTAGAGTAGGACAGCGCTACCCGCAAAACATGGGAGAAAGAAAGAGACGGAATTATCCCATTACTGCTGTACTCCAATTTAAGGTTGGAATGCTCTATAGTGCAGTTTCAGATCAGAAAGAGAAAAACAGTAACAGTACTATTGAGTAGGTTTGTAGTTAATGTATGATAAGATTACCAGGGAAAAGGTTGTTGGTTGTAGTGGGGGATTATAGCTCCAAAAATAAATTATTTTAGACAATCCAGTTTGTATATATAGGCGTATGATGTGCATGCATTGCCGTAACTTTCAACATGTGTGTGCACAAACTTCCTATGCTCAGATTCATTATGATAAACATGCTGGTGTTTTCCTGGCCTGCCTCACGCATGAGTACTCATCACAGGTAATTTAAAATCAAGCCAACTCCATTTGAATAAGCTGGAATCTCCAAGGGAGCTGATTTTAATCTGCCAGCCATCAGGTGATTGCATGATTGTGCCACCCGCTCTACTGTGACAAGCCAACTCCATTTGATTACACTGCAAGCTCCAGGAGAAGTAAGCAGCCAATAACTGGATGCTCCAAGGGAACTGAGTGATCAGCGGCCAAGCTGATTTGAACTTACCAAGCATCAAGTGATTACATGATTATTTCCCAGATTGTCATGTGATGCACCAACCTGATTGTCAAGAGTCAACCAGGTACCTTGTCCAAACCTGGATGTTGGTAACCTAGTCAATACCCCCACTAAGTCCAGGGGCCGCTGTTCAGCCATCCTGAACTGGAGTTTACTTGCAGTGGGGTGACCAATTCCTTTCTACTTCACCCCCTGTGAGTGGGGGACGCAGATGAAGAATACATCCACGGTATCCCCTGCCTGTTGTAAGAGGCAACTAAAAGGGATGATTGAATTAGAACCAGGAAACTACTTGTGATTAGTACGACCAAGCGGGGAACACCATGGGTCGCTTTTACTTGCGTGTAGTACCACTATGTTAGGTACCAAATTGGTTTATGATTAGTAGCAAAAGAGTTCGGTGCCAGCTTTCACAGTACCTGTGATTAGTACCATTATATGAGTGACACCATGGTTCTGGCTTGCCCATTATAGTACCCATTATATGAGGAACACCACGGGATAGCGTGAGTTCCTGTGGTTAGTTCACTTATGTGATGAACACCATAGGTTTGCGTTGCCTGTAAATGGCGCCGCAATGTGCAAAACACCATAGGTCTGTATTACATGTGCGAATTTCATTACCTGTGAGTAGTACCATACTGTGTGGAATACCACGAGTCTACACTACTTTTGATTAGTACCGCACCATGACAAATACCATGGTTCTACTTTTCTAGCGATAAGTACCAGTATGAAGGGCCGATGACTAGGATTTTGGACCCCTTTAGACTAAAAGCATCATTGATTCGTTATTAAGCTATAGACGCAGTCTCTTGGTAAGTAATACTATTATTTCATGTCAGTTTCTGTGAATGCGAGACATTGCGGGTTGGATCCACTGTTTGTTTTAAATTCATATCCATCATTCTTTGTCCTCACGTTTTGAATACTGGTCAGTGGAGGATTTTGGACTTTTAATTTGCCATTCCATTTCATCTCATTTCATACCATTAGGGGCCGATGACCTAGTTGTTAGGCCCCTTTAAACAACACGCATCATCATTAAGATCTTGACGTCGGTGTGGGGGCTTGTGAGCTCTCATCAAGATCTTGACGTCGGTGTGGGGTCTTGTGAGCTCTTTGATCCCAAGGGCTGTGCCAGCTCAGGGTTACCCATGCTGTATTAGCCCCGGAGTAGGGCCAGACTTACAAGGTGTCCCCCGAGTTGCCTGAGAGGTGTCTGTGCTCTTTTTCCTTCATTTCCATTTCTTTCCTTTCTATTCTAACCACCTTAATTTTATTTTCTCTGACTGTCCAGCCAGCTTCTCCTTCTGGTAGAATGTTCATTTTCTGAATGTGTGCATGTGTGTGAAGGTTTCATCCTCTCCCAGTCACAAGTTATGGGTTATGGCGAGGTGATGCATTGCTACTGGGAGAGTAGTCGCTAGTGGCCTACCTACATATATTGGATGACCTCTGAAGTGACAGCCTTGCCTAGGCATGGGAGGCTCTGCCGAAGTTTGACTTTTTATTTTCCTAGCTACTCAAGGGACCAAAAATGGAACTCTCCCCTTTTTGTTTTCCACGAAGTGGCACCCTCAGAACAACACCCTGGAAGGCTAGAAAGTGCAAGAGATACACTCCACTTCCGGTTGATTACGAAAGTGACGAACGTCTTGCTTGATTCTCGGTTGCTTCCAGGAACGAAGGAAAGAGTTCTTTAGATGAGAGTCCCTTTCTAATTAGTAATGTGTCTCAAGAAATTGTTTGTGGTGAAGTTGACAAGATGTGAAAGACTTTGTGACTGATCCGTACTGATCAAACATCGATGCCTGAGCAGTCCGGGCTGCTACTCAAAGCCAAAATGTTCAGAAAGGTAGAGGTTAACATCGAGAAGCACAAATCCCTGAATTCCTGCAAAAGAATTATATTCCACAGGGATTTGATTAAGGCTTCCGTTAATAACATAATCAGAAACCTTCGGGTGTAACCGATGTGAGGAGGTTAAAGAGGTGCGTTGGTGATAAGCTCCTCGATACAGGCACTTTAATCCCGACCTTTGAAGCCTAAATTCTGCCAAATTGGATGAAGGTTTCAGTGTACTGCTTGACTGTGCACCCGTACATTCCAGCACCAATGAGGTGTTACTGTTGCCAAAAATTTGGCCATACCTCATTGCGAATTCAAGGTTCAGCGACCTGTAAAATGTGTCGAAGAGACGTGCATGATGGTGTCCAGTGCACATCACTACCTGTGTGCGTCAATTGCACAGGTGTGCATATCCCAATCTCAAAGTTCCACATTCAGGGATGAGGAGAATGTGCAGGAGATCAAAAGTCTGGATAAGTTATCTTATCGAGACTCCTTGAGAAATTTCAAATCCATGGCTCTTCCGAAGTTCTCCGTCTCCTTTGCTGAAAAGATCACAAAAGTATGCATCACGTGACAGAATTTTGTACCAACACCAAGTACACAACAACCATTTATAAGTCCAGCCTACGAGCAAGATGGAGTTAGTAATGAAACTGAAGATGCAGGAAGGACTCTGTACCTTCTGGGAAGCCACAAAGTGTGTTATTGCCGACGATGTCTGGGAAGGGCCCTTCCCAGCCACAGTCAGCTGGGAAGTCCTCCCCCACCAGGGCGGGCGGAAAGACTTCCCCAGCTAGGGCTGGAATGTTCTCCAGCCCTCCTACCAATTCCCAGAAGAAAACAGTAGGAAAAGGGGAAGCCCCAGCGCTCCACTGAATAGTTGGAGAAGAAGCCATCTCCAACCCGATCGTAGGTCAACATATCCCAGAAGATGACTGGCAAACCACCTGCTAGTTCTCCTCCAAACAATACCGAAATGGTGGGCAAGAGTGAGAGGCCTTGGCACCCTTTTTTTCGATCCCATTCTGGGTAACCTAGTTATGCCAGGAAGACGGCCCACTGTTTCTCATCAGACTGCTCTCCATCCATGGAGTGTTCAGTCACCATCTTTCTCTCTCTCCCTTTCTCATCTGAGGAGAAAATGGAGGCTGATTCACTCAGCATCGTGGATAGAGATGACAAAAATGACGGCAGAAGTTTGCAGATAGCTGGACGAAAAAATTTCAGGCAATTGTACTAATTTTGTTGCATTACTCTTTCATACAATGGCACTGTTGCAATGGAACTGCAATAGTTATACATGTCACCAGCTGAATTATGTCAATTGATATCCGTCGATGTGGCCTACATAGTCTGTCGGCAGGAATTTCGTTTGAATCCTGTACACAAAAGGATTATGAGAGGATTTCACGTGTATTCCAAGGACCGAGTAGCTGTGGATTTCTCAGCGACTGGGGATGTCTGTACCTTAGTCTGTTCTGACATTTCCAATGAAGATGTGCCGCTATTAACTCAGTTGGGTGCAGTTGCATTTTGTGCTCCGTTGCCTTTAATGACAGTGGTGTGCAACATGTACTTTCCACTGGACTACAGTCTTAACATGCATGTAAACCAAGACTTGAGCACTCAGTTGTCTGCTCCCTTCCTTTTTCTTGGTGACGTGAATGCCCGTAACATCCTCTGGGGTTCTCCATCATCCTAAGCCAGGGGGAGGCTTGTTAAGCAATTGATCAACCAATTCGATCTTTGTGTGCTCAATACAGGGGAACCTACTCAGTTCATTAGCGCACATGACACATTCTCCCACCTTGATGCCACCTTGTGCAGCCGTTTTCTAGTTCCCCTGTCACAGTGTCAAGTACGCGATAGCCTATGTGATAGTGACCATTTCTCGATATTTTTTGCTTTCTTGAATCAAAGACAGTCTGAAGTACTGAAGCGCTTGATACTTCGACAGTCAAATTGACCAGAGTTTACAAATCACGCAGTGTTGGCTGAAGAAGTGCTAGGTATCTGTGGATGACCACGTATCTTCTATTACAGCTGAATTCTGGCTGCTGCAGAGGAGACAATACCTTCTTTGTTCGGCATCCATCACCAGAAACAAGTCCCATGTTGGACTGACAAAATTGCAGTAGCTATACGTGATCACTAGAGCCCTGATTATATGTAAAGTGTCTGTTCCCATATATGTAGCTACAAGAAAAGCTAAAATGTCAGCGAATTACACTAAAAAAACCATTATTCCAGGAGTTTAAAGTTACATATTTCGATTCATAATAAATATTTTGATAAGTATTACATATTTTCTTTTGTAAAGTGATAACCGTCAATACGGAATGAGATTCATAACTTGCAAAAGTATTACATATTTTAAATATTTTGAAGGATATTGCGCATCTGAAGGAAAACACAATTTTTTAAAACTAATTTTACATCGATTTAAGTTTTTAATTAAACACTTGAAAATAGTTTAAAAGGTCTGTATGTGTCTAACATCTGAAAATAATAAATTAATACTATAAGGTGAAGTATTCTATCAAAGAACGCATCTCTTAGCTATGTTGATGTTTTGTACATCCCTTAAGAAGTAACGGTACAGCTTGGAGTGTGGGTCAATGACATGTCAGTGCTACTACAGAGAAAGAGACAAAGACAAAGTATGGGTGTATTGGGTGCAACTCCCTGAAAATGAGAATGTATCTTCCAGTATCATTCCTTATTTGAAATACACGTCGGTGACTTCATGTGAAGTGAAAGGTTTTCTTATATATAAGAACATCCTAACAGACAGAAGGCATTCGATGACCGCTGAAAATTTGGAACAAAATTAGTTAATAATTGCGCTCCCAAATGAAAATTAGATGTTGAATAACATCTGCACTTTTAACTTTTTGGGGGGTTTGTTTCCTTTTCTGTGTACAAGAATACATCAAATAAAACTTAGATATTAAGTTACATATTTTTTAATTATTACATATTTAACTACATATTTTGACAATTTTATCTACATATTAATGTAGGCCCAACATACTACTTATTTTTATTCTACATATAATCCGGGCTCTAGTGATCAACGACAGGCTTTTTAAGCATTATCATCGGAATCCTACGATGGCCAACCATATTGCATTCAAGCGCCTCCATGCTAAAGCCCATTTCTTGGTTCAAGAGAGTAAGAAAGCTACGTGGGAAAGTATGCATCATCCATGACAGCACATACTCCATCATCACAAGTGTGGACAAAACTCTGCCATATTGTCAGAGTCCAGAACACTCCCTCAGTCTCTTGTTTCTCCATTAAAGGAGATATAGTTACGATTCCTTCAGTCATTGCAGAGCACATTGTGTCACATTTTGCTGATACATCCAGCTCTGGGAACTACAACCATGCATTTATGCCTATCAGGCATGAAGCAGAGGCTCATCACTTGTCATTTGCCTCTAGTGCTTCATATTCCTATAATGCACCTTTTGCGGAGTGGGAATTGCAGAGTGCACTCACGCTGTGCAGGGACGTGGTTCCTGGACCGGACAGAATCCACAATCAAATGCTTAAACATTTCAGTGACTGATGTCTCAAGGATATTCTCACCCTATTCAACAGAATATGGTGTGAGGGAGTATTTCCATCTCAGGGGTGTGAGGTAATTGTAATACCAATTCTGAAGTCTGGTAAAGATCCAAAGCTTCTGGATAGTTACAGGCCTTCGTGCCTTTCAAATGGCCTCTGTAAGATTGTCAGGAAGGAGTTGTGCTAGAAAGAAATTTGGGAGTGGGGTTTGCATATCTGAAAAATGACGTCTATTCAAATTTATGCACTAGTCGATGAAGAGTGGTGCTAGTAGCAACCCTATGACCTTGCAAGCAAGTTTACTTCAAATACATGCTGTACACTTTGTGAGCAGTTGTCATCGTCCGTTGTTAATGTAAGATGAAGAACGCATTATCAGTAGTTTGCTGAGTTTTAACAAGGCCTTGTAATAGGGCTACATGCAGCTGGATGTTCTTTCTGCAATATTGCAGAAAGACTTGGCAGGGTTATGTCCATAGTGCATCGGTGTTGGCAACACTGGTCACGGGAAGGCACGTTCTTAAGAAGACCGGGGTCTGGCTACACATGGGCCACTATGGAGGGGGAAGACTGCCATATTCACTGCATACCTGTTGTGGATCATACTGCATTTACAGCGGCCATTATAAATTTAGTTAGCATGTGATTGACACAGCAAACTGTAACAAATCAATTACTTGAAGGACAGGTCCATGCCAGACATCCTGTAGTGTTTGTGGCACTAACTCTGAATCAATGCCATTTTTGACTTCTGTGGTGTCAAGTTAGAGCTCATTGGATGACAGAGTGGAGATCTGTCATGTAGTGATAAGTAATGCTCTCGCTCGAGATTCTCGATACTGACATCAAAGATCTCGAAACACTCGTGAGATTCCTGAGACTGATTCCTTCGTACTGCGATCTGTATGTCATCTCAGTAATTATGAGCATAAGCCTGATAGTATATCATCAGCAGTTATTGTGTGAAATAACGTTCTCATATGGAAACATGTATGCCGACAGATGTTGTCAAAAGCCTGCCGTCTGAGTTCTAAATTGTTATTCTTCTTATATAACCATGAACAATGTTTAGTACTAATGACTGACTATTACAAAATATGTTACAAGCATTACTTTGTTATACATAAAACAAAGCATTAGAACCAAACAAATCTATACCCTGTAATCATGTAAATGTTTTAGTGAAAAGAAACAAACGAACATACAAGATTGCCCTTCTTTTTGCTATTACAATGCTGGTGTTTATGCCCTATTTGGTTATTATGATGTTATTTCACGGCATCAGTGAATCCAAAATTCGCGTATGGTATATAAAGAGCTGAGACCAAAATAAGTGCAATATGAAACACAAGCCCTAAAACCTGGCCACTAGTCAAGACGTAATTTGTTATTAGTACGATGTCTATAATCCAAGAGTTTTAAGACATAAATCACCTCTTTACTGGGAATATTTGAATAAGTGTATTACAACTAACTTATTCTTATCTGGGTGAATATTCTGTACAAAAGCATTATTTATAAGTTTACTCATCTGGGTTCTTGGACCATATCACAAACAGTAAATTTGACTGCAAACAAGTCATAAACATACATCATGAACTGCACAGTGAAAGCCAGACAATGAAGAAATCAATGACAATAATAATGATGTGATAAAAGATGTTAGCAGGCAAATGTCTCGCACATTAGACCACATACAAATATTTTTATGTTAGAATACAACAATAACACACATGTACTGTGCAATATACCTTTTAGTAGAAATAACTATCTCATTAACTTACAACTTATTATGAAACTAATACTTTATTAATGGTAATACCATTTTACATAACAGTAGAGAAGAATAAACAAAACACACTAAAAAGAAAGTTCACTGGAGTATAAGTAGAAAAATATGTACAGATATATACACAGGTTATATTACAAGTAATCACAGGAAAGTAATAGTCAGATTTGGAGATTATGTAAGTGATTTCTCAATTTCGACAATGAGCAGTTAAATATATCAATATCCAGTTTGTTTAGAGATCTTGACATTCATTCAATTGGCCCATTGAATGCATAGTTAATTCTATGCCAATTTGTAGACCGTGTATTCTTGAACCTTGTGTGTCTGTCTGGTACATGTACGTTAATTTTTGCAAGGAGTTTTGGACAATTCACCAAGGAATGAAGCAATTTAAAAATGAAGAGTGTATCCAATAATTCACGGCGTTGTGACAGGCTATGCATATTTAAGGACTATTGTAAGGATGTATAATCAACATTATCATATGAGAATCCTGCTCTAAATGAATATAAACGAAGAAATTTATGTTGTACTGAATCTAATCTATGGATAGAGGTCTGATGAGAAGGGTTCCAGACAGGTGTACAGTATTCTAGTATAGGGCGTACCATAGACACATACAGCAATCGATAGGTAGTTAAGTTTGAAAATTCTCAAGAATATCTAGTAATGCAACCCAATCTTTTAAATGCTTTCTTACAAATATTTTCAATATGTTCATTAAACGATAGGTTATAACTGAATAAAACACCAAGGTCATTAACTTGTGAATCAGGAGTTAGAATGTTGTTATTACTAAATTTGTACTGAAATGATATTTTCTTCTTGTTTTTAAAAAACGATATTATTTTATATTTCTCATGATTAAGTTTCAACCCATTTTGAATGCAATACTTTTCCAGATGATGTAAATCTTCTTGAAGTTTTAACCAATCAAGTGGACAATTAATTTGCATAATTTTTTTTGCATCTTCAGCAAACAAGAGCAATTCACAATTCTTAAATATATTTTTAATGTCATTTATATAGAGAGTAAAATGTAAGGGCACAAGGTGAGACCCTTGAGGAACTCCACTGGTAACAATAATAGGTGCAGAAAAATGATTCCTTATTTTAACAATCTCCAGGCGATTTTTAAGATACGATTCAAACCATGAGAGGAGAGGCCCATTAATTCCCTAGCCTGTTAGTTTTTGCAGCAAGATATCGTGGTCAACAGTGTCAAAAGCTTTTGAGAAGTCTGTATAAATGCAGTCCACTTGGGAGTAGTTCTCTATTGCATCCAAGAGGAACTGATAGAATAAAAGAAGATTGCTACAGGTTGACCGTCCTGAAAAGAATCCATGTTGCTCATCAATGATGATGTTTCTAAAGAGAGGTGTGATTTTGTCAAGAATTATTGAGTCAAAAATTTTGGAAATATGAGAAGAAATTATAACTGGTCTATATTGTTTTATGTCAGTTTTATCACCATATTTGAAAACTGGACTAACAAATCCTTTCTTCCATTCCACTGGAAAAATGCCTTGGTTTAATGATAAGTTGAACAGATAAAAGAGTGCTTCACATAAAATAAATGAGCAGTACTTGAGCAGGTACGTTGAAACACCATCAGGTCCGACAGTTTTCTTTAATTCCAGAGATATCAGTTTGTTGTAAATTTCTGCCTTACTAATGTTTATAACTGATAGATTGACAGAGAAAGGATAATCATATGACATACTACTACTATTCTGATAAGAAGAATAAACGGATGAAAAGTGGTTAGCAAAAAGACTGACAATATTTTCTCCAGTATCGGCTGTAACTTCATTAAGATGCATTGTTGAAGGAATATTATTACATGACCTTTTAGAACTTAGATATTGCCAGAATTTCTGTGGATTGGAAGTTATACTTCGTTCACAGTTGGAGACATACATTGTATAGCAAGATTTAGATTCAGACTTGCATTCATTTCTTAATTTCAAGAAATGCTGATAATCACTATTGAGACCTGATAATCGCTTGTGTGCTTTCTTCTTTTCAATAATCAGGGACTTCAATTTATGATTAAACCACTTTGGGAATTTGGGAGTCTTAAAATTCTGTATAGGGATGTAAAGTTCCATGCCATAATGTAGTACTGAATAGAAGATTTCTACTGCTTTATCAATTGATACATTTTGAAACATCTCCTCCCAGCTGAACTGTGACAGATAATAATTTAGTCCATTATAGTCTCCATTTAAAAAGTCAAAATAAAAACTATCAGCAGGCAAGGAATTTTATAGCTCATTTATAGGTAAAGAAATCTCTAATGCTGGGTGGTGTCTATCGAGGGGGACAATGCTTTCATTACTAGATTTTACTTCGATGGAACTGGAGTTACTGAAAACCAAATCAAGAAAGTGATTAAGAAAATTTGGGATAGCATTAAACTGATTTAAACAGAGATAAGAAAAAGTGTCTATAACTAAACTGGACTGCATAGTGTGGTTACCTGCTGATATAAGGCCAGAAGATGTTTCTTCATTTACTATCCAATTATGATGTGGTAAATTGTAGTCACCAACAATGAGCAATAAATGGTTGTCAAGATTTGACATAATTTTTTCAACAGCACTGCAATGTTCGAAATATTTTTGGACCGGAGACTTGGGTGGAATGTATACAGCACCAATGATTAATTTTTTGGTGTTAAAAGTCAGGGACACAAACAACTGTTCAACTGTGTTAATGCACGGTATCAGAGTAGGTTTAAACCTCTTGTTAATACAGATCATTACCCCCCATAGGATACCTTCGTACTCGTTAAAGAAGACCTATTACATCTGAAAATTGAATATGTTTCGAGTCCGAGTTCCACATCACTAATTTCATCATTTAAGTTTCATCATTAAACTGCACCATATATGCTCCACACGTTTACAATATCTTTGTGCGAGCAAACTGCTCTCTGGAGTTAATAATAATAATGTGGGCCTCTTTATCGCAACACAAATTAGTTACTTTCTCAGCCGCACAATTCTTATTAAAAAGATATACGTTTGCCTAGCAACTTCCCCTGAAAACTACTTTTATGTTTGGTAATACGGAAACCAGTCCTGGAAAATATTGTTCACTTAGAACTCATGTGGCTAGTATGGAGGGGTATTTCCTAGCTAAAACACACAATGCTGGATATCGGCTCTTGTTACAGCGCCAATATTCTGGAGGATTGTCTGTACGCTGAACATAGGCTTCTCCAAGGTTATGCTGTATCTCCACAGCATCGTCGGCTGCAGCGTTATGGTTTCATATTTTTTTTACTGCTACTACACCATCATACGATGCCCATACCTAAAATACATCAGATGATGATGATATGTATTGCTCACTGGTTGAAGTACACTGACTGACAGAGCAAATGCAACACCAAGAAGGAGTGGTCAGAACTTTATGCCAATTGCAGGGTAGACTGACGTCACTGAGGTATGCTCATGATGTGAAATGCGCCGCTGTGCTGCGCACGTAGCGAACGATAAATGGGACACGGCGTTGGCGAATGGCCCACTTCGTACCCTGATTTCTCAGCCGACAGTCATTGTAGAACGTGTTGTCGTGTGCCACAGGACACGTGTATAGCTAAGAATGCCAGGCCGCCGTCAACGGAGGCATTTCCAGCAGACAGACGACTTTACGAGGGGTATGGTGATCGGGCTGAGAAGGGCAGGTTGGTCGCTTCGTCAAATCGCAGCCGATACCCATAGGGATGTGTCCACGGTGCAGCGCCTGTGGCGAAGATGGTTGGCGCAGGGACATGTGGCACGTGCGAGGGGTCCAGGCGCAGCCCGAGTGACGTCAGCACGCGAGGATCGGCGCATCCGCCGCCAAGCGGTGGCAGCCCCGCACGCCACGTTAACCGCCATTCTTCAGAATGTGCAAGACACCCTGGCTGTTCCAATATCGACCAGAACAATTTCCCGTCGATTGGTTGAAGGAGGCCTGCACTCCCGGCGTCCGCTCAGAAGACTACCATTGACTCCACAGCATAGACGTGCACGCCTGGCATGGTGCCGGGCTAGAGCGACTTGGATGAGGGAATGGCGGAACGTCGTGTTCTCCGATGAGTCACGCTTGTGTTCTGTCAGTGATAGTCACCGCAGACGAGTGTGGCGTCGGCGTGGAGAAAGGTCAAATCCGGCAGTAACTGTGGAGCGCCCTACCGCTAGACAACGCGGCATCATGGTTTGGGGCGCTATTGCGTATGATTCCACGTCACCTCTAGTGCGTATTCAAGGCACGTTAAATGCCCACCGCTACGTGCAGCATGTGCTGCGGCCGGTGGCACTCCCGTACCTTCAGGGGCTGCCCAATGCTCTGTTTCAGCAGGATAATGCCCGCCCACACACTGCTCGCATCTCCCAACAGGCTCTACGAGGTGTACAGATGCTTCCGTGGCCAGCGTACTCTCCGGATCTCTCACCAATCGAACACGTGTGGGATCTCATTGGACGCCGTTTGCAAACTCTGCCCCAGCCTCGTACGGACGACCAACTGTGGCAAATGGTTGACAGAGAATGGAGAACCATCCCTCAGGACACCATCCGCACTCTTATTGACTCTATACCTCGACGTGTTTCTGCGTGCATCGCCGCTCGCTGTGGTCCTACATCCTACTGAGTCGATGCCGTGCGCATTGTGTAACCTGCATATCGGTTTGAAATAAACATCAATTATTCATCCGTGCCGTCTCTGTTTTTTCCCCAACTTTCATCCCTTTTGAACCACTCCTCCTTGGTGTTGCATTGTCACTGTCGGTCAGTGTATATGATACACGACTCGATGTATCGGTCTATAGCCATGCACTCTGTCAACAAATACTCCACTGCATTTGCTGGATGATGTTCATCCGTAAATGGCAACGTTTTGAACAGAGGGTAGAGATTGGTCGCGGTGGCAAATAGATTGGTTTCAGGGTCACCTAGCTTTATAGTTACAGATTCCCGCAAATTGCTCTTGACTTGCCACGCTGCCTCATTTTTTCAGTCTCTGCTTGACAGCGCCAAACAAAGTTGCCTGTGTTGTTTGTTTAAAAGAACTAAAATTTGTCAACAGAAATACTTCTGGGATGATCTAGCACTTAAAAACACATACTGTCAGGGAAGGGTAATCATCACAAAGAACACCTCCTGTCCATTCTGAATCACAAGAAGCTACACTGTCGACAACAGTTGCGAGGCATCCAGGTAGCTATACATCCTGTATACAGTTAACAAATTATACAGGGTTATTCAGCTAAGATGACCACCTCAAATAGCTCGTGAACCATTTAAGATATTGACATTCTGTTTCACTTTCGTTTATGGTGTTGAGGGTCTCACAGTTGAATCTGCAGTACTTTTCCAGGTTGTCAGGATCTCCTGAGATTACAGTAATAACTTCACTTTTTAAATAGAATTACCTTATTTTCTATACCTAGGATTAAACTTACGGTCATTACAAATTCAGCGTTGTGATTATGTTGAAAATCGGATAAGTACGTCTCAAGAAATTAGAATGTCTTCAAATAATGCTTCATTGGCTAGTTGTTGATTGTCGTGTTCAGTTGAATCACAAACTACTCTAGTATGCCAAAAGATGCACTTTGTATGACACATGAGCAGTTGACGTGCAGTCTCTTCTGATAACTAAGCGTTCACTTGACTGTGCCCATAAATACTCGTTTATAAATTGTATGATTTATCACCTTTTGTCTTATCATAGGTAACAGGTACAGGAAAAACGAATATGTGACTGTTTCTGAGAGACAGCATTGTCTGCTGCGACATTAAGCCATGCAGGACTGAGCGAGCTGGCTGTGCGGTACAACCGCAGAATGTGCTATGTGACATCTCTTGAAAATAATCCCACGTCCATGACTTACGTTGTATTAAATTACACACAGTCACACATTGCACAGTCATATGCCGAAGTACCTAATTATGATGCGGATACTTTATAACAATGTAAGGAATTATTTCCTTCGTCACCATAATGTCGGTAAACACAGGCACTTTTTTTACAAGTTATTTTACGTCGCACTAACGCTGCTAGGTCTTATGACAACGATGGGATAGGAAAGGGCTAGGAGTGGAAAGGAAGCGTCTGTGGCCTTGATTAAGGTACAGACCCAGCATTTGCCTGGTGTGAAAATGGGAAACCACGGAAAAACATAAGCACTGGTCAGATGGATATTGAATGTGGGGGTTTGATAAATTATGAGTGATAACAATGTATCCTACATTAGCTGTCACTTTCTGTACTTAGCCTACTCATTCATGTACTTACCGCTACATACAGTGCCAGAATGTATATCCTTTGTAATACCTTCTGAGTCAGTAATAGACCTCAGTAGAAATGAACAGCTTAGTTGCTTACTGACACGTATTTACGGAAGGGAGAAAGCCCATGGTTGGCTACTTGCATACTTGCACAAACAACATACAGTTTCGCCTACCTGTAGGTCTACAACTTACTAATTGCCACATTATGCAGGTCAGTGCTGTCAAGATCTCCCAAGATTACTCACAAGAAACAGGTGCTTGCGCTAGTCTCGAGAAATCTCAAGACCCTGTCTCAGACTGCCCATCACTACTGTTATGTTCTCAGATGACTACCATTTCTCTCTTGGTGCTAGTGATAGCTGTAGGTTGGTAAGGAGGAGGCCAGGCTTGCACTTGAAACCAAGCTGTCAGAGGCGTCAAAACACTGGACCTACACCAGGAGTTATGGTCTGGTGGGAGATGTCCTTTGATAGCAGGAGCATTCTCGTCATTATTCCAAGAACCTTGACAGCAGATTTCTACGTCAGATTGTTGATTGAACTGGTTGTGCTGCCATTCATTCGCAGTATTCAAGGGGGTGCTTCCCAGCAGAACAATGCTTGTCCTCACACGTCTGCTCTTACCCAGCGTGCTCTACAGAGTGTCAACCAGTTGCCTTTGTCTGTGAGTTCACCAGACCTTTTGCCCATTAAGCATGTATGAAACATTATGGGATGATAAATCCAGCATTGTCTAATACCAGCATTAACTGTTGCTGATTTGGTTGACCAAGTGCAACAGGCGTGGAACTCCATCCCACAAACTGACATGTGGCACTTGTATGACACAATGCATGCATGTTTGCATGCTTGCATTGAAAATTGTGTCAACTGCAGCGATTATTATATACCACGTCACTTGAACCTGTGACCTGCAAACTTAAATCAAAGAAATATGTTACCTAGACAATTGCTTGGCCTAAATTGCATTCCACCATTCCTCTAAACTATTGTCTTTTTTGTGTTGGGATTTCATTTTACACAAGTGTAAATGTACCTATACTGGCTAGGATTCTGAACAATTTTGCTCTCTTACAACATAGGATAATTACAAAATACCTGGATGCTTCTATAATATCGGGAAGTCCTGGAAATTTTCTGTTCTAGAATTGTCTTGAAACAAGTTTGTCTCTATGGCAAATAATCTACAGATACCTATAAACATCTAGAATATTATGCTACCTGTCCTTGGTACCCTAAGATTCCAGAGCTCACTTATGTTAACTCACACATTACTGGAGGTTTTCCTGAGCAATTGGAAAACACATAGTTCGTTATAAGTGATAAACATGATGTAACCTTAACCCTCAACCCGAAAGATGGGCCTGTCAGGCCGCTAGATAATTTTATTTCTATGATATTGGCAACAATGGTAAATGTTTTACATTTTCCTTCGAGCTATGTGTTCTTTGACCTTTCGTCTAATAAGCTACAGCGTGTTTGTTGTCTCAAAACTGTTTAGTGCATAGTTATCGGGGTTATTTGTCAAGTGTGTCATTGTTCCGTGCTAAACTTGACAGTCTTACAGTATAACGTAGTATTTATCAAATACAACATAGCTCTAAGTTCCATTTGAGGGAGATTTCTCTTAGGTAATTGTACTTATTACATTCCACAGACATGGAAAATGTCTCTCGCCGTATTGCAATGGCAACGAGGCCAACTGATGTTGATTTTCGCGCAAGATTGGGAGAATGGTTGGAAGATGATCACGATGAGGTGGAAGATTCGGAGATTGATGATTCTGACCAAGATCCAGATTTCATCATCAGCAATACAGGTGAGAGTGTAACATCTGATTCAGACACCAAGGTGTTAGAAGATGAAATGCTGAACCCTGACGAAGCCAGCCGTGAAGATGAAAATATAACAACCACAACCACTTCACCTGACACTGCTACAACCAATGATGTATATCTAGGTAAAAATAAATTTGTTTGGTACAGCCAGCCGCAAACTCAATCTATAAAAACACCTGCGCACAATATTATTCGAGGTCTGCCTGGTCTTGCTGCCGCTGCTAAAGCCTTGGGTAATAAAGCAGCTCCTACAGATATCTGCAACCTTCTTTTGGATGATTATATGATTAATTAAATTGTTCTATGGACAAACCAAAAACTATCAAACGTACGGGGTAAAATTCAAAATCTATCAAATCTTTCTAATTACAGGGACACCAATTCTGTTGAAATTAAAGCTCTTCTTGGATTACTGGCATTATCTTCCATTTTCAAGTCAGGCCGTGATAATATGCACCCTTTTTTTTCTACTGGACCATCAGGACGTCCAATTTTTCGGTGTACATTGTCAGTGAAGAGGTTAGAGATCCTTCTACTTGCTCTGCGTTTCGACGACTCTAGAGACAGAGAAAGCAGGAGGAAGACAGATCGCGCGGCTCCAATCTCCACATTCTTCGATAAATTTTTGGGCAACTGCCAAAAGTTGTTCGTCCTGGGAGAAAACATTTGCGTCGACGAGATGCTTATACCATTCAGGGGTAGATGTCCATTTCAAGTGTTCATGCCAAAGAAACCAGGAAAATATGGAATAAAGGTAGTGTGCTTAACAGATTCTAAGTGTTCGTACCTTTATAATGCCTATATTTATACAGGTAAAGATTCTGATGGGATAGGCCTTACAGGTGAAGAACGTAAATTAGGAAAGCCAACGCAGTCCGTCTTGAGAGTTACAAAGGTTGTGCAGAAAAGCAGTCGCAATATAACAGGTGACAATTGGTTTTCATCTGTGGAATTGGCAAACTACGTCTATCATACTGACTATCATACGTGGGAACTGTGAGGAAAAACAAAAGAGTGATTCCTAAGGAATTCCAGCCATCACCTTCAAGAAAGGTTAACTCCGCTGTGTATGGATTTACTAAGGACTTGACACTGTTGTCTATTGTTCCAAAGAAGAATAGAGCTGTAATCTTTATTTCATCAATGCATCACAGCAGATGTGAAGATGAAAATGGAATGCAAGAAATCAACAGTTACTACGATGCAACTAAATCTGTCGTGGATACACTTGATATGAAGTGCGCAAATTATTCATCTAACAGAAGAACCCGGCGATGGCCCATGGCAGTATTCTTTGTTCAATATAGCTATGGTCAATAGCTATATTCTATACTTGTGCTATTCAGGGAACAAAATTGTGAAAAGATTTGACTTTGTTCATGAACTTGAGATGGAAATGGTGAAACCTCATTTCGCCGAACGAGTTTCCATACAAAACTTCCCACTTAAATTGAGGAACAGTATTCGAGAAGTCCTTAACCTCGAAGATGACCTGCCTATTGCAGAAGGCACTATAACTGACAGACTTGAGAAGAGGAAGACTTGCAGCACGTGTCCATACCAGAAGAAGAGGAAAACGCCATACAAGTGCATTAGATGTGCAAACGCAATATGTTTGGAATGTTCTTTCAAAATCTGCCGATCTTGTTCATAAAATCTAGGTAACTGTTGTCAGTTACAGTGCTAATTGTATCACCATAAAAATAATTTGTAAAATAACAGTGTACTTTCCAGTAATCTTGAGCTTGAAGTTTGCAATTTTGACCATTTTCTCTACCTGTTAATACCTTAGAGTGTACTAATTGATTGTAAAATGTGCTTTTTATGGTTTATAACATATATTCATCAACTAAACATACATGGATTTTACGTGGTGTCAGTAGTTAAATAAGCCCGGTCTCCGAGACCGGTCTTACTCTAAGTGTTATTTAGAGAGGTCTTTCGAGTAGAGGGTTAACCCAACTTCCTTGAGTAATATACTGTACATATAACCAGAAGTTTCCTGAATGACTTTGAACGTATCAAGGGTTATTTACAACCAATACAATTATAACCTAACCTATGATATGTGAATTATATACACATAATTAAACCTGAAGACATAACCTAGCCTATAATACATGAAAAATTGTTTTCAGTTATACACATAACCTAACTAGTTTCAAATTACACCTCAGCATTCTTTTGGTCTAGTTTCTCTAATCATAATATTACAGCTCTGCGCAAATTAATCAGAACAAAATCATGACATACACTTTTTTTTCACTTATTCATCTAATACTTTAGTATTTACTTTAGTATTTGTGAATAGCTAATACATCAACCTCTCTGGTTTATAAGTACCTTTCCACAATTTGGTATAGATTCCACAAGCTTTCAGCAAATATTTTTGAAATTCATCATCTCTGCATGTTAGGTACCAAAAGGGTACCAAAAAAAAAATTAATTTGAAGTGATTCAGCATACTGTATATGAGTTGATTATGTGTGTAAGTACAGAAGATATTATGAGTAGAATTTTGTAAATAATATAAATTTATTCAGGATGAGCTGTGTGTTTAATAGAAAAATTGTTCGTGTAAATTGTATAGTACTGTATTTTAGGAAAATGTTTTCTTTTCTTTTTAATTTAAAACTTATTGCTTGATAATATTGTATTTTTGCGTATCATTTGCCACCGAGGTAAACACCTCATTTGCAAATAAAGTCATTTTGATTCGATTTAATTTGAAGTGATAAGTGTGACAAACTTTCATCATATATTTTTTTTAATTCATCATCTCTGCATCTTAGGTACGGTACCAAAAGGGTACAAAAAGAAAGCAATTTGAAGTGATTCAGCATACTGTATATGAGTTGATTATGTGTGTAAGTACAGAAGATGTTATGAGTAGAAGTTTGTAAATAACTAAGCACACAACAAATTGAGAAAGTTGTGTTTAGCATTTATGTTCCCAGTTGCCATTTTACCGGGAATTTCCGAACAGAAGAGGGCAAACTTCCCCCCACCCCCACTAGAAATAGACGGTATTATGTTGATCATGTCATGAATAAATGAATTACTTTTTTGGGCTGGGAGAATAAAATAATGTTAAAATGATGCCTAGTTATGTGAACGTGATAGGCTCGGTGACAGGATTTTCCTCTTTTTCTACTGTAAATGTGCAGCTAGAGCAGATTCCAAACCATCCATATATAACTCAAATATGGTTCTTTTACCAAAAGGTTCAAAATATGACCTAATGTACTGAGTGAGTTGGACGTGCAGTTGGGTCGCATGGCTGTGAGCAGGCATTCGGGAGATAGTGGGTTCGAATCCCACTGTTGGCAGGCCGGAAGATAGTTTTCTATGGTTTCCATATTCATACCAGGCAAATGCTTGGGCTTTACCTTAACTAAGGACATGGCTGCTTCCTTTCCCATCCTTGTGTCGCTAAATGCCTTCAGTGTGTAACGTTAAAACCACTAGCAAAATGACCTAATGTCAAAATAAGACCTAAAGATGTATTTATTTAAAACCACTTATTTGTGACGAGACACCAGTATTTAAATGTGTATATTCAGAAACTTGAATGAAAATAATAATACTCGTGAATAATCAGGGAAGAATTCAACACAACAAATTTTGCAGTTGAGATTTTTAATTTTAAACATGACATAGTCAGTACTTATTTTTGAGTAGTATTTTGTCATTTTTAAGTTCATATATGTATACATATTTTGGTGACTTTTAGGACTTTACATCCGAGCCTTAGTGATCATGATCAAGTAGTCAGTTTGAAGTAAAAACATTGTAAAACTGTTTTGATTAAAGTGTCTGGAAACACTGATGTTTGGAATGCCTGTGGAGCACAGAGCTACAAGGTAGGACAAGACTACAGTTTTAAATCTGCAAGAAAATAACAGTTTTAAGTAACAACAATGAAGTTTTAAATTATGTGAATTAATTACTCAGAAGAATTTTCTCTGTTAGGAAATTTCCATTTTCCACATTAGTTTACTTCATTTGTCCCTAATGTTAGTTTTACATATGCTTGCCAGATAACGGTATCTCCTCAGTATAATGGGTTATACTCAATATAAATGTATACCTTGATGATTCTAGTGTTATTCTCACATTCTTAGCCATGAAGAGACTTGAATAATTCTTTATGTACATCATGTCTGCTTGTGGGCTCAGCATAAAAATATTGTGGTAAACCGTACTTTGTTATCCTAGAGGTGCTCTTACACATACATACTAAAATTTGTAGCTTCTTTATTTATTTATAATGTTTAAAAGAATATTTATACATTGTTTATTAATCCTCTGGTGGGGTGCAGAGTGCACCATGGTTCCTGTTGTGGGCTGGATCAAGTTGGTTTCTTTCAATGTCTGTCTTCCTCATCCTTGGCCTTGACAGTATGAAAGTGACTGAGGTATGAGTATTACTGGTGATACCATTCCTTATGTAGCCTCTAATGAATGATGGTTAAAGTGTCACTTGTTTTGTCATTTGATGTATGAATTTCACTGGGCTTGGCACACTGGTAGCACTTTGTGACTCTGTGAAGAAAGCAATGAGAAACTATCTCACTCCTCGTTTCCGTAGTATGTCTCTTCATTGACACCTAGGCTTCTTATGACAGCTGATGGTGGGTCTGTTGAGGATCCGACTAGCCTTCAGGCTGAGAAAATAACATTCACACACACATACATTATTCTTACAGATATGCCTGAGTAGCAGACCAAGGACTGGGAGTGGAAAAGCAAGCATGCGATCATTAGCTGTTACATCTGTTCGTTCAAGGAGGCCTGTATCAGCTACACCAGTCTTAGGACACCAGGTAGCTTTATATTAATTTTTGTTACTGCATACTCATATTTACTTTTCCCATAGTAGTCTTTAACTAAAATAATACATAAAAAAGATACCATTGCTGTCTTACCTTATGAAAATCCATTCCTGAAGTAAAGTTTGGCTTCAGAAGAAATGTAGGAACACGTGAACTACAGCCGTAACTACCTCCCGAGGACATGCAGCTCTCTTTGTATGAATGATGTACTGATGATGGCTTCCTCCTGGGTAAAATATTCCTGAGGTAAACTAGTCCCCCATTCGGATCCCCAGGTGGGGACTACACGAGAGGGGGCGATCATCAGGAAGATGGATACTGACATTCTGCGAGTCGGAGCGTGGAATATTAAAAGTTTGAATTGTTGTGGTAGGTTAGAGAATTTGAAAAGGGAGATGGATAGACTAAAGTTAGATGTAGTTGATATAAGTGAAGTACGTTGGCAGGAAGAACAGGATTTTTGGTCAGGCGACTACCGAATTATCAACACAAAATTAAGCAGGGGAAATGCAGGAGTTGGTTTAATAATGAATAAGAAAATAGGGCAGCGGGTAAGCTACTATGACCAGCATAGTGAAAGAATTATTGTCATCAAGATAGACACCAAACCAATGCCCACCACAATAGTGCAGGTCTATATGCCTACTAGTTCAGCAGATGATGAGGAAATCGAAAGAATATATGAAGAGATAGAAGATTTAATACAATATGTAAAAGGTGACGAGAATCTAATTGTGATGGGAGACTGGAATGCAGTGGTAGGCCAAGGAAGAGAAGGTAATACAGTAGGAGAATTTGGATTGGGACAAAGGAACGAAAGAGGAAGTCAGCTGGTTAAATTCTGCACTGATCATAATTTAGTCCTTGCCAATACTTGGTTCAAACACCACAAACGACGGCTGTATACATGGACGAGACCTGGAGACACTGGAAGGTATCAAATAGACTTCATTATGATTAGGCAGAGATTCAGAAACCAGGCGTTGGATTGCAAAACTTTCCCAGGAGCAGCCGTGGACTCTGACCATGAAATGCCATTAGAAGTTGAAGAAATTGAGGAAAGGAAAGAATGAAAAAAGATGGGATCTAGACAGGTTGAAAGAAAAGAGTGTGAGGGATTGTTTCAAGGAACATGTTGCACAAGGGCTAAATGAAAAGGCTGAAGGAAACACAATAGAGGAAGAGTGGATAGTCATGAAAAATGAAGTCAGTAGGGTTGCTGAAGAAACATTGGGAAGGAAGGAAAGATCAACTAAGAATCAGTGGATAACTCAGGAGACACTAGACCTGATTGATGAACAATGAAAATACAAGAATTCCAGAACTGAAGAGGGCAGAAAAGTATACAGGCAATTAAAGAATCAAGTGGATAGAAAGTGCAAGGTAGCTAAAGAAGAATGGCTGAAGGAGAAATGCAAGGATTGAAATAATAGCATTAAGTTATTTATTAGACCACCTAATCAATACAAAATCGTCTTGGATGATTCACATAAATTTGTTAGCTAATAGTGGTAAATGTTTCGCCTTCCCTGAAGGCATCATCAGCCATAGTCTTAACCTTAAATTAAAAATAAGCGTCTAAATAACATGTAGTAATGAAATGAATTTTAAAATCTTGAAGAGATTTGAAGTATAATAACATTAAAAATAACAATGATGGTTTGAAAATACAATGTGATGAGATATAATAGTGGAAGTATTAACAAAATTAACATTAGAAGGCTGCTAAAATAAGTACAATGGATAAAACAACAGATTGTTATACAACAAGTAGTAAGATTGCATAAAAGTAAAGTTGATAGTCTGGCGGTTATGATTAGACGATGGCGAAAAATCGTATATAATCAAAGTAAAGAAGAGAGAATAAAAGTCAAAGTTAGTCGAGAGATCCGAAGTTAATCATGATCTTGAAGATAAAAGACGAAAGTCAGATGCATATGGTGAAGTTGTAGAACACGTTAAGGATATGAAGTTGGTGAATAGAAGTTGAAGAACAGTTCCAAATAGGATCACTATGGACCATCTCAAAATTTGAAGTGATGTTCAAATGTTGTAAATTGTGAGTTTGTAGATATTCTAGTTGAAAAAGCATATAAAAGTGGAATCTGTAAAAGGAAGCAAGAAACGTAGAGTTAATTGTGTGAAAAGATATTTGAAAAATATTGAAGTAGAATCGTGTGCACTTACCATTTGACGGTGACAAAGATAGCTTGTAACATTATGAGTTACAAGTATTTGCAACAGTAGACTTCTTGCTACGTGTGTTATAACTGAAGTTTTGTGCTGGAGGGGGATCTGTTTGTGTTGACGTAACTATTGGAGGGGGGCTGCTATTGGTGGGAGGGAAGGAAGAGAGTGTATTACTGCGCGTGTTGTAACGGTGTAAGGCTATTGGAGGGAGCGATGTTATGGTGGGTGTGGCTATGGGTTTATTGGTTGTATTTGAATTAGAGGTACTAGCGGCGGGGGGAAGGGAGGGAGGTATATTAGCTGTAGGGGAGGTGGGAACTCTAATTGATGTGAGGTTGAAGATTTTTAAGAATTTTTTTTTTAAGGTACACTGACCTCAAACTATCTTACGTATTAGACAAGAAACAGAAAACCCTAAACCATAAATTACTTTGTCTTCAAGAAAACAAATGTAAAACTCCTGACCAAAATACAAACAACAAAGTGTCCCCTTCCCATTTGACTAACATTCCCACTACAATCAACCTATCTAATGCAACCTTCTCTAACCAAGAATTAAATCTATTAGATAAAGGCATCAAACATAATTGGCCTAATCACAAAAAGGCAGAAGACATCATCACTACCATCGCTGAAACCGAAACTAATATCGATAAACAAATCCCAATTGATAAACAGAATGACGTACGATATGAAGTAAAAAAGAAACTCCCAACTTTGATTAATGAGATAACATCTAATAATAACTACAACGTCTCGAAACAAATTCTAAACCTGAAATCCAAAATCCATAACAAGAACGTAGTAATTACAAAAGCAGATAAGGGCAACACCATAGTAATAATGAACAAACAAGATTACATCAATAAAACAAACGTTTTTTCCAGACAATACCTATACCTTAATCAACAAAGATCCAACAAACAAAATACAGCGTAACTTAAAGAACCTTCTTAAAAATTCTAACTTCATTTTAAATGATCAAGATTATCAGAAATTAACTGTAATGAACCCAAAATTACCTACAGTCAGATCACTGCCCAAAATTCATAAAAATGATGTCCCCATTCGGCCTATAATTAATAGTATCAATAGTCCTATCTATAAAACCTCTCAATTCCTACACAAATTCCTAAAAAAACACTTCAAATTTCACAACTCCAACCCCATAAAGAACTCGATCGAACTTTGTAATTCCCTAAATAAGTTCAGTCTACAACCAAACCACATTTTATGTTCTTTTGACATCACCAACATGTATACTAATATCTCTATCAACAATACTATTAACATCATAAAAAACAATTTGTTGAAACATAGCACATTGAGTAAAATCGAAATTGATGAATGGTTAAAATTACTTAATTTCGTTTTAGACAACAACTATTTTACCTTCAATAAGAAAATTTACAAACAAGAAGGTCTAGCGATGGGAGACCCGTTATCTGGAATACTAGCCGATATATACTTAGATAATCTCGAACATAGTAAGATTATTAATAACATCAACGGACTCTGTCTTTGGCATCGCTATGTTGATGATACCATAGCTATCATTGATAAACAAATCAACAACAGCAATAACATACTATCATTTCTCAACAACTTAGATAATAATATTAAATTCACTAAAGAAGATGAGTTCAATAACTCTTTGAACTTCTTAGATATCAAAATCACACGAGCATTGAACAAATTCGACTTCCAAATATACAGAAAACCCACCTTTTCTCCAACAACCATAAAAAATGATTCTTTACATCCCAACTCACATAAAAAAGCCACTTATCACAGTTTAATATATAGAGCATTAAAGATCCCTATGTCCTCTATTAATTTAAAGAAAGAATTACTATTCATCAAGGAAATAGCTAAATTCAATGGATTTAACACGAGTATGATTGATAAAATCATCAATAAAACCAAACTGAAACTAGCTACCAATTTAACTCCATTGAAACCCGTCAAACCAAAATACGCTAAATTCATGTTCACTAACCATAGCATTTACCCGATAACCAATTCATTAATGAAGCACGAAATAAAAATAGCCTACACAACAAAAAACACTAATCGTAATTTATTCTTCAATCACAACTCTATTAACATCACAGACAATAGTTACTCTGGATCAGGAATATACAGATTGAAATGCTCTACATGTAATTTTTCTTATGTTGGCCAAACTGGCCGCAGCTTCTCTACCAGATACGCCGAGCATTACAATGCCCAAAGACACAACAAATTCTCCGCAATGGCCAACCATATGAGGGACACCAGGCATAAATTCACCACAATAGAACAAGACCTCCATATCCTTAGAAGAGTCGATAAAAGCAAACTCATGACAGAATATGAAAACTTATTTATCTTTCTCGACCAACATTTTAATAAAGATAAAAATCTAAATGACACTATTGATAAAAAAAGCCCCTTGTATGAACAGATTCTTATTTTATTACGAGAATCAACTTCCCTCACCAACAAATTCTTAAAAATCTTCAACCTCACATCAATTAGAGTTCCCACCTCCCCTACAGCTAATATACGTCCCTCCCTTACCCCCGCCGCTAGTACCTCTAATTCAAATACAACCAATAAACCCATAGCCACACCCACCGTAACATCGCTCCCTCCAATAGCCTTACACCGTTACAACACGCGCAGTAATACACTCTCTTCCTTCCCTCCCACCAATAGCAGCCCCCCTCCAATAGTTACGTCAACACAAACAGATCCCCCTCCAGCACAAAACTTCAGTTATAACACACGTAGCAAGAAGTCTACTGTTGCAAATACTTGTAACTCATAATGTTACAAGCTATCTTTGTCACCGTCAAATGGTAAGTGCACACGATTCTACTTCAATATTTTTCAAATATCTTTTCACACAATTAACTCTACGTTTCTTGCTTCCTTTTACAGATTCCACTTTTATATGCTTTTTCAACTAGAATATCTACAAACTCACAATTTACAACATTTGAACATCACTTCAAATTTTGAGATGGTCCATAGTGATCCTATTTGGAACTGTTCTTCAACTTCTATTCACCAACTTCATATCCTCAACGTGTTCTACAACTTCACCATATGCATCTGACTTTCGTCTTTTATCTTCAAGATCATGATTAACTTCGGATCTCTCGACTAACTTTGACTTTTATTCTCTCTTCTTTACTTTGATTATATACGATTTTTCGCCATCGTCTAATTATAACCGCCAGACTATCAACTTTACTTTTATGCAATCTTACTACTTGTTGTATAACAATCTGTTGTTTTATCCATTGTACTTATTTTAGCAGCCTTCTAATGTTAATTTTGTTAATACTTCCACTATTATATCTCATCACATTGTATTTTCAAACCATCATTGTTATTTTTAATGTTATTATACTTCAAATCTCTTCAAGATTTTAAAATTCATTTCATTACTACATGTTATTTAGACGCTTATTTTTAATTTAAGGTTAAGACTATGGCTGATGATGCCTTCAGGGAAGGCGAAACATGTACCACTATTAGCTAACAAATTTATGTGAATCATTCAAGACGATTTTGTATTGATTAGGTGGTCTAATAAATAACTTAATGTTATTATTTCAATCAAATATCATCAATACAGACCAAAAATGATATTTATTACATGTAAGTGCAAGGATGTCGAAGGTTTTATGGTCCTGGGAAAGGTAGATGCTGCATACAGGAAAATCAAGGAAACCTTTGGAGAAAGGAAATCTAGGTGTATGAATATTAAGAGCTCAGATGGAAAGCCACTTCTAGGGAAAGAAGACAAAGCAGAAAGATGGCAGGAGCATATCCAACAGTTGTATCAAGGTAAAGATGTAGATAATTTGGTTCTGGAACATGAAGAATCTGTTGATGCTGATGAAATGGGAGACCCAATTTTGAGGTCAAAGTTTGACAGAGCTGTGAGAGACCTAAATAGGAACAAGGCACCTGGAATTGATGACATTCCCTCTGAATTACTGACTGGCTTAGGAGAAACCAGCATGGCAAGGTTATTCCATTTAGTGTGTAAGATGTATGAGACAGGAGAAGTCCCATCCGATTTTTGGCAGAATGTTGTTATACCTATTCCCAAGAAAGCCGGTGCTTACAGGTGTGAAAACTACCGCACCATTAGTTTAGTATCTCATGCCTGCAAAATTTTAACACATATTATTTACAGAAGAATGGAAAAACAAATTGAAGCTGAGTTGGGAGAAGATCAGTTTGGCTTCAGAAGAAATGTAGGAACACGTGAAGCAATCCTGACTTTATGTCTGATCTTAGAGGATCGAATCAAGAAGGACAAGTCCACGTACATGGCGTACGTAGATCTAGAAAAGGCATTCGATGACGTTGATTGGATTTATGATTCTGAAGATGATAGGGATCAGATACCGAGAACAAAGAATTATCTACAATCTGTATAAAAATCAGTCTGCAGTGATAAGAATCGAGGGCTTTGAAAACGAAACAGCAATCCAGAAAGGAGTGAGACAAGGCTGCAGTTTGTACCCCGTCCTTTTCAATGTTTACATAGAACAGGCAATAAAGGAAATCAAAGAGGAATTTGGAAAGGGAATCACAATCCAAGGAGAGGAAATCAAAACCTTGAGATTTGCCGATGATATTGTTATTTTATCTGAGACTGCAGAGGACCATGAGAAGCTGCTGAATGGTATGGACGAAGTCTTGGGTAAGGAGTACAAGATGAAAGTAAATAAGTCCTAAACAAAAGGCAGGTGATGCAGGAAATATTAGATTAGGAAATGTAGTCTTAAAGGAAGTAGGTGAATATTGTTACTTGGGTAGTAAAATAACTAACGATGGCAGAAGTAAGGAGGACATAGAATGCAGACTAGCACAAGCAAGGAAGAACTTTCTTATGAAAAGAAATTTGCTCACTTCAAACATTCATATAGGAATTAGAAAGATGTTTTTGAAGACTTTCGTGTGGAGTGTGGCATTGTATGGAAGTGAAACATGGACGAAAACTAGCTCAGGAAGAAAGAGAATAGAAGCTTTTGAAATGTGGTGTTACAGAAGAATGCTGAAGGTGAGATGGATAGATCGAATCACGAATGAAGAGATACTGAATCGAATTGATGAGAGGAGATCGATTTGGCTAAATTTGACGAGAAGAAGAGATAGAATGATAGGATACATCTTAAGACACCCAGGACTTGTTCAGTTGGTTTTTGAAGGAAGTGTAGGTGGCAAGAACGGTAGGGGTAGACCAAGGTATGAATATGACAAGCAGATTAGAGCAGATGTAGGATGAAATAGTTACGTAGAAATGAAAAGGTTAGCACAAGATAGGGTGACATGGACAGCTGCATCAAACCAGTCTATGGACTGATGACTCAAACAACAACATGCTTGTTTTAATGTCTGCAAATTAACTGAAGTATTTTCTTGTGTAATTGCTGAGTATAAATATAAGACTTGCATATTTCTCTAGTCATATTCTCACACTGTCATTCATTTATTGACTTGGCGTATTTATTCGTGTTCATCATAGCTGCTTGTTTGACTCAATATAGAATATTTTGAGAAGCCACAATTTCCAGTACTACTTGGTTGTAGTCATATACAATCTAGAACCTTTGTTCAGTATATATAATCAGAACTCCCAGTTTCCTTCAGAGAGTAACACTATTAAAGCATATAATATGTGTCAGTACACTCATAAAGAACACAAAATCAGTAGTCAGAGTGGAATAAATTTCGAATTTCAATTCTACTGTGCTGACATACGTAGTGTGCTCTGGGAGGGAAGATGATGGTGATTTACATGATGGTTGTAACTTAATGTACTTCATTCTGTAATTCTATAAGCCTAATGTTTTGAACTTTAGAAGATTTAGAAGATTTCTGTGTTAGAGTATGTTAGAATAGGACAATATAATCACATGACACTTGACAATTATCTGTACATTTTTAGGAAATTAACTATTATTTGCAAAAGTGCAGTTTGAAAACATACAAATTTAAAAAAAGATCATGCCTTCCTAAGTTTCCAATAACTTGTTACAACACCTGTAAAGAAGAGAGTAAGTAAAAAGATACATCTAGAAATTTGCATGTTTTCTGTCTTTTTCCTTAAAACCCTCAAACTGTCTAATACTGTTGTAAAATGTCAGCCTGTCTAGAATTTTTGCTTTTCTAATCCTCATTTGTGATAAATTGTTTCTCACATTGATGAATCAACTTATTTGTGTTCTGGGATTTTTGTCAAAATTGTCAGATATTTATTTTGTCAGTCCTTTTGGGTTCATTTGGCCCAAGGGATCATAAAAAGAAATTCTCCTTTTCCTGAGGGTGTCTGATAATTTTTCAGTTCGGCTATAAAACATTTTTATCACTTCATCGCATCTTGGTACTCTCAGCTTTTCTTGACCCAAGTATCTTCCTTAGAATTTCTTTTTTCTCTAATTCCTCTTCTTTTCCTTTTTTCTTTGTTTAAGGCTGTTAATAATAATACCAATATAAATGGTCCGTTATTGGACATTATAAATTTTCCAGCTAACTCACTCCTGGTCACCAGCGTTTCACCCCCGTGTGCTACTGCAGCGACTACAGCTATCGAGCTCGGTGGTAGGGTGAGTTGCGTCTAACCAGTCCTTCGACTGATATCACTAACAACAACAACAACATACCATACATTACTGTTAATTTTTGCTCGAAGGATAGTGTTACCAGTGATTATGGAATGAATCATGTAACACATTAAACTAGAGCATACATTGCATTAATGATAACTCTAGTTTTAGTGGAATGTGTTATAATATGAATATAAACCTTGAATATTTGTTGAAGGGAACGTGATGTGTCATGGGTTTCTCCTATTCCTTGTGGAGCAGGTCATAAGTGGAGGTGCAGATAAGGAGAATTTCAGTTTTATTAAGTAGGCCTATCTAGATTAAAACTGTTTTGTACCTTCTGGAATAGAATAGAATAAGCAGTTGACTTTTAAAACTTTGAAATTGCCATCAGAATGTAAAATACCTTCTGTAAGAGCTCAATAGACCCTTCATAGAGAATGTTGCTTTGTTTATTGGACGAGATATGCTGAAGGTGTGGATTTCTGAGTTCAGGTAACTGTAAGCTCTTTTATTATGCTGGCTCATGTTAATGATATTCTCCTTCTTTCTTTAAGAAAACAGTGGATATGATATGGTAACTCTGCTTGATAAAATAATTTTTATCATTTCTTTAGGATAAAAAATCTTTTCTATATTTGATTTTCATAAGTGAATGATATAACTCATCATAACTTTGTCTTTACTTCAGCCATGATCGTTAAGACACCATGTCTATTTGTTCTGACACCATGGTTAGCATTTCAAGTCCTGTTGGTGGAAAAAAATGTCATCGTCCGAATGTTGTCCGACAGGGTGAGAGAGGTGGTGGTATTTAATTTCTACGCTCTGTGTCAAAAGCCTGGATTTAATTCCAAACATCTCCGCAGTGTTCATATGGAGTGAGGGCATATGATGCTGTTGATGGTAATTCTTCCATCAGATGGGGATGTTAAACCTTGAGCAGACCCTTTGGTGTTATATAACAGGAGTAAGCTATGTGCTGACACCAAGTTTCATCCTCTCCTTACATCATCATCATCATCATCATCATCATCATCATCATCATCATCATCATCACCACCCGAAGTGTAGGTCGCCCATGGGAATCAAGTAGAAAGATCTCACCTGGTGGGTCAAATACCTGGCACTAAACATCATACACTAAATAAATAAACTTCAGCCATAAACTTCTTGTTTATGAAATGCTAGTTTCATTTCATTTGTTTCCTGTCTAGAGAGATTTTTGAATTTCTGTATCCTCTCATTGTGTCTGAATGAACTAATGCAATGCAGTAGTAATACAATAGTTGCTAAAAAAACTATCTGTTTGTTAATATCATTAATGTTGTTTATCATCTTTTTCAGGGTTCTGAGTCAACAAGAACTTCCTTCAAAGGGTGGAGAAGACCACAGTCTGCTGATAGTCCACTATTTACTCATCGAGATTTTGCCTTTTCCTGCTCTTTTCCAAGAAAAGAATTTGATCTTTTTGATGAAGCTGAACAGCATCCCATCATTCACCATAGAAATAAAATTGATGAAAAATTTCCCATATTGGAGAGTGATTTTTCACAGATGAATTTGGAAGAGAATAGAGCAAATGGTAAACAGTTCATGCTAAAGGAATATACCTAGTATGACCATAATAATTTTGCATGTTATAATAACAATATATTGAGCACAGATTGGAAAAGAAAAATACTATTTGTAGGTGTGAAGGTATACGGATTTATCCTAAGAATTTGTGGTATGTTATTCGAAATATATACCTTTTTCTTGAACACAGATCTTTAAATGTTTGTAGCCAAACATCAGTTGAATCACACATAATATTCATGGGATAATTGACTACAGCAGTCTTTCAGGCTCTTTTTAGACTGTTAGTATTGTGATCCATAATCTTCGTAAAATGGCAAACTCATTCTTTAAACGAGTGCTGATGATTAACAATTTTTTTAAACTAATGGTTTAATGTCATACTAACATAGGCTGACCATATTTTACCTCCCTTGATTATCCCATTGTTCCGACAAAATGCATACAGGACGCAAATTGTCCCTTTTTTTAATTAATGGTCCCATATATTTTGAGATAGCGTGTTTTTAAGTAACGTGTAACACAACCAAGTGTAGAACAACTGTTGTTGTACCCAAAGAGTAAAGAAAATACACCCTTTGATGAAATCAAACTGAACAAGACACGAATTTTGAAGTTCTTCGGTTGATAGTACGTAATGATGTCACGTGGCATGCAGTTTGTCGTTTCCGGTCTCTTTGTGCATTGCCTATTGCTTCAGGTTGCTTGCCGCATGTAGAAGTGTGGTTAGAATCAGCAGTTAGAGATACTTGTTGGTTTTATAAAAATGCCAAAATGAAAGCGTGTTGTTTCTGACGAAATTAAAGCTGAATGTCCATTTCTGCAATTAGAACAGCAAAGCAGGAAATTATTTTGCACGTTGTGTAAAAGTACTTTTTCAATCGACCATGGTGGCCAATCAGATGTTGTGCAACACATTAATGTGAAAAAACACAAGCTAGCAGTTTCAAGCAAAAGTTCGTCTCAAGGTATGATGTATTTTATTATGAAATACCGTTATAAATGATGAAGGAAAATGTCTTGCTGCTGAGGAAGGTTTGCCTGCTCTCCGTATGATGGAACACAACCATTCCTTTAAGTCAGCGGATAATCAGGAAGCTGTTTGAGAAGAACCTTATTTGTTCAAGAACCAACTGTGAATCAATAATAGTGCATGTGTTGGTGCTATATGCAGTGCATCAAATTTGTGAGGAGTTGAAAGAGATGCAAAGTACATTTCAGTTATGGTGGACACTTTTAATCACAAAAGTGTAAAATTGATACCAGTGCTTGTTAGATATTTTCTGCCAAGTGAAGGTGACTGACTTTCAAAACATAACAAGTGAAATGGCTGATGTTATAACAAATCTTATCGTGGAAGTTCTTAATAAATTCCATCTGAGGGATAAAATTGTTGCATTATGAGGCAACAAATGTAATACAAACTTCGGAGGTGGAGGGACAAAGAGACAACACGATGATTTTACAAGACGTAAACATTTGCTGAAGAACAACATTCATGGTGTAGGATGTGAAGCACACATAGTGCATAAAGAGGCACAAACCTGTGCTGATAGTCTCCCAGTAGACATAGAAATCATTTTGAACAAAATTTTCCAATATTTCCACATTCCCACCATTCGGGTTGAAGAAGTGAAAGAGTTTTGCCAGTTTGCTGAAGTGGAGTATAAACAAGTGCTTGGTAGTGTAAAAAGTACATGACTTCCCTTGGAACTGGTTGTGAATAAAATTATTAATATTTACAAGGGGCTAAAATCATTTTTTCTTTCTATGATCTTAAATCCTTTAGAGATCCTCAATCACTGCTCTGGCTCTATTTTATTCAGAGTCAATTGAAAGTGCTTTCATCAACCATAAAAGATATTGAGGCAGCAGATGCGTCAGCAAATGAAGTTTTGAACGTGTTAGAAATATTGACAAGGTAAATGAAATTGGGAAAGGATGAAAATTTAAAACTATGAAAATTCAGTCATGCTGCAAGATGATGGCTTACTTAAAAAATCCGAATGCTTGGATATTTCAAATTTATTTTATGACACATTAATTTACTGTGTTGGAAAGTGGGCTTACCCATTTCCTTTGCTGAAACTCAACTGAGTACAGCTCAAAAATCCTCTTCTTTGGAAGTCGGTTCAACAAAATCTTAAAACTTTGATTAATGTATTGTGAAAGAAATATGAAAAGAGAAACTCTTAGAGGAAGATAACCACATTAAAAATGTACGTGAAGTGAAAACCATGAACCAAGAACTGTTAAGTGTTTTGGTAAATTGGTGTTTCATTTTCAACTTCCTTGTGTCCCAAGATATCTGCTATAAAAATTTTCATCTCATTACTGTATTTGCACTAGCTCTACCTGGTACTAATGCTGCTGCAGGCAGAGTGTTTTCTATCACAAATGCTTTGTGGACTGATTAAAAGAATAGATTTAGTGTGGATAGTGTTAACGAAATAATTAAAACTAAAATTCATTTTCAGGATACTTCATGCATTAATTTTTGTAAAATTCTGCTTGAAAGTGCCAAACTCCCTGTACAGTATATAACAAATCAGAGATTTCAAAAACTACCCACGATGAAACTTCCAGGCAGTTGAGAGTCAGAAGTAAGTAACGTATGTAAATTGGAAATGCTGATCATCTACTCTAGTTTTAAACTTCATTATAGTAATGATGTTCCTTTTAGTATGGATTTTAGCATAAAGGTACGATGATCATCTAGTTGAAGCATAAACCAAGTATTTAGGCTATCTTATCATAACCTACTTATTTTAACATGTTGATTTTTGAGTCTTCAGTCCAAAGACTGGTTTGATGCAGGTCTCCATGCCACCCTACTTTGTGCTAACCTTTTCATTTCTACGTAACTACTGCATCCTACATCTGCTCTAATCTGCTTGTCATATTCAAACCTTGGTCTACCCCTACTGTTCTTACCACCTACACTTCCTTCAAAAAACCAACTGCACAAGTCCTGGGTGTCTTAAGATGTGTCCTATCATTCTATCTCTTCTTCTTGTCAAATTTAGCCAAATCGATCTCCTCTCACCAATTCGATTCAGTATCTCTTCATTCGTGATTCGATCTATCCATCTCACCTTCAGCATTCTTCAGTAACACCACATTTCAAAAGCTTCTATTCTCTTTCTTTCTGAGCTAGTTTTCGTCCATGTTTCACTTCCATACAATGCCACGCTCCACACAAGTCTTCAAAAACATTTTTCTAATTCCTATATCAATGTTTGAAGGGAGCAAATTTCTTTTCTTAAGGAAGCTCTTCCTTGGTTGTGCTAGTCTGCATTTTATGTCCTCCTTACTTCTGCCATCATTAGTTATTTTACTACCCAAGTAACAATATTCATCTACTTCCTTTAAGACCTAATTTCCTAATCTAATATTTCCTGCATCACCTGCCTTCGTTCGACTGCACTCCATTACTTTTGTTTTGGACTTATTTATTTTCATCTTGTACTCCTTACCCAAGACTTCGTCCATACCATTCAGCAGCTTCTCATGGTCCTCTGCAGTCTCAGATAAAATAACAATATCATCGGCAAATCTCAAGGTTTTGATTTCCTCTCCTTGGATTGTGATTCCCTTTCCAAATTCCTCTTTGATTTCCTTTATTGCCTGTTCTATGTAAACATTGAAAAGGACGGGGTACAAACTGCAGCCTTGCCTCACTCCTTTCTGGATTGCTGTTTCGTTTTCAAAGCCCTCGATTCTTATCACTGCAGGCTGGCTTTTATACAGATTGTAGATAATTCTTCGTTCTCGGTATCTGATCCCAATCACCTTCAGAATCGTAAATAGCTTGGTCCAATCAACATTGTCAAATGCCTTTTCTAGATCTACGAATGCCATGTACGTGGGTTTGTCCTTCTTGATTCGATCCTCTAAGATCAGCCGTAAAGTCAGGATTGCTTCTCGTGTGCCTACATTTCTTCTGAAGCCAAATTGATCTTCTCCCAACTCAGCTTCAATTTGTTTTTCCATTCTTCTGTAAATAATACGTGTTAAAATTTTGCAGGCATGAGATGCTAAACTAATGGTGTGGTAGTTTTCACACCAGTCGGCACCGGCTTTCTTAGGAATAGGTATAACAACATTCTGCCGAAAATCGGATGTGACTTCTCCAGTCCCATACATCTTACACACTAAATGGAATAACCTTGCCATGCTGGTTTCTCCTAAGGCAGTCAGTAATTCAGAGGGAATATCATCAATTCCAGGTGCCTTGTTCCTATTTAGGTCACTCACAGCTCTGTCAAACTCTGACCTCAAAATTGGGTCTCCCATTTCATCAGCATCAACAGCCTCTTCATGTTCCAGAACCAAATTATCTACATCTTCACCTTGATACAACTGTTGGATATGCTCCTGCCATCTTTCTGCTTTGTCTTCTTTCCCTAGAAGTGGCTTTCCATCTGAGCTCTTAATATTCATGCACCTAGATTTCCTTTCTCCAAAGGTTTCCTTGATTTTCCTGTATGCAGCATCTACCTTCCCCAGGACCATACAACCTTCGATATCCTTGCACTTCTCCTTCAGCCATTCTTCCTTAGCTACCTTGCACTTTCTATCCACTTGATTCTTTAATTGCCTGTATTCTTTTCTGCCCTCTTCATTTCTAGCATTCTTGTATTTTCGTTGTTCATCAATCAGGTCTAGTATCTCCTGAGTTATCCACTGATTCTTAGTTGATCTTTTCTTCCTTCCTAACATCTCTTCAGCAGCCCTACTGACTTCATTTTTCATGACTATCCACTCTTCCTCTATTGTGTTTCCTTCAGCCTTTTCATTTAGCCCTTGTGCTACATGTTCCTTGAAACAATCCCTCACACTCATTTCTTACAACTTGTCTAGATCCCATCTTTTTGCATTCTTTCCTTTCTTCAATTTCTTCAACTTCAGATGGCATTTCATGGCCAACAAGTTGTGGTCAGAGTCCACGTACGCTCCTGGGAAAGTTTTGCAATCCAACACCTGGTTTCTGAATCTCTGCCTAATCATAATGAAGTCTATTTGATATCTTCCAGTTTCTCCAGGTCTCGTCCACGTATACAGCCGTCGTTTGTGGTGTTTGAACCAAGTATTGGCAAGGACTAAATTATGATCAGTGCAGAATTCAACCAGCCGACTTCCTCTTTCGTTCCTTTCTCCCAATCTGAATTCTCCTACTGTATTACCTTCTCCTCCTTGGCCTACCACTGCAGTCCAGTCTCCTATCACAATTAGATTCTCGTCACCTTTTACATATTGTATTAAATCTTCTACCTCTTCATATATTCTTTCCATTTCCTCGTCATCCGCTGAACTAGTAGGCATATAGACCTGCACTATTGTGGTGGGCATTAGTTTGGTGTCTATCTTGACAACAATAATTCTTTCACTATGCTGGTTGTAGTAGCTTACCTGCTGCCCTATTTTCTTATTCATTATTAAACCAACTCCTGCATTTCCCTTGTTTGATTTCGTGTTGATAATTCGGTAGTCACCTGACCAAAAATCGTGTTCTTCCTGCCAACGTACTTCACTTATACCATCTACATCTGACTTTAGTCTATCCATCTCCATTTTCAGATTCTCTAACCTACCACAACGATTCAAACTTCTAACATTCCACGCTCCAACTCGCAGAATGTCAGTATCCATTTCCTGATGATCGCCCCCTCTCGTGTAGTCCCCACCCGGTGATCCGAATGGGGGACTAGTTTACCTCCGGAATATTTTACCCAGGAGGAAGCCATAATCAGTACATCATTCATACAGAGAGAGCTGCATGTCCTCGGGAGTTAGTTACGTCTGTAGTTTCCCGTTGCTTTCAGCCGTGTAGCAGTATCAACACAGCTAAGCCATGTTGAGTATTATTACAAGGCCACATCAGTCAATCATCCAGACTGCCGCCCTTGCAACTTCCGAAAGGCTGCTACCCCCCTTTCGATGAACCATTCGTTAGTCTGATCTCTCAACGGATACCCATCCGATATGGTTGCATCTGCGGCTCGGCTATCTGCGTCATTGGGACACGCAAGCCTCCCCACCGCGGCAAGGTCACATGATTCATAGAGGAGGTACAGTAGAAGTCCGTTATAGCGAGAATTCACAACAGCGAAAAATTTACTCGCTATAACGGATTGTCGTTATATCCGATTTTTGTATAAAAGTCGGAAAACCCTTCATGCACATTAAAATCGGTACGAAACGGCGATCATTTTGTTCAAAACTTGTGTTTCCGCAGATGATATCCACACTACGGCTTACTTGTTTGTTATTTTTCGTAATCCGATACTACGTGAAAGTGTGTGTTTAATTTCATTCTGAAAAAAATATACTCCCGTATTTATTCGAATCCAAGATGAACCCCACTTTTCCCTTCAAAAAATTTAAATCAGGCTCAAAAAGAAGTTTGTAAAATCATATGAATGCCTTGTTGTACAGTAGGCCCTGCTCAATTCTTTTTTTTCATGGGTTTAAGGACCATTAACTTGACATTGGCATCATAATACCGAAGAGAACTCGTTGAAAATTTCCCGGCAATACCTATTCCATGCTTCTCTACAATACAACGATCCATCAGGAAATTATTCTTGCTGTCTATAAAACTGTTACTTTTACGCAGCGTCAGATATAACCGGCTGCCGCTACACGCACGTCTCGCTTGTCGGGTTCGGCCAAATTCAGCGGCTAGCGATGTATAGGCCTAATCGCGAACGTTGAAAGTCAATGAACGAGTTTATTGCGCCACGCTATGGCCATTCCGCGCTTGCATTTTTCGTGCACATACCTCACAATTTCATTTTCGACTTCTTTAAAGTGTCCTTGTTGCGGACCACTGAATGCATTTTTTGTACAGTACACATTTTTTTAACTCTTTGTCTTCACGCTATCGCCAAATATTGGCTTTTTAGGCCTATGCTGTATTTTCTTGCGGCTGCACAATTATTTTACATTTTCGAGTGTTTAATAAACATTAACTTAAAATTGGCATCATAATATCGACTAGAACCTGTTGAAAATTGCTGACAATACCTTTTCCACGTATCTTTACAATACGACTGTCCATCACGAAAATATACCTGCTGTCTATAAACCTTAATTTTACTGAGCGTCAAGTACAATAGACGCGTTATGACTCTGCCACTGAGTAGGCATGGCTTTTCTAAGAATTCGAAGGGTCGCATGTTTTGATGCCATTCTGCAGATTTGAGAAACACACAGGCACTGCACAACCGGTTGTCGCGGCTAGCGATGTGTAGTAAAGAGGCGGTCGTTTATTGTCAACGAGTTCTGTGCGCGTGTGAAAAGAAGCAGTGTGGTTACCGCGGTAGTTGCCAGTGGTATCAATTAACTTACTGTTAGGCCGCGAATGCAACAACCCTTAAGTTTTTGCATGAGATTCTGAGAAAAAAAAGTCTTGGATTCGGAAAAATACGGTATCACTCCAGAGATTTCTGTGGCAAACACCTCAGCTTTCTTCTTCAAACAGTGTCACCTAACCTAACCGTATATGTAGCCTATCATGAAAACATATTTGAAACGTGTGTAGAGAAATAACCTCTACGCGAAAAATTTACATGTAAATAGCCATAACTAGACGTGAGAAGATATGAAATATCCTCTGAAATCAGTGATGTACTCTGCCATATCTTGAGGTGTATCACATTCTTACTTAATCTCCGTATATAACATTAAAATGAAGATATCGTTTACTTCAGTCTTTATTTTTAACAAGTTAACTGCTATCAGCCACGTTATTTACGCATTTAATACGAAAACGTGTTATCCTCTTTCATTTCGAATTTTCTTTAGAGAACAGCAGTTGATGGGTGTTACTAGGTTCTAATCAACTCCAACATCGCCTTTGAATGTCAACGAGAGAGATCGCAAATGCACAAAGTGAGCAAACTGTACCGTACCGAAGATGATCGATCACATTTAGTTGCAAACGTTTCAGTTTTCTTATTCAAACAGCATCACGTATCCTAACTGAACCGTACTATATGTATGATGAAAACATACTTCAAGCGCCAGTAGAGAAATTATAACTTTCTCGCTATAAATTTTCATAATAGCCTTTCCATAATTTAACCAGACGCAACAAAATGTAAACTAACCTCTGAAATCAATTAAGCACTCTGCCGTATCTCAAGGTTTTTCCCATTCTTACTTATCTGCAGTATTTAGCCTCAAAATTAAGCGGTAGTTTAGTCAGCCTTAATTTTTAACGAGTTAACAACCGTTATCGGACACGTTATTTACGCATTCATTACGAAAATATGTTCTCTTTCATTTCGAATTTTCTTTACAGAACAGCTGTCAACGGGTATTACTAATCGACTCCGACATCGCCTTTGAATGTTGACGAGATAAATCGCTAGTGCACATAGAGAGGAAACTATGCCGAAGGTAATCTATCGCATGCAATATCATCGCTGGTGTGTATAAATATTGGTAACGGAAAAAATCGCGCGCGCTTAATCGCTCGTAATAACGGATGCAGCAGTGATAGGGTTCTCGCTGTAACCGAAGGACGATACATAGTTTAATATAGGAATTTTGAAGGGACAGAAAAAAGTCGTCGCTATAACGGAGTTCTCGTTATATACCGTACTCGCTATAGTGGACTTCTACTGTATTTTAACATAATATTAATTTAAATCTGCTATAAAAGCTATATAGATATAGTAATAACAAATGCTTACATAAAATGTTGATTCATGTGAACTTTTAATTTTTGTGCCGTATTTTGATTTTGAAAATCTTTTCACTCTACACTAACACATTGGATGGTTTTTCTGCAGTGGAAGGATGGGAAAGATCTAGCTTTGGGAAGGTAGCAACTGTGGCTTTAATTAAGGTACATCCCCATCATTTGCCTGGTGTGAGAATGGGAAAAATCACAGAAAACCACCTTCGGGGCTACCGACAGTGGGATTCAAATCCACCATCTCCCACATGCGAGCTTACAGCTAAGCAAACCTAACCCCATGTCCAGATTGGGTGGTGATTAACAATACAGTCAAGTAATAAAAACACAGTCTACTGTATATCAGCACAATAATATTTCTTTGTTAGAACCAGGTTTTGGAAATTAAATTCCATCATCAGTAACAAATTATTTCTTTAAATTAGGTTACAACATACCTGAAAATAGTAGGACTGGTTGGACCTGCAACATACAATAATATGAAACACAGATTGGAAAAGAGAAATACCACTTTTGATATGAAAGAACATGTATTTATGCTAAGAAATTTTGGTATATTATTCAAAATGTACACCGTTTTCTTGAACACAGACCTTTAAATCTTTGTGGTCACGCATCGATTACATTACACATGATATTAGTGTTCCTTTTTTTAAATATACAGTCACAATGATTGTTGTTTACATTAATTCGAAGAGTGCACATGTGTTGTTTATAAGTTTCATTTCCGTATTGATAGATATTACTTTACAAAAAACAATATGTATATGAGTTTCCACCTTATCAATACAAATTTATTTTACATTTTACTTGCTTAATGTAAAATAAATTTGTATTGATAAGGTGGAAACTCATATACATATTGTTTTTTGTAAAGAGTGCACATGTTTCGAGAACCTTCAATTCCCTTCATCGGCTCACAAATTCAGAAACTTAGTCCCTTAAAGTTACTTTATCATGATGAACGGCATGTGATGATCTTATAGAAAGTTATAATAATTTGTAATTCATTGTGTTTGTGAAGCGTAAGAACCACGAGAACCTTACAACCATAGTTTTTAGATTGTATTTTTAAGCACATTTCATGATCATGTAATTTTAAATGTCTTAGATAAAGTTTTTTGAATTTATAAGCTGATGAAGAGAAATTTTCGTGATTGTATATGTAGGTATTGAAAGAGCGGATCCAACAAAAGAAACATACATTTATAGATCATCATTATAGACCATTATGCCTTTCAACATTCAGTCTGCAAGCCTCTGTGTGTTTACTAAATGTCATCACAATCCTCTATTTGCAACTAGTGCTGTGGCCTCATTTAGTTCTATACCTCTTATCTTTAAATCATTGGAAAATTAGTCTAACCATCATCGTCTTATTCTCCCTCTACTTCTACTTCTCTCACCCTCCATAACAGAGCCCATTATTCTCCTAGGTCAGGGATGGCAAACCTATGCCACGCGTGTCACTAGGTGACACGCGAACATGATTTTGGTTGCACTCCACATGAACATATTAAATTTTTTTATATAAGTCTTGTGCTACAGACTATACATATTTCATGGATCGTAGAGTCATAGTGTTTCACGTGTAAGAAATAAATATCGAAAACCTGGCCTTCAGTCAGTCAGTCAGTGAGTGAAGTCAGACTTGTGTGTGGTAGCAAGTAGCACGTAATTATTTGTTGTGTGTTACTGTTAATTGAATGTCGTTTGTATACGGACCTCACAAACATGTTTTTGGTGCCGAAGAAAACAGAAACTTAACAAAGGTAGTGACCGGATTCTTCGAGAACAGTGGACAAGGGAATTCGGAGTGATAGAAAGAAGCAATAAAACTTTGTGTTGCCTGTGCTTGAAAACCGCCGTGTCCCGCACATTTAATGTAGGTCTAAAGTACCATTTTGAGACAAATCATTTATATGTTCGTTCCATGCCAAATGAAGAAAGAAGAGAGCTCGTTTCACAGAAAATCGAACAGTGCACAAAACAAACTAGTTGTTTTATATCATCTTTCAGGCCAAGGAATAATATCAGTGCAGTTGTTTCCATCTGTCTCACTGCATATTAGAGCATTGGAAACCGATTTCTGACGATGAGTTCTTGAAAGAGACTTTCTTATTGATGTCCGATACATTAATTGAAGACTTTCCTAATAAACAACAAATAATTAAGAGAATTAAAGAAATGCCAGCCAGCCAAAATACCATCAAGGGTAGAATAATAAGAATGAGTGAAGATGTTTCGGAGCAATTGAAAGCTGATTCGGATAACTCCCAGATGTATTATGTCTTGATGCAAGCACGTATGTGACCTTACAAGAAAGGATTGCTGTTTTTGTCTGATTTCCTTGTGGAAATGTGATGAGGGAGTAATTAGTTAAATTGTTGTGTTTATGAAATACAACAATAGGTAAAGATGTAATGAAGGATGTGAAGCAAGAACTTGTATTAAAAATGGGGTTTGACGTACAGAACATTGCCTCAAGTATGGTGGGTATTCATAATGGGTTTGTGCAATTTCTTAAAGAAAATGTTAAAACACCCTATTTTACAGTTCCATCATATGTTACACCAGGAAGCCCTATGTGTGAAAGAAGGTATGCAGTCATTTGACAGAGTACTCTCGGTGGTAACTAAAATTGTGAACTTCATACCTGCCCATGTTCTAAATAATCGCCAATTCTTGAAAATGCTACACAAAGTGGAATCTCACTGTGGCGTACTTGTAATGTACAATAATGTTCGCTGGCTGAGTCATGGGCAAGTACTTCAGAGGCTTGTCGAGCTCTTGGACGAAATTCGCTTCTTCATGACAGAAAAGCACGAAGAATTCCCAATACTCATGGAGCATATTTGGCTGTGTGAATTTCTCCGTGATTTTACAGCAGTATACAATGATATGAATAAGGAACTGCAAGGAAAGGGACATACTGCAGATAGATTGTGTGAGATCATAAAATTATTCCAGAGAAAATGTGTATTCGTCAGGGATGTTGAAACAAAGAATTTTAAGTACTTTCTTCACTTAAAGTACAACTTGAACTGATGTCAAATTTTGCAAATCAGTTAACTTTTGAAGGCACAAAAATTATTTGTAAGAAGTACACCGACGTCTCGCAAAATTCAAAACAAATAATTTCCCAGAGATTTTCTCTATTTCAAGATTTGGAGAAAACATTGCACTTTATTACAATACCTCATATTGCACAAATGAGTGACATTAAGGTCAATTTTTTACTGACCATTTGGAAGTGGAGTTGATTGAATGTGAAGAAAGCAGTACACGGGTAAACAAATTCGTGCAACTTGGTGAAACATGGGTGAAAATAGACTGTGCTGTTGATGGTGAATACTCTCTCCAGAAGCCAGATAACTTAATATGTGAACAATGGGACAGCCTCCTACAAAAGTTTTTGGTGATGAAGAAACTTCCTACAGCTATTCCCTAAAAGAAATGAAATTTAAAATTTGTATATTTGTATAACTGCCAGTCTTGCCATTATGTTATCCTTGGCTGACTTCTTCGCTAGATTCAATTTCCTAGTAAGTTCCTTCAATTTCTCCTTACTTCCACAGCCGTTTCATACTCTATTTCTTTCCAAACTGCAATAGCTAAAACATACTATCAAGTATATGGACAAGATAACGACTACATTTCTACGTGAATAAGAAAAAAGATATTGGGCTAAGATGGATTTATTAACTAAGACATAATTTAATTCACACTATAAATCACAAATGAATAATAAAATCCTTAAGTTTGACCCAAAATGGTCAGGAAAGTCAGAATATGTGCTGTGCACATGAATAAAATTAAGTGCAAATGACAACAAAATGAACGATGGCCTGTTGAGTGCTAGACTGCGCCTGTATAAGGGACAAGTCGAAACCGAGCCAGTATCAACGCTTATTTTTAAGTTTAAAACAAGTCGTTGAGGGAGTGCCGCTGCATTGCTCTTTGTCCCTCGAGTTTGAATTAAAAAAACAAGAGCTGATATTTGAAGACTGGGACTCACAAGACAGCGCAACCAGGTTAACCAATTTCGTTACCACAGGAGTGGAATCATAAAAATATTACATGAGAAATCCTTCACTGCGCCGATATTCCATATTTTGACCTATTCAAAGAGATAGATGAGAATTTATAAATACATGTGTGCGAAAATATTGACTACTTGGGTTTGCTGAGAGTGTTTTGCAGTTTTAATGGAAAGCCACTCGAACATGAGTAGCCGTTGGAGACATGTGCTAGTATACCACGGGGACTCCCCGGTCCTAACCGAAATCTGCAAGGCTAAGAAAGAACGCAGGGAGGGGGAAGCTTTCTCATTCCTGTTCTGATCGATTGGTCGATTCTCAGCCATCAGAGGCGTTCACATGGCCGCTAGTGTCACAATGCTTAGGCCATCATGACGACGAAATCCAGGGTTTTAGCGATCACTCTGTCGACTCTGGGTGCTGCCATCATTGTCCTTGGAATGCTGAAAACTCCTGCAGTACAGATGATTTATCAGGCTTCTGCATGTAGTACACGTGTACTGGATCTTGCCCTTAATGATTGGCTGACACTAGACTACAGCCTGTGTACGGATATGAGTCCGATCTGAACACCATTAATTTAGGGGAGTTATTCGTAGGCAATATCAGTCCTTCTCAGTGGCAATTAACAATACGCACATGTACTTATCATGATCCGCGAGCACGATCTGAATGGTTTCTTGCTACTCACTGATTTTAATGGATCTGCAGGATTTCATACGCCGTTGTTTGACTCCCGTGCAATGATGCATTATTAAATAAGCCCACAGTGTTATCCATAAATAAATGGTATACAGTTGGAGCATACACTACCGGTCAAAAGTTTTCGATCACCTATGCACAAAACTAGATACTTTATTTCACTGTACAAACACATCGTAAAAACTAAATAGACCAACAAAATATGTATTTTCTCTCTCTATCATTAAGTACAATACAATATGGTTTATATTTTAGCCTCTTCAAAGTATCCACCCTTTGCCCTCCGAACAGCTGCACAAACTCTTGGCATTCTGGAAATAAGATTTTGTAGTGTTTGTGTAGATATTGCAGCCCAACAGCTCTGTAAATTATTCCATAGCTCTTCAAAATTAGTTGACCTCAGTTTTCGGACCTCCCTGTCAAGTTCATCCCATAACAGTTCAATGGGATTTAAGTCTGGTGACTGATTTGGCCAAATCATATTTTTCAGTTCCCCACATTTCTCTTTTCTATTGACATACCCTCTACACAATTTAGAAGAATGTTTGGGGTCATTGTCCTGCTGCAGAACAAACACACGACCAATAAGCCTCTTGCCAGATGGAACTGCATTTCGATCAGCATCCTGTGATATCCTTCCTTCTTTAATATTCCATTAATTCGCACTAGATCACCGACTTTATCACCCGCAAAACATCCCCACACCACAACCGACCATCCACCATGCTTCACCGTAGTTGTCACACACTGACTCTTCATATGTGCTCCACGAAGTCGACAAACAAACATTCGACGATGGCTCCCAAATACTTCAAACTTTGATTCATCCATGAGTAACACCTTTGACCATTGCTGCACGCTCCAGTTTTTATGTTGCTGTGCCCATTGCATTCTTTTCACCTTATTTTGTGTCCGTAATAACGTTTTTTTTGGCTGCTATGCACCCTTTTAAACCTCGTTCACGAAGACAGTGTTGCACTGTTGAGACAGAGGTCAGAGCAGCTCGCACATTATTGACTTCCTCGCGAATTTCAGGTGCCGTACGAGTCTTCTGACGTTTACTCTGTACACATATGAACTGATCTTCCCTGTATGATGTTACACAGGGTCTTCCAGATCACGAAACACTTGCATTGGCATCGGTTTGCTTGAACTGCTGCAATGTATTGAACCCATGACCTTTGTGCCCTAAGAACATTATGCATAAATTAACAATTAAACTAAAAGTCGGATTCTTGATAGCATGAATTTGACACGTGACGAGGGGGTGATTACCTTCGGTCCCACGCTCTGGGGTACGTGACGTCAGCCACACGTGTCAACGGCGGAAGAATCTCAAGTCATTTTTGTGAACTATTTCAAAGCGCGTGTACATGGCGTGATCAAAGCCAAGTCAAAAAAATATAGTGCCTATCAAAGGAGGTCAATCATCTCACAAATCGAACCCGTAAAAATTTTAAATGTCCATGAACACTACCGCCAGAAATGTAGCAAGCATGTAGTCACTTTCAAAACTCTTGAAATTACAGTTTAGTTAAGTCAGAAAATTTATAGAAATTTTCTTGGCGGCAAAGGGAGATATCCGAAGAGAGGGGGTAACTGCTATAAATATGAAGGGACGCCATGACGAAGTCTCCTTCTCCGGCATTTGTGATACAAAGCGGACGAACAATTGTTGAGCTGCTCTGCGAAATCAAACCAACGAAAGTAGACTGAGTTCAACTGCAGATTTTAGCCATTGGGGCTAGGTCTTGTCTCCATGAGGAGATAGTTTTCTTGAGTGAAATAATTGTACCAGATAGGACGGTCAAAGTACTGAATAAATTCTAATGTGATTAAGTAATCCGTGTGCGGAAATAATTAGAGTCCATCGTGTGCGCTCAGCAAACAAGTGAAGGGTATTTTCTTTTTTTTAATGCTTTATTCCAGGAAACCTGAAGAAACATAATGATATGTACAGCCATGAATGTAAAAATGGCTAAATAAAATGCCAGGGTCGCAGGTGAGCCCTATGACGAACACTGGCGTGACGACATGAGGTAGGTGACTTTCCATCTTACTACCTCTTATATCTTGTCTCATGATCTCTAAAAGTGTATTTGAATGGGGATATACGACGCAGTGGTCACCCCTACTAAGTTTTGTAAATGTGAGAGTACGACTAAAAGAGTCATTGTTTTTTTTTTCCCACTTGGATAAATTTTTGAAGTCTTGCGAGTGCCGTATAATGTTGTAAAAGTTATTGAATAGGGTTTCGAAGTGATACCACGTCCAGTGTAGATCGTCATCCGTGTGAGTGTACTGCCTATATATTTGTGATGTCAAATTAAGATGTTCATTCAAAGTAAAATTTTTCTGTCTGCAATTTGACGTTAATAATAATAATCCATGGTTACTCATTTTCAATCGAGTGGAAGCGCGCTGTCGGTTGAGAACCTAGGGTGATGAATTTGGTCACGGAGAGAAACGTTTTTCTAGGCCCATTTTAAACTGTGTCCGACTGACAATAAAGATCAAGTAGAATGTTTCAGTCATCTTCTCGTAAAAATCAAGTTATTAAATACGATATCATTTATGCGAAGTTATTCATGATTAATACATTGTGCGATATTAGACGTCGAGATTTCTAGTAAGGATTTTTTTTCAGTTCTTTGTCGATGATAATTGTAGAGCTGGGAAACAGAGGTTAGTTTTGTTGATATGAGATTTGTGAATCAGGTTGGACCTGTCATTGAACCCGGGACATGGAAGCCCGAGGAATGTTTTATATGAGTTGAGATGAGATGTGCGAATCAGGTTAGAGTCCTGTCATTGAAGCCGGGACACGATAGCCCGAGGTATATTTTATAATGTTGGGAATGGAAAGAAATTCATAGAAATCCATAGCAGTATTAATTGGCGACGCGTATAATTAGTGTGGGCATCTTGAAGCATAATCTGTGCATTTTGTTGGTTAGAATATCGTATTTGTTTAATTATGTCGGCAGAGTGTAAAAGAGAGCATTTTGAGAAGTCAGTCAGGTAGAACGAACCGGGTGTTTCACATCACTGACAAGCGAACCTGGGGGTGAGAGGCCTCAGCTGATAGGGGGAAAACAGCGGGGATATAACGGAACACGCGTGGAATTGAGATTGTACTGTATTCTCGGCCGGGGAAAACGTTAAAATGCTGGATTTAGTTGAAATTCATAGCCGGTAATGATCTGAGTATTGTGAAATACTGTAAAATTTGTTTAATTGGGGACGTAATGAACATTTGAAATCACGAACTTTGAGTATAAGGAACAGAGTAACCAAATTCAGGGTTGTCCAAAATATAGAGCGATGGTTGTGATGATCGGTTTGTCTGTGAGGGGTGTGCAAAATTCATAATGGTATGACGAGAGATGACATCGTAATTATATGGCGAGTTGTTTGGTTTGTACGTAGATTCATAGGATATCCAAGTGTTAATAACGGTTAGGACTAGATTAGATTTTAAAGCGTGAAATCATGAGACAAGATATATAACTGGACATGAATTATGTAACAATTCTTTTCCAGCCAGATAAATATCACAATATTGAATTCACATCACAGCTGCGTAGAAATTTGTGAAGAAACCAGAGTCCGCGGAGATAACATTTACTGTTCTTTAACATTTCGCTAAATCATTTAAATTTATTTAATTATTAAATTCAGTGAAACCGCATTTTGAAATAACTTTAATCAAGCGAATAACTTGGAGATGCATTCTGGAAATTTTAGTTTGTTTTCTGGGGAATATTTAAAAAATAAAGAACGATTAAGGGAACATATCCGAAGGAAATGGATTTTACTGCCACAAAGTTTGTGAGCATTGCTATTGTTGTAATTATTGAACTTTGATTGATTGAGCAGTGAATGTGCTGGGATAGTAAAGTGGAAACTTTGGTCATCAACCGATGTAACTTAATTGTGTTTAGCCTTCAGCCTAGAAACTTGGATGGTCAGGGGGTCATCAACCTCAGTGACTTAGATTAGGGCCATATGCCATTGTAGCCTCATTTCCTTGCGGTCATCATCCACAATGACTTTAAAGTAACTTATAAGATTAGATGTCGGTCCATGACATAGACGCAGGTCACATCGATTCAATTAAGGGTCCATGCCGTAGAACCACTGTGTGGCACACACCAATTGGACTGCCTTAATTATACCCAGAGTCCAGAGTTCGTGTTACAAGGGCTGGACCATAACGAATCACTATGATGGTACATGTGGTCTCACATGGAAGCCGAATTTAAGGATTTCCAGACTTTCCTTTCTTAAATAATTAATAATTGAGACAATGGTTTCTAGTAAGAATGCCCATCAGGCAGTTACGTTAAAGTCTCACACCAGTGTTCTGACCTTTATGTTAAAATGATTGTGGTGTCCATTGGGCACAATTGACTTCTATGATACCGTTGACATATCAGATTGCTTCAGAATTGTCCTGAATAAATAGGAATCTTTTAAACAGACCTTTCATTCCAGTAGATAGATTAGAATTACTGAACCCTACCTTTACCTCAGCAAGTGACGAAGAACCCGATACGACCCAAGAGACAGATCTCATGAACTTTGCTGATAGGTAAAAAAGGTAGGTATCCCTCAATATGGACCTAAAGGGTTCAGTATATACCACTGTAGATTGGGCTACGCCAACGTTTGTTGGTATTGTCCTACTAGAATACCCTTCATGATGCAGAGCTACAATATAGCATGTTTTTCAGTTCCAATCTCCTGCTTCCGTCCCGTTTGGAGGTAATATGGTATGCACCTGATCAGATACACAAACACACTGCTAGCTGCACACAGTGTACTGTAAACTGATGTGAACTGCTTGCTACACAGACAGCTGAAAGAATGAGGCCTATTCGAGTGGACACGTCTTGGGTAAAGACACGTCATTGTTTTATTATCAGAACAGGGCTATGATAGATTATTTAAGACTACATCTCTGTTTTAACCACAAATCCATAGTTGTGATAGGTGATCGAAAACTTTTGACCGGTAGTGTATATTGATATGGTTCAATATAGTGGGTCCTTACCATTCCTTACCACCTTTAAAGTTACAAACCTGTTTTCACATTCCTCAACATTTGCTTTAGACCCATTCGAGAGTATGTTCACATTTTTATTTACCATTATCACCGATCATAGTTAATTTTTTTTAAATCCCTCATGCATTTTTTATCAGCCATATGGTACTGCCTAATAGTCCTACTTTTAAGACCTTCCTTTCTATCACATTTATTTTTAACTACGACAGAAACAGCTTCGTGACCACGAATACCATCTATTACTTCGGTTTCTTGATAGGGCTCATGTGGTTTTACCAGCACCTCGTCCAGTATATTCTTCCCTCTAGTCGGTTCCATCACTTGGTGAATCAGCTGTCCTTCCCATATTAACTTATTTGCCATTTGTTGGTCATTCATTCTGTCATTCGCATTACCATCCCAATTGACATTTGGTAAATTGAGATCTCCTGCTACAATCATGTTCCTTTCTATATTGTTTCCCACCTTATCAAATAATTCCTAATCTAATTCCCGGTCTGTATACTCCAAAGACATCAAGTTGCCTATTATCTTTAGAGATGAGCCTTACACGTAGAATTTCATGTTTGTCATCTTTAACTTATTCCTAGCTGACAAACTCTTCTTTCACCAGAATGAATACTCCCTCTCCTACCATTCCTATCCTATCTCTACCATACACACTCCAGTTTCGTGAGAAAATTTCTGCATCCATTATAGCATTTCTCAGCCATGATTCAACTCCTGTTACAATGTCTGGTAAGTACCAGTATATATCTATTAAATTACTTAATTCTATTCCTTTGTTTACAATACTTCTACAGTTCAACACTGACATTTTTATGTCATCCCTATTAGACTTCCAGATCCCTGTATCCTTATCACTGCTCCCCAGACCACCCGGTTTCCCTGAATGTACCTCCCTATAACCCTTCTAAACAAATTTCCTAACTTATACAGTACATACCACTGCAGTTTAAGTGAAGGCCATCTGAGTGCAGATCCCTATACCAATTTTTCAGCTGTCCTGAATTCTGATCCCAAATAGAACCCTTAGCCTGCAGTGTCCTTCCCCTTAAAACATTAGACCACCTGTCTTCTATAATTCCCCCCTTTCCTTCCCATCCCTCTTTTACACCTACTGTATCCTGTACATTGTTTGAGGGAGGCTGACCTTCCTTCCTGTCTTCTGAGAGAATTTTAATTATCTCCCCCAAACTCTCCAACTCCTCCCTCATACTGGCCTGGCCATATCCACACTTCCTGCACTTGTACTCCTTAGCCGTTCTTTATGAAATAATGAAAAAAAGAGAAAAAAGAAAATAACTTATTCTGTGCAAAAAAAAAAAAAAAAAAAATGAAAGGAAAGGAAAGGAATATTGTCTAGGATAGTACACGAAGATAACACATCAATAAGATAATTAATATACTACAATACTACTTAGTTGTAGTACTTTTTTATCCTACAATACCCTAACAGGATGAAAACTGCCATTAATGACTGAGTACACAAGAATTACACAATTCCAAACTGGAGTTAAGCCTATCCTAATTACAGCAACAGAATTCTAGCAAGAGGGATTCAAAAGATACTTCTACTACACAAATATTTCACATTAATAGAATAAGCATGCTAATTTCTAATAAGATACTGCAATACAGTACAATAATTTGTAAACTATGTTCAGATGTATCCTAATTACAATAGGTTATTACTGTATACTGATCACAAACAGAAATAAAAATTGCAATTAAAGTTTGAAATTTGCAAGAACTACTCAAGGATTACCAACAAAGCTAAATGCATACAACTCCACAGGACAGAGAATAAAAGTGTCCTTATTGGGCGTGTTAGCCGTGTGGTCAGGGGCACGCAGCTGTTGAGCTTGCATCCGGGAGATAGTGGGTACGAATCCCACTGTCGGCAGCCCTGAAGATGGTTTTCTGTGGTTTCCCATTTTCACACCAGGCTGTACCTTAATTAAGGCCACGGCCGTTTCCTTCCAACTCCTAGGCCTTTCCTATCCCATCATCGCCATAAGACCTATCTGTGTCGGTGCAACGTAAATCAACCAGCAAAAAGAACAAAAAAGTGTCCTTAAATGCTGAAAAATAAGAGATTGTCTACAATAATTTCTCAAAGTACTTCTGTCAAAACTATGCCGGGGACTTGAATTGCAGTTATTGGGATATAGGAATCTGATTATTAACGTTTACTCAATGAATAATCAAAGGTGCAAAGTATGTCAGGTGACTTGGAACTACAAATTATTGGAATACAGTATTCAGCTGATTCTTGTATTTGTTTTCTGAGCTACCCTATACTATTTGTTCTCGTCGGAATGCAGCAAACAATCATTAACAATCGTCAACTATCCTAAGACTGTTGAGTAATTCTCCAGTGAAATACCATATATTCTCTTTAACTTCTTTTTTATATCAAAGTTTACAGGCGTATTGTATTATTTAATTGAATAAATTGTTACCTCCTTGATAGTTTGAACGGATATCTATACGAAATACTGTGTCTGTTGTCTCCACAAATATAAAAGCTGCGGAAGTTACAACTCATTATGTTAATCTGCCTTCGTAACTATTATATCAATGAACCTACAGATATTTACATTTTTAAAAGTTAATATTATTACCTAAATTATTTCCTAAACCTAAATTTGAAACAAAGTAAACCTAGATAGCCTACCTAACCTAGAAAACATAATCTAATTAACACTAACTGAACTGCTTGATATAAAATTCAAATAAATATCATTACTCCCAATATCTACCAGCAAGCACTAAACACCAATATATAAATAGCGCTAAATGTATCACACATACACACAAAATTAAACAATATGAATAGGTTTTAACCACTTTATCACTACGATAATGCAAGAGCTGGCAAAAGCAAATGGCAGACACTCTATCATTAGAAACTCCCCACCAGACCATCAGTGATGCTGGATGATGAGTTCTCTGGATTTTTGGAACCACATGGTGAGCTGTGACTGCATCTGGAGCATAGACATGTTAAATTTGAGAGTTAAAGTGCCTTAAATTATGACGTTCTTGTCGGTAAAGAGAATATTCCAGTGACTATTTTGCACACTGCTTAAGTAGGGCTTGGTATTTGACCAGTCTTTGCTCCTTCAGTTGTTTTGTTGGAAAGTGTCCCATGTGGCAAAAAAGTGCTTTCAGACCTTAGCACTCTAAACATTGTCCTTCTGGAAATGTTCATCTCTCTTGCCATTACCTTTTGTTTTCATACAGAAATTCAGCAGATTCTTTGTTTCACAAGAGTGATGGCCTGTGATATTGTAGAGGATCTCAGATGGTCCAAACAAGGGTGGTCAGACATGCTGTCAGTCTCACCAAAGCATTTTTTCAGTAAACAAACATTCTCCAGAAACCAAGTTCTTAAGGATATAAATTATGTTTGAATGCTGTCTTCCTACTTTGTACAGCACTATTACTATGACTTGATTTTCAGAATCACCACCTTTCATGATTACAAGGCACTGTATCACTGTATGCGACAGAATCACTTTAGAGTTTAATGTAGACTGTTTAGTGGAGAGATTCTGTATGCCACCAAATGGTGTCACTGGAAAAATGGCAGTACTTGGCAGCCACAGATTCAATGGGCTTGAGTGTCCTTTATTTACCTTATTTTTTCTGCCGTCATTCCACCATAGTGTACTATCATTTCGTTTGACTCAGTTGATTACTTTCTGGAAAGTATTTTTTGGATTATGAACTGCCATCTTTCTTTTGATAAGTCAGAAGAAAAAAGCACCGTGGCGCTACAACCTGGACTGCCAGTGACTGTTGCTCAGTTCAAAGGCCTGTTGTTGGCTTATGCCACATTAAAGAACATCTTCAGGGAAAGATTCTGCTACCATGCTTTTGTTAAGACAATTAGAATGGACATTGAATGGATAGCATTGTTATTGCTGTAGTGAAGATTGAACCTAGTTAACATTCATGACCTGTAACGGGAGTTATGATCATAGAATGTAATCGAATAGACAGAAACAAAGATGGCTGGTATTATTTAAGTAGCATTTAGTGGCCTATTCTGAAATCACTTGGATGATGTTACTCACTCATGGAGACTCACCAACCTATGAGAATATTGTGGGATATCATCTATATATATAAAATAACTTGTCCTGACTGACTGACTGACTGACTGACTGATTCATCATCGCCGAGCCAAAACTACTGGACATAAAGAAATGAAAGTTTGGGGATACATTTATACTAAGACGTAGGTGCTCGCTAAGAGAGGATTTTTGGATATTCCGTCGCTAAGGGGGTGAAAAAGGGGGGTGAAATTGTAAAATGAGTGTATCTATATCTCAAAACTTTAAAAGTTTACAGATGTAAAAATTGGTATTTAGAATCTTCTTTAAAAATAAGGAAACATGTACTTTTTTGTTTTCGGAAAATCCCAATAGGAGGGGTGAAAAAGGGTGAAAAAGTGGTTGAATGCCTTTAATCAGGATACCGGTACGTATATCTCGGAAACTGAAGATGTTACAGACCTGAAAATTGGTACTTTTGATCTCTCTTAAAAATAAAGAAACATGTATTTTTTTGTTTTCGGAAAATCCAATTAATGGTAGGGTAAAAAGGGGGATGAATTTTTAAAATGGGTGCTTCTATATCTCAAAACTTTTGAAGTTTACAGATGTAAAAATTGGTATTTAGAATCTTCATTAACAATAAAAATCACGTATTTTTTGTTTTCGGAAAATCCCAATAGGAGGGGTGAAAAGGGGTGAAAAATGGGTTGAATGCCTTTAATGAGGATACTTATATCTCAGAAACTGAAGATATTACAGACGTGAATTTAAGTGTTTGAGATCTCCTTCAAAAATAAGGAAACACGTATTTTTGGGTTTTGGAAAATCCAATTAATGGGGGGTGAAAGGGGGATGAATTTTTAAAAAGAGTGTATCTATATTTCAAAACTTTTAAAGTTTATAGATGTAAAATATGGTATTTAGAATCTCCTTTAAAAATAAAGAAACACGTATTTTTTTGTTTTCGGAACATCCCGATAGGAAGGGTAGAAAAGGGTGAAAAAAGGGTTGAATGCCTTTAATGAGGCTACTTATATTTCAGAACCTGAAGATATTTCAGACCTGAAAATTGGAACTGGGGATCCACTTTAAAAATAAGGAAACACGAATTTTTTCGTTCTTGGAAACTCCAAATAATGGGGGGTGAAAAGGGGGGTGAATTTTTAAAATGAGTGTGTCTATATCTTAAAACTTTAAAAGTTTACAGATGTAAAAATTGGTATTTAGAATCTGCTTTAAAAAGAAAGGAACACTAATTTTTTTTGTTTTCGGAAAATCCCAATAGGAGGAGTGAAACAGGGGTTGAATGCCTGTAATGAGGATACTGAAATCTCAGAAACTGAAGATATTACAGACCTGAAAATTGGTATTTGGGATCTCCTTTCAAAATAAAGAAACATTTTTTTTGCTTTTGGAAAATCCAATTAATGGGGGATGACAAGGGGGGGTTAATTTTTATACAGTATATCTCAAAAACGTAACATGTTACAGAAGTGAAAAATGGTATTTTTATCTCTGTTAAAAATAAAGAAACGTGTATTTTTAGTTTTCGGAAATACCACTTGGGTGGAGAGGGGGGGGGGGGGTAAAAGGGACTGAAAATGGTGTTGAATTATTATTTTTTTTTTTTTTTTTTTTGCTAGTTGCTTTACGTCGCACCGACACAGATAGGTCTTATGGCGACGATGGGACAGGAAAGGGCTAGGAGTGGGAAGGAAGCGGCCGTGGCCTTAATTAAGGTACAGCCCCAGCATTTGCCTGGTGTGAAAATGGGAAACCACGGAAAACCATTTTCAGGGCTGCCGACAGTGGGGTTCGAACCTACTATCTCCCGAATACTGGATACTGGCCGCACTTAAGCGACTGCAGCTATCGAGCTCGGTTTGAATTATTTTAATTAGGCTACTGTTATCTCAAAAATGAAGTTATTACATACGTGAAATTTGATATTTGGAATCTGCTTTAAGGGTAAAGAAACACCTATTGTCAGAAAATCCAATGAATGCGGGAGGGGGGGGGGGGGGGAGGTGAGATAATTTAAAATTAATTGACTTAATTGTATGAGAATACTAACATCTAATAAAAACTAAAGTTGTTAGGGCCTACAGACGTGAAAATTGGTATTTGGTTCTCCTTTAAAAACAAAGAAAAACCCGTTTGGGGGGGGGAATCATCTTGGGGGGCGGGAGTGAAAAGGAATTGAATTCCTTTCATGAGGACACATAAATCAAAAAAACTGAAGATGTTAGAGTCGTGATAATTGGTGTTTAGACGATCCTTTTCTATTAAAGATACAAGTATTTTTTGCCGGAAAATTCACTTGGGGGGGGGGAGGAGTGTGAAATTGAAAATAGTGAATTATTTTTATCTCAAAACTAAAGGTAATAGACGTGAACATTGGTGTTTGGAATCTCCTTTAAACATAAAGAAACACGCCTTCTTTTAGTTATTTTTGGGGGGGGGGGTGTAAATAAACTTAACGGCGGTGGGGTGTAAACGGAGGTGAGACCAATTGATTTTACTGTTCATAATGTATTTATAAGGAGCCTTCGTTGCTCAGGCGGCATTGCGCCGGCCTCTCACAGCTGGGTTCCGTGGTTGAAATCCTGGTCTCTACATGTGACATTCGTGCTGGACAAAACGGAGGCAGGACACGTTTTTTCTGTCACCATTCATTCCAGCAACACTGTCCAATATCATTTCATTTCATTTGTCATTCATTAATCATTGCCCCAGAGGAGTGCGACAGGTTTCGGCAGCCGGCACAATTCCTGTTGTCGCCGCTTTCCTTTCCTTTCCTGACCCTGTGGAATGACTGGAAACAGGCTGTAGTTTTTCGATGTACTTATTCTGATCATAAACCGATCATTATTAATGTTTCCTGGGTTCGTTTTCAAGAGCCATCTTTTCCTTCGGAGTACGTTCTTAGATTACAGTAGATTCTCCTGGCATATAAATAAAAATTTAAACACATTTGAAATAAACGATAGGAATGAGATTGACCGTCCTATTGTTCACCTCTATAATAAGGTCAATAATGCACGGAAGTATGTCATTCGTATCGCCAGAAATCCCGCACACTTGCCTACGCGCGACAATGGTGCTGGTCATACTGTCATCAATGACAGTGGCAGCAGATGTAATTTACTGCCAAGTAGAGGTCTTGCATCTTGCTGTGGGGTCCAGAACATCAATAATAATAATAATAATAATAATAATAATAATAATAATAATGTTCTGGACCGTCGTCAAAATGCGCGGACCATGCTGGAAAGGGGTCCTGGACGGGTAATGACTATGATTGCAGTCCAGCTGCCAGTTCAGTACCGCTGGATCTCCTCAAGGATTTGATCCACATTAAAGATGCTTATAGGAAAACATGACAAAGATTTAGGGACACAACTGACCGGGTGGAATACCTGGACATAGCCCTGGAATTACGAAATCGATTGCTGGAAAAAGATTGAAAAATGGGAGGAATGTTGCCGTAATCTCTCAGAAAATGAGTCAGATCGCGAATTTTGGGGGAACCTGTCAGAAAACGAGTCAGATTGCGAATATCGGCGGGTTATATATATAACGATAAGCATTCAGTTATAATTTCAGTGTAATGCCGTAGCGAAGCACGGGTATCTTGCTAGTAAGGAATAAACCTCAACATTTTGACATCTTTTGGTGACACATGATTGTACTAAATTCATTGCTCACTGAGATCGTGTCATCCTTTGCCTGGAGAAGCTGTTGTGCAGCATGGCGTGTGGCCTTCAGGGAGGCCTGGTGCAGGTCTTTCGAGTTGATGCCTTATAGCTGATGTGAGCGTCTGTGAGGATGAATTCTAATGTTGAATATGACACAGACACCCAGCCACCGAGTTAAAGGAATTAACCAATGAAAGTTTAAGTCCCCAACTCATCTGGTAATTGAACTTGAGATCCCTTAGATCATGGGCCAGCATGCTAACCATTTAATCATGGAGCTGGACATCACTGAAGTTAACCATATTAGTAAGATATAAATATTGTATGAATATTTGTAAATAAAATGTTTTATTTTTTAATATATTTTTTACATTTCTTTTTTACGTCGCACTGACACAATAGGTCGTATGGCGACAATGGGTTAGGAATGGGCTATGAGTAGGAAGGAAGCATCCATGTCCTTGATTAAGGTTCAGCCCCAGCATTTGCCTGGTGTTAAAATGGGGAAACCATGGAAAACCATCTTAAGGCTGCCAATAGTGGGGTTTCGCTATCTCCTGAATGCAAGTTGACAGCTATGTGACCCAAACCGTGCAGCCACTCGCTCAGTAATAGAAAGTTACTAAAATCATATATATTACGGTGGAGTGTATCTATTAAATACTATAGTTTGAGGTACTTTTTTTGAGATGGAAATATTTTTAAAGCTCCTCTCATTTCAAAGAATAAGTCTTTTACAAAAGTAGTTTCTAAATTTGTTGTGAGTGTTTAATTGTAATTTTAATTGTTCGTAGTAATTGATTTTTTTCTTTTCATTTTTTTTTGCAGGTCTGAGGTCTGAATTTGGATTAATCAACATTGATCTTGGAGCAGAACATGACTTGGAGAGTATAAGAAGTGATGAGCTTTGTCATTCAGAAACAAGTCTTGGGGAAAGAATTATTGCAATGGCACAGCATATGAATTCAAATTCTCTGCAACCAGGGCTAACTACAAAGCCTCCATTACCTCAGTTCAAATCTGGAATACAAGTTTTAAATAACAAATTTACTTTGGACCATGAGAAAGAAACAAAGAGAATTTCTCTTAATCCTGAAAATAGAAATAGGATCAATAGTGATCATAAGGGAATGAATACCATCAAGAATGTCAGATCATTTTCATCAAATGAAATTTCATGTGTGAGAGAAATTGAACTGAAGAGTATCAATGATTCATGTATCCAGTCGGGGGAGAGAGAGAATTCGTTTGCTAATAGAAGGTTTTTTCCTATATCAAAGAATTGCAATTTTCGAGAATATACAGAAAGGGATGATATGGAAGAAGAAAATATGCTGCCTTGTTTACATTTAGAAGCAAAATCACCTCTTGGTAGCAATTTTCATGAATTTCATCAGTCAAATGCTAAGGGGTTAAATAGTACAACTGATATAAAATATCACGGTTGGTTCAATACTGCACATAAGTATGATGAAGATGTTGGAATTGTTAGTCCTGACTGTGGAGATAGAGGTATATCTCTGGAAGATTTTGGTACAACTCAACAGAATGTGCTGAAAAATAATTTTACTAATTACAATACCCAGTGGGAAAATCAGTCCAATTGTGATACAGAGAAGAATATGGATTGCTACAGAAAATGTGAATCATTAGTTATTAGCAGCTGTGAATTAGGAGAGTTAGAGCCTATAGAAGAAGATCTAAGAGGAAAATGTGATAACACTGCATGTTCTTTTACAGTACCACTAACAACGGACTCTAACACACTTCAAAGAGGAAGTCACTTAAGCTCAGATGTAGAATTAGATAAATCAGCTAGTGGTGGTGAGTACTTCAGTGTATCTTTAATATATACCAGTTTTTTATAAATATGAATATTAATTTGGATCACCATCATGTTGTCTCCTTTTATAATTGACAACACATTATTTCAGACTGAACTTGTGCACTCTTAGAATAAATAGAAGTCTTGTTCACGGTATTGGCCACTGAACTATATAAATATTTTGCACTGTAGATTTATTCAGCAGTGTTTCTTCTGATGTTATGCAGTTAGATAATTTGGGATGTCTCAGTTAGTCAGGGAATTATTTTCTATAAGACTAAATTTGGTTGATAAAATTTCATATTTTCACATTTCTGTATATATAACACATTTCCTCTTTCCATTCAAATTGTATTAATATGATTTTGAAGTAATTATTAAGGTCTAAAAAGCATTCTACAAATCAGTAATGAGTAAAGAAAGAACCAACCATATGGAATAATATTAAGAAAATACTTTGCCCAACTCTTTGGCTGAATGGTCAGTATAGTGGCCTTCAGAGTTTGCTGGGCTTGATTTGCAGCTGTACTGGGGATTTCAACCATGTGTGGTTAATTCTTCTGGCTCAAGACTGGGTGTTTGTGTTCGTTTCATTACACATCTCTTTATTTACACACAACGTACCACACTACCTACTACCACAGAAAGCTGCCGTAGTGAATACATCCCTGCAAATAGGAAGGGTATTCAGCCATAAAACTGGGCTAAAGTACCGACTCAAAGAAATAGGGGGAAAGAAGAAGAAGAAGAAGAAATAAAATATCTTGTAATGTTTATCTTGTAATTTTTGGAAAGAATGCAGCTTTCTTTTGTGCTCTGAATGAGAAATCAGTAATTTTGAGAAATAATACAACAGAAATCTTGAAGTGCTCTGTTGAATCATTCACAATAAAATTAGGAAAGTTTAATCTTATGGCCTTTGAGGTTTTTTTATTCCCATAAAAAGGAGACCAATATTATTTGCAGTACACACAGAAATTGAATTGCTTTTAAATTTTAGCTTTCTGTTTTCCACTAAATTATTTGAAACTGATTTCAACCAGTTAGTTTTATTTGTTTTCCTTTGACTACGACCAATCATTTTGAAAGATATACTTTGAACCACCATTCTTCCCACTGCAGCTCAAACACTTTCCTAGGTATTCCTTCTGCACTCATTCTTCACGTGTATCCATACCATACCAACCTCTGTATCATTGTTTCATCCTGCAGTCCCTCTACTTTGGACATGTCTCTCAGATTTTTGTTCATTATTCTATTTTATCTTGTCTTGTCTTGCCAATCATGCTTTTTTGACAAATCTCATTTCAGGTGCCTGGATCCTGCTTACCTTACCATTCTTTCTTTTTTTTCTTTTGTTCTTTGTTTGTTTGTTTGTTTGTTTGTTTGTTTGTTTGTTTCTTTCTTTCTTTCTTTCTTTCTTTCTCTCTCGTAGTTCATGTTTTTCACCCATGGGTCAAGATTGGTTTGAAATAAATTTGGCAGATTGTTTGTGTGCACTTCAGAGTCACTTTCCCTGTTGTGTGCTAGATCTCTTTCAAACCTGCAAGTTTCTTTCTGCTGGGACTTGTTGAGTTCATAATACTCAGTTCCACCATTACTTCCAAGATGTTTATATTTTGTTGGTGCGATGTAAAGAAAAAAATATCAGTCATTTTTAGTTGTTTCCCATCTATTTGAAGTTTATAGACTGACCATTTCTGTGCTTAATCACCAAATAACATTTTCCTTCATGTTTCATGAGACCATATTCTTCTGCTATCTTTGTCCGGGGATTGGCCTGCTCTTGTACTGTATGTCTGAAGTCATTCCACACAAATACATAACCAACTAAATGTACAACTTTCATTTTATCACCACCAGTGACATGACTTACTCATTCTTGAATCCCGTTCATCACAGTGATAAAGAGATGAGACAGACTCTACTTTGTCTTAGACTTGTTGTTTATTCCTACAGGGCTTGTTATTCCTGCAAGTGTTCTGACAGCTTGTGTTGTCCTGGTAGACAGATTAAGTTTTCTTCACCATATAATACCTGATAATAATAATAATAATAATAATAATAATAATAATAATAATACCGAGCAAGTGGTTGTGCGGTTTGAGTCACGTAGCTATCAGTTTGCATTCAGGAGATAGTGGCTTCGAACCCCACTGTCAGCAGCCTTGAAGATATTTTGCTGTGGTTTCCCATTTTCACACCTTAATTAAGGCCATGGTTGCTTCTTTCCCACTCCTGGCCTTTTCCTATCCCATCGTCACTGTAAGACCTATCTGTGTCAGTGCAGTTTAAAAGCAGATTGTAAAAAAAAAAAAGGTAATAATAATAATCATCATCTTCCGTTCCCATTTAAAGTTCTCTTCTGGGTCAGGTTATTAGTCAAGGATCTCCATTGTTGCTTGTCTCTCCACCACTCTTTTCCTACTTCCATATTTCTTGTATTTTTCTTCCTCTCTTCTCTATACTCTCTTCCACTATATCAATCCGCTTCTTTCGAGGCCTTCCTTGTGGTCTCTCTCCTCCTGATGTCTCTGTAGATACTTCCTTTTGAGCTCGGTCTTTTCCCATTCACATCATATGTCCATACTACTCGCATTTCAGCTTGCTTGTTTCTATCTTGTCCTGTTGTAGATTTGAAACTCCAGTCCTCTTTCTAATCTCTCTGTTTATGATTTTACCTTTCATTGTCTTCCCTACAATACCTCTAGAAATTTAATTTCAGCTGCCTGAATTCTACTCTCACCTAGTTTTGTTATTGTTCATGTAACTGCTGCATATGTCAATTTTGGTACACATAGGTCAAATACAGAACTTCTTTCCATTTCCTTGGAACTTCTTGGTTCCACATTATACACTTCAGGCCAATGACCTAGATGTTTGGCCCCATTAAACAGCAATCATCATCAGTCATCGTCAGTATACCCTTCATATTCTAGTAGAAGCTATTTGCTTGTTTTACTCTCTTTCCATTCTCCTCAGTTATCTTCCCATCTTCTGTGATAACTAGGGCTCAGAAGTTGATGACCTAAAAATTACTGAAAAATGATGTTAAATTCATGAAAAGATGACCTAAAAATACTGAAAAATGACTTATAAAACCACCTTAAATTTATGAAAATATTACATTAAAATGTAAAAATCTTTACTTACTGTAAATGAAGACTGTAGTAACCAACCGTAGCCATCTGAAGTGTCCTGAACTGCAAGGATCGCCTGTTGTCCTGAAGAATATTTCTGTACATTGAAGTACTTCTTTCTAATTCAACCTTATGTCATGGGTGGATAGTTGAAATAGTCAGTGTCTCCTGGCAAATAAGTCTTCCGCAAGTACACCAAAGTTGAAATTTTTACCGTGCAGTATTTTATCAATTTCACACATTGGCTGGTAACCTTAATTCTTTTGCAGAACATTTTTCAGTTTTTCACAAATATCTTGATCAATTTTTCCTGCACAATGTCCCAGATACTGTTGGACAGTTTGTATCTTCTTGAGAACTTGCCATATGTACGCTATCCTGCACATAACCCAACTCTTGTAAAACCTTCAGTTATTATGTTTAATATAGGCCTATATTAGTTATCTTTTATTAAATGCTAAGTGTATTGTAAGTTCGTATAACCTCAAATATGTATTGTGAATACATCTAACCTTAAAATATGTTTAGTTAAAAACTGTAGAAAACTCTGTAATATTTGTATATTGGGTATAATCCACTATCATTCCGATACATATGGAGGTTTCTGGAAACTTAGTGTAATGATTTATTATCCAGATGCATGTAGAAACATTAGGAATTTTGTAGAATTTGTCACTATGGTTTGTGTACCTATAATTGAATATTTGAGTTTGATCTACTACAGTCGAGAGGCGGTCAATTGATTGTTCCTTGTATGTTCGGATATGTTCCATTTAGTGTGTTGCAAGAACATTTCCAGAAATCAATATTTCTAGACTGTTTGTTGAACGGTATATATATCGAGCTGACAGGCCTAGAGGCCGGAGAGTTGGAGTTAGAGTGTGGCTTAGAGTGTAGAGTGTGGGTTAAGGTGTTTGTTACAGTGAGCTGAGGATTTGGCTGATATGTGAACTTGTCACAATCGACTTGAGTAAGAAAGTCAGTCTTGCCTTGTGATGGTAAAGTGAATAATCAGAGTGTGGACTTGTTAACATCTGTACTTTTCAGAATCGACACTGTGATGGTGAAGTGAACGATCAGTGTAAGGACTTGTTGATATCTGTACTTGACAGAATCAACTGTAAATTGTTTCAGTGTGTTTCCCTTAATAGTGTTGTGTTGTGTATAACTGTGTTTTGTTAAGGAATAGGTGTAGCGGCAATAAAGTGTTTTTATGCAAGGAAGTGACGTATCTCATGTGATATTTATTTACACCAAAATAAAATCGCATTGGGAACTAATTAATGCTTAACAGTTACAGCAAGTAAATAATGTTCACTGGATCGTGTTCTTCCTACATATATGTAACCTTCCTCATCCTCACTCCGTCTCAATATGTCCAACTCATTCAGGCGTGTCTCTCCAATCATGAGCAAGAGTTTTCCTGCGCTATGGTAACACGTGGCTTTTTCCCGACCACGTCTTTTTGAACTGAATTAATATGGAGCACATTCCAAAAGATTTAACGAGAATCCTTTATTTCATGCTATTTTATATACCTGATTCAAAAAAAAATTTAATTTAAGATACATGTTAAGATGGCGTCAGAGTTGGCATGATATGTAAGTGTTTCCACAGTTTCCAGTAAATAGTGCATGTCTGATGAAGTTTTGGTTTCAAGATAGTGTGATACCATAAACATTGGTAAGTGATTGCTGAAAATAAATTATTATTATTATTTATATTGGAACAGCTTGTCTTATTAACTCTAAACTTGGTAAATCCAGAATTTTGGAATTAAAATTATTATTTATTGTTTTTCTAGAAAACAGGTATAATATACAGAAATATAGTGTAAAATTAGAAGTTTTTATTTTTAGGATCTTTTTGAGTAGTATCTTACAGGCCTCATGCTGTGAACGGCCCGGATAACATGTCGGCCAGAATTCTCCATCGCTGTGAAGAAGCATTAGCACCTTCTCTTTGTACAATATTTAACATCTCAATGAACAGTGGGACTGTGCCAGAAGAATGGAAGAAAGCAAATGTCGTTTCCGTGTTCAAAGACGGTGACAGGGAAAATGTAGATGACTAGTGCCCAGTCTCTATTACATCTGGCGTATGTAAATGCATGGAACGCCTAATTGTTAAACATTTGCTGGATTTTCTGAATTAGAGAAACCTGTTGAATAACAACCAACATGGATTCCTCCCTGGAAAATCCTGTACTACACTTTTAACAACAGTAACTGATGAGTGGCAACATTTCCTGGACCAGTCTAATATATCCAAAGTGGACTGCGTTACTCTAGACTGGAGTAAGGCCTTTGATCAGGTACCTCATCAACGGCTGTTATTAAAACATAACAAGTATGGCATTCAAGGCAACGTGCAGTCATGGTTTTGATCATTCCTGGTAGGTCGGACGCAGAGCGTTGTGTTCAGTGGGGCCAGGTCAGAACAAATTTCAGTCACCTCGGGTGTGATTCAAGGTAGTGTGTTAGGGCTGCTTCTGTACACGATATTTATGCTAGATCTGCCAGGTTGTGTATCGTCTTCTATGGCACAGTACGCTGATGACACCATCATTTACAGAGCCATTCGCAATGAGAAAGACATAAATAAGTTACAGTCAGATCTGGATAATGTGGCTCTGATAAATAGAATGTACACTTAACTAGAGTTACAACACCAAATTTCACTGTGTGGTAAAAACCTGATGCCTTGCATCTCAATAAAATGGCTTGGCATTCACATTTGCAGCAATTTAAAATGGAACAACCATATTGAGGAAATAAGGTGCAAAGCTACAGAGTCCTGGGATTCATCCGCAGATCTCTACTGGGAGCCAGGAAGAAAGCAGTTCAGACAGACTATTTGTCATTAGTGCGCCCAAAACTGTTGTACAGGCTTCCTTCCCGGCACCCTACTACAGTGGAGAACATGATGAAACTAGAGGGAGTACAACGCCGAGCAGAATGACTAATTATTCAACACGGTCATTTAAATACAGCCAGGTCACTGCCCCCCATAACAACCCTATGTAAATAAATAGATATTGCTTTTCTGAGAAAATCCCTCGCAGGTAACATTCATATAAACCCTTTCAACCGCTTACAGCTGAACTATCGTTCCGCTCAAATAAGTCAATGTGTGTCCCTTTTCCCTCCATTTGCAAGAACAGCATCGTATCAAAGTGGCTTCTTTATTCTTTCTGCTCGGCTGTGGAATGAACTCTCACCACAGATAAAAGAACTACCTGCAGAAAATGTTTGTAAAAGTGGTAAAAAGGATGGATATATAATGAAACCTTTTGTACATAACATAATTTTTCTACTGTGTGAATGTTCAGTATGAGTGAGAGGACGGATGAAAGTTTATGGGATCCCGAGTGAGTGAGACTGTATGTGGCTATGAGTGAGCCGGCCCAGCTTAAGTATAAGTATCGTCGCCATAAGACCTATCTGTGTCGGTGCGACGTAAAACAAGTAGGAAAAAAGTATAAGTGGGGATTCTAGAGAGAGTGTGTGTCGTATTACCTGAATGTTGAACAGGTCTTGTGAATATTATGTAAATATGCCCATGTAAATATGGTAACTGTATATAAGCTCACTATGTAGAATGTAATTGTATATTTTAATATTGTAATTTTAAGTCGTGATGGAGGCACTTTCATGTACGTGGGGCTATGGTCTTTCTCCATTCACCATCCCTAAATTGTACCTACAATTAGTGGAAAATAAATAAGAATAGCGAACTATAAAAAAGTAACTTTTGCTTCAGACCAAATTAATTAAATATAACAAACATTGGATAAAATATTACAATATTGATTAATTAAACCTAAAATCATATAAATGACCATGCTTAACAAAAATACTGAATCATATTTATGATTCAAAGACATTGCGTATGTCGATATCATCACTTAGGCCTACTTCATCTTCCGAGTGTATAACGTCTTCATCCTGAAGTTCAAAATTAGGATAATATACCTCTTCTTAGTTTTGAAATAAACTTCCTTCAGCTGCATTTCCATCTAAATCATCTTCTGTGGCAGATTCTGCCCCTTGTACTGACAGCATTGAGAGTATCTTGTTGGAACGTGACGTATAAAAAAAATCTTCTTCTGAAACAGTATCTAAAAACACATTAATTAAACATATTTTCACCAAAGATAATGTATTAAAATGCAAATAATTAATTTATAACTATAACAACTAACTAATTTACAATTTGAGGTTATAGTTACAAATGTCCCAGGGCTTGGCAATGTATCTCCTGAGATACACTATTTGTAAAAACAAATCATTATTGTATTTTGTGCTAAATTGTACATATATTATTGCCTTATGACCATTAGCAGTAATTATAGTAATGTTTGTTATCAGTCTCTCTGCTTGAATACTTTTTTTTCTTTCTTGTTTCAAAGCTCTGCAAGGCAGAAGGTTGTGTACTATGTACGTATGCTCTTGTGTCTAATAGCTGCATTTATGTGATATATCCTTGTTCATGTGTCCCTGCCGAAGCACTGGTATACACAAGTTTGTCTATTGTTTAACTTGGGATGTATCTTATACATGTGCTTTTGTTATACTATACAGATTAGAAGTTCTTTTTCTTTTTGCAATTGACTTTATATCGCACCGACGCAACATGAGGTGGTCTCCTCGCCGCATGTATTGTGGGCATTCATTAGGCTGATGGTGGCAGTATCATTATCTGGGGAGCATTCTCCTGGAATGTCCTAGGGCCATTGGTCTGCATAACACACACTTTGAGAGGTGAAGGCTTCAGCAACCTGTTAGCCAATAATATGCGTCCGAGTGAATGAGTAGCTGCTCGGTTTGGGTCATGTAGTTGTCAGCTTGCATTCAGGAGATAGTGGGTTCGAACTCCACTGTATGCAGTCCTCAGGATGGTTTTCCATGGTTTCCCATTTTCAACCAAGCTGTACTTTAATTAATTGGTTGGAGAAACTTGACAATTAATTCTCCTGCCATGGTTCCTAAATTCCCCAGCCTGTAGATTCCTTTGAACATGCCTGGCATACGCGGGAATGCTCTGCGAGGGTTGCTCCTACACCTCCACAAAACGTGAGTCAACTACACGAGATACTGTAACAGGCCTGGCTTGGATTGGACGACTTGTATCACCTTGTGAAATCTGTCCCCCACTGTTTACAAGCTGTGATCACCAGCAAAGGCAGGTGTTAAGTAGGTGTTAGAAATAAAGTGATCGTTCAATGTACATGTTGTTTTCGTTAGACAGCAGCAGTACTGGAACTGATGAAGTATTTTCCTGTATTGGAATCTGCCTCAGTCTTTTAGATGCACTTGTAGAAGTAAGGCACATTTGTTTACAGTAGGTCTATACAGGGTGAACAAAAAATGCCGCACGTGGAGGTTGGCATGCGGTTCCTCGTCGAAATTCACAACAAAAGTTATCTTGCAAAACCTAGTCCCACCAATAGGTTTAATAGAAATGCGAGTTAAGAAATGAGGCTCTGGCAACATTGTAACGGCGTGCAGCGTGCCCAAGCACAGGTCGCATGAACTCGGCACCCTGCTGGAGCTGTCTCATTAGCTCAGTGAGATGAGGTAATGCCATAAATGCCAGTTGTGGGGATGCGCCGATGTTCGAGTCGCGTTCGCACCAATTTTTTTTTTTCAGTTAATGCATCAGCTTGTATGCAGTGTACACCTCCACTATGCAATACACTAATGTTCTGTCTTACCATTACAGTTACCTTTAATTAACCCCCATAGCGTGTGTGGCGCAATGGTGCGCCCATTGGTTTGCTGCGGTCACAGCGTGTACGGCGCAATGGTGCGCCATGACATTTGAAATGCCCGCTACATGAATTTTGTAATAGTTATCTGCTTCATTGTAAGATGACAGGAAGAGGCAGATTTTAGCTACACTCAGAGCTAATAATTATTCCCGAGAGATGTAGCATATCTTATCAGTTCGTAGAGATCTGCACACATGTTTCGCGCTAAAGGACCGCAAGTTTGTAAACATGGCAGGTCCAAGCCGAGTGATTTGTGATGCGGAAATAATTAACTACGTGTCACGGGGACACACGCACCACTGTATCAATGTATGTGAAGGGGGGACAGGAGGAAGTAGAGAAACCCACTTGTATTACTGAATACAATACATTTATGGGTGGGGTAGATGTTAAGGATCAAATTTTAGAGGCATTTCTTTTGGAAAAGAAGCAAACTGAAGTTTGGTACAAAAAACTTTTCAGACACCTCGTCAGTGTATCAATACTAAATGCCTATATTGTGTATCGTAAAGTAGGATTCAAGGGTGCACACCTGCAATTCAGGATAACATTGGTAGACAAATGATTGCCAAATACTTAGGCAGGAATCTTGTGAAAAAATCAGGTAGACCATCTGATGTGGACTTGGACATAACGCGACTTACGGGACAACATTTTCCAGCTGAAAACCACGGAACTACATACAAATCCATTGGGAGGAAGAAATGTGTAGTGTGCACAAAGAAGGGACAGAGAAAGGACACCAAGTATGACTGCAGAAATTGCCCAGTACAACCAGGCCTTTGGGTGGACCCGTGCTTTGAAATCTATCACATAAAGTTTCAGTATTGATGTCCAGCTGTCCAGGGATAACCAGGTTTTTTCACAAGATTCCTGGCCAAGTATTTGGCAATCATTTGGTCTAGCAGTGTTATCCTGAATTGCAAGTGTGTACCCTTGAATCCTGCTTTACGATACATAATATAGGCATTTAGTATTGATTATAGTGTAATATGTTATTGTTATTGTGTGTTTCTTTGATCATTTTTCATCCACCTGTTTGAAAATTATAGAACTTCATTAGACACCACGCTCAGCATTGGGAGTAGGCTAGAAATAAAGCACGCTGTGGGTGCAGCATGCAGTTTTACAATGTCACGCTTGAGGGGTTAAACATTCAAACGTAACATGAACTCCTTACAGACGTAAACGACCACTTTGTTTTTTCCATGGCACTAATAAAGCCAGTACATAGAACATTATAGTGGATACAGTAACATCATCTCTCCAATGTGATACAAGGAAACACAATTACAGTACAGTAGGTAGGCTACACTGGATTGCCCATTATGCTACGCACAATAATTCCATAGTGTAGGTGTGACGTCCAGTCTTATCTTCACAGAGCAGGTACGTACACTTACGAGCAACGTTTACCTCACAGCCGATGTTCAAAGCGACCAACTTGGATTTGCAAACACTCCGCCACTTGCTGGAGCATACTTTGCCGGACCCTACGCAGCACACCTGCATCCACCATTGCCAATGCAGCATGCACGCGAGCTATTAGGTCTTGTACGTCCATGGGTGGAGTACTATAAACATGTTCCTTTAAGTGTCCCCACAAATAAAAATCCAGTGGATTAAGGTCCAAGGAACGTGGAGGCCAGAACATTGGACCTCCATGACCAATCCTTCCAGAGTGTGGCGGTGCACCATCATGCTGAAACCATAGCTGTCGCTAAACACCAAGTGGAACATTTTCTAAAGCATCAGGCAAAGTATTGCCCAGAAACGTACGATAGCGGGGCGCATTCAACTTTCCCGGCAATAGGTAAGGGCCTAAAAGCACTCCTCCCACAATTCCAGCCCACGGGTTTATGCCAAAGCGTGCTTGAAAGCCACATTCACGGGTAACATGTGGGTTGTGGTCAGACCAATAATGGCTGTTGTGATGGTTGAAAATACCTTCCCGAGTGAAGCTACATTCGTCACTCCATATCACATTCTTTATAAAATATTCGTTATCTTCAACTTGTTGCAAAAGCCATTCATAGAACTGTACTCGTTGAATGTGGTCTTCTGGCCGCTGGTGTTGAGTTAAAGTGTAATGATATGGATGCAGTTTTTCGTCGTGCTGTACGTCAACAACTAGTTTTTGAGATACCTGGAACTGCCTTGCAATATTACGGGTACTTTACCGAGGTGATTGGTGAATGGCTTCAAGAATGTCGTCCTCTATTTGTGGAGTATGTCTAGTCCTTGGACAACCTCTGTCCACTACTTGTGGACAAAGATTACCAGTTTCCCGTGGGCGTTGCTCAAGGCGGCGAGAAACATTCTTATCAGGATGGTGCCTTTGAGGGTACCATGCTGCATATTCACGAGCAGCAGCAGAAGCTTGGTTATCGTATGCACCCAACACTAAAAGCATATCGACGTATTCACCGTTTGTGTACTCCATCAGGTCGCCGCTCTACATGCACTTGATAGGACCAGTTATGATTGTGCACTGCGTGGTTAGTCGATGCATGCATTCAGTTGAATGGATCACACTGTCATATGTTTGACTATTGTCATGTGACTACAGGTTGTCATGCTTACAAACGCAGTTACACGACAGGAACTAGGGACCTGACATCACTCACACAAAAGAAAAAAATCCCGACGTAGATTCGAGCCATAGCTCCATGGTGTATGTGGGTTTGATAACCCAGCCGTCTACTCAGTGAGCTGCGACGGTGGGTACGGTAGAGTGGGATGATGCACGTTTCTCTATTACATTTTGATGCGCTACAGGAGTGACAGTGTTGCCAGCATCTCATTTTTTACGTGTTTTCCAACAACACCAGATCTGATTTGGCTGTAGAAACTTTTGTCTTGCAATGGGATGAGGAATCGCATGCCGACCTCCAAGTGCGGCATTTTTTGTTCACCCTGTATGTTACTGTGCAATGATATTCCTGTTTCAGTTTTGTGTTTCTTACCTTTCATGCAGCCTGTTTGTCATAGGTCGATATCAGAAGACTAGGAATGAGTAACGTGCTGTTGTTGTGGATCTGGATAAAGAGGAACTGAATTCTATGCATGCTGCTCTGGTTTTTATCTTAACTGTCCAATTCAGATTTTATTATCATATTCTCTTTGGTTGCACAGGTATAAATAATCCATTTTTATTTGAACAGAACAGAAAAAGGGCTACAGTGGGATTAGAAATACAATAGCTGTAGTTCTGAGCAATGGGCCAAGGTCCTATTCACTGAATAATGAAGTTTTAAGTGTTTGGAGGCCATTCATGTTCATCAGTAGCGTAGAGAGCGCACAAAGGGCCAGTACATTGTTTCCACTTTTAAGCATAATGGAGAATGATTTTCAGGTTATAAATATGATGATTGTGCTAGGACAAAGGAAAATTATTATTCAGTACTGTTGAGACATCTCGTTTCTTCTGGAAAGAGACACATTGGTCATGGATTTGTCCCACATCAGGATAGTGACCCAAAACATACTTTCCATATGTGTAGAAATTATATAAACAAGGAGCTGAAATGTATGTCCTGTCCAGCTCAGAGCCTGACCTCAATCCCTTTGAACGTTTGTAGGATGAGCTTAATAAAGAAATCGGAAAATATGCAGGAAATGTGAGACCCTACAATGGGAATATTTACAAGTGTAGTGGAAGGAGATAGACTAGCTTCTACATTTCGGAACATAGTGCCAGGAGTTTGCTTGGCTTTTCTAAAAGCACAGGGAGGCTATTTTGAAGAAACAAAGACGTTAGTGAAATTATGTTACATTCACCATTTCTCAAATAATAATGTTATTTTTAATTAGTATACTTTTGTTTTATTACTTGATTACTCTGCAGGAAGATTTATGTATAATGGAAAACTTGACAGTCAATGGATTTGACTACTTCAGTGGCAGTAGGTGTCATACTCACTGTGCTAAGGAAGAGGAAGTTCTACTTCTTCTTTCCTTGGTACATGGCCAAGGTGTGCAGTGCGTTCACAGGCTGTCATAAAATAATGGTGGAATGAAGTTCAGCTCTGGACTTCTTCACTTTGTCAGGTATTTTACGGCATGCTGAAATTATTTTCCCTACCAGCAAAGTTTCTCTTGGTGAATCATGACCACCGGTACTTGAGGAGATATGAAAAATTTGTTAGTTGTCTCTTTTCCTCTTTTGTTTATAAAAGATTCCACAGGGCGGACTGTGACACACTCTCCCAATGGTTGCTTGATAGGACGCCCATCTGCCGTACTGAGGTGTAGGAAAGCATTATAGACGTACCAGTATTTCATTTGTACGTCAGCAGCTATCCAGAATTTTAATCTACAGTATATCTTTATCAGGTTTATTCTCTATTTACAAAGTAAATTGGCATCTTGTTTTGCGTGGAAGTAATTCATTCGACATTTTTCTCAGTGAAACAGAGAAATCTCTGATTCTCTCAAAATCTGTCTCTTAACATTATGTCTTTCATGAATATTAGTTCCTGTGAACACAGCTAATGATCCTCCACTGAGATACTTTTGCTTCACTGAACAATCCTGTGAACAATGGATTTTTTTGCTACTTGCTTTTTACTCTGACTCAAAGAGGTCTTATGGCAATGATATGGTAAGACAGGTCTAGAACTGGGAAGGAAGTGACTGTGGCATAAATTAAGGTACAGCCACAGCATTTGTCTGCTGTGAAATTTGGAAACCATGGAAAACCATTTTCAGGGCAGCCAACAGTGGTATTGGAACCCACTATCTCCTGAGTGCAAGCTAACATTTACATGTCTCAAATGGCGTATAATGTCTGGCACTATGATCAGAGTCAATTTACCTATGAGATTTCATGTAAAAGAACATTGTCCAAAATGAAGAAATAGATACCAAAGGGGCAATCTTAATAATTTTGTGTGGCTGTTGTTTCTCTAGTGCTACCCTTGTAAAGCAGACCCTCTGATGAGTGCGGGCAGCGTTTGCCATGTATAGGAAAATGCGTGTTAATGTGGTGGAGGATACAGTTGTGTATGTTGAGTGAGTTGTAGGAATGTTGGGGACAATACAAACACCGAGTCCCCGGGCCAAAGGAATTTACCGTTTAAGATTAAAGTCCCTCACCCAATTGAGAATCGAACCCGGGGCCCTCTGAACTGAAGGCAACTATGCTGACCATTCAGCCAAGGAACCAAAGGGACGAAGTAATCACTTAACAACACAAAACATGGCTACATGATGGAATGCCAGTGGAAGGCAAATGCTTTATGTAAATATGTTTCCAGGAATGAAAAAGAAAATTTGGACTTTGTGTGGGAAGAGAGATTGAACACAAATATTCATCAAACATTTTCGTGGAAGCAAATGTGAGTTGAAAGATAACAAAAGGACATCTTCAGAAGTTTTATGCATCAGTTTTGAATATACATATGTTTGAGTAGTCAGTACCCACACAAATTAAAATAAATATTCTGAATAATTTTGAATCTGGCATGGCTTTATCGTTGTGGTTTACATACTTTATTGAGCTTGCACAATTCTGTTTATCTTGTTCTTCTACTGCTTATCCTACACCTTTTTGGCATCATGGGTGCGAACTGTGTCACACATGTGGATGTGGCCCTGTTTTATGGCCGAATGACTTTCGTGACCCCTACTATATATGTGGAGAGTTGTCTTAACTATTACATGTTTCTGTGGGGATTGGTAGTATGGTGTGTTGTATGTGTATGAAGAGGAGTGTATTGGGATAAACATAAATACCCAGTCCTCAAGTCAGAGGAATTAACCAGATGGTTAAAATACCTGACCTGGCTTTGAATTGAGCCAAGGATTCTGTGAACCGGTGGCATTGACGCTGACCGTTGAGGCAAGAATTTGAATGCAGATGAACAAACACTACCCGATTTCAATCGTTGGACAAAAAATAGGAGGGCTTTGGTCAAGAGTATCACTAGTTTTTAAGCATTCTGTTAGAAATAACAATTGTTTGCAAGATGCCATAAGACAGTTTGCTTTAGTAGTGACTGTTAAATGAGATGTGACTGTTTGAAAATAATGTTATTTAGGTTAATAGATTTTTTTCATGATGCCATAAAATATACACTGACTTAGCAAATGTCATGGGATAGTCACCTAATAGCGTGTGGGGCCTCCTCTGGCCCTGCGAACTGCAGTGAAATGCCGTGGAAGTGAGTCAACAAGTCCCTGGTAGTCCTCTGGACGCAGCTGACACCAAATCGTTTGCAGAGCGGCCGCCAATGCTGGTCTGTTCGTGGGTGCAGGATCCATGGCATGGAGCCTGCGTTCCAGGACATCCCAGATATGCTCGATAGGGTTCATATCAGGGCTCCTGGGTGGCCATGGCAGTCGTTGAACCTCCACTGCATGTTCCTGGAACCATTCCCGTGCGACGTGGGGGCGATGTGGCAGCACGTTTTCATCTTGAAACACCGCAGAACCGTCTGGGCACTGGAAGGCCAAAAATGGGTGGAGATGGTCTCCAGGCAGCTCAACATACCGCGTACTGTTCAAAGTCTCTTCCAGAACAACTAGGGGGCCCATTCCATACCAGGAAAATGCACCCCAGACCATAACAGAGACCCCAGCGCCCTGGACCACACCTTCGAGGCAGGCGTGATCCATCGTTTCATGTGGTCTGCGCCATACACGGTGCCTCCCATCGGCATGGTGCAGTTGAAATCGTGATTCGTCCGACCATATCATGTTACGCCATTGTTCCAGTGTCCATCCCTGGTGACTGGCGACAAATGCGCGTCGTCGTGCCCGATGACGTTGGGTTAACAGTGGCACCCGTGTGTGGCGCAGGCTCCCAAACTCCATAGAACCTATGTTCCTATGGATTATCTGCTGGGAGACATGTCTAGCACGGCCTGTGTTGAATTGAGCCGTGATTTGTTGCACTATTGACAATCCGTCTCAGATGTCGCTGGTCACAGTCATCGAGGGTGGCTGGACAGCTGGTCGTTCATCTTTTGTGGACGGTGACACCCGCATTCAACCATTCACGATACAGCCTGGACACGGTTGATCATGTGAAGCCGAATTCCCGCACCACTTCGAAAATCGCACTTCCCATCCGTCAGGCACCGACCACCATATCCTGTTCGAACGGTGTCAGCTCACAACGACGTTCCATGTTACACCTGTCACATGCACAGCCACTGCTCACAAGGTCTCCTATACAACTGCCGCTGGCACAGAAGGCATGTGGTGTGCAGACAACACACCTGCGCATCAGTGCTCCGCTATCCCATGACATTTGCTCAGTCAGTGTAGTTTGCTTTAATAGCGACAGTGAAATTTGACGTGACTGTGACTGTTGGAGCATCACAATTTTAGTGATGTTACCATATTTACATAATATATAGACTATTTCTTTAAAGTTTTCTGAATGTACTTTGGACCTTTTCAGAGGAATGTCATGGAACAGCACCTATCTTCATCAATTCCCTCAGAAGTTGCACAGGAATGGGATCCAAAATCAATATAAATAAAAGAGATATTTCAATTGAACTTCCAAAACAGAATGACTTGGGAGAAAATGAATTTCAGGAAAATTTAGCTTTAAATGCCCCGAATTTTGATCTCCTTAAAACTGGATCCATGAATTCTACTTATGATGATATCGTTAATATTCTCAAGGTATTGGAAGATGAAGAGGAAGTCCACCCGTGTAAGTTATCCTTATTTAATTTTACTCTTACATGTGAATGCTATAGGTCTACTTGATGAAGTTAAAGTGTGATGTAAATATCTTAGTTTAGAATATTTCATAGATTAGTGTTCCCTTATTGAAGAAAGCAAGGCAGAAGGCTCTGGTCCAAGTAGTGTAACGAGGAATGAAACCCCAGATCCTCTTTACTTGTAGGTAAGAACTTTGTCCCTGTTTCAAAATTTCACCATGCAAAAAATTAGCCACCCCAGTGCGCATGCACAGATGGATCGTTAAGCCTGTATAGATGGCACAGCAAATGAGTACCGTGCTCAACCACACATGCACTGCCTCCACATGAGAAAAAGGCAGTAGCAATCAGTGAGACATTGATGTTTCAAGCAGACAATGTACGACAACATGGGTAGATGTAAGAATGTGACAGAGTGGCAAAAAGGACAATCGTGTTTTTCTGTGCCCTTGTCCATGGTGTGTGCAGTTGCTGGATTTGTTGGTGTTTTGCAATGTACTGTTCAATGTGTCTACAAGTAGTGGTGTACCACACGTGGCCATGAAATACAATGTCAGAATTGTGGTGAGAAAAAAGATTCTGATTGAGAGGGAACGGAGACGCGTTTCATGGCTTGTGAATCAAAATCTCGCTTCCAAACCCGACAGAAATGCTGCAGTCAGTGAATGAAGGTCCATCTCAACCTGTTGGCAAGAGAACATTGTGATGGGAACTGCATGCAATGAATATTTGGAGTTCATCACCTCGCAAGAGCCCATTGCTCACACAGGCACATAAAGCTGCACGTCTTCGGTGGGCTAGAAATCATTCAACGTTGGATAGTAGTTGACTGGTGGAACGTAAGGTGATCTGGCGAATCAAATTCTTGCCTGTATTCCAATGACGCATGTCATCGAGTGCACCGAAGGCCAAATGAAGCATTTCATTGTCGATTTGTGCAAGGTCAGGTTCAAGCCAAAGTTGGGTCTGTGATGTTTTGGGGGTGTTTTTCATGTCATGGATTAGGCCCGCTAACTGAGATGACCACTAACATGAACCAGCATATTTATTTAAACATTCTGGATGATCAAGTGTTTTCTTTAATTCAACATCTGCATAATGAATATGCTGTTGGTACCCTGATTTTTCAAGATGACAACAGCAAAGTTCATCGGGCTGGACGCATATGTGATCAGTTTTATGAACACTGCCCACCCTATTACATCTCAGTTGGTCAGAAAAATCACCTGACTTGAACCCCATTGAAAATCTGTGGCACGTGTTGGAACAGCGGGTAAAACGCCGACATCAGCATCCCCGCAATTTGGTGAAGTTGCGTGATCAAACCTCAGTGAGTGGCTTAACCTGGATGCATCGTACCTGCACAACCTTGTGGACTCACTTCCTGACCAAATCCAGGCAGTTATCAAGTCCAGAAACAGAGTTACATGGTATTAAATTATGCTTGTAATGATTTCTCCAGGGGTGACTAATTTTTTTTGTCTGGTGAGCTTAGTAGGTGTAGACTAATTCATTCTCTCCTCAAGACTACCAAAGCTATTATAATATTTGCTCTCTATCGATGAATTGTATCTACTTCTACTCCTCTCCAACACCTCTTCATGAGTTATAGTTGGCTTATATGTTATGGAGAGAAGGCTATGTGCCACTACCGGGTTTTACTTTCTCCCTTCCTACTATCATATTTCATGTCATTCATTTCATCTTATTATCTTCCCTAATGAGGCTTATGTCAGGAAGGGCATCTGGTTATTAAAAATCCATCTTAACAGATTCATCTCACCACAAACCAGACACCGTAGAGAAACGGGACAAGGAATGGACTTACCTTAGGTTATAACGTCATGCACCCTTAGCCAGCAATCTGCATTTCAAATCGCCCACGCTGTGACGTCACAGCTCTGTCAGGAGAAGGCCTGCGCGTTCGGTTGTGTAAAGATAAGCATGCATTTTTAAATCGCCCGGTAAATCACAAAGTCGCTGTGTGAGCACACTGATATGTCTGTAGCGAGATCTGATAGTCATTTGTCTTGCTGTGACATCACAGCTCTCTCAGGAGAAGTTCTCCGTGTTTGGTTATGTAAAGATAAGCATGCACGTGTAAATCGCTCACGCTTATTACGTCACAGCTCCGTCACCACACCAAGGGGGAGACTGGCAAAGAGCCTGTGAGTGCGTGAGTAATCCGTTTTACAGTAACTTGCAAACTCGCCGTTAGAGTGTACCTCAAGCTGATGTACATGCGCACATGAGCACTAGTTATTCCCCCCTGTTTATGTCTCGAGCGGGATCTAAAAGTCATTTGTTTACAGTAACTCAGGAAGTTACCGCGAGAGCACACTGATATGTCTGTAGCGGGATCTGATAGTCATTTAGCACACTGTGACATCACAGCTCTGTCAGGAGAAGGCCTGTGTGATCGGTTATATAAAGATAAGCCTACATTTTAAAGTCGCCCACACTTATTACGTTACTACTTCAAGGGGGAGACGACAAAGAGCGTGTGTGATGTTAGGTTACCGTTCGTGGCCAAGGTTAGGTTAACACACGTGTTAACCACACCTACAAGTCATCTCACTAGTTCGGCTCCTCCAAGGGGAACCTGTCTGAGGTTAAGTTGGCGTTCCTCGTAGCAAACACATTATAACCTCAACTACCATTCACCTAACCGATTGGACTCCTCCACGGGGAGGCTGTGTGTGAGGTTAGATTTGTGTTCGTGCGCAAGGTTAGGTTAACATGTTATAATGACATCTTAACCTCATCTGAAGGCCACCTAACCAATTTGTGGCTCCTCCATGGATGCCCGATCGATTCGGCTCTTCCAAAGGGGTCCGTGACCTTTCCGACTCGGCTCTTCCAAGGGGGCTCTTCCGATTCGGCTCCTCCAAAGTAGACTGTGAAGTTAGCATTGCCTTCGTACGTAAGTGTATGATGTCATAACCTCTCCTAGCGGTCAAAAACACTGCAGGTTGTCCAGTGAAGTTAGCATTGCCCTCGTACATATGCGTATGATGTCATAACCTCACCTAAGGGGGTCAAAAGCACCCCATTTTTTCCCCTGACCAATTAGGCCCCTCCAATGGAGTCTGTGAGGTTAGGCTTGCTCTCATATGCAAGGTAATGGCGTTATTCCACATTCAATGGTCTAGAACCTACATAGCCTTACTACTCAACTAGGGATCAATGACCTTGTTCTCGTACCTATATAGCCTTACTACTTAACTAGGGGTCAATGACCTCGTGGGAAAATGCTGACTCAGCACCCATTGTTTTAGAACATACATTGCTCATCTACTCTCAGATTGAAGGAAATGAATATTTATACATTCAGAAAAATATTTAATAGCTTCTTTAACATAAGTCCTGCTCAGCACAACAATTCTGACCTTCCATAGAACTCTCTCTCCATTTACCTTGTACAACTCCTCTTTTTTTTTTTTTTTAAGATTGAATATACGGTGCTGAAATGGTACAAGCATTTTTGAGATTAATTTTTTGAAAGACAAGATTATCTTAAGATTATTTTTTCTGAAGAACTAAAATATTCTCTGGTTACTAAACTAGTGTTACAAAACTATTATCTTCCATGAGAGGTGTGATGAATATTTGGTATTTTCACTGAGAACTGGATATGATCACTATCTCAACAATCTTATAAAATTACAAGTTTGATTCTTGACTGATGGCTGAGGATGTAGCCATATTATTGAAGACAATTATAGCAGAAAATATGGGGCTTGCTGTTTGGTAGATGGACATCAGTGTTAATCTGATGATGTTCTTCACTATAACTGAGGCCCTTGAAGTGCATGTTCAAAATAATTTAGCTTATAACTATAGGTTTTTACGTACTGCAAATAAATAAAATATTGAAACTATAGTGGATATGATTTTCATAATTTTTTTGTAAGTGAAAATTTGCATATTCGAAGAAATGTTTGCACTAAATATACCAGGGGTATAGCTGAAGAAATTATCAAAATATAAAACATTCTATTTACAAGTTTCATATCAAGTTGAGTACGGTATTACTTAAGTGTATATATACACAATGTAGTTACATAGAGTTTTGGTAACCTCTCTATGCTATACAACAGGAGAGTAAGGGAAAATTCAGCCCTCTATCTGGATTTTAATTCTTATGGTATTTATCTTAGAATGTATGTGTCTTTCATGCCTTGAAATATCTTTTACAATACAAACCATGGAGGCACAGGAAACAGTCAGTCAATATGCCTTCTTCATATGTGCTTTAATTCTTCCTATGTTTATCTTGAAATTATCTGTCATTCATGCTTTGAAATGTCTTTTACAGTACATAACATGGAGGTACAGGAAACGTGCAATAATGTGCATTCTTCATATTCTGCTCAGTCTTCAGATGAAATTTTGAAACCGAAGTTTGCATCCACTTGTGGCAAACTAGAGTAAGTGAGCTATATTTCCCTTTTAATATTACTTCCTATAAAATAAGGCCTGTAAAAAGTACTCTAGAGTTAATTTTTTACTTAAATGTACCAAATATTTCACTTTGTAAATTGATTTAAATCAGTCGCTTCCCATTTTCACACCAGGCAAATGCTGGGGCTGTACCGTAATTAAGGCCACGGTCACTTCCTTCCCACTCCTTCCTTCCCATAGTTGCCATAAGACCTACCTGTGTTGGTTCAATGTAAAGCAAATTGTAAAATATTAAATTCAAAATCATTCACCATAGTGTGGTCTGTCTTAATATCATAACAGTTAGCACTATAAGCTGCCATCCTTGGAGACCCAGGTTTGATTCCCAGTATTGCCAAAGATTATTTTAAGAATGGCAGGAGGACTGGTATGTGGTTAAAATGGTACATGCAGTTCGCCTCCATGGGGCTGTGCCTGAAAAGAGCTGCACCACCTCAGGATGAGGACATGAGTTTACTTACTATCTTAGTGTGAATTAGCAGGCAGATGCATTTCACAATTTATTGCTATTGGAGAAAATCAGGAAGCATCTCAGAACTGGAACTGTCATGTATGTACTAATATTTTAAAGGATTTTCCAAAATATTTTTGTAGAAGGGCATTTATTAGATGATAATTCACTAGAGATATGTTGTTACATGGGGTACGGGTGATGCTGAATAATAGCATTCATAGTTCAACCAGTGCGCCTGAGTGTTATGAAACGTGTTGCTCATAGGGTCAGTCGTGCTACAATAGCACTGCCTGGCCCAGTGAGGAAAGCAATGGCAAACTACCTCACTCCTTGTCTTGCCTAGTACACCTCATTTTGGTACTGCCATTGGTTTTTGAGGTTTTCCTATAACTGCATAGCCTTTGGTGGTGCTGTTTGAGGATCCAACCAGCCTCTGGGCTAATGACCTAACAGACAGACATGTTTTGACAGATGTTCTAATATTTTCCAGTGTTTTCTTATGTTACATTTGAGTGAGCTATCATGTGCAAAACTGAGATAGGAACACACTGAATAATTATAAGACTTAGATTAGAAATGAGATTAGCAAGAACCATTGTATTATCTACTACATGATTGTTGTGAAGATGTAGGAATAAATAAGATCCTAAATACCTTGTCAGTATGTATACTCTCATTTTATGAGGAAACTTTGCATCATTCTTCTGCCAGACGACTTTAGCTCTCCCAACTGCAGCATAGGAAGTCAAGTGTATAAAATATCCCAGCAGATATTTGTTTCTAGGCCACCTGGTGAACATGATCATTAAGGCGTCAAGTCTATACTGTCTGGTATCGTGGTTAGTTGGTTCGAGTCCCATTGGTGAAAGAAATTTTCACCATCAGAATGTTAGCTGGCAGGGTAGGAGAGGTGGTGGTATACAATTTCTAATCACTAGATTTTATGCTAAAAGCCTGTATTCATTCCAAACCTTTCTGCAGTTTTCATATGAAGTGAGGTCATATGATGCTGTTGATTGTGATTTGTCCGGCCGACCTGTTGGATGATTGGTCAGTGTACTGGCCTTTGGTTCAGAGGGTCCTGAGTTCGATTTCCGGCCTGTTGGGGATTTTAATCACTTCTGATTCATTATTCTGGTTCGGGGACTGGGTGTTTGTGTCTGTCCCAACACTTGCCACTTCACATTCAGACAAAATACCACACTACCTACCACCACAGAAAACACGCAATAGTGATTACATCCCTCCATATAGGGTTAGCATCAGGAAGGGCATCCGGTCGTTAATCAGGGCCAAATCCACATGTGCGACGCAGTTCGCACCCGTGACTCCACATGTGTTGGAAAAGCGGTGGAGAAAGAAGAAGCAAATTGTGATTTGTCTGTCGGTTGAGGATGTTAAGCATTGAGCAGACTGCATGGTGTTATTTGACAGGAGAAAGCAATGTGCTGACACCGGGTTTCACCCTCTCCTTATCTCATCATCATCATCTCCTCCTCCTCCTCCGCACACCCTGATGTTCAGGTCACCCACTGGCGTCAGATAGGAAGACCTGCATCATGCAAGCTGAACATGCCCTCATACACTCACGGCACAAAAAGCCATACGCTAAATAGTTGCTTCTGAGTAATGTACAGGAATTTGTGTGTGACTTGCTTGTGTATTGAGAAATCGATTGGAAAATTAAGTACAGTATACGGTTCAACATTGAATTGGTATGTTACTTGAAAAGAGGTAATTATAGAAGATGCATTCAGAGAGTCACTCATACATATCCTGAAACCAGCATTCCTACAAAATCTTGTGTTTTGAAGTTAATGATTAAGTGGCTTAAAACAGGTTAATTTTGTGATATACAGAAAAAGGGGACACAAAACATTTTAACAGAAGATAAACTTGGGAATAGATTCAGGTGCGGTTAGAAGTAAGTCCTAGAAAATCACTACGTCGTTAAGTGCAGTTAATAAACATATCCTTCTGGCTGACCCACAAAGTGACCAGAATGCAGAAATTTTGGCCATATAAAATAAAGGTTTGTGCAGAAACTTTACCAGCCAGATTTTGCCACTAGAATAAGGTTCTGTGATTGATTTTTGAAAGTGTTTACAGTGGAAATTTGTATCCACAGCAAATGTTTATATTTGACAGGGCATGTTTCCATCTTCCTGGAACATGTAAATTCTCAAAATATGTGATTGTGGAGTAGTAGGAATCCATATGTTGTACAGGGAGTGCCATCGTATCTCATTAAAATAGTATTGTGTGCAGTAAATGCATGACTGATAATTCGGTCTATATTTTTCGATGGCCCTGTGAATTCAGATGTTTATGTGGGAACAATTTTGCATGAAATAAATTTCATTTCAAAGCTCATTTTTTCAAAAGTATGAACTTGTGAAATCCTCTTTCAAAAACCCCACCTTTACAATACCAATAATCTGTCTTTATTTTCAAGACAACATTGTTATTTATCAAGACATGTTTCATCCACTATTATGAACATCTTCAGTCGATGATACACAAGACACATTAAAGTGCTAACTTTTACCAGCATAATCCATGTAGCATAGAAGAACTGAAGGCTGAAATAACATGTGCAGTATAGTTTATTACTGAAGTGGAATTACAGAAAGTGGCAAATAATTTGTTTAAACGATGTGAGGCATGTTTTCCTGCAGAAGGAGGTCATTTTAAACAGTATCTGAAATAAATGGTGTATACCTGTATACATGTACAGTATTTTTAACAATAATATTTAAATTCATAAACTTATTTTATTCTGTAGTTGCTATATGTTTTGATTTTCCAGTATTAAGGGGATATACTGTACCGGTAAAAGAGCCTGACTCTCAGATTATATTTTAAAGCAAGCAAGAATAAAGTTCTCAGGGCTAAAACTGGGTGACTAGTAGCTAGGGCTTGGTACAGGAGGTAGGGTCCTATCTACAAGAAAACTTTGACTCTGAATGAACATGAGTTTATTCATATAAGACATGAAATTGCACATCACCTCCAGGCAGATATGAGTTGTCTTCCACATAGTCCTATAATATGGCTCAGATTCTCCAGTTCACCAAGCCGAGCAGGTTGGAACACGTTCCAGAAGATTCCAGGGACTCCATACAGAAGCGGCTGGACTGTCTGGGTTGGTAGAAGGTAGAGATGACTCGAACTTTCGAGGCCCAGGTTGAACCCCGATGATCCTGGTGATGTTGCAGATAATCATTTGCTACTTCAGTCCAATGTGACTGAGAGGGTTGATGTCTCCAAGGTCACTCGCAGTACTGATAAATCTGAGTTCATAAAAACCTTGGGTGATTAACCTATTAGCGAAGTCACTGGTTATTATTCGTCAAGACTTTCAAAATTTAACACTCGTAAAATGATATGTACCGGGCGAGTTGGCCGTGCGCGTAGAGGCACGCGGCTGTGAGCTTGCATCCGGGAGATAGTAGGTTCGAATCCCACTATCGGCAGCCCTGAAGATGGTTTTCCGTGGTTTCCCATTTTCACACCAGGCAAATGCTGGGGCTGTACCTTAATTAAGGCCACGGCCGCTTCCTTCCAATTCCTAGGCCTTTCCTATCCCATCGTCGTCATAAGACCTATCTGTGTCGGTGCGACGTAAAGCCCCTAGCAAAAAAAAAAAAAAAAAATTATATGTCTCTGTATACAAGGATTATGAGTACTTTCATAGTTCACCACTAGCAAAGTCCTCATCTCTGAATAAATACTGGCAAAAAAAACACAAGTCCCTTCTCATGAAACTATGACCAAATTTAAAGTTTATCACTGGTGAAGGTACAAGTCTTTGAATGAACACGGACGAAAAACACAAGTCCATCCACATGAATAAATTTACAGTCTATCACTGGCAAAATTTATACGTTTTGAATCAACACTGGCGAATGTACAAGTCTTTGAGTGAACAAGGACGAAAAACACAAGTCCATCCACATGAATAAATTTACAGTCTATCACTGGCAAAATTTATAAGTTTTGAATTAACACTGGTGAATGTACAAGTCTTTGAGCGAACATGGACGAAAAACACAAGTCCATCCACACGAATAAATTTACAGTCTATCACTGGCAAGATATCCAAGTCTTTGAATAAACACAGGTGAAATCCTAAATTTATGTTTTAAAGACATTGAATGAAGTTAGAGTTCATCACCGGCGAAGTTTATAAGTCTTTGAATCAGTACAGGCAAAATCACAAATTTATGCTTACGGGAACTTTGAGCACATTCAGAGATCATCACTAGCAAAGTTTATAAATCACTGTTTATTAGAGGAATGAGTCTCTTAACACTCGCAAATATTGCAGGTTCAATTTATGAAGAATTCGTGCTTTAACGTAAATAACACAAGTCCAATTATGAATTTAGCACACGTAAATAATACAAGTCCATTTCATGAATAATTGGAAAAATTCCAGTCTTGAACACCCGTAAATATTATAAGTTCAATAATGAAGACTTAGAAAATGTTCTTTAACACTCGAAATATTGCAAGTCCACTTGAGAATACTTGGAAGAATTCGTTCTCCCACACTCAAAGAAAATACAAGTTCACTTTATGAATACTTAGAAAATTACAGAGTTCCTCGTCGGGACTGTCACTACACGACGATAGTAGCAGCGAGAGTGTCCACGCTGACTACTCAGCTGTAACTGAGTGAACAGGCTACAGTGGGCCCTCCTTTTATTCGATCCGGGACGTCTACGTCACAATACGGCTTGACTGAATATCTCCCGAATCCCTCGATGGATTTACTTGAAACTCGGGCATTGCAACGTTCAGGTGATCCCAAACAAGATGACATATCGCTCAAGCCGCTAGCGTAATTATTACGGGAGTTACAAAATTTTCCCCGTCGAACAATCTGGAAGATGTGACGTGGAATCTAGAATATACGAGTCCAGGCTGGGAACACGTGGTGTGACGGGCGGGCGGTCTAGCTAGCCCCTGTGGCTACGTCACAGCTCACAGCTGTCCTTCACTCACTTAGTTGCCCCGCTGACAGTAAACAAACCAGGCGTGCTCAGAACATTACGTGTGATAATTAAATGTCATTTATACTCAAAAAATATTCATGTACAGGTCGTAACCGGTACATATCCCTCCCTCTCAGGGAAAAGAAAGTACGATGAGGATTTTCTTTAGTTAACCTTATTCAAAGTATTTTTTGAGATTGGAAACATTGTAGATGCCTTCAAGGTTGCCATCTAATCTTGTGATCTCATAAGCACCATTGTCCAAAGATCTAGAAGTCCTGAAAAATATTTCTTTCCATAAAATCTCTTGATGACATCTTTAAGCGGAGGAGTATGGTCATATTCAAGGACCAGTCGGTCATTCAAGGCACGAGCGTCCAAACACAAACGTAGATTACCATCGGGTTTCCTTACTATATTAAGTGGATTGATATAGGCGTAACGCATTTTGAGATAATTCCGTCAGCCTCCATCTAACGAATCAGTGTCCTGGTTTCATCCATGTACTTCTCGGGCACTGGATACGTTTTGCGTTTATAAGGCGAAGCATCCTTGACGTTGAAGTGGTGCTTAAAATTCTTAATTTCTCCGGGCATCTCATCGAAGACGTCCGGATAAGCCTGATAGATTTCTTCCTCCACCGCTGCTATGTCAGGGTGGTAATCTGGGGCTTCAGTTACACTGGAGATGTAGGTGAGAAAATCGGGCCCTTTGTCATTTAAAATTTCATCAATGGGTCCCTCGTCATCGGGATCTCCTTCTTCTTCTGACATGGGTCCCTCTTCTTCCTCGGGATCACCCTCTTCTTTCAGTACCTGGTTGACTGGGGCGGCATCGCCAATCACACCATCGACTTGTGTACAGGGTAAATCAATCCCTTGAAGCCTAAAATCTTCACCATCCACCAGCTGCAACTCTACAGATCCAATCCTACATAGATGAATGGTGTTGGCAGAGTAGTCAATAGTAGCCTTATATTTAGATAAAAAGTCTGAACCCAAGATAAGGTTGAATTTCATAGGCGAAACTATCAGAAAGACATGTTCACACACTTCCTCATTAATGGTGAACTCAAGGAATACTTGCTGCTTGCATTTGATATTCCGGTCAGGAATAATGCCCTTGATCTTCACTTGAGCAACTGGCAAAATCAGAAGATCACATTTATCCTTAATCAATGTTATCAGTTTGTCAGAAATTAGGGACACTTGCGCTCCCGAGTCCACTAATGATGATACTTGGAATCCCCCAATGGTAATACTAATTATGGGTAAACTTCGTTGGACATGTTGACGAATAGGTAACTCGTCCTCAAACACTAAGTCATCATCGATGTGCCAATAATTTATTATGTCTACGTGAAATGACCCGACCTCCTCATTGTCAGGCAATCTTATTTTTGAAAAATTTAAGTTTTTTTTTTTTTTTTTTTGTAACAGCACCTGTGGATTCTGGATTTTGACCAAAGGTGTTGTTTCTCCTATGATATTCTTGATATTCAAGAGAAGTCGCTCCAGGTTGATGACCCTCTTGTTTCATCTGATGGAGGTAGTCCTGTGTTTCCTGCCATCGTTTGTGCAAGTCCGAATTATTTGAGTCTCTACTATCTTGTTTTTTTCTTGTTTTAACCAAGTAGGTTTGGTTTGGTATGGCATCTGGCCACGGTATGGGTGTTTTCTAAACCCTCTATACCGCGTAGGTGATGATTCAGTATCCCTTTCTGCCTTTCTATCCGTTCGTTTTGGACTTTGTCGTGGTTGTTCAGAAGCATTAACCTGAACTGGGTGAGCAGCAATGTCCTTACTCTTGCTCGGTTTCAAAGTACCCTGTGCATGAGCAGTGTCAAGACGTCGTAATACAGCATCAAATTGATCCAAGTTCTGAATGTTCGCAGCTACTAAGATCTCTTGAACGTGAGAAGGGTATTGTAATGTAATAACCTGAATAAGTTCCTTCTCAGGCAGAGGAGGATCTAAATACTGCATCTTCTTCAACTGAGATAATAAAAAATCTGCGTATCGATAAGTATTGATGGAGGTGTTATACCTTCTCGAATACAGTTGAAGTTTGATAAGGTGTTGAGTTTCTGCGTTCCAAAAACATTCAATTAAAGCTTTCTCAAAGTCAGAGTACGTCTTGAAATTAGATTTGAATACGGAATACCAAGAAAGAGCTTTGCCTTCGAGTAATCGGGCAACTGTTCTTAGCTTTCTATCCTCGCTAATCTTATGTTCTTGAAAATATTCTGCTACATTAATCAGAAATTCTTTAGCAGTATAATCTTCTTTACCGGAGAATTTAGGAGGTTTTTCCTCTTGGATTTTAACGATAGTCGTCTGGTATGACGTTCCTTCGACTCCTTCTATCGAACTAGAAATAGGTCTGGAAGTATCTCGAGATTCAAGATTAACGACCTTAGTGGCTAGTTGTTCGAGATTATTTTTGACATCTCCCAACTGGAGTTGGACTATTCCTTCGACTTGTTTGACATCGTTCTTCAATTCATTTTTAAGTTCACCAACATCTTTGCAAATACGACTAATTTGAGTGGTCGTATTATCGGCTTGCTGAGTGAACTTTTTGTCAAACTCGCCCTGCTTAGCTTTTAATAAAGTGACTTCATTTCCAACTCTGGAAATGTCATTCTTAACCGTGTCTCGAAGAGTTTCTTGGACAGAAACAATTTTAGCCTGCATTTGCGAAAGCTGACCATGTGACTCTTGAAATTCGGCCTTGAATTCCTCAATATCCTGTGAAAGCTGTTGAACGGAAGGAACAACCTTCTGTAAATCTTCCTTAACAACTTCTAAGACTTTATCTTTAATAGTTTTTCTCATCTCCTCGATGTTACGAGTAAGCTGAGAATTAATTTCCGTAAATCGGTCATCAATTTTCTTATTGGACTCAGAGAATCTTTCTTCTATCCTAACACTTGCTTGGTCGAAACGCGATTCTAATTTCATGTTCATTTCAGTAAATTGGGATTGAACCACGTCATGTAAGCGCTTATCTAACCTGGCATCAGCTTCCGCTAACCGCCTATCTAGGTTGGTATTTGATTCTGCTAAATTATTTAAGCGCCTATCTAGGTTGGTATTTGATTCAACATTTGTTTGGGCTAAGTTATTTAAACGTTGGTCTACATTGGCAAGATTAGTATTAGTTTGAATATAAGCCTCAGCCAAGCTAGAAAGATTAGTATTAGTTTCGGTAATACGTCTCTCTAAGCTAGCACATGTTGCAGTAAGCCTAGTCTCTAAATTGGCGTTAACCTCATTCATGTTAAGCCTAAGGGCTTCAATTGCTGCTAGTATATTTTCCATATTTAGAGCAATGTAAATATTTCAAAATGTGACACTTAGAAAATTTCAAATAGAAATTGCAATATCAGTGGCTTTAAAAGTTCAAAAGCACTCAGTTCATCATATATCAACACATAGAAATCAACCATATGACAAAGAACACATAAAACACAAATTATTTGCCACGTCCAGGGCATAAGTTTCACTTTGTAAACAAAAAAAAGAAGAACACCACGTCCAGGGTGTTGTGATTGTTTATTAATTGATAGCACTGTTAACCTAGCTATCGTGCCCCAACGTGTAGGGTGTCACGTATATTACCCTCCTCTCTATACCGGTAAAAGAGCCCGACTCTCAGATAATATTTTAAAGTAAGCAAGAATAAAGTTCTCAGGGTTAAAACTGGGTGACTAGTAGCTAGGGCTCGGTACAGGAGGTAGGGTCCTATCTACAAGAAAACTTTGACTCTGAATGAACATGTGTTTATTCATATAAGACATGAAATTGCACATCACCTCCAGGCAGATATGAGTTGTCTTCCACATAGTCCTATAATATGGCTCGGATTCTCCAGTTCACCAAGCCGAGCAGGTTGGAACATGTTCCAGAAGATTCCAGGGACTCCATACAGAAGCGGCTGGACTGTCTGGGTTGGTAGAAGGTAGAGATGACTCGAACTTTCGAGGCCCAGGTTGAACCCCGATGATCCTGGTGATGTTGCAGATAATCATTTGCTACATCAGTCCAATGTGACTGAGAGAGTTGATGTCTCCAAGGTCACTCGCAGTACTGATAAATCTGAGTTCATAAAAACCTTGGGTGATTAACCTATTAGCGAAGTCACTGGTTATTATTCGTCAAGTCTATCAATGATATGTCTCTGTATACGAGGATTATGAGTACTTTCAAAGTTCACCACTATCAAAGTCCTCATCTCTGAATAAATACTGGCAAAAAGAACACAAGTCCCTTCTCATGAAACTATGACCAAATTTAAAGTTTATCACTGGCGAAGGTACAAGTCTTTGAATGAACACGGACGAAAAACATAAGTCCATCCACATGAAAATCTGAATAGATTTAAAGTTCATCACTGGCGAAATTTATAAAGTTTTGAATCAACACTGGTGAATGTACAAGTCTTTGAGTGAACATGCACGAAAAACACAAGCCCATCCACATGAATAAATTTACAGTCTATCACTGGCAAAATTTATAAGTTTTGAATCAACACTGGCGAATGTACAAGTCTTTGAGTGAACATGTACGAAAAACACAAGTCCATCCACATGAATAAATTTACAGTCTATCACTGGCAAAATTTATAAGTTTTGAATCAACACTGGCGAATGTACAAGTCTTTGAGTGAACATGTACGAAAAACACAAGTCCATCCACATGAATAAATTTACAGTCTATCACTGGCAAAATTTATACGTTTTGAATCAACACTGGCGAATGTACAAGTCTTTGAGTGAACAAGGACGAAAAACACAAGTCCATCCACATGAATAAATTTACAGTCTATCACTGGCAAAATTTATAAGTTTTGAATCAACACTGGTGAATGTACAAGTCTTTGAGTGAACATGGACGAAAAACACAAGTCCATCCACACGAATAAATTTTGCAGTCTATCACTGGCAAGATATCCAAGTCTTTGAATAAACACAGGTGAAATCCTAAATTTATGTTTTAAAGACGTTGAATGAAGTTAGAGTTCATCACCGGCGAAGTTTATAAGTCTTTGAATCAGTACAGGCAAAATCACAAATTTATGCTTACGGGAACTTTGAGCACATTCAGAGATCATCACTAGCAAAGTTTATAAATCACTGTTTATCAGAGGAATGAGTCTCTTAACACTCACAAATATTGCAGGTTCAATTTATGAAGAATTCGTGCTTTAACGTAAATAACACAAGTCCAATTATGAATTTAGCACACGCAAATAATACAAGTCCATTTCATGAATAATTGGAAAAATTCCAGTCTCGAACACCCATAAATATTATAAGTTCAATTATGAAGACTTAGAAAATGTTCTTTAACACTCGAAATATTGCAAGTCCACTTGAGAATACTTGGAAGAATTCGTTCTCCTACACTCAAAGAAAATACAAGTTCACTTTATGAATACTTAGAAAATTACAGAGTTCCTCGTCAGGACTGTCACTACACGACAATAGTAGCAGCGAGAGTGTCCACGCTGACTACTCAGCTGTAACTGAGTGAACAGGCTACAGTGGGCCCTCCTTTTATTTGATCCGGGACGTCTACGTCACAATACGGCTTGACTGAATATCTCCCGAATCCCTCGATGGATTTACTTGAAACTCGGGCATTGCGACGTTCAGGTGATCCCAAACAAGATGACATATTGCTCAAGCCGCTAGCGTAATTATTACGGGAGTTACAAAATGTTCCCCGTCGAACAATCTGGAAGATGTGACATGGAATCTAGAATATACGAGTCCAGGCTGGGAACACGTGGTGTGACGGGCGGGCGGTCTAGCTAGCGCCTGTGGCTACGTCACAGCTCACAGCTGTCCTTCACTCGCTTACTTGCCCCGCTGACAGTAAACAAACCAGGCGTGCTCAGAACATTACGCGTGATAATTAAATGTCATTTATACTAAAAAAATACTCATGTACAGGTCATAACCGGTACAATACTTCCTGCCAGTGCAAGTACACGTGTGAAAGTGTGAGCCAGGGCTTGGTTGTAGGCATAGTCTTGTTTCTTCGTTTTGTACATCCCATGCTACAGAAGTGCCACCAGTGGCAGAACGATGTAGTTTCCTCATAAAATGAGTGTACTGTATTATGGTGCCTTCTTGAGCAATGATCCAGACTCGCATCTATCATCAGGATGATCCTAAAAGTGACAAATGTTATCCTTATTAGTATTGTTCCATACACATTCAATCTGGCGATGAAATTAACATAAGGTTATTTTAGCTGTCAGAAATCCACTGAGGTATTGTTCATCTACTGTAGTTCCATCGTAGCCAGACAGGAGGTGATTCTTAGGATCGTGTCAGCTATGTGTGTTAATGAACTAAAAAAGCTATTTGTAAGATTTTGTTCATATTCATATAAAATTGAGGTCTGTGCATTTCATATAACAATAGAATTCCAAATCAACAGCTCAATGTGAATGTTTGCCAACATAGAGTCATATAATTTTAGCCCTAAATAACTCGATATGACATTGGACCAGTCTTTGACTTACAAAAATCATCGGGAAAACACCAGACAGAAAATAAAGACCCTTAATAACACCATAAGGAAACAAGCTGGCACCTCATGGGGAGCTGAAGCGTCTACGCTTTTCACTCCAGCTTTGAGATTCATATACCTTGCTGTGAAATACTCTGCTCCTGTTTAGCAACACAGTACCCACACTAGAAAAATATATGTCCGCTTCAGTGAATTAATAGGAATAATAACTGGTATTCTAAGATCAACCACTATCCCCTAGTCTTATACCATCAGCCAGTAGCATAGCCAGGAATTGAAGATGGGGAGGGCTAGCCCACTAACTTACATGTTAGATGTTTGTGACATATAACCTTGGGTTGGTTGCATCAGAGAATTCACAAATAATGGGAGAGATACTTATTTCGGATTCCTGTATCTGTGTTTTCACAATCACACACAATCACTACTGATCTGTATTTAGGGCAGTAGCCCAGGTAGCAGATTCCCAATTTGTTGTTTTCCTAGCCTCTTCTTAAATGATTGCAAAGAAATTGGAAATTTATTGAACATCTCCCTTGGCAAGTTATTCCAATCCCTAACTCTCCTTCCTATAAATGAATATTTGCCCCATTTTGTCCTCTTCACCTCCAACTTTATCTTCATATTGTGATCCTTCCTAGTTTAAAAGACACCACTCAAACTCATTTGTCTACTAATGTCATTCCACTCCATCTCTCCACTGACAGCTCGGAACATACCACATTTCAGGTTCCCAATGGGATTCAACATCTGTATCAACATACCACTTAGTCGAGTAGCTCATCTTCTTTATCCCAAGTCTTCCCAGCCTAAATTTTGCAAAATTTTTGTAACAATACTCTTTTGTTGGAAATCACCCATAACAAACCGAGCTGCTTTTCTTTGGATTTTTTCAAGTTCTGAAATCAAGTAATCCTGGTGAGGGTCCCATACACTGGAACCATACTCTAGCTGGGGTCTTACCAGAGACTTATATGCCATCTCCTTTACTTCCTTATTACAATCCCTAAATTCCCTCATAACCATGTGCAGAGATCTGTACCCTTTATGTACAATCCCATTATTTTATATTAACACCTAGGTACTTACAACGATCCCCAAAAGGAACTTTCACCCCATCAACGCAGAAATTAAAACTGAGAGGACATTTCCTATTTGTGAAACTCACAACCTGTAGGCCATCATACCATTATCTACTGTCTATCTCACAACATTATCAAGGTCATTTTGCAGTTGCTCACAATCTTGTAACTTATTTATTACTCTGTACAGAATAACATCATCTACAAAAAGCCTTATCTCTGATTCACTTCTTTACTCATATAATTTATATGTATATAAGAGAACATAAAGGTCCAATAATACTGCCTTGAGGAATTCCCCTATTAATTATTACAGGGTCAGATAAAGATTTGCCTACTCTAATTCTCTGAGTTCTATTTTCTAGAAATATAGCCACCCATTCAGTCACTCTTTTGTCTAGACCAATAGCCCTCATTTTTGCCAGTAGTTTCCCATGATCTACCCCATCAAGTGCCTTAGATAGTTCAACCATGATACAGTCCATTTGACCTCCTGAATCCAAGATATCCACTATATCTTGCTGGAATCCTACAAGTTGAGCTTCAGTGGAATCACCGTTCCTAAACCCAAACTGCCTTCACTCAGACCAGTTATTAATTTTGCAAACTCCTGGCTCAGTCCGGTGGTATTTGAAGGTGCTCAAATACGACAGCCCCATGTCGGTAGATTTACTGGCACGTAAAAGAACTCCTGCGGGACTAAATTCCGGCACCTCGGCGTCTCCGAAGACCTTAAAAAGTAGTTAGTGGGACGTAAAGCAAATAACATTATTATTATTATTTTGCAAACGTGTCTAATACAATCAGAAAGAATGCTTTCCCAAAGCGTACATGCAATGCATGTTAAACTAACTGGCCTGTAGACCTGCCCCGCGGTGTAGGGGGCAACGTGTCCGCCTGTCACCCAACGGCCCCGGGTTTGATTCCCGGCCAGGTCAGTGGTATTTAATTGTAAATTATTAATATCTCTGGCCTGGGGACTGGGTGTTTGTGTCGTCCTTAACGTTCCTTTCCTCACATTCAACATTCTACACTTCCGCAATTTCACTTACACATAGGCTACTCTCAAATGGTGAAAGTAATGGCAAAAGATCTGTAGAGATCAACGGCACCAAAAAATATAATTTAACAAAAGAACAAAGACCAAAAAAAAACCTGGCCTGTAATTTTCAGCTTATGTCTATCACCCTTTCCTTTATACACAGGGGCTACTATAGCAACTCTTCATTCATTTGGTATGGCTCCTTGATGCAAACAGTAATCGAATTAGTACTTCAGATATGGTACTATATCTCAAGCCATTGTCTTAGTATATCCATAGAAATCTTATAATTCCAGCTGCTATTCTAGTTTTCAAATTTTTTGTCTTATTGTAAATGTTGTTGTTATCATAAATAAATTTTAATACTTCATCAACGACAACAACAACAACAACATCAACAACAACAACAACAACAACTAACAATCTTTACATACTGGTGACTGAATACTTCTGCCTTTTAAAGATCCTTGCATACACACTCCTTGTTCATTATTGATTCCTGGAATGTCCTTCTTGGATCCTGTTTCTGCCTTAAAGTACCTATACATACCCTTCCATTTTTCACTAAAATTTGTATGACTGCCAATTATGTTTGCCATCATGTTATCTTTAACTGACTTCTTTGCTAGATTCAATTTCCTAGTAAGTTCCTTCAATTTCTCCTTACTTCCACAGCCATTTCTAACTCTACTTCTTTCCAATCTGCACCTCCTTCTTAGTCTCTTTATTCCTCTGTTATAATAAAGTGGGTCTTAACAATTCCTTACCACCTTTAAAGGTACAAACCTGTTTTCACATTCCTCAACAATTGCTTTAAACCCATCCCAGAGTCTGTATACATTTTTATTTATCCTTTTCCACCGATCATAGTTACTTTTTAAAATCTCCCTCATGCTTGCTTTATCAGCCATATGGTACTGCCTAATAGTCTTAATTTTAAGACCTTCTTTTATATCACATTTATTTTTAACTACAACACAAACAGCTTCGTGATCACTAATACCATCTATTACTTCAGTTTCTCTATAGAGCTCATCTGGTTTTACCAGCACCACATCCAGAATATTCTTCCCTCTAGTTGGTTCCATCAGGGCCGATGATGACCTTCGATGTTAGGCCCCTTTAAACAACAAGCATCATCATCATCATCATCATCATCATCATCATGAGTTCGTTCCATCACTTTCTGAATCAGCTGTCCTTATGATACAAAATTATTATAATTTTATTATAGACCACCTATTCAATACATAATAAGCTAATGTGGAATTACATCCTTATTAAATTTTAAACATGGTACATGTTTCACTCCTTTTATTGAGCATCTTCAGCCAATTAACATATACTCAAGAGTTAATAAGATCATGAACATATTCTGTTGAGCTAAAATATGCTTCACAAGCATGAGTGACACATCTTACAATATTTTGCTGATCATGTGACAATAATAAAAAGTTAATTCTTTAAGCTAAAACACAATTGTCTAAAATCTCGGTTTTAAAACTGTCTTTTAAACTTATGGACGAAACTCATCTGTTGACCATCTTTTTGAACCTTTGTTTTAGATCTGGCTTATTATATTGATTCAATATTTCTTGAATTGTATAGTTGTCCTTGAACCTTCATTATATATTTAAAAATTTTATAAATTTAATAATAGCCTGTATTATAAACCTTTGTTGTATTCATAATATTCCTGGAGTAACACCAGTGCAATGTGTATTGGCTAAAAATCCAAATATTTGTCCTTATGTCGGTCTTGTTATTCTTGAATGAACTTGTAGAAGTAGAATTTTGCATGAACACCGCAGATTTCGAATTGAGCTTGTTGATATATCTGTAATAAAAGAAATATGTATAAGACTTCAACTATAAGTCTGTATATGCTCCTTAGTGAGAGAATTATCACTTACCCTTCCTGTTGCTGTGTAATTGTCTAGTGTTACTCACAACTTCGTGAAACTGTTTGTTGCTCCGTTTGTGCTCCTTGATTGTATGAGTGAGTGTGAGTGAGCTTGCGTTTTGGCGGGGAGTGGGAAGGGGAAGCGAAGGTAGGCGGTGCATTGATAGCTAATGTAGATGGTCGAGGGGACTGCCTAGGGTTAGTGGGGTGGGAGGAGTTGAGTTTGCTAGCGTCAGTGAGTTACTAACTTTTGTCGGATTAAAATTAATATAGAATTTATTTATATCAGACTTAAGTATTCGTATTCATTCTGGTAATTGTTCTAAGAGGGGATCCTTTAATTCAGTGTCATAATTTAAGTTCTTATTTTGTTGTATTGCTGATTGAAGTGAATGTATTTTCCAACTCTGTCATTACTTTTCTCTTTTCTACCCTTCTTAAAATTCTTAAATCCCTTTCATTATTTGTAAAATGGTGTCCAGTTTCTTGCATGTGAGCACTCATTGCAGAATGTTTTTTTGTGTTTCGGTGCATTGACATATTCAAGATATCTTATAAGAAAGCTTCGGCCAGTTTGGCCAACATACGAATAATTGCACTCTGCACGCGCAAGCCTTTAGATTCCTGATATTGATTGCTGGTTACATTAACATGATTAAGATTGCAAAAAATATTTCTGTTCGCGTTTTGGGATTTGAAGGCTATATTAACATCTTGTTTCTTGATGGTATTAGTAATTTCGTATATGGCTGGGTTAGTAAATGTAAAAGTTGCAAATTTCAATTACTTGTTTTTATTTGGAATGAGGTTTGTGGCCAGATTTGTTTTCACCTTGTTAATGATTTTGTTAACCATCTCTACTTTATAACCATTATTGAGTGCTAGGTCCTTTATAAAATTAAGTTCTTTCTTTAAACTATTGTTTGCTAGTGGAATTTTTAGGGCTCTCTAAACTAAATTTTAAAAAGCTGCTTGTTTGTGAGAATTGTGGTGGAGTGACTCGTTCTTAATTGTTATCGGGGCAAACATCGGTTTTCTATAAATATGAGTCAAATTTGTTTCGTATTCTACTTCACATTAGAATGTTTTCATTTTACTAACAAGTTCATTCAAGAATAACAAGACTGACATAAGGACAAATATTTGGATTTTCAGCCAATACATATTGCACTAGTGTTACTCCAGGAATATTGGGAATACAACAAAGGTTTATAACACAGGCTTTTATTAACTTTATAAAAATTTTCAATATATAATGAAGGTTCAAGGACAACTATACAATTCAAGAAATATTGAATCAATATAATTAGCTAGATCTAAAACAAAGGTTTCAAAAAGATGGTCCACAGATGAGTTTCGTCCATAAGCTTTAATACCAAGATTTTAGACAATTTTGTTTTAGCTTAAAGAATTAATTTTGTATTGTCACATGATCAGTGAAATATTGTAAGATATATCACTCATGCTTGTGAAGCATATTTTAGCTCAACAGAATATGTTCATGATCTTATCAAAATCTTGAGTAAATGTTAATTGGCTGATGATGCTCACTAAAAGGAGCAAAACATGTACCATGTTTACTATTTAATAAGGATGTAATTCCACATTAGCTTATGTATTGAATAGGTGGTCTATAATAAAATTATAATCATTTTGTATCATAAGTAGATCTTCAATATGGACAAGAAATGAAATTCATAACTTGCTAATCAGCTGTCCTTCCCATTAACTGATTTGCCATTTGTTGGTCATGCTTCCTCTCGTTCACATTATCTTCCTAATTGACATTTGGTAAATTGAGATCACCCGCTACAATCACGTTCCTTTCCGTATCGTTTCCCACATAGCTGATTATCTTATCAAATAATTCCGAATCAGCATCTGCGCTACCCTTTCCTGGCCTGTACACTCCAAAGACAGCAAGTTCAGTATTATCTTGTGAGATGAGCCTTACCTCTACAATTTCATGCTTGTCATCTTTAACTTTTGTAGTTTACAAATTCTTCTTTCACCAGAGTGAATACTCCCCTCCTACTATTCCTATTATATCTCTGTGCTACACATTCCAGTTCTGTGAGAAAATGTTTGCGTCCATTATAGCATTATAGCATTTCTCAGCCATGATTCAATTCCTATTGCAATATCTGGTAAGTATATATCTATTAAATTACTTAATTCTGTTCCTTTCTTTACAGTACTTCTACAGTTCAACACTAACATTTTTTGTGTCATCCCTGCTTGACTTCCAGATCCCTGTATCATTATCACTGCTCCCTAGATCATCCCATTTCCCTGAATGTGCCTCCTTGTAACCTTTCTATGCAAATTTTCTAACTTATACGTACCACTGTGGTGTAAGTGAAGGCCATCTGAGTGCAGATCCCTTCCTACCACCCATTAGGATCTAGAAATTTCACTCCCAGTTTCCCACATACCCACTCCATAGTTACATTTAAATTCCCAATCACCTTCCAGTCAGTATCCCTCCTGCACAGTATTCCACTGATAACAATCTCCACTTCCTTAAACTTCACCCATGGTGCATTTACGAGATCCCACACATCCCCAACTACGTTGGTACTTATACCTGCTTGCCTTATGTTGTTAGTACCAACGTGAAACACTACCACCTTCTCCTTTCCCTCCTCCTTCACTTCTACTTTCCTCAACATCTGCCTTAACCTAACTTCTGGATAGCACTCTACCCTGGTTCCCTTTCCTCCATACACTTTCCCCACATTTCTAACAATGGAATCCTCCCTGACTAGAGCCTCAACCCTACCCACCTCACTTGATCCCCTCCACTCCTGGTCAGCCCTACCTTTCCTGATGACTGCAGAAGGTACTTTCTCCTCCTTTTCTCTCCCTCCCATGACCCTGCTCCACTTGTCTTTTCCTATCGTCTATTCTACATTTCCCTTTCCTACCTTTTCCTTTCCTCCTACTTTCACATTTCTCAGCAACAGTTCCCTGTTCCTCAACTTCCCTCTGTTATTCTACCTGCAGTGACTTGTACCAATTTCTCACACCCACCTGTCCTGAATTCTGTCCTGAATAGAGCCCTTAGCCTGCATTGTCCTTCCCCTTAAAACATTAGACCACCTATCTTCTACAATTCCCTCCCTTTCCTTCTCATCCCTCTTTTACACCTACTGTAACCTGTACATTGTTTGAGGGAGGCCTACCTTCCTTCCTGTCCTCTGAAAGAATTCTAATAATCTCCCTCGAACTCTCCAATTCCTCTCTCATACTCCTTAATGCCTGGCCACACACACAGTTCCTACACTTGCACTTCTTAGTCAATCTTTACGGATAATGAAAGGAAAAAAGAAAAAACCTTATTCTGTGCACAAAAAAAATGAAAAAGAAATATTGTCTAGGATAGTACACAAAAATCACACGACAATAAGGTAATTAATATACTACTACACTACAATACTACTTAGTCGTGCTATGTTTTTATCCTACAACACCCTAACAGGATGAAAACTGCCATTAATTACTGAATACCAAAAGGAATACACAAGAATTACACCATTCTAAACTGCAGTTGAGCCTATCCTAATTACAACAACAGAATTCTAGTAAGAGAGTTGCTAGAGATTCTACTACATAAATATTTCACGATAATACAACCTGTGTCTGAAAAGTTCAGTGAATGTTCGCATAGGTTGTACACGATGCTAATTCGGATGATGCGCTCGCGCATACGTTTTTCGAGACATGACACCAAGTACCCCCTATTGATTAACTCAACACAGTTTTCAATAGAGTTGAACACTGCAACACATCGCACGGAGTCATCGTGAGGACTCGTGTCATTGCACAATGGAGTGCGAAACGGAGCAACGTGTTAACATGAAGTTTTGCTCCTACCTAGGCAAATCGGCAATGGAAACACACGCAATGTTGGTGCAAGTTTACCACGCTCAAGCAGTGAGTAAAAAGTTCGTTTTTGACTGGTTTAAACGCTTTCGAGATGGAAAGGAAGGTGTTAAGGACAAGCCGCGTTCGGGTCGACCAACCATAAGCACATCTCCAGACAACATCGAACGGGTGCAACAGATGCTTGCGAATGATCGGCGACTGTCCTTACGAATGACAGCAGATGAAGTGGGAGTAGGCAAGGACAGTGTAAGAACCATTGTTCACGAACATTTGAAAAAGCGGAAGATTTGTGCCCAGTTTGTACCGCACAACCTGATAGATGAGCAGAAGCAAACTCTGATGGAAACTTCGGTAGATTTCATTGACGTTTGTGACCAAAATCTGGAGGTTTTGAAAACCATCATTACAGGAGATGAGTCGTAGTGCTACCAGTATGATCCGGAGACTAAGAGACAGTTAGTGACTTGGTGTTCAGCGTCTTCTCCGCCTCCCAAGAAAAGTCGGCGCACTAACTCCAAGATTAAGATAATGCTGATCGCCTTTTACGACAGCGGTGTTGTCATTCATAATAAATTTGTACCCCAGGGAACACCTGTCAACGCGAAATTCTACGAGGGAGTTTTGAAACAGCTACTGCAACGCATCAGACGGATTCGACCTGAAATGTACCGGAGTGGACAGTGGAAGCTCCTCCAGGACAATGCCCATCCGTACACTGCGATCCGCGTGACCCAGTTTCTGGCTGAACGCCAGGTGACTGTTCTTCCACACCCTTCGTATTCTTCGGATTTTGCACCGGCAGATTTTTTTTTTTTTGTTCCCCTGTCTTAAATTAGCCCTGAAAGGCCACTGGTTCGACAGTGTAGCAGGTTGCAAGAGACTATCCTCATTTTTTCCATATTGAAAGTCTGTTAAAAGGAGAACAATAAAAGTTTGTTAATGGCAACCCATAAGCGTAAGTTCTAGAACAATGTTATCAATTTAACCTGGTAAGAATATTTGTATCTGAAGATGTTTAAAATATGAATGAAGCATGTCCTATGTTTTAACAACTAAGCAATAAAATAAGGATGAGATCCTAATTTTATAATTTCTTTTAATGTATTGAATAGGTGGAAATCAAAGTTTTATTGTTCTCCTTTTAGTGTAGCAGGTATTCAACAAGGCGTGACAAGGGTTCTCCTGATGATTCTAAAAGAAACGTGTGCTGCCAGCTTCCAGCAGCTTTACAGTCGATGTCAAAAGTGTGTTGTAGCTATTGGAGATTACTTTGAAGGCTAGTAAAAGAGTTTTGTGTGTAACTTACGTTGTCTTTATTTCATGAGACCATTCACCAAACTTTTCAGACACAGGTTATAGAATAAGCACACTGACTTCTAATAAGATACTACACTCAGGGGCGAAGCGTCAGGGGAGACAGTGTAGACAGCGTGTACCCTTAATATTTTGTGAACGAAATATTGTTTAGTTAATTTTTTAGAATAATTATTTCCACATTCATGACATTGTATTCCCTGCTTTACTTATTTTTGTCAAACTTTGGCAATACTACGGTTCGCGTCAGTTACACAAAGCACCTAGGCGAAAGTAGACGCTGTCCATTCTGTGTATGTTCCCTTTGATTTTCAAAGGTTTGGCACAGCCGGTGGTTCCAAATAGCCTACGCAGAGGCCTCCACAGTATGCACTAGCCATGCGTCTTGGTAGGTATGCTAGGTACCAACCGATGAGCCCAACCTAGCACACGGAGGCGAAACGCTGGCAATCAGGACTGAGTTAGCTGGAAAATTTATAATGTCCAATAAAGGACCATTTATATTGGTATTATAAATTTTCTCATTCGGTACAAATATTTCAGATTCCCTATGGGAACCAACATCTATATCATCTGATGGCCAAGCAGGCATCAATTTTTGGTAATGAGACAAATTCTCTCATAGTGCATTGGCACTGCCGGTGGCTCCAAGTAGCCTACGCAGAGGCCTCCACGGTATGCACTAGCCATGCTTCTTGGTAGGTGTGCTAGGTACCAACTGATGAGCCCAACCTAGCACACGGGGACAAAATGCTGGCAACCAGGAATGAGTTAGCTGGAAAATTTATAGTGTTCAATAATGGGCCATTTATATTGGTATTATAAATTTACTCATTCGGGATAAATATTTCAGATTCCCTATAGGAATCAACATCTATGTCATACCCTTTGTTCATGATTGTAGCCAACAATGCAATATTTGTAAATGATGAGTGACAATAATCGATAACAATACAATGACTGTTAACTATTTTTCCAATGAAATACTGTATATTCTGTTGAAATCCTTTCTTTAAACAAAATTTACTACAGTATTGTATTATTTAGAGAAATTATTATCTTTGTGATACGCGGAACAGTTGAACTGCTGTTTGAAATACGCTGTCTATTGCCTGCAGCCACATAACTGCTGCGGAAGTTACAATTCTTTTTAATATCCCATCTTTTTAGGTATACTATCAACAAGCCTACTGATATTTAAATAATAATATTTAATATATATATTTCTTCTTTCATGCAATCCTAACCTACAACTTGCAATCTAGTGAACACCTGTGGAACTACTCATTGTAAAAATTGTAAATAAATACCACTAATCTCAGTTACTACAAACATGCACTAAACACCAATATTTGTGTCACACACACAAAATTACCTACATTTCTACAGGTATTAGCTACTTTATCGCTATGATAATACCGAGCTCTTGGAACAACCAACCACTCGCTACTGCATCCACTAGCTTGTGATTAATTTTTTAATTTTCAGAAGAAATTGGTGACCTTTTCCTTTTTGTGCTTATTTTTAGTTCATTACAAGCTGAACTATCAACACTAAAACCTATAGCTGACTGAGCTCTCCATAAGCAATATTACATGATCGATCGACAAGGTGGAGCTTACTACAATACTCTTGCCATTGATGCTTTCATGGCCTGTACTTATAAACATGATATAGGCTTTTAGGCCTATGCCATGTCAAGAAAATAAGGTGAAATTCTTTATGTATTGCAGAGAACTTTGCTCTGCGTCATAAGAAGAAAATCCTGACTGTCCATGAGAAAGTCTTCTTAATTAATGAGCCATCTGGTGACGGACAAATGTACCATTTCCACTTCTATTATAACGTCTAAATTCAAAGCTCAGACCAGATGGCTCATTGTTCAAGAAGTCTTTCTTGTGCACAGTCGAGATTATCTTCTGATGACTGCAATGCGACCCTGATTTGATCAAGGAATGACGTTAGGCTAGCAGACACTATAGGGTGCCATAGCATGACAAGGAGGAAAAAACAAACAACAATAATACAAAACAGCAACACAGGAAAAAAAAAAAGACTTACCAGAACATGCATGGAAGTATGAATATTGTGGTGAATGGCCCATTACCCCCAAAGAAAGGTCTAAGATCTACAGGGTTCACTGAACTAGCTACCCAAAATATATAACACCATTTAAAAAAAAACACTATTATTCCTAAAATAATATTTACGTTACATAAAAATTGAAAACCTTTAGTGGTAGTAAATGCGTAAAATAGAAGGTTTTTCAGCTACTAAACAAGGTAAATGAAAAATTTTAAAATATAAATAAACAAATCTGAATTGATATAAATAAAAACTTTTCAACCAAAATGAAACGAAATTAAAATAAATATAGCTTTTTTAAAATGAACATCTTCAATTTACTTAACAACTAGGTAAGGAGCTCCTTAAACTAACATAAAATTTGTTTTCTTTACCCATACCTAACAAGGAGATGATGTTGAGTGTCTTAGGACAATTCATAGTGGAGGAATCTTACACCAGAACACGGTCAGAAAACAGTTCAATAACACATCACACGAAATTAAAATAATAGAACATCCCGACAAAAAAATATCTAACATATTAGCTGGCCCCAGATAAGAACATTATCAACACAAATTAATTAAACTCAAATCCCACATAAAATTTAACAGACAAGAAAACCAAGAAAATTAATATTCATAGTCTGTACAATCAAAACCACTGGGCGAGTTGACCGTGTGGTTAGGGGCGCGCGGCTGTGAGCTTGCATCTGCGAGATAGTGGATTCGAATCCCACTGTCGGCAGCGCTGAAGATGGTTTTCTGTGGTTTCCCATTTTCACACTGGGCAAATGCTGGGGCTGTACCTTAATTAAGGTCACGGTCGCTTCTTTCCAACTCCTAGGCCTTTCCTATCCCATCGTCGCCATAAGATCTATCTGTGTCATTGCGACGTAAAGCCACTAGCAATCAAAACCAAGTCAGATCAGGTAACACAATGCGTCAATTTATACCAAGAGTCAAAAACAATCTCTCGCCAGAACCAAAATCATAATAATCATAAGCGATGCCACGCAAGAACAGAAGCAATCCCCAGATAAGACAATAATGACACAGTTACGTAAAGCCCAGGGAGAGATAAGATAAACCAACAATGACACAGTACAGAATTAGTCCTGGCAGTACAAGATAATACAGCATTATGCCAAGCAGATAATGATACCGAATGTTAGAAAACCCTCCATCAAGGTATTGCATAAAACCCCACTAAACAATATATATTAAATGAATAATTTCTTGAGATAATTACAGTTTAAGATTACAAACTTGAAATTAAACCAACTTAAAATGTTGTATGTCCCAGAATTTACTTCAATATACAGAATGTTAGGGGTATACGTGCAGATATTTCTTGTAGCAATAGCGAACAATGTGACGAACCACTATCTATCAAAACTTTTAGTAATCTGCGGAAGTTATTTTCGAGAGCAAAGGGATACGATGTTTTTAGAATAGGTATTATGCCTTGTTCTGTGAATGAATAGCTTGCCGTTGATAACAGGCAAGTCACGCGCCATCCGTGCCAAACTGGTTCCTGTTTATGTTTAAGAGCAAATGTATTACTGTAACAGCTGAACGCTACCTATGCAATGCCACGAGATGTTACGTAATATACTTGCCAAACTGGTTTTATGTTTATGAGTAACTGAACTACGATAACGGCTGAAAACTGGTTTTATGTTTATGAGTAACTGAACTACGATAACGGCTGAAGGCTGCTATCAGTGTACACCATGTTACGTTACATTCTCGCCAGACTGGTTTTGTTGTTGTTAGTATTTAGTTTCCGTCTTAGGGGCTTCAGACAACCCTAGTTATCGGTTTCGGACCCTGGAGATGTATCAAATTGTCAGCGTTAATACTGGTTCATTTGCTGTTACGTCCTTTAGGGGATTGGGATATCTGTGGTCATCAGCCCCATGGTCTAGTGAGTATGGAAATGACCTGAAAACCTGTGTCGGTGCTGGACCTGTACGAGCGTGTGATATCATTATTGTCTGGGATAGGCGCGCCGGGACGTAAAATACGGTACTATCCCCGTTGTGCATTGCGTAAAGGTAGAAGAAAGAAGGCAGTCCCTTACGCCATTGAAAGCAAGCATGGGATTGAATTGAATTAGCGAAGCACAGCCAACGTTTTACTTCAAACGAATGATGGACATGTTATACAAATAAAAATAAATTAAACGTACCTACATTTCGTGCTTCCTGCCAGGCTGTGTGGCTCAGACGGTTGAGGTGCTGGCCTTTTGACTCCAACCTCGCAGGTTCGAACCTGGCCCAGTCCGGTGGTTTGTGAATGTGCTCAAATACGTCACACTCGTGCCGGTAGATTTAGTGGCACGTAAAAAGAACTCCTGCGCGACTAAATTCCGGCACCTCATCGTCTTCAAAAACCGTAAACGTAACGCAAATACCATTATCATTATTATTATTATTATTATTATTATTATTATTATTGTTACCGTGTTTTAGCGGTAGGTAGGCGTGAAAGAAGGTGCTGGGTGGTGAATGGATCTCAAGCTACTAAAGAGAAATTAATTTCAAAATTTAACAAGGTTATATTTTCTTTTCAAAACAAAGATATAACAAGCATGGCAGGTACAATGTAGCAAATCAACGGGGAGTCACAATATTTACAGGATTTGGGCTTCGAGCCCCGAAAACACAATGCTTGGGCAATCAGCCCAGTTTTTCCTCAAAGACACTAGTTCCAACAGAGGGGCAGAAAACCCCATTCATACCTCGGAGCCCTTGCTCCAAATTACACTAAAAAGCCTCCACGAGGCATATGACACTCGATTTTCAAAAGAGCCCCACGCTCTCAAAATTTAAGCCTCTCAAAGGCTACACCAAACTCCACCTTCAAGTTGTCCTCAACGGACCAAAACACAGGGGAGAAATACCCAATCTACTGAGGTCTAATAAAAGAAGGTTAATTACGTGACCTCTAAAATCACAATTTGAGAGGAGGCGAACTTGCACTCCTTAATACACTTTGTTTCTAAGACCTACGTTGGCTCTTAGGCCGCTGATGCAAGGGCTAATCCCATACTACTGAGGTGACTTAAGAAAACACAAACTTACATTACATTACTGAAGAATAGGTTGCGAAAAATAAGTTCACCTCAAAACAATGTGAGTGGGAGCTCGAGAGGGTTAAGCACTCTCTATCCCGATATGTAGTTTGAAAGATAGAATAGATACCAGTTGCTTTTACATTTGAAAGGAAAGTTACATGGTGGAAGACCTAGAACCCGCCGCGAGAGTTAAACTGCCAACTCTAGCTAGAAAAGATGTTATTAAGAGGCCATTACCTGAAGTTGAACAGCTGGTGAAGAAAGAGGCGCTTCCCGCCTCCTGCTATGTACTTTACACACTGAGAGATGGAACAAAAGTGGCCTGGAGACCCTAAAATCAGCAGTTTAAATACCCTCGCGGAAGATTCTAGTCGTTAGGGGAAAGAAAACACCCTCCCTCAAACTTTTTATTGGTTCGGGAAAAGAAACCCCTACATAGAGGAAAAAGAAACACATTATTGGTGGAAAATTAATTAAAGAAATTCGGGATTGGCTAGATCCAAACTAGGGGGAAAAAGAGGGGTATACAGCCAACTTAAACAATGACAGAAGGAAATTTAACAAAGAACAAACTCTTGAAATAAAAATTTCTCCAACAAAATAGTTCTTTGACTCCGCACTAGGTCGCACTATTGTTGATCTTCAGTAGTGTCCTCTAGAAGAGAAAGTTCACACTTCTTACTTCAAGCGAAACAAAAACACATCAAAAGTGACACAGTTCAAAAACTCAAAATTTTCCACGTGGTGACATCTTCTGAGAAAGTAGAGAATTAATAGAGTAGATAAAGTTCAACCTTCCTCCAGAAGAGGAGTTTCAACTGGCGCAACTTTTAAATAAACGGTGTAGAGGTGTACCGCCCGGTACAGACCTCCCCCCCCAAAAGTTCCTCCAAGGGGTAACACAGAAGAACATAAACTTTTGTTTGAAAATAAGTTCCAAGTTTTGATGTTGAGATTAAGATAACTTGCAGAAGTATTTGAGAAATTTCTTAATTCGGTTCCAAAATTTTGTTGTTGCAGGTGAAGTAAAGTCTTTATGTTTGTAAAAGTTGAATTTCTGAAGATAAACATTTAATACTTGAAATTGAAGGAAAAATTTGCAATGTCCACCAAATATTGCTGTTGAATTCCCATGAAGCGGAATTAAGGTTGAACAGAAATGTCTATGTAGTTGATGTAGGCTAAGTTGAATGGCCAGACCGGCCGTTGCAGCTTGCGTCCAACGGAGGCCGCTCGGACCCCTCAAGTACCCTGAGATACCGCTCGCCCGCACTATGAGGGGAGCAGAGGTGTTGAAGTACGCCGCGCCCGCGGTGAACAGATACAGGCTGCGGGCATGTAGCAGGTCGTGCGCCGCACATTAGCCTTGGCCGGGAGGTGAGCTCCGGCTCGCCGTGCACATGTCGTTTTCGCTGGAGAGGAGGGGGCCCATCCCCCTCCCCAGTCGCTGCACGGCGCTGCGCGGCTGCGGGGGCGCTGAAACATTAAAGCTAGGCGGCAGAATTGTGTTGGACCATCATGTTTCTTTTAAGGGCACAGGCATGAAAAGAGATTGAGGGGCCAGCGGCGTGCAGATATCCATGGCATTTCATCTAAGCCAGCCACTGAGTGTAGTGGAGCAGGAGACGGGAGCGTGGTAATGGCCGTGGAAGGGACAGAATGGCAGTTTAACGGATCGGGGCAGGTTGTACAAAAGGCTTACATCTAAAACCAAAATATTACAGAAGGGGCCGAATGCCTTAAAAGTGAAACTCAAAAAAAATATAACCTTCATATCCTTTCAAAATAATATGAAGCAAGTTAACACAGAATTTACACCGGTTTCACCTGGGACAGGTGAACTCTAAATATCCTCTCGGTGGCTGGATTACTTAACAATAAGGTAACCGGTGTGAGAAAATCGAGAACGACACAAGGCCCATGAAATCTGGGGGCAAGCTTGCCCGCGGGAACAAAATTTTTGACCATAACCTGGTCGCCTACCTTCAAAGGGGTGGGTCTCCGTCCACGATCATACCTTTCCCTAACCTTTTCATGAGATACCTTAAGATTGGCTTTAGCCTTCTTCCAAAGATCTTTAATATTATCCGGATCTATTGTCTCGGGCAGAATGTCACTCAGAGACCAGAGGTTAGAGAGCGGCGTGTTGGGAACAAACTTAAACATCAAAGAAGCTGGAGTAAACTTGTGTGATTCATGAACCGCTGAATTCAAAGCAAAAGCTAACCAATGCAGGGACGTGTCCCACCTAGAATGATCTTCATGATGATAGGCAATAAGTGCGGACCTGAGATTACGGTTAACCCGTTCAGCCAGAGATGGTTGAGGGTAATAAGCAGAAGTGGTTACATGAGAGATGGACAAGTCAAAACAGAATTTACGAAAAAGATTTGATGTGAACGCCTTAGCATTATCAGATACAATATATTGGCACGGACCAAAGGAAGCAAAAATAGAATTTAGACAGGTAATGGTGGACTGAGCGGTAGCCAGCTTAGTCGGAAATAACCAAGAAAATCGGGTAAAACCATCTACACATACAAAGATGAATTTGTTGGCATTTCCCTTCGACTGGGGGAAGGATCCTACATAATCAATATACAGGCGTTCCATGGGGCGCGACGCTTGACGAGAAGACAAAAGGCCTACTTTAGTGGACATGGTGGGTTTACTGATCAAACAAGATTTACAAGCTTTTACAAGTTCACGGATTTCACCGTCCATACCTTTCCAGATGAACATTTCACGAATCTTCTCACGAGTTTTAAAGATTCCAAGATGCCCTCCTAATGGGGTCTCATGATAATACTTGAAGATCATAGGTACAAGAACAGCTGGAACGACAACTTTCATCATCCTATCATGCCTCGATGGGCAACATAGAACACCATTCCTCAGAACATAAGGGACAACATGTTCCCCAGAAGAAAGGGTTTCCATTATCGGAGCCAGCGTCGGATCTTCACGTTGGTATTTCTCAATATCCCTAAAAAGCATGGGAGCATCTGTTAAGATGGCATTAACACCAGATAGTATGGACTCGGGAGGTGATGAACTGTCGACCGTTTCGTGGGTCTCGACGTCGTTATGAAACATACGGCTGAGTCCATCAGCAACAACATTTTCGGTACCTCTGATATGTCTAACCTCAAACTGGAAGGCGGAAATACGAATAGCCCAGCGGGCTATACGACCAGTACGACGCGGCCTACCTAAGACCCAGCTTAAGGCTTGATTATCTGTCTCCAGGTCGAATTTAACGTGTTCCAGATAGAGACGGAACTTTTCTAAGGCAAATAAGACTGCCAAACCTTCAAGCTCATAGATGGAATACTTGGCTTCTTGAGCCGACAATGTCCTAGACGCATAGGCGATGGGTCGCCTCCCTAGTTCAGTCTCTTGAAGAAGGACTGCAGCTACTGCTGACGACGACGCGTCGGTTTGGACGATGAATTTCTTCGAGAAATCAGGCATAGCAAGTACAGGGGCATTACAGAGAGCTAATTTAAGATCTTTGAAAGCGGCTTGTTGAGAAGGTCCCCACTCGAATTTGATGCCTTTCCTACGAAGAAGGTTTAAGGGCGCCGCTCTATTAGCAAAGTTAGGAATGAACTTTCTGAAGAAATTCACCATACCAATGAACCTGGCGATACCTTTAATGTCCTTGGGAGGTTTAAAATCACGGATGGCCTGTGTTCTAGAATGATCGACTGCTACACCATCAGGTGACACAATATGCCCTAGGAAAGACATAGAGGGCTTAGCAAAGGCAACCTTGGACAACTTAACAGTTAACCCAGCCTTACGAAGGCGATCGAGAACTTCTCGCAAATGATCTAGATGTTCTTCAAAAGTCTCTGAAAATACGACAACATCATCTAAATAGTGATATAAGTACTCGAATTTGATGTCGGAGAAGACCCTATCTAGTAGCCTAGTAAGCACAGCTGCCCCCGTGGGGAGCCCGAAAGGCACGCGGTTGTATTCATATAAATTCCAGTCCGTGGCAAACGCTGTAAGGTGTTTAGACTCTTCGGCAAGGGGAATTTGATTATAGGCCTGATTCAAGTCCAAGATAGTGAAGAACTTGGCCTTACGAAACCATGAAAAACAAGAATGAAGGTCAGGAAGGGGCACAGATTGCAACACCACCTTCCGATTGAGAGCCCTGTAATCAATGACAGGCCTGAAGCCTCCTTGGGGTTTCGGGACTAGAAAAATAGGCGAAGAATACGCTGACTTAGAGGGCCTAATAATACCATCCTTCAACATCTGATCGATGATTTCTTTCAGAGCTTTCATTTTAGGAGGAGACAGCCTATAAGGTGGAAAGCGAACAGGAATCGAATCCGTGACCTCAATTTTGTATTCAATAAGGTCAGTAACACCAAGAGTATCAGAGAACACCTCGGGAAACGACTGACACAATTTGCGAATACTATCAGCCTGCTCCTCAGGTAGATGTCTAAGGTCTAACAACATCTCATCCTGGGTAGGCGAAATAGATGAACATGATGCAGAATTACACTTTAATAGAGGGATTTTACAGTTAGAGGCAAATTTGAATGTGCACGACTTACTCTGAAGATCGAGCACAAGACCAGTGTGAGACAGGAAGTCCGCTCCCAGTATGATGGGGCAAGACAAATGCTTGGCCACAAACAATTTGAATTTCCATGTAAATTTAAAAACACGAATTTTGACATGTAAGGAACCTAGAATTTCTAATGGAGATGAATTAGCCGAAACATATTTAACAGGAGATGAGTCATAGTTAGGGAGTTTACAAACAGATTTCAATTTAGAATACCATTCAGCCGAAATAATTGAACAAACACTGCCTGAATCTAAGAGAGCTGTTATAGGCTCGTTATTTAACTCAATCTTAAGAAAAGGAACAGGTGCGGGGGTATCCGCCGCAATCCTAAGACACTCTCTGGGGCATTCAAAAAATGAATTTGAAGATTGCTCATTCCCTGAATTCTTGACCTTTTTGCCCGGGGCTGAGCCTTGGAAAGCAGAATTAGTCGACTCAGCCGAAGCCGTTAGTCACTTTTTATTATTGGCATAGGTGGAATTTGCACCAGAAGTTGAGCAGGAGGGGGTGCTATTGGAGTTTGGGCAATTCTTGGCGATATGTGAGAAGGCCCCACACTTAAAACAGCCTTGTGATGACCCTGCTCCATTCCTTGTCCCACTTGACTTGATCAGTGGACACTTGTTACGCAAATGGTCAGGCGACCCGCACGCATAACATTTACGGGGATTGACTGGTCGGCGAGGTGGAGGCCGAGTGTTACTAAAAGAAGGCGGGGGTTCTTTTGCCACGCGCAAGGAATCGGCATACCTAACTCCTTCCGCAGAGACGGCTAACGCTTCAAGTTCAGAGAACGTTTGCGGGCACGCCGCGAAACACAAATATGACCTATAGGGAGGTGAAATTCCCTCTACAATAGCCTGTACAATCTGATCTTCAGGAAAGTGCAGAGCAAACACCCTAGTGTAGAATTTGATATCTTGTACGAAATCAGCCAAGTTTTCATCCAAGCGCTGTACACGGTAATAGTACTTCTGAATCAGGGAGGACCTGGCCCTAGCCGGGATAAAGTTAGCTAGCAAATGGGCATGGAAATCCTCAATAGATGATTGCTCGGCAATGGCTCTTACGATTTTATCAGAGAGAATACCAATAGCATACGGATAGATAATTTGCAAGATTTGACATGGCGAAAGAGAAAAAACAAGAGCATGATCCTGAAATTCCACTAGAAATCTTAAAAATGAAATTACATCACTAGTGGTGTTGACAGAAAACTTAGAGATACCTCTTAGCAACATTGCCAATGGATGAGGCAAGCTGCTAAACCCAGGTGACATAGTAGGTAAAGGTTTCAATGGCAACGAAGTTAAATCAGAACGGATGTTACTCAATGATGCACGGCGTTCAGACCCGCTGTCTAATGGGGCAGAGATAGTTTGAGCAGTTATGGTTTTCCTATTGACTTCTCCCTGAGGAGGCTCTTCCTCGTTACCTACATTCACCGTGGCGGGTGGATCAGTTTTGGGAGGAACTTCGCCGGTTAGCAATTGAGTGACCTTATTAGACAATTCAGAAATAGTTTCAAGGAGCGTATTAGCGTCCTTCCTCTGAACGTCATTCACCTTTAGAGACAACAGATCATTAACTCTATTTGCAAAGTGATACAGCCTGCCTTGCACCCGCTTAATTTGATTAGGAGACGGATCGTTTTCATCAAAAAAGCTGACTACAGATGCTAGCCCAGTAATATTCTCGACGATCGTGGAAAGAGAGTCATCAATTTCTTTCTCTCCCAAATTGGGGATGGAAATGGGCAAATCAAGGGACTCTCTAAGCTTGTTGGTGTCGATTGCAACCGTGCCTCCAGATTGCACATTTCTAATAGTTAACTCGTATATCAACTCCTCTTTGCGCAAATAGTTAAGGAGGAGAACATCACGAGGGCCGGGCATGATGACAGAACAATTTTGAAAAACTCAAAAAATTCCAGCAACGGAGAAAATTGTTAGAGTTCGAATCAAAGCAATGTTTAGCCGACAAAAGGGGCTAAACTGAGACCCATTCAACCACGCTCTGCTACCACTTGTTACCGTGTTTTAGCGGTAGGTAGGCGTGAAAGAAGGTGCTGGGTGGTGAATGGATCTCAAGCTACTAAAGAGAAATTAATTTCAAAATTTAACAAGGTTATATTTTCTTTTCAAAACAAAGATATAACAAGCATGGCAGGTACAATGTAGCAAATCAACGGGGAGTCACAATATTTACAGGATTTGGGCTTCGAGCCCCGAAAACACAATGCTTGGGCAATCAGCCCAGTTTTTCCTCAAAGACACTAGTTCCAACAGAGGGGCAGAAAACCCCATTCATACCTCGGAGCCCTTGCTCCAAATTACACTAAAAAGCCTCCACGAGGCATATGACACTCGATTTTCAAAAGAGCCCCACGCTCTCAAAATTTAAGCCTCTCAAAGGCTACACCAAACTCCACCTTCAAGTTGCCCTCAACGGACCAAAACACAGGGGAGAAATACCCAATCTACTGAGGTCTAATAAAAGAAGGTTAATTACGTGACCTCTAAAATCACAATTTGAGAGGAGGCGAACTTGCACTCCTTAATACACTTTGTTTCTAAGACCTACGTTGGCTCTTAGGCCGCTGATGCAAGGGCTAATCCCATACTACTGAGGTGACTTAAGAAAACACAAACTTACATTACATTACTGAAGAATAGGTTGCGAAAAATAAGTTCACCTCAAAACAATGTGAGTGGGAGCTCGAGAGGGTTAAGCACTCTCTATCCCGATATGTAGTTTGAAAGATAGAATAGATACCAGTTGCTTTTACATTTGAAAGGAAAGTTACATGGTGGAAGACCTAGAACCCGCCGCGAGAGTTAAACTGCCAACTCTAGCTAGAAAAGATGTTATTAAGAGGCCATTACCTGAAGTTGAACAGCTGGTGAAGAAAGAGGCGCTTCCCGCCTCCTGCTATGTACTTTACACACTGAGAGATGGAACAAAAGTGGCCTGGAGACCCTAAAATCAGCAGTTTAAATACCCTCGCGGAAGATTCTAGTCGTTAGGGGAAAGAAAACACCCTCCCTCAAACTTTTTATTGGTTCGGGAAAAGAAACCCCTACATAGAGGAAAAAGAAACACATTATTGGTGGAAAATTAATTAAAGAAATTCGGGATTGGCTAGATCCAAACTAGGGGGAAAAAGAGGGGTATACAGCCAACTTAAACAATGACAGAAGGAAATTTAACAAAGAACAAACTCTTGAAATAAAAATTTCTCCAACAAAATAGTTCTTTGACTCCGCACTAGGTCGCACTATTGTTGATCTTCAGTAGTGTCCTCTAGAAGAGAAAGTTCACACTTCTTACTTCAAGCGAAACAAAAACACATCAAAAGTGACACAGTTCAAAAACTCAAAATTTTCCACGTGGTGACATCTTCTGAGAAAGTAGAGAATTAATAGAGTAGATAAAGTTCAACCTTCCTCCAGAAGAGGAGTTTCAACTGGCGCAACTTTTAAATAAACGGTGTAGAGGTGTACCGCCCGGTACAATTATTATTATTATTATTATTATAGACTACTCGCCAATAATGTCTGCCCAAAAATACTTCTCATCGTTTATAACTATGGATCTCTACAGTTGTATAATGTCCTAAATATGATGATTTTCAAAATTGGCTTTACGTTGCACCGACACAGATAGGTCTTATGGCGACAATGGGACAGAAAAGGGGTAGAAGTGAGAAGGAAGCATTCGTGGCCTTAATAAAGGTTCAGCTCCAGCATTTTCCTGATGTGAAAATGGTAAACCACGGAGAACCATCTTCAGGGCTGTCGACAGTGGAGTTCGAACCAGTATCTCCCCAATGAAAGTTCACAATTTCGCGCCCCTAACCGCACGACCAACTTACTCCAAGCTCTAATGCCGGGCTGAGTACCTCGGACGATAGAGCGCTGGTATTCTGATCCCATCTTGGCAGGTTCGATGGAGGCTCAGTTCGGGGGTATTTGAAGGTCCTAAAATACGCCAGTTTCGTGTCTATAGATTTACTTGCATTAAAAAAGCCCTGCGGTACAACATTCCGGCTCTTCGGCGTCTCAAAACCCGTCAATGTAGTTATTGGGACGTAAAAAATTACATTATTATTTCGTGCTTGCAAACGAAAAGCATATGTGTAATGGTAAAATAAAGCATTATAATTTACTGGTGCCTTTGCAGTGCTTAATAAATTTATGAAAATAAAAGTGCCCAGTCTGAGTTGCTCAGTCTGTTAAAGCACTGGTTTCTTGGTTCCAACTTAGCAGGCTCGATCTTGGGTCAGTCCGGTGGTATTTGAAGGTGCTCAAATACGTCAACCTCGTGTCGGTAGATTTACTGGCACGTAAAAAGAACTCCTGCGGACTAAATTACAGCGCCTCCAGAAACAATACGAGTAGTTAGTGGGACGTAAAGCAAATAACATTACCGTTATTATTATCATTATTATTATTATTATTATTTTCAGTCTTATTATTATTGCTACTACTCATATTGAACTTCTCCTTATTACTGTTTTCCCCCTCCGATTATTATTATTATTATTATTATTATTATTATTATTATTATTCAGCTGTTAATATTTTCGTCTTATTCCTCTTTTTACTCTCCTTTTAAGTCATATACTTGTTATTTATATTTGATGTTTTGTTATTAATATTATTGTTATTTTAACATTATTATTATTTTTATTATTTAGATTTAGTTGCTCTTTTAAGTTAAGATGTACCATTGTGAGACCTCCATTTATTTATAACTTCTCTTTAGCTTCATGTGACACAATACTTTTTCCGTCTTTAATTCACCTTTTGTGTCGTGTGCCGGTGTACTTCTATGTTTCTGTCCTGTGCTTCAAGACAGTGCTGCAAGATCTGTGTTTGTTTCCCCAGCCCGGGTTGTGTTTCGTTTCTCATATGTCACACTTACATCTTACGTTCTGTTACATGTTTACGTTTGGCCTTGTGATACATCGCCTTTAATCTGCTCTGTAGCCTTTAAGAGTGTAGCATGGTCAATGACCTCAGTGCTTGTTTTGTTCACATATCTGGACTAAGAACTCGTCTTACTCGGCCCAGCAAGTTCAAGGCCAGCCACTTCTGTCTGTTTGTTTGTTTATTTACCCATGTATGTATGTCAACATTGTACTATTTCAACATCGTACCATGAAAATTTACTCAATAAACGGGGTGCTTGGGGGTCTCTGTCCTGGGTGGGGTGCTCTGCGGGCCTCCTCTGGGGTCCGTGTTGTTGCTGCGGTTACCTCTCTGCGAGGTCAGGTATTTACTAACATATACCCGGTTTCATCAACACATGTTAAATATATACTAACAAGTAGTTAGTTAATACGGAGTTAAAAATTTAACATCTTGTTAGGTTTCTTGCGTTTCATCAAACTTTTCTTGTGAAATGTTAACTAATCGACTGTTAACTCTCCCTGTATTGGGAACTGGTGCGTATCAAGGAGTCAGTGGTACGAAAATGCTGTTTTACAGCGCGCTCCGATGCGCTTTTGTTTGAGCACAGCTGTAAAATATGGCGCGTGAAGTGAAACGGAATCGTAGTTCTTATTTTTCCTTCTTCGAAAAAGAGTTGTTAATTGAATTAGTTAGTAAATATATAGAAATTATTGAGTGCAAGCGCACAGATGGCTTGACGATAAAAGAAAAGGACGAGGCGTGTGTGAAAGTCCGCGAGGTTTTCAATGGGGTTAACAGATACTTTTGTAGCGGGTATCCACTGTCACCTAACAAAATCACTTCATTAATTGTCCCACTTCAAACTGTGCTCCGATATGGGAGTTATTAAATATTGTATTGTCGTGTGCAGAACCAGACCACCTAGCAAGTAAATCCCTGATTTGGAGGTTAGGCTCACTAATCACCTGAACATTAACCTATAATATACCTTCCGATTACGACATATTTCGGCCCAATTGCCTCCAGGTGATTGGATTCTTACATGTGTGCATTCTATTGCACCTAGAACAAACACCAGGAAAACGGCTTATTTCATAGAAGTCGCGGATAATTTACTGACGCTCTTCTACTGAAGGAAAGGTTATATACCTCTTTATCATGGATGTTATTGCTGCACACGCTCTACTAACAGTGGCTTTAGAAATTCCAGCATTGTCTCCGACCATTGTGTGAGCATAAAATCGTAATATTATCAGTACCTGCAACATTGGAGAAAGAGGCAAGTTTCTCTTCGTAGGATATTCCAAACTTACTCGAATTTCGTCAACAATCTTAGCAACGACTATTTTCGATAACCTTTGTCTATTAAGAAATTTTGTATCCATCAAATTTTCAAAGTCATTACGTCGCTGAACGTTTCTTCGACCATGATTATTGTGTAAAAGATCTAAATAGAGATTCCGCGTCTAAAGGGAGATTCACAGCAGCCATTTTGGAACAGGTTGCTAAATGCTAATGTTAGCCATTTAACATGGGAAATTGCTGATGTTAACTTTAATACGCAGTTTAACATTTGTTAACGTTAACAGTTGTTGATGAAACGCAAATTTTCTTAAATCGTATGTTAAAATGATTTAACACCTTGTTAAGTACTAACATGTGTTGATGAAACCGGGCCTGCAATTCAATTTACTGTATGTACATGACATACGTTCAACTTGAATTATTTCATCCTCACAACTCTATTTCCGTACTCCATGACCCAAGAGCCACACACGTAGCTGACAGCCCACCCACCCCTCTACGAGGTGTGGGAATGAAATAACTAATTTGATTGATTTTTTTCCTATTTCAGTAGTGATGAATATAAAACAAGCATTTTATTGAATTTTTATACGTGTTAATGATGATGATGATGATTGCTGTTTTAAGGTCATCGGCCCTTAAAACGCAAAGTGTCTTCTGTTTTAACTCGTAGTGAATAAGAAACAAAGTATAAATTGCTCGAACACACGTAAAGATCCAAAACCACATGCAGGGTAGGATTGAAGGACTGCCGAAATGCGTTCAAGGTGAATATCTAGCGTTTTAACAAGCACGTCTTCCGTGTGTTGTGTTCAGCTTTCGGCACGTAGAAGGCACTCGTGCACTGAAATTCTCGATTTATAATTTTTGTTACCGGTACATCAATTTTCCTGCTCGGATTTATGAGAATATCGAACTATCGAGACTCAAAATACTATATCGATACTGTACTGATCGTCGCCATAAGACCTATCTGTGTCGGTGCGACGTAAAGCAACTAGCAAAAAAAAAAAAAAAAAAAATACTGTACTGTACTCCCAAGCCATTACGTTGCAGAAATGGCGTAACATCTGACATACCAAAGTAAAACTCCTAGCAATTGTTCAAAGTGATACCCTGGGCTTGCCTGCAGGCTTCACTTCTTCGAATCCAGTTGCGACGCATTCGAGCCTAGACACCAGGGTTATTCAGAATATCCTCTGCTGCTTAAACAATACGTTCACGGAAGTCATCCGAAGTGGTTACTTTGTGTTTCATGTTCCCCAGACATAAAAATCCATTGGAATAAGGTCTGGAGATCTGGCTGGCCAATTGATAGTTCCACATCGTCCTGTTCACCGTTGAGGAAATGTCTGCACCATCGTGTAAAATCCAGGGGCTGCCTGGCCGAGGCGGTAAAGGCGTGCTCGTTTCACCCAGCAGGACGTGGGTTCGAATCCCCGTCAGTAAGTCTTAAAATTTAAGATTTCCAATTCCGGAGGTGCATATGGCCCTGAAGTTCTCTCAGCTTACACCATAAGTGAGTACCAGGTTAATTACTGGGGGCAAAGGCGGCCGAGCGTAGAGCTAACCACTCTACTCGATCACGTGCCGCGGTTACGAATGGTGGAAGCCTTTACCTTCCACCCCTCCAAGGGCAGCCAACGGCCGTAGCCGTGTTGAAACACCGGATCCCGTGAGATCTCCGAAGTTAAGCAACATTGGGCGTGGCCATGTGTTGGATGGGTTGCCACGCGCTGTTGGTGGGGGGTAAGGGAATGAAGGAGCGGAAAGGAACTGGCCACCCTATCGCACGTAAACTCCGGCTCAGGAACACCTCTGCGGAGGTTCGGACCTGCCTTCGGGCAGAATAACCCTTACCTACCTCCAAGGGCCTTCATGGCCTGTATGGTGATGACTTTGCTTTGCTTTTTATTGTGGAAAATCCACGTGGTTCTGCGTAGTCGAAGCGACACGTCCTCTGAAAGCTCCAGTAACGTACTCTATCTACAGGAGCAAGGTAACATTAATAAAAAGATGATTAGTCCACGTAACCGACCCCCTACTACAGCCATCCGGGTATTAATTCATAACCGGTGCTGGAATGGGGATATTCCACAGCCCATGAGTGGGATATAGTGGGTTCGAACCCCTCTGTCGGCAGCCCTAATGATGGTTTTCCGTGGTTTGCCATGTTCACACCAGGCAAATGCTGGGGCTTTCCTTAATTAAGGCCACGGTTGCTTCTTCACGGTCTTAGCCCTTTCCCGTCCCGTCGTCGCTGTAAGATCTATCTGTGTCGTGGCCCTCGTAAAAAGATACTGCACCCGTTGAAGGTGGTCAGGATGCACTCGCTCTTCATGCAATGTCCTACGTATGGTCTAAGTTGGTACACCAACGGCTCGTGTTATACTACGCGTACGGCGCCCGGGATCATCGTTTACTATTGTCAGGATGTCTTCTTCCGCGTCTAGATTACACGTGGCCGTTAAGCCCTCGTTTTTCAAAGCGCGATGTAACACAACCTGTATCGCGAATACGCTGCAGTACAGCAATTATCGTTGCTTGGTTCGGCACCTGTCTGTTGGGAAGCCTTTCCCAATAGGTTCATGGAGAGCGACCCGTGTTCTGTTCTGCCACACGATACACTAGCAGCAAATCATGGTATTCGTGGTATTCATGCACTGGCATTATTCAAATACTACTACTACTACTACCACTGACGCTACTACTACGAAGTAACTCGCGTACTAGTACGGTCGATAATTCTCATCTCTGACAGCTGTTATTCAGGTCAAGGTCAGACAGACAGCTCATACCTCCAGTCCGGTTTCATGTAGGGGCGGGAACCAGTCCAACCACATCCCCGTCGCTAGGAACAGCAGACAACCGAACCGGCACGTGACAGGTCTAGTGTTTTTGTCGAATTTCTTGCGTGGAATATTCTCCCACAGTGTGATTTCAATATCATGAATTTTTGGGAGCCCATCTCGCCGGATGCAGAAACAGCCCATGTTGACGTGTACGTAAATAAAGTTTCTTACCTCAACGAAAGAATGCATGGGATAGGATTTCCAAATGAGTAGTATCGGAATTGAATTGTCAAAGCACATCGAACGTTTTGCTTCACACCAATAATGGACATGTTATAAAAATAAATAAATTAAACGTACCTTCCTTTCGTGCTTCCAAATGAAAAGAACATGTTTAATGGCAAATTAAAGCATTCTAGCTTACTGCTTCTTTTGCAGTGCCTATTGAACGTATCAAAATTAACGTTGCCAGGCTGAGTGGCTCGGACGGTTCAAGCACTGATTTCATGAACTTAGCAGGTTCGATCCTGGCTCAGTCCGCTGGTATTTGAAGGTGCTCAAATACGTCCACTTCTGATCGGTAGATTTACAGGCACATTAAAGAATACCTGTGGGCAAAATTGCGACACCGCGCGCCTCGATTGGCACGTAAACATTTATTATTATTATTATTATTATTATTATTATTATTATTATTATTACTGGGCGAGTTGGCCGTGCGATTAGGAGCGCGCGGCTGTCAGCTTGCATCCATCGTAAAGCCACTGGCAATATTATTATAATAACTGTGTTAGTGTATTTTTACTAATTATTATGAAAATAAAAGTTAATCGCCCCACTCAAACTTCGTAGCTCGTAATCTGTCAGAAAACGCTAAATAAAATAGTGCACTTTTAACAAGCCTGAATTATTATGAATATTATAATTGCAGACATGTCTCCGAAATTACCGAAACATGTACATACAAATTGTTTTACGTCGCACCGACACAAATAGGTCTCACGGCGACGATGGGAGAGAAAAGGGATACAAGTGGGAAGGAAGCGTTCGAGGCCTTAATAAAGGTACAGTCCCAGCATTTCCCTGATGTGGAAATGGAAAACTACGTAAAACCATCTTCCCTGCTGCCGACTGTGGAGTTCGAACCCACTATCCCCAGAATGCAAGCTCACAGCTGCGCGCCCCTAACCGCACGACCAAAAGCTCTAATGCCGGTCTGAGTAGCTCGGGCGATAGAGCGTTGGTCTGCTGATCCCACCTTGGCAGGTTCGAAGGCGGCTCAGTTCGGTGGTATTTGAAGTTCCTGAAATACGCCAGTCTCGTGTCTGTGGATTTACTTGCGTTTGAAAAATACTGTGGTACAAAATTCTGGCACTTCAGCGTCTCCGAAAACAGTGAAAATTAGTTAGTGAAACGTAAATACATTATTATTGTTATTATTATTATTATTAGTAGTAGTAGTAGTAACATTATTATTACAGAAGTTTTAATTAAACGGGTCCATTACAGTCAACATTTTACCTATCGGCACTTACTGTCCAGTAATAAGCCTTCTGTCCGCCTCTGTGGTGTAGTGGTTAGTGTGATTAGCTGCCACTCCCCGGAGGCCCGGGTTCGATTCTCAGCTCTGCCACGAAATTTGAAAAGTGTTACGATGGCTGGAACGGGGTCCACTAAGCCTAATGAGTAGAGGTGGTTCGATTCCCACCTCAGCCAACCTGAAAGTGGATTGCCGTAGTTTCCTACTTCTCCAGGCAAATGCCGGTATGGTACCTAACTTAAGGCCATGGCCGCTTCCTTCCCTCTTCCTTGTCTAGCCCTTCCAATCTCCCCAGCTCCCCACAAGGCCACGGTTCAGCATAGCAGGTGAGGCCGCCTGGGCAAGGTACTGGTCATTCTCCCCAGTTGTATCCCCCCCGACCCAATGTCTCACGCTCCAGGACACTGTCCTTGAGGCGGTAGAGGTGGAATCCCTCACTGAGTCCGACGGAAAACCAACCCTGGAGGGTAAACAGATTAAGAAAAAGAAGAATAAGCCTTCTATTACAAATGCCCGGCGGCAATTCCACAGTAACTCTTTTTCCCATGTTCACGCATGGATGCAGCTACGATTTTTGAAATTTGTCTCATTAATAACAATTTCACTGAATACTTATAGCCTTTTCTTTCAGTGTCCACCGTCCTTTCATTGACCTGAAAAGTTTATGAATAAGCATAGACATCTCGCATTGTCTATTGTCAGAAATTCATCGTAGACTGTCGCAATAACAGCACAGAAATGTTGCGCCCATTTTTCATTTACTTATTAATTATTTCCTTTCATTTTGTCAGCTTGGATCACTGAGTAATGCCACTGGCGTCTTATAAATCACACACAACTACACAACGCTTGATTCACATGTATGTGCTGGTAGGGATCTTTGACGTCACTGTAAGGATTCTGTATATATTCCACACAGAGTACCCTAGAACGGTTTTCGAGTGCAGCAAGTGGCCTGTCAAGTGAGTCAACCCCTCCTACTTGCCAAGCCTGTAGGGGAAGTGCACAACAACATGTGTTGGCCTGCGATAAGAAACAGGTTCAACAAGCCCTATACTCTGCTACTGTACTTCCACTATGCGTGGACAGAATGACATGGCCGGCGTATCCTGCTACGGCCGTTCAAAACACATTAGGTCCTGAAATATTTGGCTCAGTTATGGGCAGACTTATAGGACAGGGTAAAAAGTACATAGCACTTATTGTGAGATGTATTTTTCTTTGCCGACTAGCTTAATATCTGCACGTATACCCCTAACACTCTGTGTATAGGGACAGAAATCTGGTATTTAATATGAAGCTCTGATTAACTGTAAGCTATAAATATAAAAGGGATATATAACTTTACTAGGCTAAAATTAATTAGTAATAATAATATTAAGTAAAAAACTGTGACCAATAGTATTATGCAGCGCACACGAGCATAATGGAGTCGAAATATTTGAATGAAAATCTATTAAACCAGAACAGAAGGAGAAAATAAAATTTAACACGAACACTGGCAAGTATTACATAGAAACGGCCAGCAATAAATTAGATATAGCAACAACACATGCCTGAAGGAAATAATACCAAGAAACACACGCCAGACGAGCAGAATAAAAATATCACAGGGGAAAGAAAATCAGAAAGGTCAAAGCAAATTTTAAGGTTACAAGTCAAACAATATCATATCATTTAAATGTTACCAAACATGGCACATAAACGACGTACAGAGAAGAGATTACTGGCCTAGAAAATCCCACCACAAGAAGCACACAAATAAAATAAATGACAAATAAAAAACTATTACATTACCAGAAGAAGTATTATAAAATGAGTACTTACATCGTAGTGAGATATTCCAAGGTAACTTACTGGTAATCAACCTATGTGCTATAAACACTTAAAAAGGGGAGTATTAACAAATAAAAACAAAATCAGTTACAACTACATATCAATGTTAGAAGCGAACAATAAACTAATCCCTAAAAGGGATTTACACTATGTTTTTAACCGACACCAGTTGGCTGATGCTCCATATTAGAAGATTGGAAGTTGGCCATGGCTACAAACTGTCCACTCGCTACCAGTTCTCACAGCAGACACACACTTTATGAGGTAGCCCGCGTGAAGCGGTAAAGTCTAGCAATATTTGCGCGCTCTGGAGATCAGAGTCAGTACACAATACTAGTTCCACTGTTCATGGATAGGGGGCCTCAGAATACGCTTTACAGTCCGATGCACACACGTATTGCCAACATGGAAATGCCAGGCGCTCAATACATTTTGTCATATAAGGTTAGCTGTGCCCTGCCGACATGTAGTTCACATATATGGCTTCTCATTTATATGGTCAGATCCACATTATTTATATTGATACTATCTTAATGCCACATGACGCAGAGCAAATTTCTCTGTTGAATTTTAATTTCTTCACATGGCATAAGCCCAAAAGCCTATATCATGTCTACAATACTCTTTTAAGAGGCAGCTGGAGACCATATACCACCTAGTGGTCATGAGTGTTAAGACGTGAAATCTATACAGTCTGACACTGTGCTTAGCCAGTTCGAGTCCCGTTGGCCGAAAAAATGTTACCATCAGAATGTTGGCCAGCACTAAATTGCCAAATTACCAAAAGTCTGGATTAAATTCCAAACCTCTGCGCAGTGCTCATACGGAGTGAGGGCGTATGGCACTGTTCATGGTGATTCGTCCGTCGGGTGGAGATTTAAAACCTTGAACAGACCTCTCGGTGCTATTTGACAGGAGTAGGCTATGTGCCAGCACCAGGTTTTACCCTCTCCCATCCTACTATCACATATCACATCATTCATTTCATCTCATTAACTCCTCCGATGTGATGACGTCAGTAATGGCATTCAGCCGTAAAAACTCGCTACAAACATTCATCTCACTTTATGCCTGACCCCATACGATAACGGTACAAGGGTTAGACATACAATAAGTGGGTGGAAACCAATTCCTTTGGTTTAGGATGCTGCATTTAATTAATAATACCCCCATTGCAGTTGACAGAAAAGGAATAAATTTGCTGATCGGGTGTAGGACAAAAGTAATCTATGTTTATACAGTATCCCACTTGTCATATGGATTTAATTTTGGTAAGTTCATTTTCAGATAAGATAGCTGCAGGGATTGTTAATAGACTCTTCAGTTAAGTCATTGTTGGTAGAAACACCAGAGATGGAATGTTCCTTCATGCTTTAAATCTTATTAAAATTTGAATATCTATATATATAAAATAAGAGTTTTGTCTGTACATTGCTCAGAATTTGAAAACAATGGTATTTCTGTATCGGTCAAGTCCACAGTAACAAGAAAATGCATTTTTTACTTTTCCGTAATGTCTGTCTGTCTGTCTGTCTGTCTGTCTGTCTGTCTGTCTCTCTGTCTGTCTGTATGTATGTACACGCATCACGAGAAAACGGCTGAAGAGAATTTAATGAAAATCGGACTGTAAAGTCGGTTGATGAACTGCTACAATCTAGGCTATAAATTATTTTAATCACGCTGAGTGAATGGTAGTTTAGGGGAAGGCCTGAAATTTAATTCTCAAATATTTATGTTATTAGTGGTCGTGTCTTAATGAAAATCGCTAGACAAAGATGGAAAATAAGTCGCTACAATATAGGCTATACAGGCTGAGAAAAATGGTAATTTAGGGGAAGGCCTAAAATTTAATTGTCAAATATTTATTTTATTAGTGGTTGTATCTTCACGAAAATTGGTATCCAAAGTCGGAGAATAGGTCGCTATAATATAGGCTATCAATAGTGTTATTCACACTGAATGATATGGTAGTTTAGGGAAGGACTGAAATGTAATCTATATATAAAATAAGTGTTTTGCCTGTACATTGCTCAGAATTTGAAATGAATGGTATTTCTGTATCGGTCATGTTCACAGTAACAAGAAAATGCATTTTTTTACTTTTCCGTAATTTCTGTCTGTATGTATGTATGTATGTATGTATGTATGTATGTATGTATGATTATACATGCATCAATAGAAAACGGCTGAAGAGAATTTAATGAAAATCGGTATGTAATGTCAGGTGATGAACCACTACAAGCTTGGCTATAAATTATTTTATTCACGCTGAGTGAAATGGAAGTTTAGGGGAAGGCCTGAAATGTAATTCTCAAATATGTTATTTATGTTATTAGTGGTCGTATCGATAAATCTGTATATATATAAAATAAGAGTTTTGTCTGTACATTACTCAGAATTGGAAAAGAATGGTATTTCTGTATCGGTCATGTCCACAGTAACAACGAAATGCATTTCTTACTTTTCCGTAATTTCTGTCTGTATGTATGTGTGTATATATGTACACGCATCACGATAAAACGGCTGAAGAGAATTTAATGAAAATCGGTATGTAATGTCGGGTGATGAACCACTGCAATCTAGGCTAGAAATGATTTTATTCACACTGAGTGAAATGGTAGTTATGGGGAAGGTCTGAAATGTAATTCTCAAATAAGTTATTTATGTTATTAGTGGTCGTATTGATACTACATAACTAACATAACTTTAGTTATGTCGTAAGTTAGTAGTAGTTATGTAAGAAGTTATTAAATTTCCGATCACTTATGTCTTATACATTGTTACGTACCGCATATAATCGGAGATATTCATGAATTTGGATTTTTGTTACTAAGTCCAAATCAGCGCCGAGTCACGAGAAAATGGGTAAACAGAATTTAGTGAAAATCAGTATGTAAAGTCTGAGAATAAAGAACTACAGTCTACGATATATATAATTTTGTAAGACACCCTAATATCACAGAGTCGAAAGAAAACTAATGTGAAGGCCTGCAATATAGAAAGCTCATAAACTTTATCAACAATAACATTACATTGACCATTGTTTGTTGTGATGTGCTTTTTGACTTCTGTTTCCTCTCATCCCCTATAGATAGGATTACTGCAGCGCACCGAGGTTTTTTAAAAATTTGCTTGACGTCGCAACGACACAGGTAGGTCTGATGGCTACGATGGGATAGGAAATGAATAGTGGTGTGAAGGAAGCGGCCTTGGCTTTAAGGTACAGCCTGGTGTGACTGGTCTGAAAATGGGAAACCACGGAATAACATCTCTTTTTTTTTCTTTGCTTAACGTCGCACCGACACAGATATGTCTTATGGCGACGACGGGATAGGATAGGATAGGTGTAGGAAGTGGAAGGAAGCGGCCGTGGCTTTAATTAAGGTACAGTCCCGGCATTTGCCCGGTGTGAAAATTGGAAACCACGGAAAACCATCGTCAGGGCTGCCGACAGTGGGGCTCGAAGCACTATCTCCCGAATACCGTCTTCAGGGCTGCCGGCAGTGGGTTCGAATCCACTATCTCCCGGATGCAAGCTCACAGCTGCGCGCCCCTAACCACACGGCCAACTCGCCTGGTCGTACCGGCTGTAACAGCCTGCCTGTGTATTGGTGGGAAGTAGCTGGGGTGTAAGATAACTTTCTTCTTTAGCATGCCATTCCTCTGGTTCATACATTTTCTGATATATCTGGTACGTAACACACTGGTTCATCATAATATTCGAGCTATACAATCCCTACTCTGAGCCACTGATTGGAATGAGTAGTGTGCATATTTAACGGAATAATGACAAAGGAGTGTTCACGGCAGTCTGCGACCTGGTGGTTATTCCAGCAATGGAACTTTGGACTCTTAGATCGGCACCGTAGTACTGTTCGTTGAAGGTGAGAAAGTGTGGGGGTTTTTTTTCATTTGAACGAGCTTTTTATATGATAACATTCCTTTCAATCGCTACATTCCTACTGACGTTTTTGTAATGACCTATGTTGAATTCAGTTAGGAAAACCACCAAGTCAGTCTTTCTGAGAATCCCGTAGCGAAGCACGGGTACATCAGCTAGTATTTCTGTAAGAATAGAGGAGGCTTCTGCCGGGATAGCCTCTCTCCTGCTCTGCCTGTGCCACTGCCATCAGCAATACTCCTCCATCACAATGGCAGGAAGCAACTCTAAAGAAATGGAAAAAAGTATCCAGACCTAATTCTCCACAGGACCCCTTAACCCATGACATTTTAAATGATCCTTCCAGGAATCAACTCGAATCCCGGAACCTATCTGGTGCAGTCATACAAATTATAATTTCATCAGAAGGAAGAATGGTGCCAAATATAAAAGGCTGCACCCATAAAACAAAATTACATCCAAGATCCAACAACAGTGCTTCCTGGATTTGACTTAAAGAGGAAGGACTGGATGAAGCTGAACAGAATAAGAACTGCACACAACTGATACAATGCAGTACCAGTATTTTCAAAAGGGGTCACTCAACATCTTTCCAGCATTTAACTGCAGGGTATGTGAGCAGATTGTAGATCCCATACCATAGTCCAAGACAACGACGACGACGACGACGACGACTGGATTTTGATGTGCTACATGACAAGAGTTCTCTGTCGTCACCTCTTATTTTCTTTCTGGGGGTACTTGAGACATAACGCACAGCTCTACAGCACTCTTGATTGTCATTGTCCTCCTCCCTAGTCAGTGTATTGTGTACATATTGAGTTGACTGGATATGTACTTACTAATGTTGTGATTTTAATGACCAGCAGTTTATATTTCACTTGAAGTAAGAAATTCTACCATTACATTTGTCAAATTTTATTGTTTTATATAACATGGATTGAATTATTTATTTTTGTATACTTATTTTTCTTGAAAACTATATATATGTTTTACAGAGACATTCTGGGATATCTGGACAAAGTGGACCAGTCTTGTGATGCAGTAATAGGATCAGCTAAAACATATCTGCAGCCAGTGAAAGATTCTACATCAGGGAACAGCAATATGAAACTACCTAATGTGCCCAGGTTGTTACCTACTTACTTTTATGTGGTCTTTAACCTATGATCAGTTGCACATTTAGATAAGATGTAGCACATTGTTTCATTGTTGTTACTTCATTATTTTTACAAATATTGAGCTATTGCTCCAACTATGCCTTTTTCCATACCTCTGTTGTTATTATTGCAACTATTGTACCCAAAAATTAATTACAATTCTGTTGACAGCATTATTATTAATGTGGTGTGCCAGTTTAGATTTAATTTAACACAGGAGTTTCTTTCTTGAAGTTCAGTCCATCTGCCGCAACGTCAATCATTGATGTCCTTTTATTCTTCTGTGTTCTCTGTATTGAAAGTCAGAAATAATCATTGTTTATACCAGGGGAATCAGCTGCCCCTATCAATATTTTGTTCTGCAGTCCAACAAACATGTGAAATTGTCATGGGTTTGATATTTATCCGCTAGCACCCCATATGCTAACTAATGCGCTGTAAGCACATCATGCAAATGATTCTGAACACTATTATCATTCCCTCCATGTGACTATATACTGTTCAAAATATATGACACCCTTCCAATCATTTATGTACATCAGTCTACTGTGTAACTATATTAAGATTTCGTGACAAGTAAAAGGATATAGCAAAACCTGAAATAAACTCTTAAAACTACCATACAGTGACGTGGAGGGTATACAAAACAGTGAATTGGTGGAATAACATACACAAAGACATTTTTAATACAAGTCTAACTCACAGCTGTGGCACAGACAGTGTGGTTAAACACTAGCCTACCAGTTAATGGACCGTAATATTGATAGTTTGAATCCTACATCATACAAATATTTTTACACTGATATGAAGCTTCTGTGCTTAAACATAGGGCAGTGTATGCCACATACAAGCAGGAAATACTGCTATTTTTGTTTTCTGTGTACTGCACACACACACTACCGGTACATTGTTACATGGTGTAAATTAAGTTTCTTCATTCATTCGCCATGTATTCTGTAGCACCTGGGGAGCGCATACACCATAATAATAATAATAATAATAATATGAATTAGGAAAATGAGTGTGAACACTTAATAATAGTAATAAAATAAATAGAGAAAATAGAAGAGTATCAATGTAACAGTGTTTCACATCTAAACTTTGGAAATAAGACGGTTAAATTACCAAACACGCAAAATCGAAACATACGCAAGGTAATCATAACTTACAGGCTTAACAACGACAACTACAGAAAGGATTGTGCAATGTGAAGGAGCCCTATTTAGGTCCGTGGGAAAGTATGACGTTATGGGGAAGAAGAGGTTCATGATGTTCACCCTCAACTCTTACTTATTAATGTTACCTCTACTACAGTGGTAACACCAAACAAGGGACAAACACAGTTAAAAGGGGAAGGTAAGAGTACAATACACAATATAAGAAAACACTACACACTCGGAAAAACAGTAGCTAGCATTATGCGGATCTCCAACAAAACAAGTACGTAACTATCAGTAGGGCCAACTAGTGAACGACAAAACGGGAAGATGGAAGGGCTGGGAACCTACCAAAGGCATGGACATGGCTTAGATAGCGGATTCCGAAATGAATCACCGTGATCCTTAGTTTTTTAAAAATATTATTTACAAGATAATTCTACAAATACATTCCAAGTTATGAGCTATAAGTTCAGTGATATACTTAGGTTATTCGTAGCAGTGTAAATTCAAATTACAAATCAACTGTACATCTAGTTACCAATGCAGTAGTACAATGCAATTTACAGGTTATCCAAAATCTAGCGTACCTAAAGTGATACAGAACTATCAGAGGCAAACCCGAAGGGAAATACTATTAAACTACAATATACATATTTTAGTGAAACAAAACGGGAATGCCTCGGAAACGAACAGGTAAGTCCAGCTGAAAAACTAAGGCGTCATAAGTAACTAATTTGGTGAATCTAGGCGAGGTTAGGGCAGACTCCTGTATGAAAAGCAAATCGGAACATTACGGAAATTTTACCAGGCACGGAATTCAAGAGTGCTTACCCGAGCAAAGTGCCATCCCCGAAGCCGGGGGACGTCAACCAGATAGGCTGTTCGCAGACAGATAAACCGAGACCGACAGAATTCAGCATACAGAATACATTCGAACACTGCCTCGCTCACTATATATAGGAATTACTGGCCTTGGAGGCAACCAATCAGCGTGCACGTGTTCCCTATCGCTACCTAGACTCACCAATCACAACCTTACTTTCGATCGAGAACTTTGACTAACATTCTAGAATACGCATGATCGCGAAAGTCGTATTTTTCCAGAATAGACAGAACACACTTTCTAGAACACATACCAACAAAGTAACACACCCTGTACAAAAGTTATGTAACTTTCTGGATCTTTCCAGGAACTATAGACAGAATTCTACTATTTACAAATGCCTATGTTACAACATTATACAGTACAGGTTAGGTCATTAAATTATCTTATGCTCTACAAATAACAGTACAGGTTAGGTCATGATAAATAAAACATTATATAGTACTTCGCCAATAAAGTCTTAAAAAAATTATATTCCACTCATGCTACATAGTTCACTTGTAACATCTTCCTCCCCCCGAAAGTCGAGCCCAGCTCGACCAATAATATAACCTCACTGGGGAGCAAGCGATAGAACGTTTTCACACAGTACCGATAGTAAAGGTACATTACTTTAACACACGTAATTTCTTGAAATTAATTTTGTCATAACCAACAACACAAACTGTCACATAATTTTCAAAAATAATATAGATCCACCTCTTGAATAAATATCACAAAATCCACATGGATTGTCACATTGCACTTCAAAATGCCTTCTTTCACATATCATTAGACAATTTGTAGTCTGTCTACCAAATCATGTACACCATACTTTCTTCGAATGTTAGAAATACCAAAACTTCTCACTTGTTGCTAACACTTTGCACTACTTTCCCACAACAGTCACAGCACAGCTAGGCCACAGGTTCTTGCTGATGATGCGGCTGCCGACACGGCCGTTTGCCGTCAGCCTCCATTCAATGTCAGTCCAAACCCGACACCTAAGTGAGATGCAGTTCAGTGATCTCTTGCACCAAATAAGCCGGGGTGAGACACCGTCCAGTCCACCTGCCACCAATAGGATGTTCCCCGCAGGATAGTGGTGCTGGATGTTGACGCCCAAGGCACACAGTGTGCCTCCCAATTTGGCACTTCAGGTTGCTGTCCGAAGAAACTGGTCACTGCAGCCACTGTAACGCACATACCGCAGCAGACAGGGGAATACTTTGGGGTAAAAGTATGCTGCTGGGCTCAAGATCGCGTAGTCACCCCATGGGTGGCTTAATGAATATGCAGGAAGGATTCTCCCTCGCACACAGGGATATTAGGGCACTAGCCCCGGGGTAAGCACTGCTATCTACAATTCACGTGACAAGATTATGGTGGGGGTGAAAAGAAACTACAGGAGGGTGCCCTAAACCTGACCGTAAAAGGAAGAAAATTCCAAGTAGTGACCCTAAACTAAAACTTATCTAACTTATAATACTAAATCGATTACACTAGAGGATGCCTAAAGTATTCACTTATACAATTACTTACAACTAACTTACAATAAAACTTATTATTATCTTATAACTGAAACCTTATAAATAACCTTACAATAAACTTATTTTATAACTAAATTCTTACAAATAACATACAACTAAATCTACAAGGTCACCAACAATGGTATTTACCCTTCCCTACCAGACTTAAGGTACCTTGATCTGGGAGAGATGTACTCTGCTGATCCTTTTCCTTTCGGGATCGCTCACCAATAATGTCACCAGGGTAAGGAACTTTAAGATGGTGCAGGGACCTCGAAATCTGGAGGCCAACTTACTGATAACATGGTCCGCAGCACTACTGACGGGATGTGTTCTAATAAATACCTGGTCACCCACAGAGAGATCGTGCGGTCTTCGCCCGTGGTTGTAATTACGCTGGACCTTAGCGTAATAAACCTTCAAGTTCTTTCGTGCACGGTGCCAATTAGCTCGGATCTTTTCTGGGCTGGCATCGTCGGGCAGAAGATCAATAATTGACCACAGGTTAGATAGAGGAGAATTTGGAGTAAAAGCCAACATCAAGGAAGCAGAGGTTTGCTTGTGGCTTTCATGGACAGCAGTGTTAAATGCAAATGACAACCAATTCAATGAAGAATCCCACTTGGAGTGGTCTGAGGAGTGATAAGCGATTAGGGCAGATCGCAGGTTACGATTCACTCTCTCAGCATAATTGGGCTTCGGATAATATGGGGTAGTGGTTACGTGAGCAATGGATAGATCAAAGCAGAAATTCCGGAACTGGGCAGAAGTAAAGGCTCTTGCATTATCACTTACCAAGAATTGACAGGGTCCAAACGAGGCGAATATCTGTTTCAAGCACGAGATGGTGGTGTTGGCGTTAGCCATCCGAGTGGGGAACAGCCACGTAAAGCGCGAAAAGGCATCAACACACACGAGTATGAAACGATGACCATTCCGAGATCTCGGGAAAGGACCAATATAGTCTATGAACAGTCTTTCCATGGGGCGAGAAGCTTGCTCAGAAGACAAGAGACCTAGACGAGTATTCGGGGCAGGTTTACTGATGTTGCAAATCTTACAGGACTTGACAAGGGTACGGATCTCATTATCCATGGATTTCCAAATAAAGTGGTTACGGATTTTTTCTCTTGTTTTGAAAACGCCCAGATGACCGCCCACTGGGGATTCATGAAAGTATTTGAAGAGAGCCGGGACCAGGTTATTTGGGACTACAATTTTGGGGTCTCTGCGACCACGAGCAGGACAACACAAGACACCATTCTTAAGAAAATAGGGCTTAACATGCTCACCGGATTTAATCCTGTCGACAATGGCTTTTAACTCAGGATCATCCTCTTGATGTTTGGCAATATCCTTGAAAAGGAAGGGAGAGTCAGTGAGAACAACATTGACAAAAGCTGATACTTGTTCGGGAGATGAGTCTACTGGCTCGGATTGAGGGTCAGAGCTGTCTGGATGGAACATTCTACTGAGGCCATCAGCCACAACGTTTTCCATGCCACAAATGTGGCGGGCTTCAAATTGGAAGGTTGAGATGCGCACTGCCCATCGTGCTAGACGACCGGTCCTTTGCGGCTTGGCCAGTACCCAACTCAACGCCTGATTGTCAGTTTCCAGATCGAAAGGGAGATGTTCCAGGTACATTCTGAAGCGTTCTAAGGAGAAGACAACAGCGAGGGCTTCCAGGTCATAAATGGAATAATTGCGCTCAGCAGGATTCAGGGCACGGGAAGCATAAGAAATAGGACGATGCCCTTCTTGAAATTCCTGTAGAAGAACTCCGGATATGCCTGAGGAAGAGGCGTCAGTCTGAAGGATGAAGCATTTAGAAAAGTCTGGCATAGCCAGTACAGGAGCATTACATAAGGCAGATTTCAAGTTCATGAAGGCTTCACATTGGGCATCACCCCACACAAATTTGGCGTCCTTTCTTCTCAAATCATTTGGGGCTGCACGTTCAGCAAAATTAGGAATGAACTTGCGAAAGAAATTCACCATGCCAATGAATCTGGCTACAGCCTTGACGTCCTTTGGAGGGGGAAAATTCTGGATGGCGGCAGTACGAGACTGATCGATTGAGACACCCCTCCCCGACACGATATGTCCTAAGAAGGACATCTGGGGTTGTGCGAAGGAAACCTTGAATGCCTTGAGGGTTAGACCTGCTTTACGCAGTCTTTCAAGCACTTCCTTGAGATGGAGTAGGTGTTCCTCGAAGGTTTCACTAAAAATTACGAGATCGTCAAGGTAATTATAAACAAACTTGAACTTAATGTCCGATAAGACATAATCTAGTAACCGTGTAAGGACAGCCGCTCCAGTTGCTAGGCCAAAAGGGACGCGTTCGAATTCATATAGGTTCCAACCGGTTGCAAATGCAGTGAGATGCTTGGATTCTTCGGCAAGGGGTATCTGGTAATAAGCCTGATTTAAATCGAAAGTGGTGAAAATTTTTGCATTGGCAAACCAAGAAAAACAAGAGTGCAAATCAGGAAGTGGGACAGATTGGAGGACTACCTCACGGTTCAACATCTGTTAGTCCACTACAGGCCGATAACCACCTTGTGGTTTAGGGACCAGAAACATGGGAGAAGAATAGGCTGACTTGGACGGGCGTATCACTCCGTCAGCGAGCATTTGATCAATGATAGCCTTCAGGGCTTTTACAAATCAACTGTACATCTAGTTACCAATGCAGTAGTACAATGCAATTTACAGGTTATCCAAAATCTAGCGTACCTAAAGTGATACAGAACTATCAGAGGCAAACCCGAAGGGAAATACACTGACTGACAGAGCAAATGCAACACCAAGAAGGAGTGGTCAGAACTTTATGCCAATTGCAGGGTAGACTGACGTCACTGAGGTATGCTCATGATGTGAAATGCGCCGCTGTGCTGCGCACGTAGCGAACAATAAATGGGACACGGCGTTGGCGAATGGCCCACTTCGTACCGTGATTTCTCAGCCGACAGTCATTGTAGAACGTGTTGTCGTGTGCCACAGGACACGTGTATAGCTAAGAATGCCAGGCTGCCGTCAACGGAGGCATTTCCAGCAGACAGACGACTTTACGAGGGGTATGGTGATCGGGCTGAGAAGGGCAGGTTGGTCGCTTCGTCAAATCGCAGCCGATACCCATAGGGATGTGTCCACGGTGCAGCGCCTGTGGCGAAGATGGTTGGCGCAGGGACATGTGGCACGTGCGAGGGGTCCAGGCGCAGCCCGAGTGACGTCAGCACGCGAGGATCGGCGCATCCGCCGCCAAGCGGTGGCAGCCCCGCACGCCACGTCAACCGCCATTCTTCAGCATGTGCAAGACACCCTGGCTGTTCCAATATCGACCAGAACAATTTCCCGTCGATTGGTTGAAGGAGGCCTGCACTCCCGGCGTCCGCTCAGAAGACTACCATTGACTCCACAGCATAGACGTGCACGCCTGGCATGGTGCCGGGCTAGAGCGACTTGGATGAGGGAATGGCGGAACGTCGTGTTCTCCGATGAGTCACGCTTCTGTTCTGTCAGTGATAGTCACCGCAGACGAGTGTGGCGTCGGCGTGGAGAAAGGTCAAATCCGGCAGTAACTGTGGAGCGCCCTACTGCTAGACAACGCGGCATCATGGTTTGGGGCGCTATTGCGTATGATTCCACGTCACCTCTAGTGCGTATTCAAGGCACGTTAAATACCCACCGCTACGTGCAGCATGTGCTGCGGCCGATGGCACTCCCGTACCTTCAGGGGCTGCCCAATGCTCTGTTTCAGCAGGATAATGCCCGCCCACACACTGCTCGCATCTCCCAACAGGCTCTACGAGGTGTACAGATGCTTCCGTGGCCAGCGTACTCTCCGGATCTCTCACCAATCGAACACGTGTGGGATCTCATTGGACGCCGTTTGCAAACTCTGCCCCAGCCTCGTACGGACGACCAACTGTGGCAAATGGTTGACAGAGAATAATAAAAAATTATTCCGAGGCATTCCCATTTTGTTCCACTAATAATTTTTTATTATTAGTGGAACAAAACGGGAATGCCTCGGAAATGAACAGGTAAGTCCAGCTGAAAAACTAAGGCGTCATAAGTAACTAATTTGGTGAATCTAGGCGAGGTTAGGGCAGACTCCTGTATGAAAAGCAAATCGGAACATTACGGAAATTTTAGCAGGCACGGAATTCAAGAGTGCTTACCCGAGCTGAGTGTCATCCCCGAAGCCGGGGGACGTCAACCAGATAGGCTGCTCGCAGACAGATAAACCGAGGCCGACAGAATTCAGGATACAGAATACATTCGAACACTGCCTCGCTCGCTATATATAGGAATTACTGGCCTTGGAGGCAACCAATCAGCGTGCACGTGTTCCCTATCGCTACCTAGACTCACCAATCACAACCTTACTTTCAATCGAGAACTTTGACTAACATTCTAGAATACGCATGATCGCGAAAGTCGTATTTTTCCAGAATAGACAGAACACACTTTCTAGAACACATACCAACAAAGTAACACACCGTGTACAAAAGTTATGTAACTTTCTGGATCTTTCCAGGAACTATAGACAGAATTCTACTATTTACAAATGCCTATGTTACAACATTATACAGTACAGGTTAGGTCATTAAATTATCTTATGCTCTACAAATAACAGTACAGGTTAGGTCATGATAAATAAAACATTATATAGTACTTCGCCAATAAAGTCTTAAAAAAATTACATTCCACTCATGCTACATAGTTCACTTGTAACAATTAACAAAATGAAAAGATACAATTTCAAATGAAATAAAACAAATAAATGACAGAGTAGCTGCTACTTCACACATTAAAACAAAGGATATTTAAATAGACTTACAAAAGACATTCACAGATTGAATGACGGCATCCTCGAAAGAAACGAAATTACAATAAGTTATTCAAGAAAGAGTGTTACATTTACTTTTCTTTATAAAATACTGAGCGAAGAAAAAAAGGTTTGCCTGCAAAAACAACACATTGCAGACTAGCTTAATGCTAGATTTTGGTATAAGTGGAAATCTAGGGGAAACTCCGGCACACCAAAATAAAACTCGACATAATCACGGAAGTTATGTTAAGTGGGAAAATACCGAAACATAAGAATGAGTTTAAATTAATTACAAGGCAATAACATAGCACTTACTGTGAGAGACCGGGGACCCAAGGCGGGACGGACGCAAGATGCGTACGTTAATTAAGGCCACACCCACTTCCTTTCCACTCTCAGCCCTTTCCTATCCCATCTTTTGCCATAAGACCTATCTGTGTTGGTGCGACGTAAATTATCATGGTAAATTATCATGAAATATTGATTATTCATTTTTCTAGCTTTCAGGAATTGCTTAGTCAGAGTACCATGGACTTAGCTCATGAGGTACTTCATTTGAAACTACAGCTTGAAGACAAGTCCAGTAAACTAAACCTTCTTCAGGAAACTCTGAACCAGCAGAAAAAGCTAGTTGCTCAAACAAGTTATGATGCTGAATATGATAAGCAGTTTCAATTGAAAGAACAAAAACAAGAGTATGAATCGATGATTGAGCATCACCAAAAGTTCATAGATCAAGTGAGTTTCATGTCACATATGAGTGTGGGCTACTTACGTGATACAGTATGTTAGTGTGCGGTGAAATAATTTGTTTTTTCTACATTTTAATGTATTGTCACCTAATTTTATGTGGTTTCCTAAATAATATGCTTGTAAATAAACTCTTTCAGTTAGTAGAAATTTGTTGTAAAGTATTATAGAACTGGATAGAAATAATTAATGAATTCCAGAATTGTTTCAGATTATATGATGTGTATATCAGAAATGGATTGTTCTTCATACCATGATGGAAAGTTTGAGACATAAAAGGGGAGGAGTAAATATTGATATATTAACTGCACTAATGGATGGGATATTTAGGTTTTTTTTAATGCTATAATTTAGAAGGAGAGTGGTATAAAGAATTAGATGTTCCCTTGTTGAAAATATGGGTGATGTGAAGGCCAGCAAAGCAATGAATTCTTGGTCTAAAGTAGTGGTGAAAGTCAATAAAAAGTTACATTTTTATTATTCTATGCAATGCAGATCACTCATTGCAAAACAATATTCGAATGGTGGAATTCAGTTATGTGTAAAATCATAGAGGCTAAGCTGTTTGACAGCTTGTGACCTGATTATGATTAAAAATTCTTTCAAATACTTGTAGCTTAAAAGGTTAGAAATTAAATGCAAATAAAGCAGTATGATTCAGGATCATTTTATTTTGGCCCACTAATTGCTGCACTGTGGCCTCAGATACACACCACTCTCCTGCCGGCACTTCAATCCTTTCGGTGGCCTGCTTCACTTCCTTGTACTTGGCTGAACTTGCATTCTGAACTTACTGCTAACCGGGCAAGTTGGCCGTGCGGTCAGGGGCACGCGGCTGTGAGCTTGCATCCAGGAGATGGTGGGTTCGAATCCCACTGTCGGCAGCCCCGAAGATGGTTTTCCATGGTTTCTCATTTTCACACCAGGCAAATGCTGGGGCTGTACCTTAAATAAGGCCACAGCCGCTTCCTTCAAACTCCTAGGCCTTTCCTATCCCATCGTCACCATAAGACCTATCTGTGTCGGTGTGACGTAAAGCAACCAGCAAAAAAAAAAACTTATTGCTATTTGTTAATGGACAAGCAAACTGTCTGTGCCCATGGGACTATGTCACTCAGCAGCCGGCTTGGGGTGCCGTTCAGTTGTGCGTATGCAATACAGAATTAGCCAACATCTCATAAGAGGCATTGTAATGTGTTTGAATTTATGATCATTTGTTAAGGTGTTAAATTGCTAAACAACATCACTAAATTAGCCTTGTCTGTTCATTTGCTTTATATTGATGCACGAGAATGTGTGCACATCGGTTGCCTGAGGAACTGGAGCATTGGCAGGTGAGCTCTGCATGCCCAAGGCCACGTGCAGCTGCAAATTGGCGGAATAAAACGATGACCCTGTGACTAATATTTCAATATTTCAATGAAAAAGCTTTCAATACTATGGTCATTAGAATTGGGGGCAAATTCAGTGACAAAAGAGATAATGTTATTGTTTTTACATCCCACTAACTACTTTTATGGTTTTTGGAGAGACAAAAGTGATGTCAGTAGAATCAGGAGATAAGAAGATATGAAATTAGAGCAGTTAAATCAGTACATCATGCGTATATTCTTCAAGAAAATGTATAATAGTTGTAGTGGGAGAAAAATATTAATTTGAAGTAACCAAACTAATGTTTCATATCAGCTGTGGTGTGATTTATTTTTAAGGAATTTTTAATCCAAATACCTGCAACCTTTTTCATTATTCAATCATATCAATTAATCACAACTGATCTGCATTTAGGGCTGTCGCCCAAGTGGCAGATTCCCTATCTGTTGTTTTCCTAGCCTTTTCTTAAATGATTTCAAAGAAATTGGAAATTTATTGAACATCTCCCTTGGTAAGTTATTCCAATCCCTAACTCCCCTTCCTATAGATGAATATTTACCCCAATTTGTCCTCTTGAGTTCCAACTTTATCTTCCTGTTGTGATCTTTCCTGTTTTTAAAGACACCGCTCAAACTTACTAGTCTACTAATGTCATTCGACAACATCTCTCCACTGACAGCTTGGAACATACTGCGTAGTTGAGCAGCTCGTCTCCTTTCCCCCAAGCCTTCCCAGCCCTAACTTTGCAACATTTTTGTAACGCTACTCTTTTGTTGGTAATCACTCAGAAAAAATCGAGCTGCTTTTCTTTGAATTTTTTCCAGTTCTCAAATCAAGTAATCCTGTTGAGGGTCCCATACTCTGGAACCACGTTCTAGTTGGGGTCTTACCAGAGACTTATATGCCCTCGCCGTTACATCAACCCCTAAACACCGTCATAACCATGTGCAGAGATCTGTACCCTTGATTTACAATCCCATTTATGTGATTACCCTAATGAAGATCTTTTGTTGTATTAATACCATAAGGAACTTTCACCCCATCAACTCAGTAATTAAAACTGAGATGACTTTTCCTGTTTGTGAAACTCACAAACTGACTTTTAACGCCATTTATCATCATACCATTGCGTACTGTCCATCTCACAACATTATCAAGGTCATTTTGCAGTTGCTCACAGTCTTCTAACTTATTTATTACTCTATACAGAATAACATCATCCGCAAAAAGTCTTATTCCTGATTCTACTTCTTTATTCATATCATTTATATAAAATAAAACGTAAAAGTCCAATAATACTACCTTGAGGAATTCCCCTCTTCATTATTACAGGGTGAGATAAAGCTTTGCCTACTCTAATTGTCTGAGGTTTTTCTAGAAATATCACCACCCATTCAGTCACTCTTTTGTCTAGTCCAATTGTACTCATTTTTGCCAGTAGTCTCCCATGATCCACTCTATCAAATGCCATAGACAGGTCAATTGCGATACAATAAATTTGACTTCCTGAATCCAAGATATCTGCTATATCTTGCTGGAATCGTACAAGTTGAGCTTCAGTGGAATAACCTTCCTAAATCTGAACTGCCTTCTATCAAACCAGTTATTAATTTCACAAACATGTCTAATATAATCAGAAAGAATGCATTCTCAAAGCTTACATGCAGTGCATGTCAACCTGACTGGCCTGTAATTTTCAGCTTTATGTCTATCACCCGTTCCTTTATACACAGGGGTTACTATACCAACTCTCCATTCCTTTGATATAGCTCTTTCATGCAAACAATAATCAAATAAATACTTGAGATATGGTACTATATCCCAACCCATTGTCTTTAGTATAATCCCCAAAATCTTATCAATTCCAGCCGCTTTTCTAGTTTTCAACTTTTGTATCTTATTGTAAATGTTAATGTTTTCATACGTAAATTTTAATACTTCTTTAGTATTATTTACCTCCTCTATCTGGACATTATCCTTGTAACCAATAATTTTACCTACTGCTGATTGAATACTTCTGAAGATCCTCACATACACACTCCCCTTGTTCATTAATGATTCCTGGAATGTTTTTCTTGGAACCTGTTTCAGCCTTAAAGTGCCTATACATACCCTTCAATTTTTCAATAAAATGTCCATGATTTCCAATTATGTTTGCCATCATGTATCCTAATTTTTTTTTTGGCTATCTGCTTTGTGTCGTACCGACACAGATAGGTCTTATGATGACGATGGGATAGGAAAGGTCTAGGAATGGGAAGGAAGCGGCTGTGGCCCTAATTAAGGTACAGCCCCAGCATTTGCCTGGTGTGAAGATGGGAAACCACAGAAAACCACCTTCAGGGCTGCCGACAGTGGGATTCGAACCCACTATCTCCCAGGTGCATGTTATCCTTAGCTGACTTCTTTGCTAGATTCAATTTCCTAGTAAGTTGCTTCAATTTCTCCTTACTTCCACAGCCATCTTTAACTCTATTTCTGTGCAATCTGCACCTCCTTCTCAGTCTCTTTAATTCTCTGTTATAACATAGTGGGTCTTTGCCATTCCTTACCACCTTTAAAGGTACAAACCTCTTTTCACATTCCTCAACAATTGCTTTGAACCCATCCCAGAGTCTGTTTACATTTTTATTTACCATTTTCCACTGATCAGAGTTACTTTTTTTAAACTCCCTCATGCCTGTTTTATCAGCCATACGGTACTGCCTAATAATACTACTTTTTAAGACATTCCTTTCTATCAAATTTATTTTTAACTATGACAAGAACAGCTTCATGATCACTGATACAATCTATTATTTCAGTTTCTCTATAGAGCTCATCTGGTTTTACCAGCACCACATCCAGAAAATTCTTCCCTCTAGTTCATTCCATCACTTTCTGAATCAGCTGTCCTTCCCATATTAACTTATTTGCCATTTGTTGGTCATGCTTCCTGTCGTTCGCATTACCTTCCCAATTGACATTTGTTAAATTGAGATCTCCAGCTACAATCACATTCCTTTCCATATCCCACAAAGCTGATTATCTTATCAAATAATTCTGAATCAGCATTTTTTTCTATTTGTTTTACGTCGCACTGACACAGATAGGTCTTATGGCAACAATAGGACAGGAAAGGGCTAGGAGTGGGAAGGAAGCGGCCGTGGCCTTAATTAAGGTACAGCCCCAGCATTTGCCTGGTGTGAAAATGGGAAACCACGGGAAACCATTTTCAGGGCTGCCGACAGTGGGGTTCGAATCTACTATCTCCCGAATACTGGATACTGGCCGCACTTAAGCGACTGCAGCTATAGATCTTGGTAGAATCAGCATCAGCGCTACCCTTCACGGTCTGTACTCTCTAAAGACATCAAGTTCCCTATTATCTTTAGAGATGAGCCATACACCTAGAATTTCTTGTTTGTCAACTTTTTTTTTTTTTTTCGTAGCTCTCAAATTTTTCTTTCACCCTCCTACCATTCCTATCCTATCTCTATGATACACACTCCAGTTCCATGAGAAAATTTCTGCATGCATTATATCATTTTTCAGCCATGATTTAACTCCTATTACAATTCTATTCCTTTCTTTACAATACTTCTACAGTTCAGCACTAACATTTTTATGTTGTCGCTATTTGACTTCCAGATCCCTGTACCCTTATTCACTACTCTGTAGACCATCCCACTTCCCTGAATGTACCTCCTTATAACCCTTCTAAACGAATTGCCTAACTTATATATGTACCACTGCGGTTTGAGTGAAGGCCATCTGAATGCAGATCCCTATCTCCTACCCACCTATTATGATCTTGAAATCTCACTCCCCACATACCCACTCCATAGACTTCTTTAAATCCCCAATCACCTTCCAGTCAGTATCCCTCCTACACAGTATTCCACTGATAATAATCTCCTCTTCCCTAAACTCCACCCGTCCTGCATTTATTCAGAACAACTCTTCTGTGCAGCTGGACGCTTTTAGTAAGTTGGAAATAACAGATAACAGTTTACAGGTTTCAGAATTTGAAGCAATATCCATGAAGCTATGAAGAGTAACTTTAGGAAATGTGAAGCTCTTTCTAACTCTACCCTTGTTCACACTCACTGTCAGATGCCCAGTTATTCTTTGCTTTGGAAAGGTTTACAGCTTTCCGAAGTTCTTATGAACATTTACCCATACATTACGCTCGCTGTGAAGAGATAGCTTATAGTCTGGAGGACATCTCATGATTATGTTCTTATCATCTTCATCATCATCATTGTATGGCCTCACAAGTACATAAAATACATATAAACAACAAATATAAACTAGTGATATATACCAAGTGAGTTGGCTGAACAGTTTGGGTCCTGTAGGTGTGAACGTGCATTTGGGAGATGGTGGGTTCGAACGTCACTGCCGGCAGCCCTTCATTTCATTTTTCATCAGAATTATCAACATGAGGATCATTGACAGAAGTGTTTTTAAACATATAAAATATTGCATTACCTATTCACAGAACAGTTAAAGATATTTAACATGAAAATAAATATGAGAAATACAAATGTAACATGTCCGTTATACACTGACTGACAGAGCAAATGCAACACCAAGAAGGAGTGGTCAGAACTTTATGCCAATTGCAGGGTAGACTGACGTCACTGAGGTATGCTCATGATGTGAAATGTGCCGCTGTGCTGCGCACGTAGCGAACGGCATTTCCAGCAGACAGACGACTTTACGAGGGGTATGGTGATCGGGCTGAGAAGGGCAGGTTGGTCGCTTCATCAAATCGCAGCCGATACCCATAGGGATGTGTCCACGGTGCAGCGCCTGTGGCGAAGATGGTTGGCGCAGGGACATGTGGCACGTGCGAGGGGTCCAGGCGCAGCCCGAGTGACGTCAGCACGCGAGGATCGGCGCATCCGCCGCCAAGCGGTGGCAGCCCCGCACGCCACATCAACCGCCATTCTTCAGCATGTGCAAGACACCCTGGCTGTTCCAATATCGACCAGAACAATTTCCCGTCGATTGGTTGAAGGAGGCCTGCACTCCCGGCGTCCGCTCAGAAGACTACCATTGACTCCACAGCATAGACGTGCACACCTGGCATGGTGCCGGACTAGAGCGACTTGGATGAGGGAATGGTGGAACGTCGTGTTCTCCGATGAGTCACGCTTCTGTTCTGTCAGTGATAGTCACCGCAGACGAGTGTGGCGTCGGCGTGGAGAAAGGTCAAATCCGGCAGTAACTGTGGAGCGCCCTACCGCTAGACAACGCGGCATCATGGTTTGGGGCGCTATTGCGTATGATTCCACGTCACCTCTAGTGCGTATTCAAGGCACGTTAAATGCCCACCGCTACGTGCAGCATGTGCTGCGGCCGGTGGCACTCCCGTACCTTCAGGGGCTGCCCAATGCTCTGTTTCAGCAGGATAATGCCCGCCCACACACTGCTCGCATCTCCCAACAGGCTCTACGAGGTGTACAGATGCTTCCGTGGCCAGCGTACTCTCCGGATCTCTCACCAATCGAACACGTGTGGGATCTCATTGGACGCCGTTTGCAAACTCTGCCCCAGCCTCGTACGGACGACCAACTGTGGCAAATGGTTGACAGAGAATGGAGAACCATCCCTCAGGACACCATCCGCACTCTTATTGACTCTGTACCTCGACGTGTTTCTGCGTGCATCGCCGCTCGCGGTGGTCCTACATCCTACTGAGTCGATGCCGTGCGCATTGTGTAACCTGCATATCGGTTTGAAATAAACATCAATTATTCATCCGTGCCGTCTCTGTTTTTTCCCCAACTTTCATCCCTTTCGAACCACTCCTCCTTGGTGTTGCATTGTCAGTGTCAGTCAGTGTATTTATTGCTCACCAACACATAAGTGAACAAACATCTGTACAAGAACAGAGCATTTTTTTTTTCAGATTCTGTTATTCACACTAACCTCAATAGCTTCAGTACCAAATAACTTGCCTCCTCGCAGTGATGTATGCAGGTATCTTCTTGCCCTACTATTACCTAGCCCTTCAAGTCCATGTTGTTCCAATCTTACCCACTCTTCAGTGGTGATTCAGTATAGGTCTTGGAAATTAATAGTCTGTCAGGATATCCAGAAAGAGTTTCTATGCATGCTCAATAGAGTTTCATGTCAGGGCTGGTGTAAAGTGGTGGTGATAATTGCTTCAATAGGAAGTACAACTGTGCAACCATCCTCAGATGACACCACTTTTATCAGATGATATCATTATTGCAAAGAAACATTTTGATGGTGCCTATATGATTGACACCTGAGTTGTTGTCCACGTGTAAGAATTTTTTTCCCCCCGTATATCTACAGTAGGGCTCCTCTATGGATTGGAGGATGTTTTCCTGCTATTATGTATTTTTTTAAGTTGCTTTAAATGATCAGGGGAGGAGTATGGTGTCCACCTGCCTTACACTGTGGCTGGAACATGCAGTATTTCCAGGTTTTCTCCAAACATGTTGCTGACACTTGTCAGAAACAAGACATATCCAACATTCATTGGTAAGCAGTACCTTAGACCATTGCCGAACACACTATCCTACATTATATAATGTCAAATTGTTACAATTCTGTCACTTTTTTTCATTTAGTTAATGTATGTAAATTTTTTACTAGACCTACCAATATTTGATCAAGCATTTGTTCTCCATAAATGTTCTAACTTTAAACTTTTACGAGTTGCTATATGAGCATTTTGCTCACATTGAATTTGGAATTGCATTTTCACACTTTTGTAGTGTTGTCATTTACTTGTTGAAAGGAATTTTCTCAAAGGTAAATCATTTTTCTTCAGGGTGCTAGTTGTTTTACTTGGAGCATGTGTGGGAGCATTTCCCTCACTGTACAACCAGTGGTGTGACTATCTTCCTGTTTCAGTATTTTATGTCAAATGTATAATTTATTATTTTAAGTAGCGGTATTCAAGTTTATAAAAGGAGTCAGGCATTAAAAATTCTAAGTTACCCCTAGTTGAACTAAACACAGCAAGCTCATAATTAATTTTAATATTCACATTGTAATATAAATTTATTTTGTGGTATGTATTTTTGTATCAGATATAAGTGTGTCTGAAAAGTATGTTATTTCATTGCCAGTAGATAAACTAGATAATAGCTATAACTGCCAAATCTTGTAAAACTCAGTTGCAGAAAAATGCTCACTGAAAACTGAGTGCATGACATTAGATATAGTAACCAGTGATGGGTTAACGTCAATAGACTTTCCATGGACATAAAGGCTTGTGGAGCCAGGATTTCTTTCTTATTGCTCAGCTGCTTCTTTTAAACTTCAACACATCCATGGAATAACAGTTTGAAAAATTGGTTTTGTATCAATTTTGTTGTTTATGAACAACCACTGCCTTCTTCAGTGTCAGATGATCCTGGAGATTCTACCTCTTAATCATATCAGATTGTATCATGTTCATTAACCATGAAATCAGTTATCCTATCTTCATCGTAGAATGTATTCACAATGTCAAGAGCTCCAGTTTCTTCACCAATTACTTCCTTTCACATGCTTGTATGTATTTGTTGGTCAGGTGTTCTTCAGTTGAGAGTATATCATCTAATGTCTAGAAAAAAATCATATCAGGGGTTTAAAAATAACTGCTTGTAGTATTTTACACTCCACAATGACAATATTCCATCAAAGAGCTAAGACTCTCTGCTACAATCATCATGCACATTTTATAACAAACAGGCTATTCACATGTCCTCTCACAAGGGCTAAATGCAAATTTTAGATTAGTTGTGTGCGCTGGTAATTGTGCTGCCATGTGTATGAAAAGTATGTTATTTCATTGCCAATAGAATAACCAGATAACAGCTGTAATGACAAAGCTTGTAAAATTTGCTCTTAATAATAATGCTATTGTTTTTAAGTCCCACTAACTACTTTGATGGTTTTTGGAGATGCCAAGGGTGCCAGAATTTAGTCCCACAGGAGTTCTTTTACGTGCCAGTAAATCTACCGACACAGGGCTGACATTTTTTAGCACCTTCAAATACCACCGGACTGAGCCAGGATCGAACCCACCAAATTGGGGTCAGAAGGCCAGCACCTCAACCATCTGAGCCATTCAGCCCGGCAATCTTGCTCTTACTGTTAGTGCTGAGAACATGATTATTTGTTGGGGCACGTAAAATCAAACGCAGAAAATATATTAATGTTGTTAAGAGAGATGGGATCACAGGGGCGTATGTTTTGACTGTAGCACTCTATGTATTTTTCATCAGCATGTCTTTTTCAGGTGTTATGGGTAAGACTGGGTAAGAGTGTGCAGTCGTTATTGCCAAATAGTAGCCATTCATTCTGAGAGTTCTGAACAGTGCACAAAAATATTTATGTCCAAGTTTTTAACATAATTTATTATTTAAATACTCTCAGAACCTTTAGCAGTAATTTTGAATATACAGGCTTATTCATAAGTTCCTCTGGAATTTGAAGCTTTCATAGTGCAATAACTATGGCAGACATAGAAAATTTATTCATATCAACAGATACAAAATCTCTCCAAATTTGCATCCATAATAGGTACCATGGCATGCTTGTAGATTTAGTCACTACAGGGCAGTCAACAATGAACATTATAAACAGGGTGGCATTCAGTTGTGACAAGAAAACTTACTATATCTTAGAATTTGCTAAATATAAATTGGTTGTGATGGTACAATGGGGATTTTGTGCAAAATATCAAACTGTAACAGTTACAGACTAAACAATGCATGCATTGTTAAAGAAATTCCTGGAGAGTGGTTGCTTGTATGATGCTAAATGTACAGTCTGGCCAGGACCATCTGTTGAGACCATGAACACCTGACCTAATCCCATGCAATTTTTTTCATATGGAGTTTCATCAAAGATCGTGTGTATGTGTCACCTATGCCACGGGACTTAGTAGAACTGTAAGAAAGGATCACGCGAACATTCGTTGATATCAACCATAAATTGCTGGTACTTGTATGGCATTAACTGGAATACAGGATTAATGCCTGCCATGTCACCAAAAGTGCACATTCAAGCATCTGTAAGGTACATAAACATGGAGAGATTTTATGGAATTCTTCTTTGCATTTAGTGTTTCCAATCCTCCTATTCATCATGGTATGAAATCAAGATAATTACACATCTCAGAATAAAATGTAAGCAGTCAAACTGTTCTCTAGATATATAGTTTTACTTATTATTATTACTACTACTATTATTATTATTATTATTATTATTATTATTATTATTATTATTATTATTATTATTATTATTATTATTATTATTATTATTATTATTATTATGGTGATGGTGATTTGCCATTTACATTTGTCTCTTGATTTTGTTTCAGCTGATTGCTGACAAGAAAAGTCTCAGTGAACAGTATGAATCTGTATGTAAGGAATTAAAGACAAATGAATACCATTATACATCTAGCATGAAAAACTTGACAGAAAAGCACAGTGCTGAGCTCCATAGAACAAAGGATCTGTACTTAGCAGCTGAGAAACTTCGATGGGAACGATGGCTTGACGAGAAGACTGAAGAAATTAAGGTGAATTTTACACCTGTTACTAATGTTAAAGCAATAAGTTTGAAAGAAGAATTTGATGACCATTAAGTTTTCTCATTGTTAAATAATCATAATCACAATCATCATTTAATTTGTGAACAATGTTTGATTTGTGAATAGCATTTACATTTAGCATTGTAGGTTTCTTTGTTTATGTCATGAAAATTCCATTCGATGGTTAAGGAATGCTGGAATGAGTCTGTGTCAAATGGAAAACCTTTTGGCATTGAGAGATTACTCAGAATTGTCCAACGAAGTGGCTGCTATATTGCTGCATTTTCCCACCCACTCAGTGGTTTGCGCTCCATGAAATGTACACTCAGGGAAACGGGGTTGCCTAGAGAGTGGTGAGATTGAATCATGCAGCATCAAAGCTAATGCAGTGAGCTTGCAGTTGTGCTCAATAAAGAAGTCATTTCCCTCGCCAAACTACCTTTACACTGATCTGTTTTCAGACCAACTTTATAGGAGTGATGCTGGGTGGATTCAGTTATGTTATTCGTAAGTTAGAAGTATTAGGCATGAACGTAGCAAGGATGATCACTGATACAAACAGGTGGGAAAAATGGCAAGAGGGTACTCAGTGAGGAGATAAAGGCTAAGTTAGGATTGAACTCAATTGATGAAGCTGTACGTATTAATCGGCTTTGGTGGTGGGTTCAATTCATGCAAATGGAGTAGAATAAGTTACCTAGGAGAATAATGGACTCAGCCACGGAGGACAAAAGAAGTAGAGGGAAATCAAGACAGTGATGGTTAGTCTCACTTTCTAATGTATTAAAAATAACAGGTATAGAATTAAATGGGGCCACAAAGCTAGTGACAAACAGAGCATTGTGGTGGCGTTTAGTAAATTCACAGAGTCTTGCAGACTGAATGCTGAGTGGCATAAAAATGTTTTATGAATATGTCTGTAATAATAATAATAATAATAATAATAATAATAATAACAATAATAATTTTATGTCCTCATCTACTGTGTGTAGGCATATCGATTTTATGTGCCATTGAGACTGCCTGTGTGTCAGTTCTGATGCACTGTTTCTTTACCAAATGGCAGAGAAACAGATCTTTGCCTGTCTTTCCAAAGTTAATTGTATCGGGAAAACACTAATGTGTCACCAGACACCTTCTATGTGTTGACATCGCATGACATGGAGTGCAAAATTTTTATATATATTTTTTTTTTTTTTTTTCACTCTTCAAAAATCTGACTACCTCTGTTGGGTTCTAACCAATGATTTTAGGAATCCAGAATTTTGCACTATAGCAGTTTTACAGAGTGAAATATTGTGCTTGTTTGTTTTCTGTTGTTGTATAGTTGATAGTTCTAGTTGTTGCTGTTTCACATAAGGTGTTTGAGACAGTTTGGTCACTATTTCCATGTATGTTTACAGATTATGTGACAAAATTATGATGTTTTAAGAGGAAAACATTTGTGGTTGTTTTCACTTATGTGACAAAACATGAGCCAAATATTGTACTCTCAGGTTGTGAGGGTTTCCTTTATAGGATGTGCATTGTTGGAAGCTCTTTTCACACAAACTTCAGAATACTAATAGATCAAATACAGTGCCAGCCAAAAATTTCCGGACAAGCATTGAACAGTTAAAAAATGGACTGAGATTAAAAGAAAACAACATACCTGTACAGGGAATTGACAAATATATATTCTAAAACTAATATTTTACAATAAAACTATGTTTTTACATTACATATGAGCAAGAAATAGGCGTTATGTACACATTTACTCTCACAGATCCTCAGAACACATCAAACTCTTTTCTTATCAAAGAAACCCCGCTTTGCTGCAAGTAAACTTTTAACTATCCTTGGCATTCTCAGAACAAGTTTTTCTAACGCTGATGCAGGTATATTTTGCCAGGCATTCTGCAAGAGACCCAGAGCTTTTCCGATGAAGAAGGACACTCTTTTTGGACTTGCCATTTCAACTCCTCCCACAGCAGCTCAGTTGGATTTAAGTCTGGGCATTTGGGGGGGGGGGGCATTCCATTAAAAACAATTCCCCAGAATTTTGTTTGTTTTGCAGATAATTCATGAAATAGTGAGACGTGTGTCTTGTTGGAGGACAAACCCACGTTGCTGTCCAGACGGAAGAGCATAACGAGATAGGATGGATTGGTAGCCGTTCTTGTCCAGTGTTCCTTGAATTCAGTGCAGTCTACCAACTCCACTGAATGTGAAACAACCCCAAACCATCACAGAGCCCCTCCATGTTTCACTGTAGATATTATACAGTAGGATGCATTTTTCCGATGCTGAACGTCGAACATAAACTCGTCACCGTTGCCCAAAAACCTTCGAAACTTGGTTACATTAATATATTTTGTCATTAAACAGTCATTAAACATATTCGTGTGGGCACATATGTTTTGTCCAGAAACTTTTGGCCGGCAGTGTACATACCTGTAGAAAAACACAGAACAGAGAACCAGTCAGGTAATCGTACACAAACATCTTTTGAGCTGTGTGGCAATGTTGTAAAGAACCCCTAATAAAGAGAAAATGAGGATGAAGTAGCATGGGAAACAGAGGCTGCATTGTGAAAATGGGGAATATTAAGGGTGTTATTAGCTGTATACACCAGGGTTCAACTCATTTGGCAAGCTTTGTGTGAGATAATGGATTTAGCTAAGCCTGGATGAAAATTATTTTGGGATGTAACCTCTATGAGAAACTCATGTAAGGAATTTTATTAGTGTAAAATAATTTCTGTGGGACAGGATTCTGATATTCTTATTTTTTGTTTTTTTGCTAGTTGTTTTACGTCACACCGACACAGATAGGTCTTATGGTGACTATGGGACAGGGAAGGCCTAGGAATGGGAAGGAAGCAGCCGTGACCTTAATTAAGGTACAGCCCCAGCATTTGCCTGGTGTGAAAATGGGAGACCACGGAAAACCATCTTCAGGGCTACCGACAGTGGGGTTCGAACCCACTATTTCCCGGATGTGAGCTCACAGCTGCATGCTCCTAACCACATGTCCAATCGCCCGATGATATTCTTACATTTCTGATGATTAGTAGTGTTGAAATATAGCATCCCTGATATTTTTCCTGTTCTCAGTCAGTAAATATTGATGAATATTAATTTTTTGTGTAACTCAGTGATGTATTTATGCTCGACCACATATTCTTTTCACAGATGATAACTAGCAAATTGTCATAGGATGAGGGAAAATATTTTGAAACTAGCAAGATACCCGTGCTTTGCTACAGTATTATACTGAAATTTATAATTGGATGCTGTATGTTTTATATATAATCCGTCAAAATTCGCGATCTGACTCGTTTTCTGAGGGAATCCACCAAAGTTTGCAATCTGACTCGTTTTCTGGTAGATTACGGCAAAGTTCCTCCCATTGTTCAATCTTTCTTTCCAGCAATCGATTTCGTACTTCCCGGGCTACGTCCAGGTATTCCAGCCGGTCTGTTGGATCCCTAAATCTTTGCCAACTTTTCCTATAAGCATTTATAATATGGATCAAATCCTTGAGGAGATCCGGCGTAGGGTCGTCTTGGGTGCCTTGGAGGTACTGAACCTGCGGCCGGACTGCATTCGTAGTCATTACCCATCCAGGACACATTTCCAGCGTGGTCCGCACATTTTGACGATGGTCCCAAGACATTATTATTATTATTATTATTATTATTATTATTATTATTATTATTATTATTATTATTATTATTATTATTATTATTGTTCTGGAACCCACAGCAAGATTCAAGACGGCTACTTGGCAGTAAATTACATCTGCTGCCATTGTCATTGCTGAAAATGTGACCAGCACCATCGTCGCGGTTAGGCAAGTGCGCGGGATTTCTGGTGATACGAATGAGATAGACCGTCCAATTGTTCACCTCTATAGTAACTTCAGTAATGCACGGAAGTATAAATGAATATTTGCTACAATTTGTCCTCTTGAATACATCCCCTAGTTATCATGGCCATAAGCGAGATAGGTTCCCATAAAGGATTCACTGGGCTTTCTCAAGCTACCAATGCACACAGGAGATAACTTTTCAGCTCTCTGTCAGCCTATCGACATTGTGTAGCTGAATTGGTGAGAAGTGTAACAAAAGTGATTTTATTTTTGGTTACATAATTCATGTTATTCCTTGTTAAAAATGGGTTATTAGTAAGGAATCTCTATCTGGCCCTTTATTTCCTTGCATACTTCCACTGCCTCAATGTGGATAGATTTCCACCACTTTTCTCTGTCTCTGTTTTCCATCTTGTAATTTCTAATCTGATGCCTCTCTCTCTAGATAGCATCATTTGTCTTTCTCAGTGTATACATGTTCCATTTCCTTTTCTACCTTTTTATATGTATGGTCATCTCAGTCTCTAATGTGCTTTTCATGGTTGGCAACTTTCTACAACTTACAAATAATCATTATTATTAGGTACTTTCCAAGTCTTGGACTCATAATAGTACGGATGCAGATTCTGTTGCTCTTCCACTCTAGATAGAGCTTCTTGAATGCACCATTCACTTTTTGAGTGTCCGGCTCCATGGTGAATGGTCAGCGTGGTGGCCTTTGGTTGTGTTGAGGATTTTAATTTTAAACTGTCAGTTTGCTTGGCTCGGGGACTGTTTGTTTGTACTGTTCCCCTGCAACTCATTCGTCACACACAACACTGTCCTTCACTATGATAACATGCAGTTTCCCGTATGTTGTATACAAGGAATCGGTATACAGAAACACAACATAAATTTATTGCTTCAATAAGTTTTTACACAATATGGATGAACTTGCACGCAATTAAGGATGATATTAACAGTAGACTGAGGGTCTGTTGAAATATGCACTTTATACACATGAGAGTTCTATGTACACACGAATCTATCTTGAGGAGATAGTCCATCAAATAAGAGAGAGTTCAAGATAGTCGAAAACTATCTGCCTTGTAGAATGACTAGTGTAACTTGCAATGAAATTTCGTACTAACAGAATGCTAGTAATTGCCGTAGGCTTGTCAGGAGCTGACATAAATATTCACAATTAGTAGAATACTAATGTTGATGTCGGAGCATAAGTGAGGACTGAGGGATGAGTAGAATACTGGCATCGGGGCTCGACGTGGCTACAGGAAGCGGGAGGTGAGGCAGTGCCCAGAGGTGAAACCTCATCACCAGAATTCAGTCCACCTGTTCGATACACATGTTTAAGAGGGATAGCCTCCGTGTTCGATTTGCAGTATAATCTGGCGTTAGACACTGGGGAGTCCTGGGAAGTAGTGGAATGCTGCTCCTTTTATAGCGCTGGCTGACGTCACAAGCAAGCGCACTGCAGTAACCTCGTAGAGTCTGGAAAGATCCGGGCTGCGGCGTGTTGAGGAGCTATCAGGCGCAGAGCTTAGATCGCGAAGGACACACAACACCCTCCCCTCCTAATTACGCCGATACGGCGCGAAGCGGCGGCGACGCTGGCGGCGGGAGCGATGCTGGGGAGGAGAATCGGCCGTCTCTGTTGTGGTGTCCGGAGCCTGGACTGGGCGAAGGGGCGCAGAATCGTCCTGAAAGGAACCCATGTTGATTAAGTGATCTAGAACTCGTTCAGCAATAGATTTGTCAGGTTTTACAAGAGAATCAATAGAAGGACATGGACGGTATCGGAGGCATATCTGGTCCTGGTGGTGGCAGATGCGTTTCTCAGCAGTCTGAATCTCGTAGAGACGATGGTCCAAGGTGCGGCAGATGATACCAGGTAGCCAGAGCGGATCGGACTTGAAAGTCCGTATGTAGACCTTGTCGTTGACGATGAACTTAGGTTGTGAGCGCTTTGGCTGGGCAGGAAGAGGCTGCAACAGAGAAAGTAAAGTTCTGTGAAGGCGTCCGTGGAGCTTTTGAGCGGGAGTGACATTGTCAGCACCAGGCAGAGTTCTGTAATTTCCTAGGAGTTGTAACAAGGCTTGCTCTTTACTTAAACCAGAAGATACGGCTTTCTTCATACTTTTCTTAAAAGTTTGCACAAAACGCTCAGCTTCACCATTAGATTGAGGGTGAAAAGGCGGTGCTAAAATATGCCGAATGCCATTATGTGTACAGAAGTTCTGGAAAGCAGTAGCAGTAAATTGCGGTCCATTGTCGGAAATGAGCACTTGAGGTAATTCTTCAGTTGTGAATATCTTTTGAAGTTCACGAATGGTAGCTTCTGTAGTAGTAGTAGTGGAATGCATGTCAACAACGTAGGGAAAGTTGGATAGAGAATCTATCACTATGAGCCACATGGAGTTGAGAAAAGGTCCGGCGAAGTCTATGTGTACTCGTTCCCATGGAGAAGTAGCAGGAGGCCATGGAGCGAGGTCAGAGGACGGGGCGTTCTGATGAATCTGACATGGTTCACAATGGCGGATGAGCTTCTCGATGGCGGCGTCAATACCGGGCCAATGGCAGTGTTGACGGGCGAGTTGCTTGGTGCGTAATATGCCCCAATGACTTTGATGTAACAAGTCGAGAACGTGTTGTCGTAGACTAAGTGGGATAACCACTCGGAAGAGGGTGCCTGTCTCTAATAAGATGACTCCGGCACGAGTCGTGAGACATGCTGAAGATGATGATAAGGCACAAGGCTGGAAGGAAGCTTGTGTTGAAGAGGCCAACAGTTGCGGATGTAAGCACGTACTGTAGCGAGTGTACTGTCCTTATCCATTGCTGTAGCGATGCAGGTAGCGTCAATGGGAAAGCTGGGTACTGTGTCCTCGAGTTCGATGTCCAACTGAAGACATCCTGATTCTTGAGAATCGAAGGCAGTATCAGGACCTACTGGTAAGCGAGAGAGGGCATCAGCATTACAATGCTGGGATGTGGCACGATAGGCAATCTGATAGGAATAATCAGAAAGGAACATGGACCATCTTTGAAGTTTTCTGAGAGAATGCTCAGGGATCTTATTACCAGGATGGAATAAGTGTACAAGAGGCTTGTGATCAGTAATGATCAGGAAATGGTTGCCATAGAGATATTCGTTGAAACGGCGAATACTGAAAATGATAGCTAAAGCTCCTTTTCGATCTGTGAGCAACGACGTTGATGCTCATTGAGTGTCTTTGAAGCGAAAGCGATAGGACGTTCTTGTCCGTGACGATCCTTCTGGGAGAGAACGGCGCCGATTCCGGAATCAGAGGCGTCCGTGGCGAGCGTTAGGAGCTTGCCGGGCTGAAAGTGTGTGAGTTTGACAGCTTGAACAAGGGCCTTGTTGATAGTTTGCCAGGCATGTTGGCATTGTTGAGACCAATGAAATTTAACACCTTTCTTGCGTAAGGCGGTCAACGGAGCTGCCACTGAAGTGAAGCGTGGAATGAACTTGTGATAATAGTTTGCTTTGCCTATGAAGGATTGGAGCTGCTTGATGTTCTGCGGTGCAGGTATGTTGACAATCGCAGAGACATTCCTTTCACTAGGTCGAATGCCATTCTTATCGGGGATATGAACTAGGTAGTGAACTTGGGGTTGAAAGAACTTGCATTTAGCGAGGTTCGCTTGGAGGCCATTTTCTTTCAATTTAGTGAGAAGGAGGCGCAGATTATGTAGACGCTCTTGATGATCCTTGCCAGTCACAAGAATGTCATCAAGGTAATTAGCACAACCGGGAATGGAGGCGGTTAGCTGTGCTAAGTAGCGCTGGAAAATAGCAGCGGAGGAAGAGACGCCGAAAGGGAGACGCTGGAGCAGTCCAAGAGGAGTATTCAGCATGAGACATTGCTTGGATTCTTCGTCTAAAAGTAGCTGTAGATAGGCTTCTTTGAGATCCACTTTAGAGAAGAACTGACCACCGGCTAAACGGCGAAATAAGTCCTCAGGACGGGGAATTGGAAAGACATCGGTTTCAATCTGCGAGTTTATCGTAGAACGAAAATCACCACAAATGCATATATTGCCATTGGGTTTCTTAACTACGACAAGTGGAGTGGCCCATTTACTGGAATTGACAGGTACCACTATACCGGCTTCTATCCATCTTTGCAACTCTTTAGTAACTTGGTCTTGAAGTGCAAGTGGGAATGGACGGGCTTTGAAAAAGCGAGGCTTGGCTCCTGATTTCAGCTGTATGTGAGCTGTGTAGTCTTTGGCGGTGCCTAGTGTAGAAAATCATTTTATTTTCCGTATTGAAAGAATCTCAATAATAATATAAGAGAATTTATTGGACTCCAACCTATTCAATACATTACAGGATGTTAACATTTTTAGTTAAACATCGTTAAAATGGAGACATGTTTCGCCCTCTATGTGGGGCATCATCAGTCATATCAAAGCACCTCAAAATTAAACCAGACGTCTGGTTGGAAATTATGAACATAATATGTAAGAAAGAATACATTAAAAAAAACACGTACATAGTCCTATCCTAAACGAAATAACAATAGACTAGTTACACATAGTAAAATACGCTAGTGGTTTCTTAATATCAAAATCAAAATCTCTTTATTTGCAAATGAGGTGTCTACCTCGGTGGCAAATGGTACACTAAAATACATTATTGTCAAGCACTAAATATTAAATTAACAAGAGAAGAAAATTTTTCCTATAATACAATATTATACAATTTACGCTAACAATGTTTTCTATTAAACACACAGCTCATCCTTAATAAATTTATATTGTTTACAAAATTCTATTGCCGGGCTGAGTGGCTCAGACGGTTAAGGCTCTGGCTTTCTGGCCCCAACTTGGCAGGTTCGATCCTGGCTCAGTCCGGTGGTATTTGAAGGTGCTCAAATACGTCAGCCTCGTGTCGGTAGATTTACTGGCACGTAAAAGAACTCCTGCGGGGCTAAATTCCGGCACCTCGGCGTCTCCGAAAACCGTAAAAGAGTAGTTAGTGGGACGTAAAACAAATTACATTATTATTACAAAATTCTAATTATAATATCTCCTGTACTACTTACAAATATGGTCAACTGATATACAGTATGTGGAATTGCTTCAAATGATACTATAAAACTGGTATAACATTAATATTTACATTGCATTTATTTATTTATTTACTTTTTTTTTTTACCCGTTCTGGATCCTAAGTAGCATAACGACCTGCTGCGTCTTAACCAGAGCCCCTTTTGCCACCACTTTTCAGAGTTCCTGAAGGGCCTTCACAGCTACCGTAGCGGTCCCAGGGCCCTCGAAGTCCCCACTGTACTTCACCCCTACAGGCAGTCCCCTACTTTGCACCGGTCGAATGCCCTTTAACACTTCATTTATTTTCTCTGTTGCTGTTTATTCTCTTCTTGAATATCTGTACAGATTTTGGAAAAGGATCAAACACTACCCCTGGTAAACTGTTCCACTCCTTCACACCCTTCCCAATGAATGAAAATTTACCCCAATCGCTTCTGCTAAAATTCCTTCTAATTTTATATTTGTGGTCAGTCCTGCCGATATAATTATTTTCCAACTGAAGCCTCTCACGGATATCTCCCCATGCTTCTTCTCCTGTATAGGCTCTATATAATCCTGTAAGTCTAGTTTTCTCCCTTCTCTTACTTAAAGTTTCCCACCCAAGTTCCTTTAACATTTCTGATACACTACTCTTTCTCCTGAAATCCCCTATTACAAATCTTGCTGCTTTCCTCTGCACACTATCTATTTCTTTTATTAGGTATTCTTGGTGAGGATCCCAAACACTGTTTGCATATTCCAATAATGGACGAACCATACTCAAGTAACTTTTTTCTTTTAATTCTTTGTTGCATCCTTTAAGTAGCCTCATTATGACATGTAATGATCTGTATGCTTTCCCAACAATGTCATCAATATGACCCTTCCAGTGCAAATTACTTTCAAATCTCACACCTAAGTATTCGCACTTGCCATCTTTTGGGATAACTACCTCATCCAAAGTATATTAAAATTATAAACTATTAATATTAAAATGAGGCCATCATATGCACAGTATAAAAATGAAAGTAATCAAAGTCTATATGATATTGAGTTCGATGGTAGTTCTATGTAGTATATACAAATGTTGGCAAAATAAAACACAATTTATAATTACTGTACACTTATTTATAATTGTTAAAATTGATGAGGTAAAACATTCCAATTTGTCTATTTGTAATTTGGCTCCAACCAAAATAATTCGCCCTAGGATTCATGAGGTAGTCAACTCCGTTGGTCACTCTCTATTTGAATGAAGTGCACAGTGCAAGTGAACAGCTTTTGTTGATTATAAAATGAGGCTGTGCTAAGTCAGAGTTAAAACAACACCACCTTCAAATGAAGATAGTTAAAAACATCATTAGGTTCTTCCTAGTTGACTAAAGGTTTGCGTATATTTTGTTGTTGAAGTGTGGGAAAGTCAGTTGTTGGTTGAATGGGCAACGGTCGAAAATGTTGTGCAGTGCAATCGGTGTTTGAGCTGTCCTACATGTGAGGGAAATCTTGAAAGCTATTGAGCTGTTACCTAATTGTTAGGAGGTTGGAGTCCAGTAAATTCTCTTATATTATTATATGCCTAGTGTAGAGTCGAAAACTTCCGGAAATTGCTCGAGGAGATCTGTAACCTCAGAGGTAGGTTGCAAGGCCGAGACTACATTGACGTTGTCATGAATTTGGAATCCGAATAAATTGAATAGGTCCATGCCGAGAATGTTAGATGCCGTGTAGTTGTTGACTACGAGTAAGGTAATGACCTTCTGAATACCTTTATAGCTGGCTGGAAGAGTGATTTGTCCCTTAATATCAATCTTCCTCTTGTTAAACGTAACAAGCTGCATGTCAGCCGGAGAGCACGACGGTGAGCCTAAGTCGTGATATGTAGCAAGGTTGATGATAGAGACAGGTGATCCAGTATCTAATTGAAAATTAGTAGAGCGATCAGAGAAAGAGATTGGAACGATTATCTTGCTAGAATTCCTGGTAGGAAGAATGAGATTGATCTGATCTATTTCCATGTCCTGTCGTGGCTGTGCATTAGGCTTCCGTACCGAATGAGTATGGGCAGGGCGGAGCGAACTTTTACATACAGTCTTGATGTGTCCTACTTTATGACAGCGATCACAAGTGGCTTTGAAGAAACGGCAGTCACGGCGTTCGTGATGTTTAAAACATCCTCTGCAGGAAGGCAGGAGCTGAGACGTTTTCTGAGAAGTGTGCTTCTGCGTAGAAGAGCTAGAGGGAACCTGTCGAGAACGCTTGGCAGAGAGCGATCTGACTGCGCGGTTCGAAGGAGCAGACGACTGGCGGGCTGGCTGAGAGACTTGAGCGACCTCGTGTTTAGTAGCTATTTCCGCTGCAGTCTTGGTAGTCATTTCGTAGACTGTGGCAATACGCTGTACTTCTTCTAAAGAAGGGTTACTCTTTTTTACAGCATCGAAACGAACTTTGTCCTGGGGAGTATGGAGAATGACCATGTCCCGAATAAGGGAATCAGTGTAGGGCCTGCTACAACCGTCCTTGGAACAGATAAACTGGCAGGGCTTGGCGAGACCACGTAGTTCTGCTCTCCATTCTGTGCGAGTCTGGTGGGGTTGTTTCCTGCTTTGAAAAAACTTGTAGCGAGCGGCTACGATGTGAGGATCTTTAGCATAATGGTCATTGATACGAGCTAATAGCTGCGCGAAAGGCACTTCTGAGATTTGCTCTTCAGGGCTTAATTTTTGCAGTAATTTACATGTAGAATTTCCGACCGAACTGAGAAAGAGAGCACGTTGGCGCTTTTCGTCCGTGATTGAATGGCAGATGAAGTGTTGCTGAAGGTGGGCTAAATACACTGACCATTCTTCCTTGGCCGGGTCGAAAGCAGAAAATTGAAGAACTGCTGTGGGCTGTGCAGAAGCAGAAAGAGCTTGTATGGCTGTAAGCAATGCTGTTTGCTGTTGCTGCATGAATTGCTGTTGTTGCTGTTGCAAAGCTTGTAAGATAGCGGCGAATTGTTCTGTCGTTGCCATGGTGAGATTTGCGATAGAGAGCACAACTTGTGAAGCAGCGTGTAAGGAGACTGGCTGTGAACTTGACCGTCACTCGATCGGCTGGGAGTGAGAGAGAGCGAGAGAGCTGGCGCATGCTGAACAGGTGTTGGGAGAGAGCCGTGAAATGTAGGCTGGCTGTCCGTAGTTCGAACGGGGCGTACACTGGGCAGAGTTGTACTGTAGAATTGCGAACTGTTGGCAGAGTTGCTAACTTGTGTCCCGTAGCTAGAGTGCTGAAATGGCGAAACCACTCAGAACGTGTGCTTGACGTTAAAGTTGCTGGCGTGCCGGTGTAGAATGTGTGCTGGTCCCAATGTGTTGGCTATACGTACGGATGACTTTGTCTCGTTGCCTAAATTTTTTTGTTAAGTGTGGCAAGTATACAGAGCACTTTTTTTTACCTCGTTGCCAAATTTTGTTGTGTTGTATACAAGGAATCGGTATACAGAAACACAACATAAATTTATTGCTTCAATAAGATTTTACACAATATGTACATAAATATAACTGAACTTTTCTTGAAGCTGGATTAACCTGCACGCAATTAATGATGATATTAATAGTAGACTGAGGGTCTGTTGAAATATATACTTTATACACATGAGAGTTCTATGTACACACGAATCTATCTTGAGGAGATAGTCCGTCAAATAAGAGAGAGTTCAAGATAGTCGAAAACTATCTGCCTTGTAGAATGACTAGTGTAACTTGCAATGAAAGTTCGTACTAACAGAATGCTAGTAATTGCCGTAGGCTTGTCAGGAGCTGACATAAATATTCACAATTAGTAGAATACTAATGTTGATGTCGGAGCATAAGTGAGGACTGAGGGATGAGTAGAATACTGGCATCGGGGCTCGACGTGGCTACAGGAAGCGGGAGGTGAGGCAGTGCCCAGAGGTGAAACCTCATCACCAGAATTCAGTCCACCTGTTCGATACACATGTTTAAGAGGGATAGCCTCTGTGTTCGACTTGCAGTGTAATCTGGCGTTAGACACTGGGGAGTCCTGGGAAGTAGCGGAATGCTGCTCCTTTTATAGCGCTGGCTGACGTCACATGCAAGCGCACTGCAGTAACCTCGTAGTCTGGAAAGATCCGGGCTGCGGCGTGTTGCGGAGCTATCAGGCGCAGAGCTGAGATCGTGAAGGACACACAACACCGTACATGAGAGATGTTTCTATCCTTGTTGGAGGATCTGCCTTATAAGGGCTGCCAGACAAAATGTATGATATATACTTTTTGAGTACTTTATGAGGTGGCTTGCTCAGTTTTTCCATCTTTAATAATGTTGCTGGTTTTTACATCCCACTTACTACGATTGCATTTTTTGGAGATTAAGGTGCTGGAAATATAGACCATTATCAGTTTATCAGGCTTTGAGCACCTTCAAATACCCCTGGAACAAGTCAGGATCAAACCTGTCATCTTGGACTCAGACCTCTGTGTCACTCAATCTGAATCTTAAATCTTTGGCAATTATTAGGCCCAAATAACTGAAGTTGCCAAGCTGAGTAGCTCAGGTGCTGGTAATCCTGGCTCAATCCAGTGGTATTTGAAGGCACTGAAATACATCAACCTCGTGTCGGTAGTTTTACTGGCACGTAAAAGACCACTTGCAGGCCAAAATTCCAGTACCTTGATGACTCCGAAAACTGTAAAACATAGTTAGTGGGACTTAAATAACATATTAATAAGTGAAGACAACCACATACTTGAGAGCCTCACCAATAAAAATAAATGGGTTGATTTGGTTGTATTGATTTTGAATATCTTTGTAGCGATGGATATTTCATGTTGAGACATATCTTCTAGAAAGGAGTCATTTAAAAAAATGAAATGGCATATGACTTTTAGTGCTGGGAGTGTGCAAGGACAAGTTCAGCTCACCAGACGCAGATCTTTTTGTGTGACTCCCGTAGGCGACCTGCACGTCGTGATGAGGATGAAATGATGAAGACGACATGTACACCCAGCCCCCGTGCCAGCGAAATTAACCAATCACGGTTAAAATTCCCGACCCTGCCGGGAATCGAACCTGGGACCCCTGTGACCAAAGCCCAGCATGCTAACCATTTAGTTATGGAGCAGGACAGGAGTCATATAAAATATGCTTCTCTAACTTTGATTGACTTTATTTGGAGGCTGCATAGACATTGAAAAGTATTATGATGCGGTTGTTAGAGAAGTTCTGTTTTCAATTCTCTCTCCGAAGTTGGAATAAAGACACTATAGAATTTTCCGGTATATTTACCTTGTCCAACTCCTTAATTGAATGGTTAACATAGTGGCCTTCACTTCAGAGGGTCCTGGGTTTGATTCCTGATCAAGCCAAAGATTTTAGCCACATCATATTAATTTTTCTGGCTCCGGGTCTGTTTTTGTGTTCATTTTAATACATACCACTTCATATATGCACAACAAAACACATCACATTACCGATCACTACAGTAACACACATTAGTGAATACATCCGTCCACACGGGGTTGGCATCAGGAAAGGACATCTGGTGATAAAACTGGGCCAAATCCACGTATTGTGCCAACCCCAAATAATTTGGAAAAGGCCAGGGAGAAGAAGAAGAAAACTTTTTTCAGATATAGCGGGCGTGGAAGATATCTTAAGTGCTGCTAGCGATGATGTAACCTTTACTACAGTGGTTACACAAAAACAAAGCACAAACACAATAAAGGTTGAAAGTATGAGCAACTACACAATATCAGAAACCACTACACACTCAGCGAAACATCAGCTGAACTATGCGGGTCTCCGCCGACAACATACGTAAACAGTAGGGCCAACTAGTGGATAATAAACCAGGAAGGTGGAAGGAGCTAGGACTTTACCGAGGGCATGGACATGGCTTAGTTTGCAGACTCCGAAATAATTCGCCGTGATCCTTACATTTGAAAAATATTATTTATAAATGAATTTTACAAATACAATCCAAAAAAACTTGCAACTTACAAACTATATGCTCCATGATACACATATCTTGGAAGTTCTTTGATAATGGCTTCACTACAAGTTTCAAACTTCAAACCAACTATACATCTAGTTACAAATCCAGTTGTACAAAGCAACGTAAAAAGCAATTACAATTTACAGTGAAGTGAACGTACTCTCCTAAACTCTAGCGTACATCAAGTGACACTTAACTACCAGAGGCAAACCGCAAGGTAAAAATATTAAACTACAATCTACATATTTAGTGAAACAAGAAATAGGAATGCCTCGAAAACGAACAGGCAAGCCCAGCAGAAAAGCTAAGGCGTCATAAATAATAAATTTGATGAATCTAGGTTAGGCTAGGGCAGACTCCTGTATGAAAAAGCAAAACGAACATTACGAAAATTTTAGCAGGAACGGGATTCTTCAAGGGTGCTTACCCGAAGGTGGGCCATCCCGGTAGCGAGGCGACGTCAAAACTTCGGATAACCATATAGGCTGCTCACAGACAGACAGATAGACCAAGACCGACAGAATTCATAACGAAAGTTGCCTCGCGCTCTTTATAAAGGTAAACCCTGGCCTTGGAGTAGCCAATCAGAATGCATGAGCCCCCCTATCGCCACTAGATTCACCAATCACAACTCCAACTTTAGTCGCGGACTTGACCTACATTCTCGAATACGCGATCGCGAGCCTTCCATTTCCAGAACAGTCAGAAAATACATTCTAGAATACCTAACCAACAAAAGGCAACACACCCTGTTCAAAAATTTATGTAACAAAAGTTTCTGGATACTTCCAGTAAATATAGAACTGAATGCTACTATTTACAAATACGTTTGTTATCAAATATTACACTGTATAGGTTAGGTCATTACATGGCTTACAAATAAAACAAATCACTACACTTTACAAATAAAGTCTTCAATAAACATTTTCCACTTCCACTACATTGTTCACCTGTGACAGATGAGATTTAAATCCACTATCTCCGGAATGCAAGTTTTACAGGTACATAATCTGTACTGCACAGCCAACTTGTTTAGTGTATAATCTATTCTTCAGGATATTTCTGATTTTATTAAAGAGTAATTACATGCATATTGCATAAAATAAGGATTCTTCTTAAGAAGTGAAATTCTGTTGAATGAATAAATTAAGAGTTTTTGTGATTGTAACTTTCTTGTACTTCCAGGAAATGGCAGTTCGAGAATTTGAGCCTAAGCTGCAGAGAATGAATGCTCTTCATCAACAAGAAATCTCAGAACTAAGGAAGTGTCACAAGCAGGAGCTGGAACAATTAGAATATAAAGTTTCAAATCATGCTGCAGAAAGAATGCAACAGCTTCATGAGAAATTGGCTCTTGAGAAGGAAGAAGCAGTTGCCAGGGAAAGAGAGGAACTAAAACAGAAGTGAGTTTAAATAGTACCGAGCTCGGTAGCTCCCTTAAGTGCAGCCAGTATCCAATATTTGGGAGATAGTGGGTTCGAACCCCACTGTCGGCAGCCCTGAAGATGGTTTCGTGTGGTTTCCCATTTTTACACCATGCAAATGCTGGGGCTGTACCTTAATTAAGGCCATGGCCACTCCTAGGCCTTTGCAATCCTATCGTCACCATAAGACTTATCTGTGTCAATGCGACATAAAGGAAGTTGAAAAAAAACACTGCAACATTTTTCTGAATGACTTGACATAAAGCAAGTTGAAAAAAAAACCCACTGCAAAATTTTTCTGAATAACTTTGAAAACATCTTCTTAAAGGGCCATCATTCAAAAGGAATCTTATACTGGAGTACATACGTGGATGACGTCATATGCATGTATGATAATGACATCACTAATGCACACCAGTTATTAAACACGCTAAATTCTTTACACAAGTCCCTCAGTTTCATAATGGAGCCAGAAACTAACAAGAAAATAAACTATTTAGACATCACAATGAACAGAAATAATGACAACCTATCTTACAAAGTATATGGAGAGCCCACTCAGACATTGCACACTATTGACAAGTCAAACCACCCACACGCATTCAAAATAGCAGGGCTGAATACAATGATACACAGAGCTATTTCCGTACCAATGAGCACAACGGATTTCAATGAAGAGATACAAATCATTAAACACATCGCAAAAGAAAACAACCACCCTCCAGGCACAGTAGATAAACTATTAAATAAACATAAGAAAAATTGCCAGGGAATCAGCACATGTGAGAAAGAAAAATACGTGGTTCTCAACTACACTAACAAGAACACATACAAAGTAGCTAATATTTTCAACAAACAAAGTTTATAAGTAGCCTTTAGAATGACACCACACGACAGAGACTCATCAGTAAGTGCAACCTAAACAAAAAAAAAAAGAACTTTCACAAAGTCAGTAGTATATGAACTCAAGTGCCAAGAACCTAACCGCAATGCCACATAAATATGCCAAGCAAAACATAATTTCCACACAAGATACAAAGAACTCAAAAACGTGATCAGATATAATCGGCATTCACCCTTCAGGGAGCACACCATTTCACAGACATCAACATAGATATAAAAATGTTACACATTGAAAATAAAAGTAAATCTTTGAATATAAAGGAAGCAATCAAAATTTACATCGCAAAAAGTGCTAATGTAACTAACCTAAATGACCATACACACTTAAAAAGTTCCCCCCCTCTTCACTCTACTCACATAACACCTGGACAACACTTAGTCATTAAATTAGCTTTTATCATAATAACATTTAATAGTTAGTCTCTCACCGCTGGATACCGTGGTTCAAATCCCGGTCACTCCATGTGAGATTTGTGCTGGACAAAGCAGAGGTGGGACAGGTTTTTCTCCGGGTACTCCAGTTTTCCCTGTCATATTTCATTCCAGCAACACTCTCCATTCTCATTTCATAGCATATATCAGTCATTCATAAATCACTTTGGGAGTGGCGACCCCATCGTACTAATAGCCTATAGGCTATCTGCTTCATTCATTACATCCCTGACCCGGTCAGTGACTGGAAAACAGGTTGTAGGTTTTCATTTTTTCATTTTCAGTTAGTCTCTATTTCAATTCCTTACTTTATTCACCTAAAATCATGAATTTGCATTCATCCATATTACATAAAGGTACATTTTAACATGAAGTAGGTTAATAACCTTCTCTCCCCTCTCCAGTGTTGATAGAATGTTCCACAGCGCTCTACTTGCTCCGCCCTACTTCCCCGTCCCCTCTCCATGCTACAGTATACTAGTTTTCAACTTCCAGTAGGAGAGATCCACAACGCTCCACACGACCCCTCCTTCTCCGCGAGCAGTGTGCTTTACCCAAAACTTTCCATGACCACAGACCTGAAATTGTGGTTTGTGACAACGGACATAGCATCAGCGGTCTAGATAACTACGTAAGTTTTTCATTATATTAATACTTGTAAATTTATTTTTGTCATTACTGGTTCATGTTATCACTAAACTCTCCATCATTGACAAGTTCACGTAATATAAACAATACTATATATATATATATAAAAGCATGTTGTAAGTGATTTGATAGAATTTGAGAATGTTCTTGTAGAACGAAACATGTCATTCTTTGTATAATATTGTGTATTTTTACAGGTATGTTTATAGTGTTATATAACTTTAATTCTAATTGCAGTATGTTCGACAGACTGAAAAGTTTTTGTTATACTTAATTAAGTCGACACTGAAAAGTATGGCTTCATTCTTGACCAAGAAAGCAAGTAGACATACACTCATGTTCGTAAAAACCAGAAAACCTTGAAAGACTAGAGATAGGAAGTTCATATTCACAGGACATGTGCATTAGTTTGTTCTGAATAAGTGATTAGCATTTGAACCATGTCGGCCGTCTGGTTCAAGGTAAATATCGATATCTGGCGCACCACCACCGACTGGTAAAATGTGCCTGCGGATGAGCAGACATGCAGGATGCCTCAAGGTCTTGCTTATGGTGTAGGGTACTGTTGGGTACAATCACAAATCACAGTTGGTGTGTGTCCAGGGCACTGTGACCAGTTTGACCTACGTGAATGACATTCTGCGACCCGTAGCCATACCCTTTCTGCATGACACCCCAGATACCATATTTCAGCAGGACACTGCATGACCACGTTACTGCATGAACACGTGCCTTCTTGTTGTCACAGGATGTCAGACTGTTGTCCTGGTCTGCCCGATCACCGGACTTGTCGCCATTCGAAAATGTGTGGGATATGGTGAAACGACGGGTGCGGCTCTGTGACCCAGTGCAACCACCAAAGATGAATTCTGGACCGAGGTGAATGCAACATGGATGGCTATATCCCAGGATGCCATTCGCGCCATATGCATGTCGATGCCATCGCGCATGGAACAAGTTATCAGTGCCCATGGAGGACCCAGTTTCTACTAGGCAACAGGATATATGCTGCACCTAGGTGACTGAAATGCTAAGCTTCTGCAGAAAATGAACATGTCCTGTGAATATGAACTTCCTATCCCTAGCCTTTCAAGGTGTTCTGTTTTTCATGAACATGAGTATCTACCTTAAATTCTATTGTTTAAAAAATAACAGAAATTGAATAAAGCACATGTGTGTTTAATGTGATTAAGAGTAAATTAATACACATTCAGGGCAGAGAGCATTAGCACTTGGAAGAATGCCTGTTACAGTGATTCCAGCAGCACACAGCTGGTGGCATTCCTTTTTTTTTTTGCTAGTTTCTTTACGTTGCACCAGCACAGATAGGTCTTATGGTGACGAGGAGGCATTCCTATCAGCAGGCTAGTTTTAGCTTGTCTGGGCTAGCTACATAAACTTAAGTTTAGGTATTGCATTAGTAACCTAGTATGTGCGGTGGGAACAAACGTTTGATAGACTGTAACAGATTGCAAGAAAAATATTTTGAAGGAACTTGCATCCCAGTATGCTCTTTAAAGACATTTTTAATGCAAAAGAGACAAGGTTTTTCTTTAACATAATGCCTGACCACTCAGTAACTTTTTAAGGTGTAAAATTCCATGGGGGCAAACAGAGCAAACAGCATGTGACTCTTCTGTTGTGCACTAATAGCAATGGAAGAAAAGAGCTACGCCCAGCAGTAGGAGAATTTGCAAAACAGCAAAGGTTTTTTAAAGACTGGCTATGCAGCGTGGATGCAAAAAAGGCCCAACAGATTGGAATGTCATTTCTGTGCTGCACCTCCTCCATATTGCACTTGTAAGCTTCAGCAGTTGGACCATGGCATGATTCAGAATTTCAAGCTGCATAACCACAAGATGCTCCTGCAGGATGCCACCCACTGTGTGAACATTGGGAAAGAAGATGAAATTGTGACATATATTTTACAACCCTTTGATTTAGAGGTAGTTTCCACCTTTCAATACTTGTTTATTATCTTATATTCACATATAACTAATACTTAATATATACGTCTGTCTTAGGACATGTTTCCTCTCTTTTTGGAGACATCTTCAGTTAAAAGCATACACAAAATGACACAGAAAATAAATAATGCATTAAATCAACTTGAAAATTCTTCTTAAAAACTTGATATTATACTTGTTGTTGATATTTGCCTTTCTTCTTCTTCTTCTTCTACTCCTTCTTCTTCCGGTTGTAAAGTGTTTTTATCCTTGGTACATGATATAATAAGATGTTCAGTCTTAATTAGATTCCTCTAATGTGTGATTTGTATCTGTTTGTTGGAGTTCTAAATGGAACAGTCTAATTTCTATTGGCAGGAAATGTGTTATCTATTAATAATAGTTTCAGATCCTGGAGGAGCTGTCCTGATCAGATCACGAGTCTTAAATTGATAATGGACTATAACGGGAGAAAAAACAGAGATATGGTGATAACATTTGTAGATTTCAAGAAAGGTTACGATTGCATCCATAGAGAATCTCTGTTTAAAATTTTAAGACACCTTGGACTACACCCCAGATTAATAAACTTGATAAAATTGACTCTCACTAACACCAAATCAGAAGTGGAGTTTAGGGGTGAAACTTCAGAGTCATTTGAAATTAAAACGGGACTACGGTAGGGAGATGGGCTCTCACCGCTATTATTTAATTGTGCTCTAGAAATGGTAATGAGGGAATGGTTTAGGAAATGTCTCCCAAAAATAAAGATTGGCCGAAAAATCAAAAGAAGTTGCCTGGGTTTCGCCGATGATTTAGCATTACTAGCAGGGGACATAAAAGAACAAAAACCCAGGTATCAGAACTTCAAAACATTGCAGATAAAATTGGCCTCAGAATATCATTTGAAAAAAAAAAAAAAAAAAAAAAAAACAGAAATTATGCCCCAAAAACCAACACAACTAAAAGAAGTTAGCATAAATGGTAATAAAATCAAAATAGTAACTCAATTTAAATATCTTGGAGAAGTAATAACACATAACCTAAATCCAAACAAGAACAAATAGATTAGCTAAAGCACAAAAATTAACATGGGATATCTACAATGCAAAAATAAAACTCTACAACACAGTTATAAAACCAGAAGCTACATATGCAGCAGAAACACCTTTTCACCAGAATAAACATTCAAAGACTGACAGACTTCAGAAAACTGAAAGGAGGATTGGAAGAACCTGCATCAGCAAATAATACCAGAAAGATGGACAGTGGTAGATAATACCTAACAAAGTCATGTACAAAGAGCTAGAACCCATTACAGATACTATGCATAAGAGGAGACTGGGATTCTTTGGACGTATCATGAGGATGCAGAATTCAAGACTTCTGAAACAACTAGTACAACACAATCTTGTCTCAAAAAATACCACAGAGGATATAAATGGATCAGAGAAGTAAGAGAGGATCTGAAGGATATAGGCCTTACAACAGAAGACACCACAAATAAGATAAAATTGAATACAAAACTCAAGAATACAAACCTCTACTTTATCCTTACACAAAACAAACCAACAACGTGCATTTTCAACCGAGGAAAGGACACGAAGATCGGAGTATCTGAAGAAGTACTGGGAGGACCGCAAAGCCCAAACAATCCCTTCAAGGAGACCTGAATGATGGAGTGACTAAAGTGATCCTATGCAGTCATAAAAGGAGAAGAAGAAGAATAGTTTTATTGAGGAGTCTGAAAGAAAGAGGAAAGGGGTTGTATTAAGTCAAAGAAACCTTGCTGAAAGTGATGCTTCTGATTGGTTGACAGCTATTCTGCAACGTGATTCGTCGTTCCATATTTGGTACAGATGTTTCTGGAATTCATTGTCCCTTCGTATCCGGCGCTTGCTGTATGACGTAATCTATGTCCTTGGCCGCCTGACCTAGTTTAGCTCGCTCGCAGCGGAACGGCCTGGTAACCAGCTGATGCTTGTTTGTGCATATACCTGTATCAATTTACGGGAATTGAACCAAACCTCTATAAATCCTATAAAACACCATTTGGACGGGTACAATATAATCAGTGTTTCACAAGTTTTTAAGGATTTTAAACTTGCTTTAATACATTCTTTTGTATACATTTTGTATGCTTTTAGCTGAAGTTGCCCTCAAAAGGAGATGTCCTAAGATAGACATTATTATTAATACAACTTCTCCCATAAGGAGGCTGCCACAAGGACAAAGTATATCAACTACACAGTATTTTGCTAGTATGCCAGATAGAAATACCCATCACAAGGCTCAGGAATTAGTTTGGAACGGATTTGGAATCTGGCATGATGTATGGTTCTTCAAGTGTTATATAGATGGTTGCGGAGTATGGTTACTGAACCTCGTATTGCAGCGATAGTGATGTCGTGAGATCATGTCCGGTTGAGACCGAGAGAATCCCATACCTGTACAAGAAATTTAGGGATTGTGCCTCGAGCTCTGATCATGAGGCCATGGATGGAAATATTGTCTAGGTGATATAAGTCTTTATCATAGTTCACGGTAGGCTGGTAAATCGACTTCTCGGCGGCCACCTCTTAGGCCTGGCTAATGTGCGACTCGAAGTATATTGTGGGATCTATACTGTTAGTTATATGTGAATGTAAGATAATAAACAAGTATTGAAAGGCAGAAACTATCTCTAAATCAAAGTTAAATTAGAGTCAATACAAACCGTTGTAATAAAATTTATAAAATGCATGTTTTAAGGTAAATTTTTTCCATTATTCCCACATGTTCGTAATTATTTCTAAGGCAGTCACATGTTTATGCAGTCCATGAAACACACAAATAGTGTTAGAAAAATGCATTTAAATAAAATTCATTACCTAGGGTTTTGCACTATATTATCCTAAATTTGAATTGCTTTCTGTAATAAGTAATTGCTGCAATCTAAAAGTTATTTTCAATTGTGTAAATTTACAAACTTTAGCTTTCTTATAATTGGCTGCATGGTAATGATATTTGGAATTTATATTCTGCTGCTTGTGTAAAGCTGAATTTCGAGACAGCTAAGGTCTTGATGAAGCTGGTGGTAATGATGATGATGATGATGATGATGATGATGATTCTATCAATGACTAGTATTGAAGCAAAATAGAAGACCAGGCATCATTTGAAGATTAGTTTTATGTTGATGAAAATATCTTAACTACTGAAGCCATGACTATCTCCAAGATAGTTCCAGACATTCAGTGCAATCCTGCTGATAAAAATGAAAATTAATGTTATGATGACGACAGGGAGCCCACAGACATTCCCATGGATTTTAATGATACTGTGAATGCTTTAGAGATGATCAAACACTTCCTGACATGTCGTAGTGTCTTTTGGATATTATAACTCAGTTATCATGATTTCAAGGCATGATGTTTGCTGTGGCTGCATGCAAAGCAAAAGCAAGCTAAGATAAGGGACCTTTTCAAAATAATATTTTTTGCTGTCTAAATTTCCATTGTATATAGGACATTACAGTATGTTTTAATACGAGGTGTGTATAATTTTATTTCTGTGTTTTTTTGTCTAGTGTACACTTTCATTTAAGCTTCTTTGCACTTATACCATTTTTGTTTGTCTGTTACTAAGGCCTCTGAGAAACATATACAGGAAGTTTTACTGTATGTAATGTATAAACATTGCACACATGTATGTATGTATGTATGTATGTATGTATGTATGTAGGTAGGTAGGTAGGTAGGTAGGTAGGTAGGTAGGTATGTATGTATGTATGTATGTATGTATGTATGTATGTATGTATGTATGTATGTATGTATGTATGTATGTATGTATGTATGTATGTATGTATGTATGTATGTATGTAAAATCTTTTTAATTTATTTATTTATTTCATAAATTTCAGGTTTGAAAATCAGACAGCACTGGATAAACTAGATTATCAGGAAAAATGCCAGCATCTTTTAATGGAAGTTCAGCAAGACAGAAAGTGTTTAATTGAGGAGGAGTCAAGGATAAAGGAAGATTTTAAAATGAATAAACAGAATTTAATACGGGAACATACAAAAGATCTTGAATACGTTAAAGCAGAGTATGAGCAGAAACTGGAAAAAATTAGCGATGGATATCAGGTATTTTCTTGACTGTAATGTTACTTTTCTTTTGTTAATCTCCACTGAATTATACTACTTAATCTGTGCTTACTCCTAGCATTACTTTCCAAGTATTAGTTAGCCATGATGTTACTTACATGGGCAATGTTAGTCTGCTCTTTCATGTAAGTAGTGAACCAAATTCATTAAGTGCATGAAATAAAGAAACTGTGTAGTCAGTAATGAGTGTTCTCAGTCAGCAAGTTCTAAGAACAATACAAGCAAGCAAGCAAGCAAGCAAGCAAGTAATTTAGCTGCGGTTTTACATGAGAAGTTAATATTGTGATCATAGGATGTGACTTTTATTTTTAAAATCTCCCATCAACAGGCCATGATTGGAACTGTGATTGCCTCAGTTAGTTAGTTAGCTAGTTATGGAGCTTGTTCAGAAGCTCTCACGAAGTCCTCTGGAGATTCTGGAAATGACCTTTTCATATAATCTGTAACAATATGTTGGATTGTCTGATTTTCATCACCACAGTCATATGTAGGGTAATGTCGCATACCTCATTTATGTAGTAAAGAGCTATAATGTCCATGACTTGTTCAGACTCTGTTGAGGACAACCCAAGTTCTCCATGGTAGATCAAATCCCTTTGGAGGGTACTGGGCATTAAACGGAGATTGCCATTCTCGAGAATTCTTATTGCACCATTCCAAATGCCACTCAGTTGCCATTCTGAAATCTGTGGAGATCAGTTTTTGTGCTGTTCAGGCTACTGGAGGTCTAGTTTCAATTGCTGAAGTCCTACAGCTATATCACTTTGAATGGGAAGAGCCCAATTCAATTATATTTTTCCATACAACCGCGTCAGACTGGTAAGTCTTGCCAGTCTGACAGAAGACTTTGTGAGAGCTTTTGAAGAGGCTGTAGAATGACTGGAAAACATAGATTTGATATTATGACTCCCCAGTGCTTTGCTGCTGTCAATTTATGACATAGGACACAGCACGGGCAGCCAATGGAGAGGGGTGGATTATCATTACCACTTATGGGGTGCATAGCCTGGTTCAAGACTATCAATTTTCTTAACATGAGGGCTGTTCAGCCAGACTGAAGAACAATACTCTACTGAAGAATGAACCAAACCCAAAGCTGATATATGTAGGGTGCAAGCAGAAGTTCCCCATGTCAAACCAGTAAGTTTATATACAAAGGTCGATCAAATATAAATGGGATTTTTATTCCTGAACATCAACAGTTGGCAGGACTAGCCCTTCGCTTCTGCTCTGCTTAGGTAGGACCGTTAAGAGTGGGGAGAGCATGTTGTTAGATATTTCCTTCCGCTTCATCAGTAACGCTCATGATGTAGGAGCAACAGGTGCACCCCTCCACTGCGCAACGCATAATTATAAAATTTCTTGGTCGTGAAGGAGTTACAGCGGTGGAACTTTACCAGAGATTGACTGCACAGTTCGGCTATCAAACATTGTCGAGGATGCATGTGTTTGCCTCACATAAAATGTTCAAGGAAGGACGAGAACATGTGGAAAATCTGCAACACAATCGCCGTCCTCGGACCAGCATTACAGACAAAAACCTTTGTGCGGATAAAGACATTATTGTCGATGATTGACGGGCATGAGTGACACACAATCAGTGCTGCTTACTACTGCAAGCTGTTGAACAAGGCGAGGGTTGCATATCGCCACAAAAGATGAGACGTCGTCACCATAAGACCTATCTGTGTCGGTGCAACGTAAAGCCCCTAGCAAAGAAAGAAAAAAGATGAGACCAACTGATTCGACAAGTCATCCTCTTCCTCGACAATGTGCGGCCCCATACTGCAGCTCTAACTGTCTCCAAGCTGCAGGAAATGTACTGGACTACACTTCATCATCCTCCTTACAGCCCGGACTTAACGCCCTGTGATTTCGATTTGTTCAGACCGCTTAAAGAAGCTCTAGGATGGCAATGATTTGAAGATGAGAGTGTGGAAGACTTTGAGCGCAACTGGCTGGTGACATGACCCTGTTCTTTTTACGATGAGGGCATCAAAAAGCTGCCCATATGCTGGGACTAATGCATTTCCAAAGCAGAAAACTATGTGAAAAAATAAATTGTAATTGCCTTGTGCTTTTCAATAACTGAATTTAAATAAAAAATAAAATCCCATTTATATTTGATCACCCCTTGTAATAAGAAATTTCTTGATATAGATGATATAGATGTTGATTCCCAAAAGGAATCTGAAATATTTGTTCCGAATGAGTAAATTTGTTAATGGGAGACAATGTCTCTCATAGTGCATTGGCACTGCCGGTGGCTACAATTAGCCTACGCAGTGGCCTCCACAGTATGCACTAGTCAGCGTATTGGTAGGTGTGCTAGGTACCAACTGATGAGCCCAGCCTAGCACACGGGGGCGAAGCGCTGGCAACCAGGAATGAGTTAGCTGGAAAATTTATAATGTCCAATAACGGACCATTTATATTGGTATTATAAGAAATTTCTTGTCCTTAATTTAGCAGCACTGTACCAGGGATTGGGGTTATGGGGCAGATGAATTCCATCGACTGAAACCTTAAGTTTAGTTTATACTTGTCTATTGTGTAGGTGGAAAAAACAGATTTGTGTTTTACTGGTGCTTGGTGATAAGTACCACTTCCAGAAGTACTGCATTAGAGTTGCAGAATCTATACTTAAGTTTGCCTCTATCACATTCTTACAAGTGTGTTGAGTAACTAATGTTAGATTGTCAGCATATGTAAACTTTTGGGAGATGGTGTTAGGCATATCTTTAATGTAGAGGTTAAATAACAGAGGAGATAGCACTATCCTTGAGGGAGACCATTGTTTAGAAAACTTTGCTATGCCTATTATGCAGGAGTGATCTATTTGTTAACATGTTGTTTATTAAGTGGGACAGCAACTTACACCCTGTCAGCTTCCCTCCAGACTGTGTCATATACAGCAGTTAGATCTACAAAAGCAGGTTCACTCTTCAATCGTTTCTCAAAGCCTGCTTCAGCGTGTGTCGTTAGGGGAAGAACTTGGTCTTCGCCTCAGTGAGAAGCCAATGATGATTTTAGTGGCCAGTTGAATCCTCTGAAATGTAATTTAGTCATCTCCTGTTATTGTTTCCTCTGATAATGAGAAATAGCGTATAGAATTTTGTGCAAATTGTCAGATATCGTAGATGCTTCTCGAATTAGATGGTGATGGCTATTCTGCTGACTCTGTGGAGTGACTCCTCAGGGGAGAGGAATTTTTCTTTAATGGGTAAGGGCAAAGCAGAATTCTAGACAAACAAGAAATCATAACTGCTATGTTCTCTGACGTAAACAAAGAAAAATGTGTATCCGTATGTATCCATCCGCGGTCTAAATGCTGATTGGAGAATCACTGGGCTAGTTCCGGACACATGGCAGGAACCACGTGGGCAGTCTTGAAACTGTCGTTACTTCGCTTGACTGCGGCTATTACATCAGGATTAGCTCTACATATAGATTGTTGTCGGATACCACTGACGTCAACATGTACAGTAGTTGACAGGCAATTGTGTTGCGGATTACGGCACAAATTATACTCACTGTCCACGAAAAATAAACAACAATGAATGATAAATGGCATCTCGATATTTAACATATCAGAAAAGAAAGATAGATTTGAATTTATGGCCGAAACGTAAATACATAATAAATCAATCATAAGAGCGCATATAAGTAAAACTTCACACATTTAATATTCTAATCAAGTAAAATTCTAGCGAGGAACTTAGAAGAAGCAATATTAAAACAATAAAATGTACAGTACCGGTACTTTACCTAATCAGAATATGATAAAGGACGAACGCCTTCCAAGTAAGCGCTTCTTCGATTTCCCAGGTGTTCTTACCAATCCTTGGTGCAGTCGTTCGCTACGTGCGGTATTAGTGCTCCACTCCGAAACACAAGTGAAATCGGATGTCAGCTTCACAAATCCTTTAAAGTTAAAAGTCGGGTATTTCTTACAAAATTTTTGAAACATATTCAATGCAATTGCCTTCTCGCCACTTTTCAAAGATTTCCCTTTGCGATGCTTAACGATCTCAACTCGGTGATCCACATTGCACAAGAACAAGTAATGTCTCACTCACTCACGCACTGTACTGCTTGCTTCCCAAGCTCACAGCTTAACAAAATGGCGGGTCAAGCATGAGCGAATGCGTCCCTCGTGCTCTTCAATTTGAAATGCTTGTTTATTTTAAATAACTTTGAATACAAATAGCTTTTTGTATATTTCTCTGACTTAAATTATTTGAGGAATTATATTTCGGACATTTTGCACCTAGGATCGCATTAGCCATGATGTGGCTATACGAACTAGTTTCATGTGTCCGCGTAGGTGTCCCGCGGCAGCACTAACCAATAAACGTTAACCCAAGCACGTGCTTATGTTTACATCACGACTGGTTCTCTCGGTGAAATCTGTTTACATTTAGCACACCTTTTATTTTGCACCATTTTTGATGCAGCTAATATTAACAGAGAAATTCAACATTTCCAGTGTGTCCCCTTAATATTGCTACACTGCTGTGTACTAATCAAATAATATACCAGGTGGCTCACGGACGCCGTACTTTCTACTTATAAATGTCCCGCATGTATAAGTGATGTGTGGTGTGTCTACCAATTGATTTTAACAGGGGAACTATTGCCAATGGGCGAACAGATAAGAAACAGAGTCACACTCGCAGCATGTTACTCGGCGCTGCCGGTCGAATGCATCGTAAACATCGTTTTCGACCGCATAGTTCTAGGCTGGTGTATGGTACAGCCGCACTATATTTGCTGTCTGCATATCGGCAATGGCTAGTGTGATCAGCAGCGGTGAATACATAGACATTATTTTAAGCTGGACAACCTAGTCGGAATGCAGTAGAAGCTTCAAACAGACGTACGCCTTCTACACACATATTTCGCCGAACAGTATTAGTTTTTGTTCCATGCAATCGTCTCTTTTATCGAGCTGAATGTCTACACGTGTCTAAATTAATAAGTTATTAGATTTCATTTACTGCATCTTTGGCGTGTCTACAAACAGTAGCGGCAGTTAGGGGGTGGGGTGAGGAGGGACAGTCGCTCCCACCCGCACTTTGTAGAGTAAATATGACATTTATTCCATTTTAGCCAGCTGGAACTAGGAATTATTTTAAAAAAGCTATTTGTACAAGCCTTGTTGTCTTATATGCTAAATCTTTCCTTTATTGTATAGCGCTATGGCAAGTAGTTTTCTACTAGTTGTTTTACATCGCACCGACACAGATAAGTCTTATGGCGACGATGGGACAGGGAAGGGTTAGGAGTGGGAAGGAAGTGGCCGTGGCCTTAATTAAGGTTCAGCCCCAGCATTTACCTGGTGTGAAAATGGGAAACCACGGAAAACCATCTTCAGGGCTGCCGATAGTGGGGTTCGAACCTACTATCTCCCGAATACTGGATACTGGCCGCACCTAAGCGACTGCAGCTATCGAGCTCGGTACGGCAAGTAGTGGAGACGTTGCATGTGCTGTGAGGAAGGGTAGTAGGGGTACAAATTTTTGCCGAGGTCGTGGCCACGGAGTTATAAATCACCCGCTTGCCGCGCTCATTCGTCAGTCTGGCATTCTCTTTGTTGTCTGTTAGTTTCTTAGTGTGTATTCAAATACTAAATGATTATTAATTGCATAATCATGACCGAGCTCGATAGCTGCAGTCACTTAAGTGCGGCCAGTATCCAGTATTCGGGAGATAGTAGGTTCGAACCCCACTATCGGCAGCCCTGAAGATGGTTTTCCGTGGTTTCCCATTTTCACATCAGGCGAATGCTGGGGCTGTACCTTAATTAAGGCCACGGCCGCTTCCTTCCCTGTCCCATCGTCGCCATAAGACCTATCTGTGTCGGTGCGACGTAAAGCAACTAGCATAATCATGCTGTACATCTATGTTATTGTACAGGGCGATCTGGCCGTGGGGTTACGGGCTCGCAGTTGTGAGCTTGCACTCGGGGGATTGTGGTTTCGAATCCCATTGTCAACACCACTGAAGATGGTTTTCCGTGGTATCCCATTTTCATACCAGGCAAACGCTAAGGCTGTACCTTAATTAAGGCCACGGTTGCTTCCTTCCCGTAAGTTCTATCTGTTGATATAGATGTTGATTCCCATAGGGAATCTGAAATATTTGTCCTGAATGAGTAAATTTATAATACCAATATAAATGGTCCGTTATTGGACATTATAAATTTTCCAGCTAACTCATTCTTGGTTGCCAGCGTTTCGCCCTCGTGTGCTAGGGTGGGCTCATCGGTTGGTACCTAGCACACCTACCAATACGCTGGCTAGTGCATACCGTGGAGGCCACTGCGTAGGCTAACTGGAGCCACCGGCAGTGCCAATGCACTAAGAGACTTTGTCTCATTATCAAAAATTGATGCCTGCTTGGCCATCAGATGATATAGATGTTGATTCCCATAGGGAATCTGAAATATTTGTCCTGAATGAGTAAATTTATAATACCAATATAAATGGTCCGTTATTGGACATTATAAATTTTCCAGCTAACTCATTCTTGGTTGCCAGCGTTTCGCCCTCGTGTGCTAGGGTGGGCTCATCGGTTGGTACCTAGCACACCTACCAATACGCTGGCTAGTGCATACCGTGGAGGCCACTGCGTAGGCTAACTGGAGCCACCGGCAGTGCCAATGCACTAAGAGACTTTGTCTCATTATCAAAAATTGATGCCTGCTTGGCCATCAGAGGGCGAAACGCTGGCAACCAAGAATGAGTTAGCTGGAAAATTTATAATGTCCAATAACGGACCATTTATATTGGTATTATAAATTTACTCATTCAGGACAAATATTTCAGATTCCCTATGGGAATCAACATCTATATCATCTGATGGCCAAGCAGGCATCAATTTTTGATAATGAGACAAAGTCTCTTAGTGCATTGGCACTGCCGGTGGCTCCAGTTAGCCTACGCAGTGGCCTCCACGGTATGCACTAGCCAGCGTATTGGTAGGTGTGCTAGGTACCAACCGATGAGCCCACCCTAGCACACGAGGGCGAAACGCTGGCAACCAAGAATGAGTTAGCTGGAAAATTTATAATGTCCAATAACGGACCATTTATATTGGAGTTCTATCTGTGTCGGTGCGACATGAAGTCAGTTGTAAAAACAGATATATTTAATTGTAATTTTAATTTCAACGCGAGAGAATACCAACTTTACATTCACCGGACTAAATTATTTCATTTGTATTATGCCTTTTCATAAGTAAATGTAATTAATCAGCCCCATGGATTAGGCCTATTCGTAATAATCGTTTTTTTGATATTTTGATTCAATGCTGTATAATAACATTTTCACCAGGTCTCACAAACATACTACGGGGCATTTACTTAATAAATAACATAACACAAAGAAATAACTTAGGAACGTTGGTATTAGCTCCTGTTGAAATACGATTACAACTGATTTTTTTTTTTTACAATTGCCTTTATGTCGCACCGACATAGATAGGATTTATGGCGACGATGAGACAGAAAAGGGCTATGCGTGGAAAGGAAGCGACCGTGGCCTTAAATAAGGTACAGCCCCAGCACTTTCCTGGTGTGAAAATGGGAAACCACGGACAACCATCTTCAGGGCTGCTGACAGTGGGATTCGAAACTACTATCTCCTGAGTGCAAACTCAGAGCTGCACGCCCGTAACCCCACCGACACCTCGCCCGGTATAATTACATAGAAATACGGCATGATTATGCAATTAAAAATAATTTAGTATTTAAATACTCACTAAGAAACTAACAGACACTAAAGAGACTGCCAGACTGATGAATGCGTGCGACAAGTGGGTGAATTATAACTCAGTGGCCACGACCTCGGCAAACAATATATACCCCTACTACCCTTCCTCACAGCACAGGCAAAGTCTCCATTACTTGCTGTAGTGCTATACAAATTGGTTAGCGGTGACGAACAGCATTTTGTGCGTATTTCCGTCAATAATTTTGTTAATAATTAAAGAAAATAAACGAAGGAATTAGCAGATAAGATAACAAGGTTTGTACAAACAGCTTTTTAAAACAATTCCTAGTTCCAGCTGGCTAAAGTGGAATGAAAATGTAATGTGTACTCCACAAAGTGGAAAGGGGGGGAGCGACTGTCCCTCCTTGCCGCACCCCCTAATCGCCGCTACTGTTTGTAGACACGCCAAAGGTGTAGAAAAGGAAATCTAATAACTTATTTATTTATACACGTGTAGACATTCCACTCGATGGAAGAGTTTCATGTATGAAACAAAAACTAATACTGTTCGGTGAAGTACGTATGTAGAAGGCATACGTCTGTTTGGAGCTTTTGTTGCATTCCGACCAGATTGTCCAGATTAAATGAATGTCTGTGTATTCACCGCTGCTGATCACACTAGCTACTGCCGATATGCAGACAGCAAATATAGTACAGCTGTAGCATACACCAGCCTAGAACTATGCGGTCGAAAACGATGTATACTAATGCAAGGGGTGCATTTGACCGGCAGCTCTGAGTAACATGCTGCGAGTGTGACTCTGTTTCTTATCTCTTCATATTCTAACGTAACCTGCCTGCTGGCAGTAGTTCTGTTAAAATCAGTTGGTAGACACCCTACACATCACTTATGCATGCGGGACATTTATAAGTAGAAAGTACGGCGTCCATGAGCCACCTGTTATAACGTAGTGCAGAACCTGGCTATCTTCAAATTTAAATACAGAGTTTCAAGAGATTCTATTTTAGCTTGCCGGGCTGAGTGGCTCAGACGGTTAAGGCGCTGGCCTTCTAACCCCAACTTGGCAGGTTCGATCCTGGCTCAGTCCGGTGGTATTTGAAGGTGCTCAAATACGACAGCCCCGTGTCGGTAGATTTACTGGCACGTAAAAGAACTCCTGCGGGACTAAATTCCGGCACCTCGGCGTCTCTGAAGACCTTAGAAAGTAGTTAGTGGGACGTTAAACAAATAACATTATTATTATTACTATTTTAGCTATTTTCTCATGATGTTTTGCATGGACAGGTAGATAGACAGACAGACAAGATAAAAGGTGTGAACTGAACATACTTTCGACTTCTGGGTGCCTAATCCTAGACAAGAAAAGTATGAGGCAAAAAATTGAAATGTACAGACAAAATTGTAATTTTATTTACATACAGTATATAGATTACATCATCACATTTATTTTGTTTTAGAACAGGTTGTAGATCTGATCTTTTCAATTTAACTTGAAAATTCTCGGCCCTCCTGTACCATTTTGATTCTAATGAAAATTTATCCTGACAAAGTATCTTGAATTGTACTCTGCTATATCAGTGAATTAATAAAGAGATGGTAATGAAATGCATATAGTCAATATAAAATTTACCAAATTATCTTTTAAGTATCAGAAAATTTGACAGTTAAATCTCAGAGCATCTGGTGTTAATTAATTTAATTACAAATTGCAGATAGAAGATAATAATGACTCAAAGTAACAATGTTCTCTGAGATACCATCAAATAAAGTTTACATTATATATTTGGCAAATCTGGACAGTTTATTTCTAAAAGAAAATAAATTCAATTTTTCTTTCAACCAGCAGTGCACAGAGAAGAATAATACTGGAAACTTTTTGTGTTTACACTCAACTCTTGATTAACCAGGATAATGTAGGGCTAAGGCTCCCAGGATAAATAAAATCGCAGTTAACGCGAAAAAAAGTTACAAATAGAGCAGGCGTACTAAAATTACAGTTAAAATGATAATAAATGATACTACTGTATTGCTTTTTATTAACTTACAAATACGTTGCAGTAAAAGTAGCACTTAGTAAAATTAATAAATGGAAAAATAAACAGCACTTTTTGTTGCAACTAATATGGCAAAGGAAAATATTCAAACTACCTAACTTTACTGTTTCTGAAAATAATCAGGTATGGTTTTCTGCTTTTGTACCGAGAAACACTTTTTCTTTATTTTGCTTCTCAAGTTTCTCAAAACAAGTTTATTGGTTATGAGAGCATCATCCTGGCAATATTATCCCGACCCTTTGTAATTCTGTATTACTGTAACTGCTAACACTCATTCATTTTTAGTGTTTTTGATATCGCGGTTAAGCCACAACGCGGTTGATCCAGTTACGGTAAATCGAGAGTTCAGTGTTTCTTTGTATAATGTGGCCAGAAATTCTGGATGTCAAAGTGGGACACCCAATCTGTGAAGCTGATGACACAAATCATCATCATCATCATTGTCATCATCATCATCATCATCATCATCATCATCATCATCATCATCACATTCTTGTGGTGAACAATTATGAAATGCTGAGTATTGGGGTTGAATTATTAGATTACATCAGATATAAGATCCAAAATTATCAAGTTTTTACATGAAAATGGAGGAGCAAAAAAGCTGGCCCCGCGGTGTAGGGTTAGCGTGCCTGCCTCTTACCCGGAGGCCCCGGATTTGATTCCTGGTCAGGTCAGTGTACATTCCTTTTAGCTTATTTCTAATACTAAAAAGTAGATCTGTGTGGTAGGAAATAAATACCGCAGACAGTCTGCTACACAGTATATACCATATGTGCACCAGTCGCAGAGTTAATTTACATTATAAAAATATTTGTTTGAGAATCAGAAAATTATGAAATTTGACTCAGGTCTGTGTGAAATTTCATTTGAACACAACTCATCGGTATTGTCTTCAGGGTAGGCAATGGAATTTTATTATTTTCAATTGTTCACACTTTGTTAATTAATGCAAAAACACTTTCTGCAGTAGCATTAGTACCTGAGACTGCGCAGAAATGCTGGGGCTGTACCTTAATTAAGGCCACAGCCTTTTCTCTCCCAATCCTAGGCCTTTCCTGTCCCATCGTCAACATAAGACCTATCTGTGTCGGTGCGATGTAAAGGAAGTAGCAAGAAAAAAAGAAACTGCACAGTACTGACCATACTTCAATGTCTCAGAGTCTTTGATTTTAGATACAATAATAACTCAACCGTCATTTGTCAACAGGTACCTTACAATCATTCTTCACAGTAACTTCATCATCTGTCACATACTTTAACACAAAAATGAATCCACCAAAGGGAGCTGTGTCATCATCTAGGAAATTTAAACTGAATTTTGCAAAAGCATGATGGGTAAACTGTTTCATTGGGCAGTGGGATATTTCTACAAAAAGGGAGACTTTCCTGCCGAAAATGGGTCATCTGGTCTATTTATCTTAATACTAACTTAATTTAAAGTTTGTTACACAATGAGATGTTTTAATAAGTTGTGTCAGCAAGCCTCCCAGGGAAATGATTTAATGTTCAGTTTTTTAAAATTAATTTTAGTACGGTTTTTATTCATAATATTTAATAAAATGTAATAAATTTTACTCTTGTTTTTCAAATAAAAGAATTATCTTTTTCAGACTGACATCAAGTTACTTAAAGAGAGATTTGAAGCAGAAAAGGAAGAATTGATTCATAATAACAAGAAGAAACAAGCAACTCTTGTCTTAGAAAAACAAGAAGAAATCAGACAACAGTGTAAAAGGGAGAAGGAGAGAGAAATTGAACTTTTGGTTAAGAGGTTTGAAAAAGATGCTTTGTGGGTTAGAACAGAGCAGGAAAAAGCCACAGAAAGCAGGTTCAGGTGAGAAGTGAAGGGGCAGAGAGTCTGTTCCATTATGAATATTAAGCGTGCAGTTTTAGTTCTTTGCTTACAAATTATTGTTTTCCATGGTAAGTTTTATTAATAATTCATTCTTTCTAGGAGAGACTTCAATAAAGATATGAGTTTTTAAATAATAAATATGTTCTTGTAGTGGGGCTGATGACCTAGATGTTATGCCCATTTAACGCCACCGCCGCCACCACCACCTTCTTGTGGTGAACAATTATGAAATGCTGAGTATTGGGGTTGAATTATTAGATTACATCAGATAAGACACAAAATTATCAAGTTTTTACATGAAAATGGAGGAGAAAGAAAGCTGGCCCCACGGTGTATGGTTACCGTACCTGCCTCTTAAACAGAGGCCCCGGGTTTGACTCCCGGCCAGGTCAGGGATTTTTACCTGCATCTGAGGGCTGGTTCGAGGTCCACTCAGCCTACGTGATTATAATTGAGGAGCTATCTGGCTGTGAGATGGCGGCCCCTGTCTAGAAAGCCAAGAATAACGGCCAAGAGGATCCGTCGCGCTGACCACACAACACCTCGTACTCTGCAGCGGTCGCTTGGCAGTCCATGGCCCTTCGGGGCTGTTGCACCACATGGGGTATGTGGGGGGTGGGGGGCGGGAGGAAGAAATGGAGGATGGAAAGAAAAATATGCAAGAATTAAATGGGGTGAAATGAATGACTGATTTAAAAATGATACGATGCACTATATCGTGCAATAATATGAAATGATAAAATGTGACAGACTGTTTGCATAAGAGAACGAATGTACAAAATTAAATGTTCATGCAAATGAATGAATGAATGTATGAATGAACCAATTATTCTGCTACAGAGTGAAAAGCAATAGTTTTGCATTTCATGATGTTACCCCAGATCATTGTAATCTGTTTAGTACCTACAACTGAATAAAGGGAACTGGTTAATTTCTATAGAAAATTCAGATGGACATACTGAATCACAAATACCGAATTTTAAAATTGTTATAATATAGAAAACACTATTTTGCACCTGTGCCAAGTACTTGCTGTGTCTTTGAGGATGGCCTAAATGAACCTGATACTTTTGATGGTTCCTGTAATGATTTATTGTGCAGAAAGCATGAACATACAGCAAGTAAAGAGTGATGCATGGGTGTCATATCTGCCTAAATATAGTCACCTAGTTGTTTCCAGCAAGTGTCCCAGCAGTCCGCTTGATGACGGATACCTCAGGTAAACAGCGTCCAAGTTGATGGTGGATCCATTCTTCAACAGCATTTCAGACTAGCCTTTGATTATGAACAAGCATCCCGTGATTGCTTTCTTTTTTTCATTTTCTCACCAGGCCGCCACTGTGTCTGACCTGGTTTTGGCTTATCCTTACTCCTCTATGAGGGAAGTTCCAATACCATGTGAACACTCTACAACATGATGCACGCTCATTCCCATTCACATCTTTCATATGACGGTAAAAGTCAGCTCCACAAATACAGTCTATCACCATAAACTGAACAACTAACGCTGGCAGCTCTGGATAAATTCACACTAAAACCATACCTAGTCTCTTTTCTTCCACTTGTACAAACAGCACGTTACCACTTTCTGATGATACCAGATTTCTTCCCGACATACGTAGTTATCCACCAACACATCTGCAGTGTTCTTTTTCTTTGAATAACGATGCTCATAGTAAAGTCTCAGTTTCATCTGGGCAAGAGGAAAGAGAACAGTAGGAAAGGGAAACATGGACTAGAGGTTAGGGACAGGAAGGTGAAACAGTGTAGTGGGAGGGAGAGAAGGGAGGATGAAGCAGATTCATCAGGCATCAGGGAAGTTAAGGGAAACCAGGAGAAAAAGGGGTCTAATGAGGTGGGGGGGAATGAGGCTCTGGTTGCAGGTGACTCAGTTGTTAGATATTTGAGGAAAATGTGGGAAGAAAAGTGAACCAGGGTAGAGTGTTATCCAGGAATTAGGTTAAGGAAGATGTTGAGAAAAATAGAAGGAAAGGAGAATGTGATAATTTTCCTCGTTGGTACCAACAACGTAAGGCAAGCAGGAATATGTATTAACATAGCTGAGTATATGTGGGATCTGGTTACGGAAGAATGGGAGAAGTTTAAGGAAGCAGAGATTGTTAGCAGTGGGATACTGCATAGGAGGGATACTGACTGGAGAGTGATTGGGGATTTAAAGTAGACTATGCAGTGGGAATGTGGGAAATTGGGAGTGAGATTTATAGATCCTCCTAGGTGGGCAGGAGATAGGGTTCTATACACAGATGGACTTCATTTGAACTGTGTTGTTATGTATAAGTTGCTGAATGGTATGGACGAAATCTTGGGTAAGGAGTACAGGATGAAAAAGTCCAAAACAAAAGTAATGGAGTGCAGTCAAATGAAGGCAGGTGATGCAGGAAATATTAGATTAGGAAATGAAATCTTAAAAGAATTAAATTAATATTGTTACTTGGGTAGTAAAATAACTAACGATGGCAGAAGTAAGGAGGACATAAAATGCAGACTAGCACAAGCAAGGAAGAGCTTTCTTAAGAAATGTTCTCACTTCAAACATTGATATAGGACTTAGAAAGATGTTTCTGAAGACTGTCATCTGGAGCGTGGTATTGTATGGAAGTGAAACATGGATGATAACCAGCTCAGAAAGAAAGAGAATAGAAGCTTTTGAAATGTTATGTTACAGAAGAATGCTGAAGGTGAGATGGATAGATCGAATCACAAATGAAGAG